>NC_046222.1:1346513-2019770 GCF_009819885.2 Catharus ustulatus
TTGTGCCCTTTTTATTTTCTTGCCCCAGGGAAGGGACAATTGGAAAGTGTTCAAGAGGTGTAGGAAGGAGCAGAGAAATTGAGTTAACAGATAAATATCTCCAGCCTCCAATTGCTTGGAGACCTCTTGCACTGGCTGTGTGGTACTTGTGTCCCAAACATAACAAGTGACAGGATGGGAGGAAGTGCTGGGGGAAGTTTAGGTTGGATGTGAGGAAGAATTCCTTCCCTAGAGGAGCAGTCAGGCATTGGGGCAGGCTGAACAGGGGAATGGTGGAATCACAGCCCCTGGAAGTGCTCAGAAAGTGTGTGGATTTGTGGCACATGGGGACAACACTGTGCTGCTGGTTAAGAGTTGGACTCAGTCTTAGAGGCCTTTCCCTTAATGATTCTGTTTAAATGCAACTTATTTTTTATTTTTGCAATAAATCTTGTTGGAATTTGATCTTAAAAGCAGACACCCACTAAAAATCCAGGAAACTTGCTCTTCCTAGTATGGAATCATTTAAGCTTTAAGAGATTGTGATTGTTATCAAGATTTATGCCTTGGAGCTGTGTGGTCGCTGTGTTGGACCTGCTGCTCTTGGTGGAGCTGTGTGAAGACTCCAGGAGGCTCCTTGCCTCTGATGGGGAGTTTTTGGCTCCTGTCCTGTCCCTGGTTTGGTCCCCAGGGATGCTACCTTAGGTGGTGCTGCTGGAGGCTGTGGAGAACCTTTATCCTATCCTTGGCATGGGGACTGGATTCCTTGGCTGGGGCAGGTCTGTGGGGCTGCAGTGACTGTGGTCCAGCTCCTGTTTGTTCAGGCTGCCCTTGGCCCTCTGGCTAACCCCCTTTAATCCCTGGGCTTACTCACAATCAGTGTCCCCAGAGAGTGTCTGAGCAGAGATTAGCCACGGCTGAACGCGGCCGCCTGTGAAAGCGCCGAGGGAAAACTGAAATTTCTCTGGTGCTTAAAATGACCCCCAAATTCTTACTCTGTGTTTTGCTTTTTCAATTATTTTTTTAGTTTTGTGTTCCAAACCAGTTTCTGCAGTCCCTAGAGAGCTGCTGGAGGGCTGTGATGCCACGGGTACCTCATGCAAAGACTCCTTCATCCTGGATCAGGAGCATCTCTGTTCTGTGCTGTGCCCTGCAGAGTGCTGGCACGAGCCAGGTGCCCCTGAGGTGACAGCTGAGGGTGGCCTGGCTGTGTGCTGCTCTGGCTGATCCACAGTAATGCAGTGTTTGCAGAGTGGAGCCTGGCTGGCTAAGGATAGGCAGATTAACTGTGCCCAGCACGTTTGATCTGAGGGGAGCTTGGTAGCTTGTGGTGCATCCTGTGGGGGAAATCAGGGGGAAAACAGTTTTTAAACTGAACTTTTGGAAAGGGAGGGGGGTGCTTCAGAAACCCACAGGTGTGCTGGCAACACCTCTGGAATGGTCCCAGAATCACAGATTTGGGAAGGACCCATCATTTGAGTTGAGCTCAGACAGGCTTGGCTGTGATGGTTTGTGCTGGCACAAACTGGATGGAGCTTGGAGCAATGTGGGATAGTGGAAGGTGCTCCTGCCCGTGGGTGAACTTTGAGGTCCCTTCCAACCCCAACAATTCCACTCTTCTAAGTCCTTTTGGCCCTGAGACTTTCCCAGCCCTTTGGGATGTGTGTCAGGGATGCCCCATGTGGGATACTCAACCCATCACCATCATCTCTCCACGCTTGAGCTCATCTGCTCCTCTAAGTGTTTGCAACTCAAAAAGCAGCCTGGGAATCCTCTGCTTCATGTCCTCTGCCCCCTGGTTATGAATTTAACATGAAACAGGGCTTTTCATATGTTTTAAAAGCTGCCTACAGAAAGGTTGGAGGAAAGCTAACACGAGAACAAACTTCCTGGGAGATTGGAGAGTGTTTGTTTGCTTTTCCTTTGGTGGAAAAACTCAGCATGTGTTTGTAAAACTCTACATTGGTTTATTCACTACCAGAGTCAGGTATCTCCTGGACTGGTGGGATTTGCTCTCCTCTGAGGAATTTAGATTAAAAACCAACAAGAATTTGGGGAAGATTACAGCAAGAAAAAGACGTTGATCGAGTGTTTATCAGGAATAACTTCTGCAGTGCCCTTGTCCCTGTGTTATCTCGTTGTGCCTCGGGAGGAATGCTGTTCCTGAGCAGCAGAAGGTCAGGGTGACACGTGCTGAGCTGCCAGGGTTGGTTTCCTTGCTCCCAGACTGGCAGCCCTTGCAGGTTGTTGCCTGAGGGCTCCTTTTTGTTAAATATCTCACTGACAGCAGCAGGGCTTTTGTGGCACAGGAAACTTTGAAAGAGTTAAAGAATCTTGTGGTGAGCGAAGCACCACCTTCTGTGGAGTCTGTGGATAGAACTGGCTCAGGGATCAGAGAATAACAGAACACTTGGGGTTGGAATGGGCCTTTGAACATCATCCAGTTCCATCCCTGCCATGAGCTGGGACACCTTCCACTATCCCAGCTTGCTCCAAGCCCATCCAACCTGGCCTTGGGCAGCCCCAGCAGGGAGGGACTGCCCTGGCTCTGCCAGACCTGGCACATGTGCAGCCATCAGGGCACTGCCTGGGCTGCCAATGCCTGACCTGGCTGTGGGTCAGGTGAGGGCACTGTTTACATCCTGTAATTAACATCTGTGAGTTAATCACCGGGGCTGGCACACCCACAGACGCTGGGCTGGAGTCACACTGTCTGTTGTTGTGGTTGGATCCCTGTCCCAGAGGTGATGGTAGCAAAGATGTGTCAGCTTGGGCTGTTGGTGCTAATTTATCCCCTCCCCTGTCCAGTGTGTGCACATAAAACACCATCTCTATAAATCACAGCTTTGACTTCTTCCTCTTTCTGGCCTCTTGTAAAACCTGCTTTGTAGCAATGTGTAGGTTTTTTTTTTTTTTTTTTTTTTCAGAACATGTTGCAAGGTTTGGATTTGGAGAGACCTTAAAGCTCATCCATTTCCATGGGTAGGACACTTTCCACTATCCCAGGCTGATCCAGCCTGACCTTGGGCACTTCCAGGGATCCAGGGGCAGCCACAGCTGCTCTGGGCACCCTTTGCCAGGCTCTCACCTCCCCTCATAGGGAGGAAGTTCTTGCCAATATCTAATCTCAAATCTCTCCCCTCAGTTTAGAAATGACACAAAGTTTGTGGGTATACCAGTCAAAGTCACCCTGTGCTTTTTTCCCTGCTTGTGTCTAACCCAAAGAGACAGGGGCTGAAAGTGCCTGGGGACTCCATCCTGCACAAGCCTTCCCCTTGGCTTGTGTAGGAAATCTGTTCATGGATTAGCAGGAAGCTCACCTGGGATGTGGGAGGAAGGAATCAGGTTTGAAAGTCTCTTCCACATCCCAGGTACTTGTCTGAACCCTCAGGCTGTTTACAGTCTGGTTTTGGTGGAAAAGATACAGTGTTTTATTTAATATTCCTGCTCTTCTTTTCTGTAAAATGGGGGAGATTTTTGTAATCTGCATCCCATGGAGCTGGACAAAGTTTCCCTGCCTGCAGCTGCACAGAAAAGGCAAGGACAAGGGAGTTATTCAGGAGGTGTTGGAATATTCCAAACCCCAGGGAGAGGCCAGAGGGAAGTGAGGAATCACCTGGCAGGGTGTGCTTTGGATATCTCCATAGGTGGTGATGAGCAGGATTCCACATCCTGACCCTGCTGCAGGAGTTCCTGGATGTTTGAGAGGCTGGAAGAAACCCAAACATTGTCTGTATTTTTTGTTTATTTAAACATCAAAATTATACCACACACTCTTCCAGAGCTCAGGGTATGGAATCTGTGAATGGTGGAGAAGAATTTTAAAGTCTTGTAGTGATTCACCTGCTCTCCTTTAGGATAAAACAAATCTCTGCTTAATCAGTGCTGATAAACAGCACTGCAAATTGAAATGATCTTATTCTTTATAATTTTTTCATTGATTTTTAAATTTTCTTGCAGTACAATCCCTGAAGTACCTTTAAATCCAAACCACATTTTTCTGCCCCATGCTCCTGTGGTGCTGATAATTCTTCTCTCCTTGACATTTTTTCATCCCTGGGTATTTATGTGTGTATAAACAGAGAGCAACAATTCTGGTTTGCCATCCCAGGGCTCTGTGACCATTTCAAACATAAACTCAGCTTAGATCTCAGTTCTGTCTTTCCACATAATAAATTACCAGCATTTATTGGTCTTTTGACATACAGGTTTCCTAAGGGAAAAGAAGGAGACTGGCTGAACAAAGCTTTCTCTATAATCAGAGTTTGCAGCAGGCTTTGGACAGAAATTTCAATTCCTGGCCAGTGCAGCAAGGATTTTATGGCTCTGTCTATAATTGCATTTATACCAAGAGGAGGTTTGGGGGATGCTGGATCCTATACCTTAGACTGCATCATTAGAAGATGAATGTGTATAATATATTACAGGAATTGCATGCTAAGCACTAATGAAAATTCAGCGTTTCTATGGAAATTCATCACTGGAGACAGTTTTACAGCCATGTAGTAATTTGGGTTGGAAAGGACCTTAAAGACCTTCTCATTCCATCCACCCCCTGGCATGGGCAGGGACACTTTCACTAGCCCAGGCTGCTCCTGGATGGAGATGACTGGGAAATGAGCTGGATCTCTGCTTGGGGTGACATTGATGGCTCCTCTTTTTGGCTGCTTTTATTCTTTGCCACCTTGTGCTGACACAACTCAGTGCTTCAATAAAAACCTTTTGCAGTGACACATCTTTGACTCTCTGACCTAAGCTGGGTCAGCTCCTGTCCTGTGTGAGATCAGATGGGTTTTTGACACCTGAAAGGCTTTCTCCTCTAGAAAATTCTGGAAGGAAGACTTCTCGTGGCTCCTGGAGGTCACTCTGTTTTTGGGAGTGCATGGAAAACTTGACCCTTCTGAGATGGAAAGGACTGGGTGAGTCTTGCCACTGGTTCCAGTTGGGCTCAGGAACTGGGCAGACTGTGCTCCACCCTGCTGGGCTGAGGAGCAGCTGAAGGACAGGATTTTCCTGCAGAAGGTCAGTGGCTCCTGAGCAGGCAGCTCGTGAAGGTGTGGCTGAGAGTCCTGGCTGATAAAACTGGGAATCCTCCTCTGCTGGAGGGGCTGCTGAGCCAAACTCCCTCTCCTGGCTGGCTGTTCATCCCTTCTGGAGTTTGCCTTGCCCTGGGACAGTGGATGGCCCTGCTGGAGACTCTGGCTTTCCATGGGTGTCAGCTGGAATTGCTGCCCAACCCCGTACATCCATGCCCTCTGTGCTCTGTCCCTGTTCCCTCCCCATCCTGGGGACTGCTTTGGAGGGAGGCTGTGGCAAGGTTCCAGCCCTCCCAGCTCCCTGGAAGCTGGTGCTGCTGGGCTGGGGGGTTGTGGCCTTGTTGCCTGGGCAGAAGGGTGGTGGCCATCACCTTGCTGCCTCCAGGTGAGGCATGGCTGCAGCGGGTCTGGCAGGGCTGCTGCTCCTCTCCTGGCCTGGCAGAGCAGCAGTAGCAGCTGCCTCGTGCCCTCTCCCAGTCAGGAGGGAGAACTAGGTCAGAATTTGCATTCTTTGACTGGATTCTCTGCATAACTTGGACATTTTTTCCTCCCCCCCCATTTAAACCCTTTGTTCCTGTACTGTGTGTTCCTTGGGCTCCCCTGAATCAGAGGGTGAAGACTCAAATTCAGATGTATAATTGGTCTTTGATATCAGTCTTCCTTCCAACAAGACTTCTGGGAGACTACTCACATGCTGACAGACTGATCCCAGCATGTAAAATTCTGAAAGAAGTGCTTGGGGCAGCGTCTTCATTTTTGACTGCTGTGTTGTCTGGATCAGGAGTTGAATTTTCTCCTGTAGTTCTTATTTTGCATGACAAGAGCGAGTAATTGGGGTGAAATCATCTGTGCTGCAGACTGGGATGGTGAGATTTCTTTTCACTGCTTCTCTGTATGAGTTTTTTTTTTTGTTTTCTTTCTTTTTTCTGTTTTGCAATGTCCTGATTGGGTGGGGGAGCACAGAAGGATTGTGGCAACCAGAGAAGCATCCAAGCGTTGCTGCAGGGCAGGCAAGGAGGATTTTGGCATGGTTTTGTGCAGTGTGAAAAAAAAATTGTGCTGTGATGAGCCAGATGATGTCTGTTGGGATGGGACAGGAAAGTTGTGGCTGCCCCCACATCCCTGGAAGTGTCCAAGGCTGGGTTGGATGGGGCTTGGAGCAACCTGGGATAGTGGAAGGTGTCCAGGGTGGGGCTGGGTGAGATTTAATATTTCTCTAAACCCAAACAATTCCATGATGATTCACGTGTGATTCAGCATCTCTGGCAGATTTTTCAGTAATCTGGCAAAAAAAGTGAATGTAACATCCTGAGACTGAGTGATTTTTCCAGAGGGTGGTGGCAAGACAGACCTGCTGCACGATTCTGGTCCTTCTCCATCTGTGGAGGTGATTTTTGATTTGGGCTTTTGTGGTTAAATCCCCCAGAGGCTTCATGTGCATTACTGTCAGTGTGAAATAAAGCAAATTGTGTGGTCTGAAGGCAGGTGGATGGGTAAAAGTGACAGAATTGCTGTGACACAATCATTATTTCAATGCATTTCCACTTTATTTTTAAAGTAGTACTTTAAAAGTATTTTTAAATACTTCACTGAGATTTTGCTTTGTGTTTTTTTATAACAAGTACATGTTTTTATCTAAAAATTCTCTTTTCCTGAGGAGATTTCAGGCTGTTTCTGCTGTGTGTGCTTTGTGCTGGTGGAGCTGCCACCTGGATCTGTCTGAGGCTTGTGCAAAGAGCAGGAATTGTCATGACTGTTCCCTCTGTGCCCCCTTGAGCTGCCAAAAACTGTCAGCAGCTCTGAGGGGGATGTGCACAGGGATGATCTTTTGGGAGTTGAGCTTTTCCCCGTCCTGCCTTTGCTGTTTGATCTCTTTCCTTGGGGCTTTGGTGTGTTCAAGCCTTGACAGTGGGAAGGCTGAGTGGAAGTAAACAGAAGGTTGAGTCTTTTTCAAGTTAAATCCAAATTTTTGGGCTTAACTTCTAAGTTAAACCCTGTTTTTAATTTGGATTAACTTTATTGGAGGGTAGATTTGGGAGATGCAGTGAAATCACTTGATTTCTTTGTTTCCTCCTGTACCTGCTGTTTGCATTAATCCTGTGGATGTCCTGTTATTCCCCTTGGATTTTGGGCTGTATTATTCCTGTCTCCATTGTATGTTCCTGGTTTTGGTGACCAAAATGGGGAGCTGACTGTTGTTTTTGGAAATGTGGGATGTGGCTGGAATCCCTGGATCATGCTGTGGTCAAACCAGAGTGCTGCAAAAGTCTTGTTATCCTTCACTGACATTCCTGTCTCCATGAAGAGCTTTTCTTGGGCTGTGCTGTATCTGACCTGCTCTTCACCTCCAGGTGGGGTTTAACCAGTTATCCTCTGCCTTAAACTAAATCTAGACCTGAACCTGCCATCCTCTGCCTGGATCTGGGATCTCCTGTCTGTGGGTAACAACAGGCAAAAATGCTGGAGCTGCTGTGTGGTGAAGCCTTGGCCACCTTGTGCTTATCTCATGAGCAGAATTTCAAAGCCCAGCAAGATGAAAATGCACAATGAAACCTTTTCTGTCTCTAGGACCTGATTTTAGCAGGAAATCGATGTGAGCTTTGGCTTCCTTGTGCAGTCTTGTTCTTGTAAGTGAGGGGATGATGAATGGGTGTCAGCTCAGCTCCTAGCAGGTAATAAGTGGAGCTGGAAATCCTTTGGACTAATAAACTACCCTGTAACTTAAAGCAAAAATTCAGGCTTGTCAGAATACAAAGATGGGGATGATCCTGAACACAATTTATGGATTCTGAAAGTGACTTCTGGCTGCCAAACTAAAAATAAAGAGCTCAGTGGTGAGAAACTCTTGTGGAGAGCATTATGCCCCATGATGGAGGAGAAAAAACTGTAATAATGAAAAAATATAAATAAAAATATGAATATAATCCTGGATCTCCACCCTTCTCTCCTTATCTTGATGAAGAATCCCATTATTCTGCATCTTGTCCTGCTCCTGAAGTCTCTGACCGGGGAACAGGAACTGGGGAAGCTGAGGTGAGAGCAGGGTTGGGATTTCCCAGCTTGAGGGTCAGATCAGCTCTTTTGATCTTACTCCAGAAGAAAGCAAAAGTGTTTCCCTGGCCTAACCACTGGCTGTTCCTGTCTGAAAGCTGAGCAGCCTTTTCTTTTTTGGAAACTTTCCCAGAGAAGAACCTCAAGCCCGTGGTTTGTGGTGTGGAGAGACTAAAGCGAGGTTGGAAGTTTTAAACAGGTTCATGGAAGGGTTTGGGTTGGAAGGGAACTTCGAGATCATCCAGTGCCAACCCTGCCATGGCAGGGACACCTTCCATTATCCCAGGCTGCTCCAAGCCCTGTCCAGCCTGGCCTTGGGCACTGCCAGGGATCCAGGGGCAGCCACAGCTTCTCTGGGCACCCTGTGCCAGCCCCTCACCACCCTCACAGCCAGGAATTCCTTCTCAATATCCCATACATCCCTGCCCTCTGGCAGTGGAAGCCATTCCCTGTGTTCTGTCCCTCCATGCCTTGTCCCCAGTCCTTCTCCAGCTCTCCTGGAGCCCCTTCAGGCCCTGGAAGGGCTCTGAGCTCTCCCTGGAGCCTTCTCCTGTCCAGGTGAGCACCCCCAGCTCTCCCAGCCTGGCTCCAGCCCTGGAGCATCTCCTCTGTACCTCTTTCCTGGCATCCACCTTTGCTGGAATTTTGGGATTGTTGGATTGGTTGAGCTTTCTCCAGCACAGGAGTTTCATGGTGTGACCTCCAGCAGCTGTGCTGTGGTGTTGGCTGGATGTGGGGCTGGGATCAGCCACATTAGTTGGGGAGAAAACATTCAAAAGCTGGTGTTTAAAATGCCTTTTGTTGAAATGATGGAGATATTGAAGAGGAATCGCTCTCAAATCCCTGCAAAACCTGAGCTGCCTGTTGCAGGGAGAGACTTCTGGAGCTGTGGCTTCACACCTGGGGGCTGAGCAGGTGTTGGGTGGCAGAGGTGACCTGGTGTGGGGGTGGAAATGTCCTTAAGCTGTGAAACAGCCTCCTGAGAGACGGAGCCAGACGAGACACGGAGCCGCCTCCGCGCTCCGCGGGGGTTTTGTGAAGCCCGACAGATTTGGGGACCCAATCGTGGGTGGTGTGTGAGGAAAGCACTTGGGTAACATCCCTGGAATAGAAACTCAGCCCTGCTGCTGGAAGCAGGTGGTGTCAGCTGTCTGCCAAAACAAAAAGGGAAGGTTTCTTTAGGGCTTCAGTCAGTCCACACAAACTGGCACAAAAAAAAAAAAAAGAGAAATTTTGAATTCCTTAGGAGCTTGGCAGAAGGGTGAACAGAAAACAAGTCCATTTGAGAATACCTGGAATTGTAGAGGATTTTACTGGAAATACTGGGACAGTGTGTTTTTAGCTCAGTGAACATGTCCTCCCCCTCTAAGTACTGCTTAGGATGAGCCAAGCCAGGGGCTGAGGACCTGAAGTCTCACAGGTTCCTCAGAAACTTGCAGTTGCTGAAGAGAGAAATGAACCTTCTTGGAAAGCAGCATGGCCCAAGCCCCCCAGCTTGCTGGGATGTGTAAAATTCCCTTAGAATCTGGAATTGAATAGCCAGGATTAAAGAGGGAGGAGATGGTGACTTGCAGCAGTTTGGCCAAGTGATTCCTGCTTCTAAAGGGTCACAGAATAAATAGTTCAGCTTGGGAGGGAGCTCAGGAATAACCTTGGAACTTGGATCCTGTGGGTTGCCAGAGCCTGGTGTGATGTTGAAGGATGTGCAGGCTGACTCCAGAAGTACTGGATGGAGGATGAGCAGGAACCACCACACCCCCACTCTGCATCAAAAGAGTGTGAGCCGAGGGGTCTGAGCCTGTGGATACACAAAATTAAATCAAGAATTGGTTAAAAAAAGTGTTTTCTAGCAGTTGCAAAGTTTTCTCCCCTTAGAGATAAAAATAATAAAATCACAGCCTGCTTGGGTAAATGCTGTGACCTAATGCTTCAAATAATGGTTTTGGAAGGTGAAAGGTGTGGTTTCTGTCTCTGAAATAAGGAGTTTCAGTAAGGCTGGGGTTGGTAAAGGTCTGGAAGAGGTGCTGATCATGCCAGGATTGAGGTCAGGGAGGAAAGTGCCTCCTTCCCCTTGTAACCCTGGAGGACTCTTACATAACTGTTCTAAACCAGCTTAAGAGAGAGCTGGGATGGGGAGGGGAAATAAAAAAAGCACACTGGTGAAAGATTGCTGATAAACCCAGAGAATCCAAAAATAGCATCAGGCTCCAGGGAGTGAAGGAGAACCTGCTGGAGGTAATAATCAGGAGTTTGACAGAAATTCAAGGGAATCACATGAGCCCTGAGCCAGACAAACCCTAATCTTGATGTGAGGATAGCTGTGATGTTTATAAATTATGTCCTGGCTGGGGAGGACAAAAACAACTCCACAAGTTCTGGCCAAGCCTCAGCTAGACCAGGATGCTCCCATCCCAGGGGTGCAGGGGAAATGGGAGGCCTGGCACTGGATGCAGTGGTGAAGCAGAAGGAATGTTCAGATTTAGAGGATCATGGAATGGGGTGGGTTGGAGCAGACCTTAAAACCATCTTCTTTCAACCAGATCCTTTTTTGTATCTTTGGCTAGACCAGGGTTGCTCCAAGTCCATCTTGCCCTTGAAGACTTCCATGGATTCCTCTCTTCAGTTGAAAATGGACAAAGAGCTACACTGCCAGATTTGGGAACAATGACTTGACTCTCCCCTCTTTCCCAATTGCCTTTCTCTTTTTCCCCCACTTCCTTATGACAGATTCACCTGGTGATTTTTGTGCCATTTCCTTCTGCTTTCATGTAGAAAAAAAGAGATTCCTTCTATTTTCTGCACCCAGTTATGCTTTACTAGTCTGGAAATTTTCACTTTTTCAGGAAAATGAAAACCCCTCCACCTCTCTATCTTTCATTTCTCAATTTCCTGGCCATCTCTTTTCCTGTGGAATTCTGCTTTGTCCAGTCTGGATACTGGTGGCTTTAAACCCTGGTGTACTCATCCAGGGAACAGCAATTTTAAAGTTGATTTGCCCTTGAGTTTCAGTAATGTCTAAGAACTGTTCCAGCAAAAAGAAGGATATTACTGGTGTTCTTTTTTGTTTCCTTTGGGTTTGGTTTTGCTGTTGTTTTTGTTTATTTGGGTTTGTTTGTTGTTGTTTTATTTGCTTCTAATGCTTATATAGCCTAATCCTGAAATTTCTTGCTGAAATTTCCCACTTGCAGCAATCTTTTTTTGGGTATTTGGTGCTCTCTCTTAATTTGATGAACATCCCCGTATTTTTCAGGACCTTTTCAGTCTGTTCAAAACAGTGGCAGGAACTGGCTTGGCCAGCGAATTATTGAGTGTGAAGTCAATTATTCAACGCTCTTGATGTTTTCCTACTTAACCAAAAAATATTTACTCAAGAGCAAGTGCAGTCTGGTTTCTTTGGGACTTATTTCTAATCTTTAATCTTCCCACTTCCATCCTTTCCCCTCTCCAGCTGTACTTGCTGATTAGTCTTTGACAGCAGGCTGGGCTAGAACTGCTCTTCCTTTGGGGGGAGGTTTATTTGATCTTTCCTCACCCAGCAGCAACTCTTGGCGAGCATTCCAGCTGGGCTGGAAGAGGCTGGAGCTCCAGGGAATCGCTGCCTGGGGAGGGAAGGAAAGGTAGGAGAAAGCAAGGAATGGGAACAGAGGCACTTGTGCAATCCCACTGTGTTTTGGTAGGAAAATAAGCTGGAAATAAAGATATCTTGGCTCATGGAGGGAAAGCTGCTTGTCTCCTACCCAGACACTAGTTGCTCTCGAGGCAGGATCTTAATCTGATGGGATGAAAACCCAGAGTGGCTTTCTGGAAGTGGGATAAAAGCCATTTAATCCTGGAAATGCTGTGTTTGTGTGCAGCTGGCTTGCCCTTTCAAGTTCCATGGGCTAATTTTCCTGGGAATCTTTTAACTGTGTATGAGACTAACAACAATAATACTAGCTTTTCTGTGGGAGTTCTGTGCTCTGGGAAGTTCTTCTGTTCTTCTCTGCTTCCCTGTGTGGCTGCTTTTTGGTCTGTATTCCAGGTGGGAGATGCCTGACCCAGCTGGGCAGGGGGTTCTGTCTTCAGAGCAAGTGTTGCCTTGAAAATTTCATTTTTCTCATGCTTGCCTAGGGCTGACTAATCAAAATATGTTCAGGAAGCCTTTTTCTGGAGTTCTTGGCTTGTGTGGTGCTCGAAGATCTGCCTTGAGTGGTGTCCTGGTCTCCTGGTGCCGTGGATGTGTCTCTGGGATGAACAGGGAAGGTCATTGAGTGGATGGATGTGTTCCCTGTGGTCAGCCTCACTGACTGAGGGGTGTTTGCATAGCTAGTGTTGATCCAGTTCTGCTGAGCACCCTGCCATGCTCCATGTCTCTTGGGTATTTGTTTTTGCTCCTCTGACATCACAGAGCTACTTAAAAAAAATGAACTTCCAGCTTGTCCTTTTTCCTAGGCCTTTTCCTAGAAAGCTTGGAGTGCTGCAGAGAAGGAGACAGAAATGCTGTTGCATCCTGGCCTCTGGGCTCCTGTGGGATTTAGCTGCTCCAGATGTTTGGATAAACTGCTCTGGGCTGGAAGCAATTCCCACCAAAATGCTATGGATTAATGGACCCTTGGGGGTCTTGCCTCATTCGTGTTCTCTGGAGCACGGGGCTGAGGGTCATAAATCATGACCTCAATGGGATGAGTGCTTTGAGGAATCCCAGCTGGAGAGAGCTTTGTGCCAGCATCTCCAACCCCCAGGCCCATCCTAACCCCCCAAAGGTTTGTTTTGGATACCTTTGATGCCAATCCCAGAATGGTTTGGGCTGGAGGGGACCTTAAAACTCGCCCAGTCCCACCCCTGCCATGGGCAGGGACAACTTCCACTATCCCAGGCTGCTCCAAACCCATCCAAGCTTGAACAATTCCAAGACTGGGGCAGCCACAGCTTCTCTGGGCAGCCTGTGAGAGGACATGAGCACCTTACAGATGTCTGCAGGTGTCCCTGTGTCACTCTAACCCTGGTTATATTGACAACATCATTTTGCTGGTAATGTGCCAGTGGTGACTGTCTGGAAGAGTTCACTGGTGCTGGAAAAAGGGCACCAGGACACCGTGAGTTAATGCTCAGAGAATCAATGCTCATCCTGTTAAAAGGTCTCAAAAATGACTGAAAGCACTTGGGCTAATAGGCCTTGGGTTTGCATCACTAAATGAGTTTGTGAATCCCTCATGACTGGGCCTTTCCATAAGGAAAACAAGATAGGAGCTGATGTAGCTGGCAGGTGGAGCCTTGTTTTTGTGTTTTCAGAGCAGGACTGTCCAGGCAGGAGCTGGAAATGTCTGTGAGCCTCCTCTGCTCACTCTGGGACTGACCCTGAGGATGGAGGGCGGGTCCCTTCCTGACTTCACCCTCTCCCCATCCCTCCTAGTGTCAGGGTGACCTTAGCCTGCATGTGGAGATGCTTTTGGGAAAGCAAGGAGCATTTAAGACTGATGCAACTGCTTGCCAGGTCACTTAAGAAAATTCCTTTCTCCTGAAAGATTTATGCTGCAGTGAACAGAGTAAAATCCTTTTGGCCCTAATCACGTCTTCCTAAAGATCAACACCAGCTTTTGACAGGATACAGGAATCCCAGTCAAGAGAGGCATTTACCTGGAGCTGAGTGACTCTGCAATGGGGGGGCTGTAACCTGTCTCTGGTTACCCATTTGTTTCCTTGGATGCAGTTTTCCTTTTCCTCATGACAGGGAAACTCTCCTGTCTGAGGGATAAAGTGCATGTTGGTCTTACTCTGGCAGAAATCAAATCTCTTCTGTGCCACAGGGGTGGAGGAGGGGTGGGGGGATGCATACATCTCATTTTTTCAATATCATTTTTGTTTCCATGTTTTTCAAGTGATCACAGTGCTCTGGTGGAGGTGATGAAAAGCAGATTTGCATCTTGAACCTCTCCTGGTCTTCATCAGTTACCTCATGGACCCTAAAACTCACCCATTTCCACACTCTGCCATGGGCACGGACACCCACTATCCCAGGCTGCTCAGGAAGGCAAAGCAAGATTTTCTTCTTTATTTATTTAGCTCCTCTGCTGCTTAAGAATTCTTTTTTTCCTAGTGAATAATGTCTCCTGCAGCCACATGGAAGGAATCAATCATAGGAAATAGCAAGCTTGTAATCCATTTAACAGGACTTTCCACCTCTCATTAAGCCAGAGACATTCATGGCTAATTCTCTGGGTAGCAGTTGCACAGCAGATGTGCAGGGCATCGATTGGGAAATGAGTCTTGCTGGTTTTGTTTTCCTTTTCTCCCCCCTCCCTTACTGTTTCCATTGAAGTGTGTGCAGTGGGTGTGGAGGCACTTGGCTCCCTCTCAGATGAGCGTTCCTGGGGTTGTTGGTGCATTTTCTTTTCCTGCTGGCTGGCAGGGGCTGTGTCTGAGGGAGGGCAGAGGGGTCTCAGCAGCGATGTGGGACCCTGCTGGCTGCTCCAGCTGCTGGCACCTTGCAGGGAGGGTGAAACCTGGCAGGGCCAGCTGACATCATCCATGGGGAGCTCTTCAGGACTGTTTTGGAAAGGGAAAGCCAGGAGAGGGAGGAATGCTTGTCTGAAGAGGAAGCCAGGGTGTGCATGTTCAAACCCAGCTCTGTTTCCACCTAATTTCTCACATAAACATGCTGCTAATGGGTAAGGCTTGGTGAGCATTGCAAAGCTCCTGGAGTCTGTGGAGAGGAAAAACCTTCTTTAACCTTTTTAATTCTTCAGTTGCTTATTATAATTCCTTGTTGGTGCATGGGTTTTGTTTAGCATCCAGCTGTGCTGTCCTCATCCAGCTGTGTTGTCTTCTCATTCTTTCTGTGATGGTTTTTCCTGGCTTTTTCTCACCTGGGCTGTCTCTCTTGAGCCCTGCTGATGTGGTGTCATCACCCAGACCACACCAGCATCCCAGGATGTTCTCTGTCAGAGGCTCTTCAGGCAGCAAGCCTGAGCATGGGGTCTCTTACTCAGGACACTCCCTTCCCATCCCTCTTGTCCCAGACCAGCTTGGTGCTTTCCTGCCTGTCCCTTTGGTTTGTGGCTCAGATTCCCTCCACTTCCCTGTCTTCTGCCAAGATCAACATCAACAGCTCTGTCTGGCTCCTGGTGGTGTCTCACCTCACCTTGGCTGCTATTTTAGGTTTTTAGCTGTTGAACTGCTGGGTTCTTGTGCTGCTCTGAATGTTCTGGGATGCTGACTGCACCAGACATGGACTTGGAGAGGTGGAAAGGTTGGACTTCCTCTGCCAAAAAAGTTATTTCACATGCTTTGGGCTGCTTAATACTTCTCTTTGCTGCTTCTAAAAGCCAAGAGCCTCATTAGACTTCAAGATATGAGAAATTCACACATTGTTGCACATCTCTCCACCAGCCCCCAGAAGATGAAGCTCTTTTTATACTCAGGTTGCCAGAAATTCTTTGGCAGAGGGGACCTGAAATGTTCCATATTTTTCCTCATGTCCTACCTGTGCTTTGCTGCTTGGGGTTCCTTCAGAGCCTGCTTGTGGATTCACCTGATTTTTTGTATCTGCAGCAGAGTTTGGGTTTTCAGAGCCATGACAACACCTTGACCTGCAAGGTTCATGCAGAAAGCAGAGATTGTGTTTAATTATTGCTCTGCCAGAAGTTTATACAGGTTTTTCCTGTGCCCTGCTCCTCTTCTTCCACCCTTTCAAAGTTCCAGGCACCCATTCCTGCCTCAGTTTGTGGAAAACATTAAGAAGCTCTGTTGCAGAGGGCGTTAGTCCGTCCTGTGCTTATTTATTTAGGGAGATTAAAGTCTAAGTTTTTCTTTTGTAATCCCTTTGAAGTATTTATCTTTTGAAGTCTGAATTTTCATTAACTGGAAGTGTACAACCCCCCAAACTACGCACTGCCCTAGTTTTAAAGCTGTAATTTTTTTTACAGAAAACATTTAAGAACAATAAACAACAGGTCAGACCCTCAGGGGCTCCACCTCAACCAGATCCTATTTAGGATGTGTCTGTTTGGGTCATCCCCTGCCACTTTGGGCAATCAAAGTGGCTCTGCAGGCTCTCCCTTGGTTGGGATGTAGCCATGGATTTTGGGATCTCAGGAGTGTTCCCCTTCTGAGTGCTCTGCCAGACCAACACACGGCCTGTAGATCTTTCAGTTTTTTAATTTGTATTCCTCCCACTCTTATTTTCTGGCACTGAGGCAGCAGCACTCAGCTTTAAGGACAAGGATGTTGTGTGGGAGACCTCTGAACCAACCTGATTTCCAGAGTGGGGAATAATTCTGCTGGGAAGAATAACCCTGCTGGGTCATCAGAGGGGTCAGTGCCTGGGCATCCTCCATCCCCAGAATGAATCACCTGAGGCTGTTTTATACCTTTGGGGTGTCCCATTCCTGCCTTGAAATGAAATCTTGGATCTTGCAAGCTGAGATGCTTTGGGTTTGTGCCAGCAAAATGTGGAAAATGGTGCTCAGTGTGTGTGTATGTGCATCTCAATTTCCTCCCATGGGAGTGGCCAGAGCAAACAGCCCTCAGTAATAGCTTGTTATTAAACAGATGGGGATATTGACCCTCTTCCATTTCCATTTTCCAAGTCGGGGAAAATGAAATTGCATTACTTTGGCTTGGATAAGTTCAGTGTATTAATAAAAAAAATGTATATGAAAATCAATGGAGAGTGCATGCAAATCCCAAGAATTTAGATAATTTATATGATTTCAGACTTGGCTGAGCAATAGAGATTTCTCTTCTATTTTCCCTTTTTTTTTTTTTGTGCACAGAGCTGTATTTTGCTCTGGAATAGCTTAATTTTTTAGGAAGTATTTCAGGAAAATCAAGATTTTCCAGTGTAATTAGGGAAACAGCTGACAAGCAGCCTTACAAGCATATCAATAGGGGTAATTGATTATCAGGGATGTTCTCACCTAATTGGCATAAGAAATTATTTGCTTAACAAGGTTTTAAGCATAATTAGATTGATACAACTTTTAGTAGAGATGGAGATGTTGAATTTACAGAGATTCTTGATAAACAGTGATCCCAGGAGTCACCAAGAGGAAGAACACTTCTTTTAATATGGAAATCAGTAGAATCTGTCAAGCCTCTTTTTAAAATGAGCTAATGTAAAAGATTAACCTCAAAAATGAATCTCTAATGTTTATTTGTGTTGCAGGTGGGATGAGCTTCCTTGGGCCTGAATTTTGGGAGATGGGAGCCTGTGTGCTCAGGGCTTGCTTTGGGTTAATGGTTGGACCTCATTATCTTAGAGGACTTCTCCAGCCTTAATGATTCTGTGATTTCATTATTCATAAGCCTCCATCAAAGCATCCTTGGCTGTGTTTTGGGTTATCTTTTGGATGTGCTGATCCAAACCATCCTGAGCAAACTGTGGTGGGTGTTCGGAGCAGGACAGTCCATGGTGTGTGGCTGGAAGCGCAGTAAGGCTGCTTGTCCCTGGGCTTTTAAAAACCACTGAATATCCTGAGCTGGAAGGGACCCACAGGATCATTGAATCCAAGTCCTGGCCCTGCACACAGCTCCCTGTTCCCTGGGTCCTGTCCCTGAGAGCAGAGATCAGTGCCTGCCCCTCCTCTCCCTCTTATGTGGAAGTTGTGCCTGCAGTGATGTCTCCCCTCAGTCTCCTTGAAGGGGGATCAAAGGGGAGGGCTTGGACTGCAGCAAGCCTTGGGAGAGGCTGTTAAACCTGTTCCTCTGAAGCTTCATCCCCAGTATTTACTCAGAGCACTTCAGGACTTGTGCTGTTGCTCTTCCCCTCACTAAAATGAGGGCACTGAGATGCTTTAGTCATTGGTCTTAATTGCTGCCTTCCCTCTCCAGTCCAGGTTTCTGAATATTGCCCTGAGACTACAGGGGTGGAGCAGTTAACTCAGAGAGACAAAAATCAAAAATTTTTAGGCCAGATCTCCCCAGTGAGCTTCACTTTTAAGTTTGCTTCTCCAATTTTTTTTTCTCTCCTCCAAAGCTGTTTGGAAAGGAATAATGTGTAACTGATACCTCCACTTCAGTATCTCCAAAGTGCAGTGTGTGCTAATTAGGCATCCTGGAGCCTTTGGAAAATGCTCCCATTGTATTTGCAGATGGAATCTACCCTGCTCCCCCTTTTTAGACAAGTGAGCTGGTTATTCAGCTCTGAGAAGCTCACAGCCCTTGGCAGATGATGCATTTTGAAAGTAAAGGTTGAGAGCATGAGTGGGTTTGTGTTTTCTATTTTGTTTCTTTTCCCCCCTCCCTCCTGGTGCACGTTGCTGGATTTGAATAATTAATGCCTGTTGTCTTGCTTCCTGTTTTCATTTCTGTATGTAATGCTAACCAGCAGTGGGCTGAATCATTCATAGGCTGCTTTCTCCACCTCGACAGCTGGAGATGTCATGGGAACAGTGGTGCTGAGGTGCTGCAGACTTTCTGCTGCTCCCTTAACTCCATTTCTGGAAGCAGGAGCAGTAAGTATTGAGTCCATGCTCGTGGCCAGGCGAGGCTCTCTGGGCAGGTGGTGTCAGTGTGGTTTCTCTCCCTGTAGCTCCTGTTACTGCTCAGGTGTCCCTGCGTGTGGAGGGGAGGGTGGGTGCTGCATTTTGTCCTTTCCCATCTGTTTTGGGCTTGTATGGATCTGGTTGTGATGTTCATAGAGAAGAAGGAATGATTTTAGGCTTGTTGGTTGCGCCTCATGCAATTACACTGTATTTAGGAATGGATTTTGTAAAACTCATCTTGGGGTTTTTTTGTCATTGTGCTTTTTCTGAGCTTTTGTGGAGAGCAGCCTGGAATTCTGGGTTCCCACAGAACCTGTCTTTGCAGTGAGAGGAACCAGGCTGGGAGCTTCACTTGGTGCTTTATAGAGCCTTTTCAGCTGTCTTTTCCCTTGGACACTGCCAGGGGTCCAGGGGCAGCCACAGCTCCTCTGGGGAACCTGTGCCAGGGCCTGCCCACCCTCCTGGGAAAGGATTTCTCTCCTATCAAATCGACACAATTCTTGCAAGTGATCAAATGAAGTACCCAGTGAAAGCTTTTGTGGATGGAGGTGGCCTGTCTGCCCTCATGTCTTGCATGGCTAAAGCAGAAAGAGGTGGAAATCAGGAGAGATGCTGTCCTTTGCAGAAGAATTTGTACAGGATTACCTGGAACAACTGTAGCCTTCTAGATTTTCAGGGTGGGAATAAGGGATTTGGCTGGAGAATTGTTAATAGGCTGTGAGTGACTTTTACATCTTGCACAGATCCCCCAGCATCTTGTACTTCACTCCACACTTGGAATGTTCAGGGCAGAGGGGATGGCTTTGCCCAAGACCTTTAAATAACCTCCAGTTTTGCACATCCTCAGTGTTTCTGTCCCATTGTGACAGTTTTTTGTGCCTCTGGTGGGAAGGCAGAGGGGGAGGGATGCTCTTGAAGCTGAAGATGGGAGGCAACTTGAGCAGTGACTAATGCTGAGCTTTATAAATAACAAGAGGAGAGGTGAAATGTGGGCAGGGAGGTGACCTCGACACGAGGTCATGGAGGTGGCACAGCTGGGCTGGGAGGGCACGGGGGGACACGATCAGCAAACAGCTCTGGTGCCAGGCTGGCTGTGTCTGTGCCTCTGTCCTGCTTGTCATCCCCTCAGGGATGAGCAGAGCCACGTGGGGAGCTGGGCTGGCCACACATGGATGTGAGCTGTGCTCACCTCGTGTCCCCTGCTTGGGTCAGCGCCCTGAGCAGCACAGGGAGCTCTGCTGGGAGCACAAAGCTGCCTCTGTGTCTGGGCCAGAGGAAGGCACAGGGCTCTGGGGACAGCAGGGTGACAGGCTGCTGGGTTTGAAGCCACAACCACCTCCTGCCTCGGGGATGCTGAGTCCTGATGAGAGCATCAGGGCAAGGCTGTCCTGGCTGTCAGCACGGAGCGTGAATGGACACAGACATGGGCAGGAGCTGGGAGGGGTGAGCTCTCCGTGTCCCTGCTGTCATTTCTAGACTCCACCACTCCCTTGTGCATCAGCTGGTTTGGAAAATACAGCCAGCCCTGCTTTTGGAGGCTTCCTTCTGTGGGATGTGGTTTATCTCCCTAAGCCCAGGCTTTGCTGATGCCAGTGAGGATGTTGCTGCTCAGCTGTCACAGCTTTTCCCAAGCCCTGAGCCCTGGGAATGCCACATGTAAGGAAGCAAAGCGTTTCCCCAGGAGAGGGTAGGATTTACTGCCCACACACAAGTCTGCACTCTTGGGAAAGGTGTGCAAGCCCAGCTGCTGTCAGACTCCACTCCAGCCCCCTGATGATGCACACAGCGGCAGTGTGTGGGGCTTGGGTGCACACCTGTGCTGCAGGGAGCTGTGGAAAAGCTGTGGGATTGAGCACAGCATCCAGCTCTGCATCCCTGGGAGTGCTTGAGAGGTTTATAATAGGAAAAGGGTAATGCCTATGTTATATATTGTGTATATGCACACTGTATTCTATTGTCCTGCACAGGGCCAGAAGTTTGATCCTTTTTATTTTTTTGATGCCTTCCAGCTAAGGATAGTCCCTGACTCCTGTCGTGCCCCTTCTGCAGGAGGCATGGAAGTGTTTATTCCTCATCTGGCACTGTTTTGCAGGCTCCATGGGATGCTTTAGCTTGGCTCAGCTTCAGCTTTGTGGAGGTCTCTGAATCGATTTTCAGGTTGTTCTTGCAGCAGCTCTGTCTCTTTACACCTCAGTCATTCATAAAAACCCAATCACCTGGGCTGCAGATCATCATCCTGCTGCTTTTGTCTGCACGTGGCTTTCCCAGCAGATAACTCCCGCGAACACGTTTGCTTTTGGTGGTGTGGGAGAAGCTGCACAAGGAAATAAAACTTGCAAACTAATTAAACTTCTTGGTCTCGTCGAGTAAGGAGTGGGAGATGTTGGCAGGGCTGGGAATAGATGTGATTCTCATCCCTCCTCTCAGTAGCCAGAGGACACGGTTAATTATTAAATTGCTTGTTAATGTATTGAAATATCGCTCGGGATTTTAATTTCCTTTTGTTATTGTCGTCGTTTTCTCTCCTCTGCCTCAGGGCGCTCCCAGGAGCTGATGGATCTGTGGTAGCTGGCTCTGGAGGGGCTGGAAGGAGCATGGTTAAACACCAACCCCTGCAGTACTACGAGCCCCAGCTATGTCTGTCCTGTCTGACCGGGATCTACGGCTGCCGCTGGAAACGGTACCAGCGGTCACATGATGACACCACCAAGGTGAGCAGGGACAGCACCTGCCTGGTGTGTTGGCTTGTGCTCAAAGTATTAAATATTTGGGTTTTTCTCTGATTTATTGGCTTGGATGTTTGGTGGGAATTGTTGAGCAGGGCAGGAGGTCCTCCCTGTGTGGTTGATGTAGATGGGCACAGTGAGATTGGTCATGGTGCTCCAGGGGATCGAATGTCCCCAAATCTGTGGCAAAGGGGAACACTTTCCTTGTGATTTTTCATCCTTGCTCTGTGTCCTGCTGGTGCTTGCAACACCCTTGGCTGGGTATGCAGGTCCTGTGTTTGTGCAGCATCTGTGCCTTCATGGTGTGGCTTTAGTGGGCATGGTGATATTTAGTCCCAGAAGGGACTTGACGACTTGGAATTCTTTTCCAATCTTTATGATTCTGTTCTTGCATGTGACAGTGAGTTTGTAGGTAGGGGAGCAGGGTGCCCAGGGAAGCTGGGGCTGCCCCTGGATCCCCAGAAGTGTCCCAGGCAGGCTGGAGAGAGCTTGGAGCAGCCTGGGATAGTGGGAGGTGTCCCTGCCATGGCAGGGGGTGGCACTGGATGGACTTTAAGGTCCCTTCCAACCCTTCCTGGGGTTTGATGAAAGGCAGCAGAAGGTGAGAGCAAGCAGAGTGTAAATGGGAAAGCTGTTGGAGGTGACTCTTCCCTCCCCTGGGTAAATATAGATTGTAAGAGCTCTGGCAGAGAGAATCCGGGCAATGAGGCTCGACGTGCACCTCCCCTCTTGTTCTGGGCTGTGAGATAAGGTCTTGTGATGTGTTGATAGGAGAAGTGTGAAAATAATCGCTGTCAAAACCATCCTGTTACATCATCTGGGTAAGGATTTTGTTTTACTGTTCTCCTGTGCTCCCATGTTGCCTGGGATGGTTTTTTAAAACGTGCTTACAAGTTAAATTTGGGGGCTTTTACCTTCTTTAAATCTTGTTCCATCTGGAAGTGCTCCCAGGGGACCCTTTGGTTGCCTTTTGAATGCTTAATTTTGCTCTCCTATCCCTTGGCTCCTCTGTTCTGTTTTTAAGTCTATAAGCAGGGATCTTCTTGGCTCTGGAGTGCTTTTCCTCTTGGAAAAGCAGCTGTGAAGGAGCAAACAAGGCTATGTGGCAGATCCCATGCCAGAAATGCTCCTGGTTGTGAATTGCAACCATTGTTGGTGCTGCAGCTTGGCTGTGAATTGGAAAGTCACTGCTTGAGTTTGTGCAGCCTAAAACAAATTTCCTTTGGCAAAGCAGGAATGTTGGTGCTGTTTTCCCTCTGCTTTCAGCCTGGCCAGCTCACTCTGGGTGACCGCTTTGAGCCAGCAGAACATTACAGTTCTTTTCAAAAATTTAAAGAAAAGTTGCCACGAATTTTTCAGTGCTTGTGTTACCAAAAAATACCAGTGGCAGCTTTCCAAATCTGCTTGGAATTTCCATTGGTTTTTGCTAGTGCTGGAAAGGAATTTGTTGTGTTAAAAGGTGGCTGATCCAGGCTTAAAAATGTCCTGTCTGAACTGGTCTTTGTAAGTCTATGTGAGGCCTCAACTTCCACTTTGGTAAAAGTGATGGTGACAGCAGCAGAGTAGAAGAAAGCCTAAAATGAGCTGCAGGCTGTGTTGTCTGCTGTCTTGTGAAAACATCAAACTCCCCAGAATAAACAGCTTTTCACCCAAATTTGGGTCACAATCCAACTTTGCCTCCATGATATCTTCAGCTGATGCCTGTGAGTATTTGTTGTCTGAATTGTGCTGCACCTCCACAGCCAGAATTTTTATGATTCCTCTTTTTCCTTCACATGCATGCACATCAAGCTTTCTACTCCATGTTAAAAATTTACATTAAATGAGAATTTTAAGTGGTCACCTGAGTTCTAGGGTTTTTTTTGAGAGGCAACTTGCTGTAGTTGTCATTATCCTTTGCATGAAGAGAGGGGCTGAAGGCACACAGCCAATATACTCTGATCTCCTTTTAAAATTCTGAACATTTCCAAAATGATTTTTTCTTTTATGGACCCTCAGCTTTAATGGCAAGATAGCCTTTCTTTTTTCTTTTTTTAAAATTTTAATGCCTTTTAAAATGAAAGACACATGAAGGAGGAGAAATGGTCTTGCTGAGATTCAGATCATCATAATCTCTGTAGCTGGTGCGAGGAAGGAATTTCTGATCTAACCACAGCTTGTTCATCACATATTCAACCAAGGTTATTATGAAGTCAGTGCATGGAAGCATTTTTTTATTGCTTCCAAACCTCTGTTGTTTGTACACAGCAAATAACCCACTTGGAAATCATCCTGAGTGGGAGAGGGAACAAAGATTTCCTACCAAAGAAAATAGCAATGATAATTTTTTAATCTACCACCCAGTAAAAAGAAGCCACTTTTATTCACTGGCTAGGCTGAGCTATCAAAGCATGGTCTGTCTTTCCATCACAAATCTCCTAATCCTCTTCTTAATTACAAGTTGTCTGAACTGTGAGGATGTGGGAGGGGAGATGAAAGAAAATATCCAATAAAGCCTCTCCCTGCCTTTTTCTGCTGCTGCTCATGTAGCTGCAAATCTATAGATGATACCTCAGCCCCTTCCTATGAACTGGGTAGTCCCTGTCAGGATTTATGCCCTTCAAGTGAAATGTGTGTGATTCAAGATAGTCCATTTGGTTAAATGCATCACATGAGGCTTCTGGTGGCTTTTTGGGGTCCCTTTGTGCAGAGATAAATGAGGAGCTGTGATCCATCAGCATAATGAATTGCAGTGCTGTGTCTGGGCTGCGTGTATTAATTCACTCTCTGGTGAAATGCTCTTGTAATTCCCGCTTGGCCAGAGCTGGGAAATGACCTGAACAGATGATCTAAGCCACAGGCTTTGGAGCTGGGACTTTGTCAGGGCTCGTTCCCGAATGGCCAGAGGTCACTGGTCACAGAAATTGCTTGCTTTGCTGAAATCTGCTATTAGAGGATGGGTTAATTTGCTCTTTTCCGTGTGTTTTTCAGTTTGTGGGGGTTCCAGACCGTAGGCCTGAGGGCACAGGAGCTTTTAAGGGAAAGAGGCTCTTGCAAGGCTGTTTGATTTGAGGCTGGGCACTGAAGCATTGGATGCTGCGTGTTGGATGTGATCGGTGATTCAGAGCTGAGTCCCCATGAATGGATGTGTCCAATCATGTTGGCTTGATGGGCTAAATGCAGGGAAATCCAGTCATTCCATTAAATATCTGTGTTTTTTCCTTACTGTTCCTAAGGTGCCCCCCTCATTAGAAGGGCGGGACTAGATGATCTTTAAAGTTCCCTTTTAACCCAAACTGTTCTGATTCTAGGATTCTGTTTTTTCCCCATGATTCTTGGAAATGAAAGCAAAACCAGGCTGTGTTTAGGGTTTTACACATCACTTGAATACCTTTTAAAATTCCTCTTTGAGCCCTTCAGTTTACAGGGAGGCTGTGAGGTGGATGATTGTCCAGGGAAGCTGTGACAGCTGAGCCAGGCAGGAATTGCATTTGCTCTGTGTGGTGCTTTCAGACCAGACTTTGCAGAGTGTTACTGGTTTTAACTGGGAATCACATGTTTTGGCCTTCATGAAGGACCAAGATCTCTCTTAGGGTGGGATCCTGGAGTGGCAAGGAGCAGAGAAGTGTTCCAGCCTTGGGATTAACCCTAACCTGCCAAGAGCTTGCTCCTCTTTGATTTCCACGCCCTCACACAGCTCCTGGAAAGGTTGGGATGGACCTGCTTGTTCTGTGTTAAAGAGGTTCCCTATTTCAGCAAAGCTGGTTTGAAGGATGGGAAATCCCAAGTCCTGGAAACCCCAGGAAAGCCACAGTGTTGGAGCCTAATGTTGTGGTGCACCCTAAATATTGCCAGGGTGAGGATGTTTGACTAATGCTGAATTTCTGGCGTGGTCCTGATAGATGCAGAATGCCTTTGGGGGAGAGTCTGCAAAACCCATTGACTGTGGGGCCTGGGCTGGGATTATGGGCTCAGACTGGGTGATTAACATGCCCTGGGATTTATAAAGCTTTAGAGGTGTCAAAGGTTTTTTACTGCAGAGCATCTGCAAAACGTGGCTTTGGGCTCTGAACAGGCAGCACTGAACTGAGCTGTGTGTGGAGAAAGGGGCAAGAAGAGGGGGCAAGGAAGGGTTTTGGGCCATGGTCCCTTAGAGCCAGTCATGTGTTTTTAGAGATGTCTTCCCCTTGGACAGCAGGATATAGCAGTGCCCCTCGAGTCTAAGGGAAGTGGTGCAGCCACTCTTGTAAAATCTCTACTGGTTTGAATATGCTCAATCAACTCCTGGTTTGACCCCCATGGAAAAGTCTTTCCAGACCTTTGTGAGTTCCCTGTATTTTTTTTTTTTTTGACTGGGATACAATTTATTTTCTGCACAGCAGCTGTATGGTGCCAGATTTTGGGCTTGTGACTGAAACAGTCCTACAGCTATTGCTGAAGATTGTTTACACAGCATCAAGGTGCAATATTTTCTGAATTCCCTCCCAGAAGGGGAAACTGAGGCAGTTTTTCTGCTTGTTTTCCTAAACAAATGTTCTTCCTCTCAGCTGTGTAGTTGTTGTTGCAGTTAGACTTTTACAATTGAATTGTATAACTCCTTTTTCCAAAGAGGCATTGGGAGCCTGTGATCCTGTTAATCCCAGGTTAATTCATTGTCTCTCTTTTCTCAGATGTTTAGTCCTTTCCCATGTGTGGAACCATGAGTATGAATATTGAGGAGAGATGAGCAAAGTGAAATGGCATTGACATCTTGGAAGTTTGACTTGTGGGAGTCTGATGTCAGAGGTTCTCTCTCTCTGATCTTGACAGAGTAGTGAAAATTTGTGGCCCTTTTCCAGAGGAAACTTGATTTCCTCACCCAGAGGGAAGTGAATGTGACCCTGATGCCCTTGAGTTGGACTTGAGTGATTTCCTTTATATCTGGGGTTGAATTTGCCAGTCTCCTACTTCACCTCTCTGCTTTTCCAGTGTCTATCCTGAATTCCCAGGTGTCCTGGAATAGATCCAAGGACAGTTGGGCTGTGACAGAGCAGAAAATGTGGGAGAGCAACTTAGCAGTGTGTCCTTACTGGGTGGTGGTGGCTAGATGCACTGGGAGAGTGCAGGGGCCAATAGAAAAGGCTTTTTATGATCCTTTCTTTTTATCCTATCCAAGTTGAAGGTATTTTTTCCATTTCTCATAAAATTAGACTTTGTGGAAGTATTTTAAGGATGCTTGTGGTTCCAAAATGACCACAAAAATGAACGAGATAAGAAGGAAACCTGGCCCCAGTGAGAGTAAATGAATGAAATGGATGGAATGGGAAGAAGCAGAATTAGTTTGTGGTGATGATCCTTGACAAAGGTGTCCAGAGGAGCAGGGGGAAACTGGGGAAGGAGCCAGAGTGGGAGTAGATAATAGACTGGGTTGGGAAGGACCTTAAAGACCACCTAATTCCCCCTGCAACTGTCCCAGTTTACTCCAAGTCCCATCCATCCTGGCCTTGGACACTTCCAGGGATGGAACAGCCATGGCTTCTCTGGGCTCCCCACTCTCCCAGGGAACAATTCCTGCCCAATATCCCATCCTAGCCCTGCCCTCTGTCAGTGTAAAGCCATCCTGTTATTCCAGACCCTTGCCAAATCCCCCTCTCTGAAATGATGGTCAGCAGGGAAGGGAACAACCTGAAAATGTGTGAGGTGTGGCTTTCCTGGCATTGGTCACAAGCCATTTCAGCCATCTGCCAGCTTGCTGTTTCAGAGAGGACTCTGCTGCCTGGGGAGTCTGGGTGGGGATCCAAAGTGCTTGGTTCCAGGAATGCTTGTGGTTTTAGGAATTGGGAACCTCTGTGCTGCTGACACGCCTTATTAACAAAATTGATTAGCAAAGCTGAAAAATATAATGACTCTATTGGCTGTGAAGCTGATCTGTGATTTTTTTATTTACTGTCTTGTATGTTCTGGGACAGGGAACTTGGGTTTAGGAGTGTTTGGTTGCAGATTTGAGCTTTTTCTCCAGGTTATTTCCAGAAGAACTATGGCCAAGCTCCACAGTGGGATTTCAAGGGTATAACCAACAGCTGGAAGTATGCTTGTCCATGGCTGGAGCTTGTGATTGTTTTTTGGTTGTTACTCTTGGTACTCATCTCAACCTCAAAAATTATCCTAATTTTGTTTTGCCTTTGTGCTGTGTCTACAGTGAGGTGTTAAAAGAAAAGCTGATGGACTGGTCTGGACCCATCATTTCCACTTGATGTGCAGTTTTGGCAGATGCTTGATGCAGATGATGTCAGCTTGCACTTGAGAGTCAATTGACTTCAGTGAAGTCAAACGAGGCTCTTTTCCAGGGACAATTATGGAACAAAAAAAATCAAACAACTGAGCCTTTGTTTGAAGTGTGACTCTTTGAAACTGAATCAACTTTGCTTTGAGCTCTCCTGAAGCCGGTTGTAAAGTCGAGGTTGATTTTTGGGTGACAAAAAGCAGTGCAGGTGACCAACAAGTGGAGTTTGGGTGGTTGTCCAAATCATGCTCCCTGTGCCAGGGCCTGCCCACCCTCCCAGGGAACAATTCCTGCCCAATATCCCATCCAGTGATGCCTGGGGGAAGAGATGGGTGTTTCTGGTGTTGGTGGTGTCAGCTCTTCTGCTGCCCCACGCTGCTCCTTGCACCACAAAGCTCTTTCGTTCTTGCTCACTGCTGTCCCTTCGCGTTTGACATTTTTTGACGTGACTTTTTGTGGCCTTTCTGGAAAAAACCAAAGCTGGTTCCTGTAACTCAGAGCTCGCTGTGGCGCCTTGCTGGAGGCTTTGCTCACCACGCCTGGTTTGTCACCACTCAAACCACCCCACATCCTGAGCAAACCAGCCCTCTGTGACTGTGCCTCCTTGTCTGGGTCTGTTCCTTCCCCAAAACATTCAAGAGCCTCAGGTTGTATCAGAAATGGGGGTGTAGCTGAGCAGTATCTGGAAGAGATCTCTCATTTCGCTGCTTTTTTTTCCTTGAGGTTGATGCAGAATTGCTCTGTGTGTATTTGCAGGATTTAGCAGCTGTGTGCTCAAGTCTGACCAAACTATTTTGCTGCTGTTGTTTCAGCCATCAGGAATTCCTGCTTCTCCAGCCAGAAGTGAGGGATAAACAGCAAAAAGCAAAGTAGAACCTCTGATGGATCAATGTGTGCTGGGATTGAAATGCCCAAACTTTTGTGATGAGCTAACTCCAGCATTTACATTTACTCCCAGCATGGCTGATTGTTTATTTTCTTGACCTAGCACTTCACCCTTGAGATTTACAAACCAGTAATGAATAAATAAGCCAAGCTTCTGCCTCCTCTCCAGAGGGATGCTGGCTTTGGACACTCAGATCCTGCAGGGCCTTGTGGCTTCATTTGGTTTCTCTCTGGCTGTGCACTGAACCCATTTAAATCTCTCTTAGGGAAAAATAGGTAAATCCCTTCCATATGTCAAGGTTTAGAAAAATGCATGATTTCTTTGACTTGCACAAAGCATCCCCTTGTCTGGCAGATACAGGAACAAGTGCACCCTTGTTTTTGGGCAGCCAAGCCCTAACCTCATGCTGGTAAATCTGACATGCCCACTGTTTCAGGCAGGCTCTGTCGATGTCAGCTGTGCCTGTGGAGGCTGGGGAAGACCCTGATTTTATCAATTTTCCCCTTGAAAGAGAGGCACTTCAGTTTTGCCTTGCTCTAATTCTTTTTTTCATTCTAGGCCTTCAGGTCACTGGGTTGCCACCAGAGCTGGGGCAGAAAGCCTCTGGCACATTAGCCCATTCAGTGGCTTTTGTTACCAGATGTGTCTCTGCCCTCTGGACCATGCTGTGGGATAAATAAGCCTGTGTTTGGATGGGGCAGCACTCCGTGGAGCAGAATGTGAGCACTCAGGGTTTGCCAGCTGGGTCAGGCTCAGGTCGTGCTGCCCGACATCCTGTCTGTGCCTGGGCACAGGGATGGGCTTGGGAGCAGCACATCAGCTGCTCTGCTCTGCTCCTTCCTTCACTCCTGCCTGGGACTGGACACAGCTTGGATATCAGGGAGGAATCCCACTGTTCCCAGCAGTGGAAGGTGTCCTGCCCATGGCACTGATCTTGAAGGTTCCTCCCAACCCAGTGTGGGATTCTGTGAAAGACAGCTGTGGGAAAACTGAGGAGGAATGGAGGATGAAGGGCAAGGAAATGAAACAGCCCAGTAGCTCTGGATCCAATCTGATCCAATATTTGTCTGTTCTTGATTTTAATGTACTGATGTCCATCAGCTTGTCTGAAGAGTGATTGGAGAAACCTCTCCAGTTCAATAGATAAAATCTGACAAGGATCTTCCTTGGAAAGAAAGATGTTTTCTGGTGAGGGTGCTTTGGGTGGACACATGGACTTCTTAGAGAGACAAAAAGGCATTGCAGTTATTCCTGAACACACTCCCTCTGAGAAATGGAGAATTGGAGATGGTCCCAGGGACCTCCTCCCATATTCTGTATTTTCACATATTTTTTTCATTTAGGATATTGTTCAGCTGCTCTGAGTCTTTTGCAGGACTCAGGCAGAGCTTACCTGCTTGGGAGTAGAAATTAATTCAGGATCATCACCTTTTTGGCTGTATTTTTGCTGGATTTCTGCTGTTGTTGCTTAAAGATTTTTTTGTTGGTTGGTTGTTTCTGTTTATTTTGTGATGAACTGGCCCCAGATGGATAAGTAAAAAATTGCTCTTCCTGCTTTCTTTGAGTTGGACAGCTTATGATTGTGGAATGTGGGAATTAATTTGAAAGACAAGTGGTTCTGAAGTTATAGTTAATTTTCACCAACAGCAGCTATTGAAAACTGGGGTTGCCACCACTTCAATCTTTATTACTTGTCTTGTGATGGAAGGATTTAGGGATGGGGCCAGTCTGCCCTCTGCAAATATATTAAACTAGATGGGAGGTGGCTTGGTGTTTTGTATAAAAAGAAAAAGAGAAAATCAAATAAAAAGAATCCTTCTGCTCAGCCTGGGCTGAAATGGCAGCCAAAAAATTTCAAGCTATTTCTGCTTTTATTTTGGCATCTTAGTACCACTTTCACTGGGATGAGCCCACAGGGCTGAACAAAGGAATAGCTGGAAAATTAATTTCTTTGGGATTGAAGACAAATTCTGCTCAGAGTTGTCTTTTGCTGGAGTGAGTATCTTGTTATGCTTTTTTAGAGTTTTAATTGTCTTCAATGGGAATAACTAATGAATAGATTGATGTGAGTGTGGTATTTACTTTCACAAGTTTTGGATTTGCAACAGTTCTTAATTGCAAATCAGTACCTAAAGGGGCTTCAAGAGAGCTGGAATGGTTCCCACTGCCAGAGGAAATAGGTGGGATTTTGGGAAGGAATTCTTGGCTGTGAGGTTGGGGGGGCCCTGGCACAGGTGCCCAGATTAGAAATTGGGATTAGAAATTCTGTAAGTGACTGCTATAGGAGCCAATCAATCACCTCTAAAAAGGTCAGCCCTATTCAGGAGCCACTTGCAATGTTATCCATTTCCATCTCAGAATTGCTGCCAGAGCAGCCCAACATGAGCTGCACTGGGGGAACTGGCAGGAGAAGGAACTGGGAGCTGTTTTCCAGCCCTGGCTCTGTTGTACATCTTTGCAGAAACCCTTCCTGAGAGGGGGATGTGCAGGCAGGGCACTCAGTCTCATTTCCAGCTAGAACAGAGCTGGTTAGGTGGGGTCAGAGGAACTAATGAGGGGTGTTTCCCTTGGGATTCTGTACAGCACTCCATCCTTGGAGATAAATGTGTGCTGGGAAAAGGGGATTGTAATTCAGGAGTGTGACATGGCAGCCTGGACGCCTTTTGAGAGCATCATAATTCAGGCAGCAAAGCAGCCAAGGAGCTTTGCCTTTCCTCTCCCCCCTTCTGGAATGTGGGCAGAGCTGATGCAATGGATTTGTTGTGATTTCAACCCCTCAAGTGCTGATTTGGGTGTAGGATAATGCTTTTAATTCAACAACCCACATGCTGAACTGTTCCCACTTCTTGGGTGATGTAAACCCAAATGTTTGCATTTGGTGGTTGCTTTCAACCCAAGTTCCTTATTCAGTTTTCTGGATGGGTTTTGGATGCCATTGTGTGCTGGTTTTTGGGGTTTTTTTGTGGGTTTTTTTGGTAATGTTTGGTATTCCTCTGAGCTTGTTTTGTTTTAATTGTACTAAAAGCCCTGAATGATGGATATGATGAGATGAATTAAACACGTGGCCCTTACCTCACCAATCTTTGGCTTTAAAGGTGTCAATTTATTATTTCTTCTACATGTCAGTAAAGTGGCATTTTACACTATGAGTCCCTTCCAGTGCCTAAAGGAGCTCCAAAAGAGCTGGAGGGGGACTGGGGACAAGGGATGGAGGGACAGGACACAAGGAATGGCTTCCACTGCCAGAGAGCAGGGCTGGATGGGATATTGGGAAGGAATTCCTGGCTGTGAAGGTGGGCAGGGCTGGCACAGGGTGCCCAGAGCAGCTGTGGCTGCCCCTGGATCCCTGGCAGTGTCCAAGGCCAGGTTGGACATTGTGGCTTGGAGCAACCTGGTGTCCCTGCTCATTGCTGGGGAGGTTGGGCTGGATGGGCTTTAAAAGGTCCTCTCCAACCTCAAACTATTGTATGCTTCCATGATTATCACTCCTTTTTCTAGAAAATCCTGAGAAATTCAGGAAAACACTTTTTTCTGCTTTTGGAGACAGAGTTTTTCTGGGCTGAATTTGTCCCTTCAAAGCAGATCTATGTGAGAGCATTAAAGCAGCTGCAGCTGGGAAAAAGTGATGGAGAAGTGACCCAGGCCACTCAGAGCTGTCAGGATGTTTTAAGGTATTAAATCAACTGACAACTGCTGCCAAACAATTATATTTTGCAACAGGGTTAAAGTTGAGCAGTTCTTTGCCCTCTCTGTCTAGGTGTGATTCATGACTTAATACACTGCCTGTGCTCCTAAATTGTTTTCCTTATCAATTACCACTTGTTCTCCAGCTGTCATTTCATGGAAGCTGCCTGCAGTGGCATCCCAAGGGAATGCATTTGTCTCTGGGGCTGCCAGCAGTGATGGATGGGCTCACCTCCATCAGGTGCTGCTTGGAAATGCTCCTGTCCCTGCCTCCCTCTGGAGTGATGCTGGGCAGGCACATCAATCCTGATGGATGGAGCAGTCTGGCACTGCAGGGCGTGGAGGGAGGCTGGAGGGAATTTCTGGTTGCTTTCCTGAGCCCTTTTTGGGTTGTTCCTCTGCTGTGCATGAGATGCTCTTGGATCTTGATTTTATTCTCAAGTCTTGCACCCCTTCTAATTATTAGAGGGCTTGCAAAGCACTGCAGCACAGCTTTGGAAATGAAGACCTGTCTTCCTCTCCTCCTTCCTGGCTTATCTCCAGATGGGAGTAGTCATTTTACCCCTGAGATGCTGCTCTTACCTGTGCTTTGTAAATGGATCCCAGCACCAACCTGGGTATTGCACCCCAGGGAGAATCTGGGAAGCATCTGCTGGTGCTGGCACATTAAGTGGTTATGAGCACTAAAACAGCTTTATGAGAAGCCAGCACTCAGCTTCCTATTAGTACTGTGCCTCTGTGGCTTGAAAACAAATTAAATCTGAGATTTTCAACACTTGCAACCAATGTTTAAAGCTATTAGAGAGGTAAAAAGCTGAAATGGCCCTAAAGCCTCCGTTACAATTTTACCACTGATTGAAGGGGTTTTCAGAGGTGGCAAGAATGATTTTTTTAAAGCTATTTCTGGGCTTACCTTCTTTAGAAGCCTGCAGGGAAATTGGTGGGGATGAATGTTGTCCAGGAGAAAGTTCTCCCAGCCTTGGTGCTGCAGTGCTCTGTGGGTTTGGTGAGGGAACAGTGACTTTGAAGTCTCCAGGGTGTCTGAGGACAGAAAGGCAACAGGAGGAAAAACTCTCCAGTTCTTCCACTTCTGCATTGCTTCCACCAGCATGGGCTTGTTCAACAGCTAATCTTGCCCCGAGTCAACTTTTTTCTTCCTTTCCCCCCCCATTTCTTGGCAGTAAAATTATTCCTGGCGCTTTGTGGTTTTTATTTAATTGGCACGCACCTCTTTCCCTCCCTCTTTTACCTGCTTTGTTTTTCTTCCTCTTTCTGTGATCTCCTTTTTTTACTATTTGCTTGAAAGGAGAGAAACAGCCAAAATCCCTTTCCTAAGAGCTGCAGTAACACCAGACTGCTCAAAGGCAACTCAGGTATTTCTTCTACACCAGAGCTCCTGATGATGCTGATTAAAAGACACCACCAGACTGAAAAAGGGATTTTATTTTGCCCTGCTTTGAGATCTATAAAGAAAAGATCTGGGTGACTTTCATGGTGCTTCTCAGAAACAGGCAGAGTGTGTTCTTTCTGTTATTTGTGTTTTTCTATTTTTTTTTTCTTTCCTATTTTACTCTTTCAAGACTGACTTGCTCAGAGGCTGCTGGGTGTTAAAATTGGGTGGGGACTCCTGGTGGAGAACAGATGACCAGGAAAAAGTTAGTAAGGGGATAAAATCACGTATGTGGACATACTTTGGGGACAAATCATTCCATTCATGCACTTCCCAATTTTTGGACTCTTGTCTTGCTTGTGGGGTTGGGATGAAATGCTTTTTGCACTGGTGGAAAAGAGGCTTTGAGCTTAATAATTCATGTATGGACATCTTGAGCTTTGTTCAAACACTTTTGTCTGTGATCACAGGGCTGGTTTGAAATAGGATTAGGGTTTGTTTTCCTTGGCTTCCCAAAATTCTGCTTAAAGAGGACTTCAGCTCTATTATTAAGCCATGTTTACTATGTAGGGACACTGACACTAGTGAGGAAAGCCTGTGAAATAAATCATGTGCTCCTCATGTGTGTGTCTGCTGCTTTTTATTTGTCAGAACTTTCTACAGTGGATTTGCTTCCATATAAGTTGGTGGGAGGAGGGTGATTTAAATATGAATTTAGTTATTTCCAGAGGTAGGAAAGGAGTCCTCTAGCTGTGTGCTGCCACTGCTGCCTGCAAAATTGCAGCTATTTATCCTCCTTGGGGTCCTGTTGCAGTCAAATTCCAGATGTCAGAGTTTGCTGGGGTTTAAAAATGATTTTAATTTTCTCAGAGGTCTGGAGAGGGTGTCAGGATTGATTTGCTGTCTGTGAACAGAGGCTTTAGTTTTGTGGCCTCTGAGCGTGAAAGACAAACTCAGGGTCACTGTTTATCTCTTCAGAGGCTTTGTGAATATTGAAAACCATCTTATCCAGATCAGTCTCCTCTTGGAAATGCTGCTTTTCCAGAAAATAGGATGGGTTGGGTTATCTTGATGCAATTGCTTTTGTCTGTAACAAGTGCAGAACCCTGTAGTGGTGTCAATCTGAGCAGGAAACATTTTAAATTGTTTTCAGGCCTCCCAAAGAGTATTGTGCCTTTTACAGGCAGGAAGATAGCTGTGAACCCCTTAAAAATTCCAGATTTTCCCTGTTCCTGAACTGCAGGATATGGGGAAAAACAAGATAGGGATGCTTAGATGTTGTGTGAAGTTGTTGATTGTAATGATTCCTCTGGAAAAGCTGTCTGGTAGTGAAAATCCCAGCAGAGAAAGAAAATTTGGCTTTAAAAGATGCTGTTGGAGGGAAGATTCACAGGCTGCAGGGTTCTTGTTGTAAAATTAAAGCACAGCCTCAATGTAATGAAGAATAAAAGAAGGGAGGTGCAATGTGTCACTGTTTGTGGCGTTATGGTAATTCTGCTTCCAAAGCACATCTTTAATTTGTACCTTGCTCCACCTGTTGACTCTAATTTATAATCCAATAAACCTATGGATTGTTGCTCAAGGCAGGCCAGACCTGATAATTTAGGAGCAGTTTATTAAGCTCAGCAGCATCTAAGGTGCAATTGCTTTTTTGGGCTGGTTATCCCACGTGGCACCACCTGGTTTGTTCCAGGGTGTTGCTGTGTCCTGAATCCATGGCTGATTGCTCTGGATGGGGAAATGGTGCTGTCCAGTGGTGATAGGAGTTGTTTTCCACCACCTCTGCCCCATGGCAGGGGTTTGGAGCTGGTTTTTCCAACCCAAACAATTCTGTGGTTCTGTTTGCAAGCCTGCTGATTCAGTCTGTAACTGGTGTTTGTGGGGTTTTTTGGTTTCTGTGTGGTTGGATATTATTTTGTTTAGGAGTTTTTTTCTTTGTCTGCTTGGTTGTTTTTAGCAGCATTTTTTTATGTGCCACAGGCCATCATTTTGACAAGGTACTTCTGATAAGGCTTATTTGCTTTTTTAAAATAGCTGCCAGCAGAAAACAGAGTTCCACCTTCTCTGAGCTGCTGTTTGATTCTGTCAGATTTATTTTATATTCCCACACGACCTCAGGCAGCTGCCACTTCTGTCTGGTGGTTTCCCACATGCATCAGCTCTGGGAGCTGGGAGCACTGCGTGTTAATAACTCAGTTTTGCACTCAGCATGGAGCACATTGAGGAGAAAAAGACTTGGCCACAGAAATAAATCTTCCAGTTCCTCTCAAATCCAGATTTTCCTCTGGAGACCTTCTAATGCAGGGAGTGTGTGAGCAGAAAGCATCAGGCTGTTGATGGGCAGAGCCCAAACTTCTGGACAAGATTCTCCAGACAAAACCCCCAAAAAGCCACAAGGTCCCCCCTGAGCCTTCTCTTCTCCAGGCTGAGCCCCTTTCCCAATTCCCTCAGCCTCTCCTGGGGTTCCAGCCCCTTCCCAGTTATATATATATATATTTATATATATATATATATTTAATGGATTATATAAGTGACCCCAAGCTCGATCTGCTCCTGTAAATGTTCCAGATCTGTTCTCTTGGAGACTTGGCCAAACTGGATGGTTTTGTGCCTGCTTCTGGCAACCATTCTCCTGCTGGGAATGCCGACATCCATATGCACTTCTCCCTGTGGTTTCCTAATTTGAGGTGGGGGGAGGGCATGTTCCACCTTTTTCCTGTCTCTTGCCTCCTGTGAGCTCAGCTGTAAATCAGGTTGGCTTGTGGCCACAGGCTGCTGCCAGGAGGTTTATTGACACTACTTTCATTATTTTTTAGGGTTTTTTTCACTCTGGCATAGTGCAGTCGCTGCTTTAGGCAGGATGTTTTGATGGAGTCGGTCTGGACTGGAGAAAATCAGTTCTGATGTTGTTTCTTTGATGGATGAACAATTGGTAGGAAAGCTTTGCTCATCAAAGACTTGTGTAGTGGAAAAAAAAAAGAAAAAAGCCAGGCCTCCCTGTTTTTGTCCTCTCCATCCCTAGTGTTGCTCCCAGAGGCGCTGGGAGATGCTTTGGGAAAGACCCCTGTGTGAGACAGGTGAGGAAAGATCAGCCCTGTTTGGGTGTTAAATGCAGCAAGAAAATGTGAGAGATCACCTCCCTCAGGGATAATGCTCCTGCCAACTTTGGAGCTGTTGCTTCTCCTTTCATCCTGGTTCTCCTGAAAGCTGCAGCCTGCTGGGGTAAATCAAGGCGAGGATCCTGTGCAGCCTGTGGGCTGAAGCAGCAGATGCACCTCCTACCTCTGAGCTGCCTGGCCTGCCTTTGGGGAGGAAGGAACAGAGAGTCCTTATGGATCTCTGTGAAACACTCCTGATCTTCTCTCAGCAGATCTGGAGCAATAATAACCAGACTGCTGAAGAGGCTATAAAAAAAAATCGGAAATATGGCTTAGCACATGCTATGTTTAGAAATTCCATCAGTCCCGCTGAAATGGGAGCCGGGGATAATTCAGATATTTCCTGTGGCAGAGGATTGGGTTTTTTGGGGTGGGTGTCCTGCAGGCAGACAGTTGACACCCTCAAGTGGGTTTGTAAATCAGTTTTCACTTTTCCTGTGCTTTGTGTAGGCAATGCTGGCTGCATTTTCATTTTGAAAAATAAGCAGGTGTCTTATACCAAATGTGCTTTGATATAATTAGTCATAATTAAGAACTAGGACTGCTTTAGCTGTTGATTGAAAAATTAGGCATTTTTCTCACCAGCTGCTTCTCACTGAAGCAGTTTTGATGCTCTGAGATGCACGGAAAAAACCCAAAGGCAGAACAAGTTCAAGGCCATTCCTCCCCAGAATTCCCTTTCTCCATGGTACAAACCTCAGCTTAGGGATTGTGATGACAAAGCTCACAGAGGTGACAGATGACTTTGCAGTGACTCTGCAGATGACTTTCCTGCCGTGGGTTTTGCTGCACAAGCAGTTTTGCTCTTGTGAAGGAAGGAGAGAAATGGACTGCCAAAGGTTTCTTTGCAGGGGAGGTAATAATTACTGCAAAATTCAACTTTTTTTTTTCCTTTACTATGCATTTATCTTGCATTCCTTCTGTCCAGGATGTTTGTTGTGATTTGAAGAGAGCAGGAAGAGAAAAAATTGGTTCTGAGTGTGGTCAGCCGCCTTTAGAGCATTTTGATGTCTGCCAAGCTTCCCTTCCAAGCAGTAGATGGAAGAGCTGCTTTGCTCCATGAGGAAGGTGGAGAAGGATCATGGAATGCAGGTGTTACACCTTGGTGTGGCACAGTTTGTGCCTCATTTCGGGCCATAGTCTCTTCCATGAGCAGGACTGAGGTTGTGTGGTTGGGATAAAACCCAACCCTTTTGGGTTGGCCCTGTTGGCACTCTGGGCATGATCTATTCCTGTGCTTGGAAATATTTTTTTATTAGCATCTATCCTGGATGTGAAGCCCAAAGCCACGTTTTCCATTGTCTGCAAAAAAACCCCACTTTGGGTTGTGCAAAGAGATGGTGTGAAAGCAGCTTGCTCATCCAAATTGTCCACAGTCATGTGGGACAGCTGCAGGGTTAGAACCCTTTTTTTCCTGGTGTGTTTTACAATCAGTCAGTGCTGGAGTAGGGAAAATCTTGAGCTTTGGGTTATTTTCAGTGCAAGCTTTTTTGAACTTCCAGAAAATGTCCTCTGAAAGGGGAGTGGAAAGTCAGGCTGGCTGTGCTGCTGCTTTGACAAACCCTGGAGTGCAGCAAGGTGCAAGAACAGCAGTTTGGCAGATTTGTTATTTCTGTACCACCGTCCATTGGAGGTGCTTTAATCAATGTGCAGCACTTGAAGAGAGGGATAATTATTCCCATTTTCACAGAGCTGAGAATATGAGCCAGATTAAAATGCCTTTTCTGGAATTTGCAAATGATCTTCTGGTGAGGAAATGAACCGAGTTTTCTCTCCAAAGAGCAGCCATCCGAGGTGCTGCTGTGCTTCCAAGGGCACTCACTGGACAGAGATTCCTGGGCTGATCTCCCAGCCTGGGCAGCAGGAAAGGGTGGATTCTGCCCCTCTGTCCCTGAGCTCAGGTGAGACCCCACCTGCAGAGCTGCCCCAGCCCTGGAGTCACCAGCACAAGGACCTGGAGCTGCTGGAGAGAGCCCAGAGCAGGGCACAGAGCTGCTCCAGGGCTGGAGCCAGGCTGGGAGAGCTGGGGGTGCTCACCTGGAGAGGACAAGGATCCAGGGAGAGCTCAGAGCCCCTTCCAGAGCCTAGAGGGGCTCCAGGAGAGCTGGAGAGGGACTGGGGACAAGAGATGGAGGACACAGGACAGGATTAGGATGGGATTTTGGGAAGGAATTATTCCCTGTGAGGATGGGAAAACCCTGGCACAGGGTGCCCAGAGCAGCTGTGGCTGTCCCTGGATCCCTGGCAGTGCCCACGGCCAGGCTGGACACTGGGATTGGAGCAGCCTGGACATAGTGGAAGGTGTCCCTGCTCATGGTCCATTCCAACCCAAACCCTCCTGTGGTTCTATGAAATACTGAATTTGCTCCAGTTCCATAAAGGTGGCTCAGAAATATTTTTCCCTTGGGAACTTCTCATCTCCCTGGCAGTGCCTCTTGCTCAAAGCTCCCTGGCCATGTCTCTGTGCTTTTGCTGCAGATACTCTGACTTTAAACGTAGAGAAATAACCAGACTGGATTGAGCATGGCCCCTGTTTTGGCCTGGCAGGGTTCAGGCACTGCCCTGGGAAGCAGCAGGGAGGGCACGAGGCAGTGCCAGGGCCTTTTCCAAACCCACACTGAGGCATTCCAGGTTTTCAGCAGAGCACTGAGGCTCCTTCTTGCTCCTGCTCCAAACAGGATGGTAACAACTTGTTTCTCTTGTCTGCAAGCTGTCTACTTGCCTTTCAGCCATGGTGATGGGCATGAGAGGAAATAGCTGCAGGGGAAGCCCTGGCTCCTGCCCAGACACGCATGGCACTGCTGTTGTTGTTACATAATTCAACTTTGCCACGCCAGGATTCATAAACATCACAGAAAATGCCCACTTGGAACCACAGTGATGGGAGTGTGATGTGTCAGAGCTGCTGGGAAGTGGCAAGGGGACTTTGTGTTAAATCAGACCTTTCATTTCTTCGCTGCAGCTTTTATCAGCCTATACATTTTGCTTATTTTAGTCCTGGTGTTTGTGCCTCCCAGTGGTTTCTGAGTAACAGGAGCATTTAGACACCTACTGCTTTAGCATTTTCCTTGCTGCTGTCCTCAGCTGGAGACCAGCTGACCCTTCAGGCAGAATTGCTGGATGATCAACCCTTGCAAATGCTTTTTTAATAAGTCATTGCCTGTCACTTCTGCCACCAATGGAGAGAGAAGAAAGAACCTGTGTGGGTTTCCTTGTGGGGAAATGTTCTGGTTTGCCTTTTGGTGTCCATGCTCCTGGTTTAGCTTTGTCCTTCTGCCTGTGCAGCCACACCAAAGTGACCTCTGTGACACAAGGGGGGCTGTGGGGAGGGCAGATGTCACCTGCTGTGGAGGTTCCACAGGCTGCTATTTGTTGGTCTTACAAAGCAAAGTTTTCCTAATCCCAAACTGGGTCTAATCTGGGGTGCAATCCAGGGAAAGTGGATATTGGTACCAAGAATGGCACCCACTGCCTCTTTTCCTGTTGGGATTTTGTCTTCTCACACTGGCTGGTGATGCTCTTGCCCTTTCAACCAGCAGAGAAATCCTTGGCCCATTTTTGTTTATTTTGTGCCAAGCATCATGACAAAATATTATTTTTAGAACTTGTCTTGCAGACATTTGCTGCCAAGGGTAAGATGCAAGGGAAAAATTGTCCAAGGAATAAACTTACTGTGTTCTCCCAGTCCAATCATTTGTCCTTGATCTATTTGACATCTATGTCAGATTATTTAGGATATTTTATACAGCACAATTCTGAAATGCAGTAATTCTCTTTAAATAGGGATAAATATTCAGGATTTCTCTCATCCACTGTTCTTCCTGTAAAGCTGTGCTTATTAAACTCATAAACACCCAACAGGAGAGAGCTGGGGGCCTGCCTGAGCTGGACAAATGGCAAAAGCAGTTTGGGGCCAGGACAAGAAATAGGATCAGTAAAGGCAAATGTGGAGCTGTTTCCCTGGCACTGAGTGATCCCTTGAGGTGCAGAGTGGTTGGGTCACAACTTTGTTGGGGTTTTTAGAGACTGCAGTATTTTTTAGGCCTGATATAGGGTACAAATGTCCGATTTCCACCTGGAGCCTGAAGCTGACTGTTAAGAAAATCCCCAGGATCTGCGCAAAATGTTCCTCCTGCTGATAATAAATTTCTTCTGAGATTTTTTTGAGTAAAGTGTAATCTGAGGCCATTTCATTGGCTGTTTTCTCAGGCAGATGATACAGATTTTTTTTTTTTGAGCCTTCTTTTTATTAAAGCTGTTTTTAATCCTAACCCCCTTTGCCCTAGGATGCTGGTGCTTTAATTAAAGTGAACCATCAGATTCAATGCAGGTTGACAACATCGTGTGCCTTTGCAAAGGACTGTCAGGAGGCTGGGATGAGTTAGCAGGAATAACACCCTCAGGAGGCTCTGAGGATGAAATCCTCCTGCTGCTTGATGCTGATGAGAGCTCAGCAGGGATGCTGTGCCCAGCAAGGTGCCCCACTTCAGGCAAGCCTTGGACCTCAGCCAGTTGGTCTCTGGACTGTGATATTTTTTTTTTTTTTTTTTTTTTTTTCTTCCCTAGATGAGGCTCATCAGTAAAGACTGAAAAATCTGGACTTGCTTAGTCTGGAAAAAATAGTTGTCTTCCTTTGGCCTCCAAGTATGAAACTGTTTGGTAAAAAAGGTTACAGTGCCTTGTTAGCATCAGGAACAGGTTTGGAATACTTGGATCATTCCATGAGTTTGTCCAGAAGCACTGGTTGTGGTAGCTGGACAAAATCCAGTAGGTTAAAAACATGTTATCAGGAGCTGTGGAAGTAGAGTACATCATGCTGTGGGGGATAGGTTGGGGATCCCCTATCACTCTCTTCTGTTTCCTCATGAATCAGAGGCTCCCTCAGGGATTTTTATTTACCTCAGCCTTGAATGAAAAAGGGAGGATGTAATTGCCGGAGGCAGAGCTGGTCCAGGACGTGATTATTGCTGCTGAAAGTCCCCAGGGGCCTCTAATAGCCAGAAAGAGCCCTGGCTCCAGCTGTGCTCCGTGTCTGGAACAGCACAGGAATTCCCATCTCGGTGCCATCGAGGGTTGCCAGTGCTTTTTGTGGTGGATGCTGGGCATGCAGTGAGATGCTGCCTTTGTTGGGTGATGGACACATGGAGAGAAACTGGTCCTCTGGCTGACTGTGTGGGGAGGGAGGGGCAGGCAGGTGGGAGTTATCCCTCAGTTTGGATCCCTTTATCCCTCTCCTTGCTGTTTAGGCAAGGAAAGCTGCCTGACTGCTCCCAGCTTTGCAAGCCCTGGAGCCTGGAGGGAATCAGCCCTACCTTTCCTGGTTGTGTTTTTGGAGGCTGGGAGCAGGGGCTGTTTTACAAAGCCTAACAATGATATTTTTAGAGATTTGGCTCTCTTTTAGTTGCATCTGTTGAGCTGCAGTTCAGCTCCAGCAGCCCCAGCAGGAACACATATTTCAGGAATATGTTCTCTGCTGCTCTCTGGGACCTGCTAAATGGAATTGTAAATGGAGCGTGTCACAGCTCAGAAATCTCATTCACGGCCTTTTCTAACAAGGTGTGCAGAGAACTATTAGCCCAATCTTTGCAATAATCAAACAAGATGTGCCTGAGATGTGCAGTGACTTACTTTAGGAAACATCTGGTTAAGTGTTGAAGCCTCAGCAGCCAGAGCAGCAGGGTTTGTTTTGCTTTGCTCCTTGCTTCAGACCCACTGTCTGTCAGACCAAATTTCTTCCTTTTTGTCCCCATTTCTTGTCATAATGATTGGCAGGACTTATGCAAGACTACAGGGGTTACCAAGTGATCCCACTGGAACCACCAAACGGGAGGGGCTGAGAGCTGGGGTTGTGCAGGAGGTGAGAAGAGAGGATTTTGCTGCTCTCAGCTAAGGAGAGAGCGACTGTCGAGAAGGTCACAGAATCCAATATTTTGGTGTTGAAGAGACCTTGACTCAATCCCATTCCAACCCCTGGGACACCTTCTGCTGGACCAGGTTGCTCCAAGCCCCAGTGTTCCAGCTGGCTTTGAGAACTGGAGCCAAATTGACCCTTGGCAGGAGGCAATGGGCATAACCTGCATCAGGGCAAACTCCAGTGGGACAGAGGGGAAATTTCTCCCCAGGATGGTGGTGGTGAACCCTGGAGCAAAAGTCAGAGGAAGGTGGGAATTCAGAGCAAGCCACTGCTTCAAGGACTCTGCATTCACACACTGAGAGTTGAAAATGAGTGTTTGTGACTTCTCCTTAGGGACTAAAGTGTTCCCATTGACAAAACACTCGAGCTGACCCTTGTTCTTGGTGATGCTCAGTTTCTGGTTCTGTTGGGAGATGGACTCATCCTTCATCCTCAGAGATGATTTAATAACTTGCTTGAAGATAATCTTTTGTTTGTTTGGACAAGGCCTGACTGGGTAACCCCAAAATGAGGAATTGCACTGTCAGTTTTCCCTTTGTATTTGCTGGATAAATGTTTGCTCTCCTCCTTTCCTCTCCAAACTAATACTGATAAATGCCTGCAGCAAATTGATTCTTGAAAATGCCAGGAAACAGTGGAGTGCAGACTCCTTAATGAACTCTCTGTTGGATCCAGGAGTGAATTAAAATGGTCTGAAAACACACTTGAGTGATGTTGGTGGTGCTCCACTTCGACTCCAGCTCTTGGACTTGCTCCTGAGGTGGAGAGCAATTGTTCAGGACTGATCCCTCAAAAAAACCCATTCATTTGCTAAAGGCAGGTATTTAGGGACACAGGGATGGTATGCACTGCAGGGAGATAAAACACCTTTTTTTAAGCCTTGATCATATCCACATGCTGCTGTTTTCCATGTGCTTGTGCATGCCCTGCCCAGTGTAATGCCAGATTTTTGGGAGGACTCAAGCTCCTTCCAGTTTCCTCTCAGCAGAAATTCCATCCACAAGCCAAGATGCCCTTCAGCAAGAGATTGCTTTAAAATATTAGATTTTCTCTGAAAGGCTTCTGTTTTTCAAAACTTGAGTTGTTCTGATTAAAAAAGAAAAGGGGTGGGGGGAGGAGTGGTAAGACGTTGTTCAAAAGCTTCTTCCTGTTCTAGTTAGATTTTTATTTAGTTATTTAATTATATTAATGAATGAACAGGAGGTTCACTGTGCTCAGGAGACAGAGGATGGGTAGGGTCCTCCACAGGAATGGAAAGCCATGAATTCCCAGAGGCACTTTGGCTTGAATAAGAGCCTTCTTCGTGGTGGATGACTGGCAGCTCCAGAAACAAGACAGTCAGCTTTCTCCTCTCCCTTTTCCCCCCCCCATTTATTTTCCCAGTTTTTTCTCCTCTTTTTCCAATTTATTTTCCCCCTCTTCCCTTTTTTGTCTTTTTTTTTTTTTCTTTTTTTTTAATTTTTAAATAAAAAGTGTGCCCTAAATCTGACTGAAATTTCTACACACCTTTAGGTTGTTTCCTCTGCCCAGTCTCAGTGGTGGCTCCTCGTGGAGTTCACAGAACCACAGAATGGTTTGGATTGGAAGAGAATTGAGGGCTCATCTCATTCCAACCCTTGACACCTTCCACCAGACCAGGTTGCTCCAAGCTGTTGATGTTCTCAGGCTCTCAGTCTTTCAAAGAAAATATCTTTAATGAGGAAGATCCATCTGCTCTGAGGTGGATCTCCTCAATTCCAAGCACCCACAGCCTCCTCCCTGTGTTTGAGGTGGAATCTTGAGGTGAGCTCTGCAGTGGTTTCAGCTGCTTTGGGAGAGCTTTGGGCACAGTGGGTTTGATGAGAGCCCAGTGCAATCCTCACCCTGGGATGTGAATCCAGGAGGGGATAGAAAATCCATCAGTTCCCCTCTGAGCTGTTCTGGGATGAACTGCAGCACGCTCCAGCAGTGGCATTTGAGCTCCTTCACAGGAAAGCTCCTGTGGATGCACATGTTGGAAGGGCCCCAGCTTCACCCACGTTGTTGGAATGTTTGCTGTGAGCTCATCCCTGTGGGAATGCAGCCCTAATCCATCCAGCACTGGAATTTCCTCAGACCCATTCCTAGTTCAAAGCAGGCTTCTCTCTTCCCAGTTCCTTGAGTAACTCTGTGTGGGCTCTGGGTGCTGGGGAGGATGCTGGAGGCGTGGGTTTGCTCAGGAAGGGCTTCTGCTGTTTCATCCCAAGGCTGGGAGATGTAGGTGGATCTCAGGGATGCTAATCCTGCTTGGGATGAGCTGCCAAGGACTCCAGCAAGCAGCACAGGTGCAGGATGGCATTTCAGGGCTGGTGTCAACTGAGGTGACTCCAGCAGCTCCAGTGGAGCAGAATCCTTCTGCTCTGTTGGCTCCATGGGCTGCCAGGGAATTGTCTGGCTCCAGCCTTGGACTTTCTTGGCTTTCATGGAGCAGACCTGGAGCCAAGAGTCTTGTACTGTCCCTGCCTCCCAGCTGGGTCCAAAGGAAGTGTGAGGGGGCAGCTGAGTTCACAGCACAGCATTTCAGCAACCTTGGTCAGTGCCAGGACCTGCCCATCCTCACAGGGAACAATTCCTTCCCAATATCCCATCCTAATCCTGCCTTGTTGTCCTGTCCCTCAATCCCTTGTCCCCAGTCCCTCTCCAGCTCTCCTGGAGCCCCTCTAGGCTCTGGAAGGGACTCTGAGGTGTCCCTGGTTCCTTCTCCTGTCCAGGTGAGCTCCCCCAGCTCTCCCAGCCTGGCTCCAGCCCTGGAGCAGCTCTGTGCCCTGCTCTGGGCTCTCTCCAGCAGCTCCAGGTCCTTGTGCTGTTGTCCCCAGGGCTGGGGCAGCTCTGCAGGTGGGGTCTCACCTGAGCTCAGGAGCAGAAGCTAAACCTGCATTGGCCCTGCAGGTTGGTTTTGGCAGAGGATCAATTTCTAGGGATCCTTCTCTAAAGAGACTTTTTTTAGAAAACCTGGATTTCCTGGGCAAAGGATTTCTTTAGTTCACAAATGGTACCACGCTGGGAGGTGTCTCCTGGCATATGTGTGATCATCTGGAATGGAATAGGTGAGAAATTCCTGTTTCTAATACAGGAGGTTTGACTGAATTGAGAAAGACCTTGTAGGAGGGGTTGGTGGGAGTGTGTGTATAGTTAAACGTCATAACATCTCCTACAGATCCTACAATAAATAAAATAAACTTCCTGAGCCTCTCTGATTTCCTGTGCCACTGCAGAAAATATTGCTTTGTCTGGCTTGGGGAGTTGCAGCAAAAGAGACTGGCAGAGACTTCAGTTAACCAAAACTAATCCCTAAATTGGAAAATCTGTCCCCTGTGATACGAATTTCAGTGCTGTTTTAAACAAGATTAAATCTTCAAGCACAAGAGTAGGTAAAATCCATGAGCCAGCATCACAGGTGAATCAAACATTGGCTTTTTTTGTGGCAAATTCCTTTAACATGTGGGTTGGGTTTTTTTCCCAAAACCCCTTAACCTGGAGTTGGTTTTGCTTCCACCTGGCATGCAGTGGGGATTGGGAATGTCCAAAAGTGGTGGAGAATGTGTGTGAAACACTGATTTATTTATTTACTTTTTATCAAGGGTTCTGTGATTTTATAGAAAACTTAAAAATCTGGCAAGCTACAACTTGGTAAAATGTCTCTGTCTCCATTAATTTCCTTTTGGGGCCCTTCTGATTGTGTCTGTTGATCACTGAATCAGAGGATGATTGGAAGGGACTTTAAAGATCAAATATTCTGAGTATTTCTGAAAGCCCACCGAGAACTGTGCCTGAAGTCACTGAAGGATGCCCTGAGATAGAAGAATTTGCCTGGGTTTTCACAAAACCAGCAAGACATGGCAAGGGCATCCTAAAGGACAGACCCAAAATAGCTTTTGGAGAGCTTGCCACAAGCTCTGCTGCTTGCATGTAAATAAGGGGGGGAAGTTATGTTTATATGTATGGGGGAAAGCTCAGAGGTTTTAAAATGTTTTCCTTGGCTTGTTTTTCAAATCAGTGTCATCCAGGGCATGAACATCAGCAAAGCTCAGCCCAGGGTGACCTTTAAAGAGCTGCAGGGTGGGATTTTTGTAGCAGTATAAAAGGTATCTAAAACCTCACTTGCCTTGGAAAAGCACAAATAAATGTGGGAAAATAACCAATATTTAACTTATATTTGCAAGGAGAGGTATTAGACCCAAATGGAGAGGGGGAAAGAAAATCCCAACAAACAGTGGGGAAATTGAGGTTTGAGATCTTGGAGATGTACAGACTGGAAGGCATCCAGAGGGAGGGGAATGGTTTGGGTTGGAAGGGACCTTAAAGCCCATCCAGTGCCACCCCACCATGGGCAGGGACACCTTCCACTATCCCAGGCTGCTCCAAGCCCTGTCCTGCCTTTGGAAAACTTCCAGGGATGGGGCAGCCATGGCTTCTCTGGGCAAAGTTAGGTGTCTTGATTTGAGTTATACAACCAAGAATTTGGGATTTCTAGCAGAAAACATCATTTTTGGCACAGTAAAAAGGAAATAATTCCAAACCTTTTTATGGCTTCCTTTTGGCTTCTCTTTCTGTGATGGAGGATACAAGGAGGAGCTGTGTCACAGGATTGGTATCCTGGGTGATGCAAAATAAAAAATAGTCAACACACAGTTAAGTAGATAACTCCAGCCCTTAGCATGGAAAAAGAGGAAAAACCTTGTAGTTTTTAGTGTTTCTATTGTCACTATATTGGTTACACTGCTTTGCATAATTAAAAAGCCAGGATAGTTTGCATAATTAAAAAGCTAGAGAAAAGAGCATTTTCCAAAGAGATCAATGTTTGCTCAGGGTCTGGAAGGGAATTATAGTGGTAGAGGTGCTCACAGTCTTTTCCAGTCTTCATCCTTCCTTGCTTATTGTGGGAAGAGAGGGTTTGTTGGAATATTTTCCATGCAGAATTTATTTCAGTGTTTTCCTTGTTGAAATGAAAATGTGGGAAGTGTTTAAGGCCAAGGAGTAAAACCAGCCAGGAGCCCATGGAAATGTTGCTGGTGAGAGGAAACTTGAAGACACAGATTGATGTCCTCGTGCTTCAGGATTTTACCCATGGTATTGGAGCAGGGGCACTGAAGAGATTTATCTGAGGGATTTCTTTTGCATGTGTGGAGTAGAACTTGAAATGTTCATGGAAGCTGAATGTTTGTGCTGGTGTGGTCTGTTTGCAAAACACTTAAAATATGTGGTGGTGGTGGTGGGAGGAATAAATGTTGGGGATGGGTGGTTTGGCTCTGCAGGATCTGAGCACCTCAGGGGAAGGAATGAGGAGTAGGAACATCCCTAATCCACTGTGTAATCTTCACCATGTGATAACTACTCACTCATTTAGGCTAAGCCCAAGGGAAGGGAAGATGCATGAGAATGGAAAAGTTAATTAAACAATTGCCTCAAAAAAACCCCCCACAAATAAACCACCTAAACAACCACCAGCAAAAAAACCTCACCAAACAAAACCCCAGCTCCCTATCAGGAAATGTCCCCTCTTTCTGACAGCTGCAGAAATGCTCTTCCAGCCCTCCATAAGATGAATCTCCATAAGTGACCCCTCTGCCCAGACCTGGGGAACAGGGCTGCATCTCCCAGGGAGCAGAGGTGCCTTTGGAAATGGCTCTTTACTCCACCTAGTCTCAGCTGGGATCAGAGGGGATCCTATTGACACTGACTTCTCTTTCCATCCGCAGTGGGAGCGCCTCTGGTTCCTCATCCTCACCTCATCCTTCTTCCTCACCCTGGTCTGGTTTTACTTTTGGTGGGAAGTTCACAATGACTACAATGAAATCAACTGGTGAGTAGAGCTTCCCTTAGGAAATTTGGTTGCCATCAACTTGGTGCAGCTCTGGATTCATCTGGATCCTTTGGATGGAGCTGTGATGATGATAAAGGGGAAATGAGGTGGGAAGTGGGACTCAAGGAGAGCTGTTTCTGCCTGATCTGTGTGCTGATGGAACGTGGCCTTGCATCTCCACTTTGTGGCTGGGTTTTTGTTTGTTTATCTTGATGGCTGGCTGGATTTGAAAGTGACTGAGCAATTTGGCTGCAACTATTCCACAAAATATCCATGGCAAAAATTCAGCCTGAAGCACATGGGTGTGGAAAATATTATACAAAGTTGGAAGGAGCTGAAAAGGAGCTTTGCAGTGGGATGTGTTGGAATTTAGGGTGTTGCCAGCTGCCTCCAGTGCTGGAAATTATTCTCTCTTTTATTATCAGCAACATCTTAAAACATTTTGACAGCACCTTGGGCTGTATTCTAACCAAACTGCTTTGACATCATCTTCTTGTCAAACATAAGATGTAAAGTGTACTTAAAAACACAGTGGGGAGCTGATCCCTTAAATAAATCATCTGCTTTAGATGCTGGAGCTGTGTGAGGGAGAGTGTTTACCAACATGGTGATGTGAGCTGGCTCCTCCCAGGAGGAAATGGGCTTTTTCTCTTTACTCACACCCACACTGTGAGAAGTGAAACCATCACCATGGCTCTGGGATATTTGTAACAGCAGCTTGATATAAATTCCTTTTTTTTAAGTGGCATTTTGTTAGCCCTCTCTTCTTCAGTTTGTACCCTCAGTAAAGGATGTGATGTGCCCCAAGTTTGCTCCAGTGCAAAACCAGCTCTGTCTGAGCTCAAAGCTGTGAAAGGGCTAAAAGCAATCCTTCAGAAATGAAGGAAAGCCCTGGGAATGCTGTGAGTGGGCACTGCAGCTGCAGTGCTGCCAAGCTTTGGGTCCCCAAATATTCTTGCAGGAATGGGGAGAGATGTGCAGGTCTGCTCTGGACTCAAGGGGCTTTTAGGATTTGACACGTCCAGATGTCACCTGCAGCCCAAAGCCCTGTCCCTGCCATGCAACCCAGTCTGGGTTGTGCCCAGCACTGGGAAAGGATTCCCTCTTGTGCACCACAGGTCTGGGAGAGGCTGTCTGGGTGGAAAACAGCATTTCAGGCCCTGCCATTCAGTGCTGAAAATGGGTCAGTGCTTTGTGTGTGCTGTAACCCCAGTTAGGTCCCTGCTGTGCACACGGGCACCAGAGGTCAAGCAGGGTTTCTGGAAAACAGCTGTGGAAAGGCTGGGTGGGAGGAGGAGAACACAGGGTGAGGTTTTAATTACAGCCATGCCAGTTCCAGGCAAGGGGGAGAAATAATTTCCATTGAGTCGTGCAGGCTGAGCCTGGCCCTCTTCCCTTGCAGCACAGCTGCATGGGCTCTGTGAAAACAGAGCAGTTTTGGGCCAGACACGGTGTGAAGGAGTTGGGAGCATCATTTTATTCCCAGCAGGGCTGGGAACCTGTTGGTGGTGAGGCACAGTGAGGTCCTGGTGTTTAGAAACAGCACCTTTGCTGTTAGGTCATTCCAGCTTGTAAGGACCAAAGGAACTATTTTGGGATTCAAACAGGCTTTAGAAGGACAAGGCAAAATTGTGGCCCAGCATGTATTGCTTCAGGCTTTTAATCTTTTTTTTTTTCCTTCCTCAAGGCTGAATATCAGTGAGGATCTTGTTAGCGAAGGTGCTTTGTGCCTCTTAAGTAAATTAAAAAAAATTGCTTCTGGCACTTCAGTTTTTGGTGTCTTGCATTATAGTTCAGATTTGCACTGTCTAAGGTTTGCACTGCACCAGAAGGCTTCACTCTAGCTCAGGCAGGCTGGGGGGGATGCTGTAATTTGTGAACCTGCCTGTGTTCCCCCTGGAGCAGGACCATAAATGCAAGTCTGTGTAGCAAATGTTTTCCTCCTTGGTTCTGGAGAAAGCTCATCTGCTCCATAACTACCATGGGCCATTTTAAAATAGCATTTTAAAACAATCATTTGCACATCAAGGGAAGGCCTGGTGCTCTCAGGGGGGCACTGAAGGGACATCAGAGCAGAAACTTAAATGATGGAGGGCTAAGGAAGCTCTGGGTGGTGGCATCAGCAAAGACTTCAGAGGAGCCCTCGTTCCTTTCTTCCTTCTTTTTTCCTAACAGCATGTCTGAATCCCTGCAGATCCCTGGTTCTGTGCTCTCTGACTCCCTGAGCAGAACCTGGACATGGGCCATGCCTGTTGAGCCCAAGGGTTTGCTTTCCAGATCCCATGGCAGAGCTTTACTCCCCCTAATACTACAGAATTACAGTCAGAGAATATCCTGAATTATATCATGGAATCCAGTTCCTGGCTCTGCCCAGGACAGCCCCAAACATCACCCCAGAGTTTGTCCAACAGACCAGAGGTTCTGGCTCATGAATGATGCTGGGTTTGGCTGCTGGGGAGGAGATTGAGTCTTTGACCTGCATTTACATAATGCAGAATTTCTGCCTGATGTGACCAAAAAAAAAAGGCACCAAGAGGCAAAAAGTCAAAAAAAAAAAAAAAGAACCCAGCCAGTTCATTGAATGAGCTGATTCCACCCTGCAACCATCCTGTCCTTTTTGTGCCAAAGGTTTTGCATGGAGATAATGTCAACCTTTATCCAAGACAATTTAGGGATGTTGTTTTGTTTTTTGTTATTTTTTGGGGTTTTTTTCCTAAAAATCCAGTGGAAGAATTTGAATCCAGGTCAGGTTTGAACTCTCAGATGCTGTAAGAAGGGTTCTGGGGTTTCTCTGCCTCTCTCTATCCAGTTAATTTCCATAAGGGATTAAAGCACTGGGTGCTTTTTTCCTGCCTGTCTCTTTTCTTGGAAGTTCTGTTTTCTAAAGTCTTGTTAGTGAAGCTGTTCTGGTGTTGAATCCCTTCTTAATCTGTCTTTCCCACTTGTCCTCCAGGTTTTTATATAACAGAATGGGATATTGGAGTGACTGGTCCATTCCAATCCTTGTAACAACTGCTGCTGGCTTTACCTACATTGCAATGTTACTGGTGAGTAGAATGAAATCCCATTTCTTGGAGCTTTGTGTGTTGGCTTTAAAAAGGCCACGAGCTTCTCAGGCCATCTACAAGTCCAGGGGATTTCTCCCAGAAGTGATTTCTCTGTCATTCTCTTGCTCTTAGCCTTAAGTTGCATAAAATTAAAAGTGGGAAATGGATGGACTTGGACCTCAGATGATCAAAAGGAAAAAGACAGATGTTCTCAGAGAGGGAATACAGCTGTTGTTTCCCACAGAATGGCCCAGTTTCAAGTTCTGGGCACAAGTGGCAGCTGTTTCCCTTCATCCCAGGACCTTCAGGGCGGTGTCCATTTGGGTGGCCACACACAGGCACTGCTTCCTGCAGCCCCAGGAGCTGTGGGCCAAGCTCTGAGCTCCCTGCACCTTGGAGGGCAAAGCCTTTCCTTCCACATCCTTGGCTTTGGAGAGGATCTGCTGGCCCATCCTGCCTCCATTCCTGCTGGCTGCCCTGGCTCCTGTGGGTGTCCCCTTGGATGGGGACATGTCCCTGCGTGCTCAGATGCTTCAGGGTGCTGCTGTGCCTCTGTCTGACTCTTGGTTTGTCCCTCCCAGATCCTGGCACTGTGTCACATAGCTGTGGGACAGCAGATGAACCTGCACTGGCTGCACAAGGTAATAAGTTATGGAATAAGTTAAAGTTCTTCTCTGAACTATACTGAATTAACTTCAAATATAGATTAAAATGTGTGGGGAAAGCTGGTATGGCAAACCACACAACTCCCTCCAGTTTTCTCTGATTCCATGCAAAGAGCTGAGGGTTGTAAGCCAGGTTGAAGATGAGTGTGAAGGGAGGAGAAGAAGAAGCAATAAATTGGAGATTTGTGTCCTGACACCTCTGTGTCCCACAGGATGGGGAATACTGTTTGCATGTACCAAAGTGGTTCTGTAAATGTTGGGAATGTGGGGTTTTATTTGCTGATCTGGGGTATTATACCTGAAATTGGCCTAGAGGAGCCCTGTGCACCTGATGTGATCTGTTCATTTCTGGGGATCCATTTTCTGCCAAGTCTCCCCCGCAGATTTTGGATCTGCAGCAGCATCCTCTGGCTCTGGCAGAACAGCAGAGGCTGAATACCAGACAGAGGCAGAGAGTGGGGAATTATTTTTAGACAGACAGCCCAGATTTTCAGTCTTTACAGCTGGAGTTATTTCCGTGGCACTTCTCAAAGGTTTGAACTTTTTACCTTCACTGTGGAGGTCACGTTTTCATTTTGACTGCTTTGCTTTGACCTCTGAGTGCTTCCACGTGAGAGGGAGGCTGGGGGTGGTCCTGAGGGGCTGGGTCTTGGTCTGTCACCCCAGTGCCACCACTGTCCTACCCAGAGTCCCTTCCCCAGCCCCAGCATCTGTTTAGGTCACAATGTGACAGCACACGAGCCCAACCTCCTTCCCCCGAGTCTTCACGCTGCTTTTTTCACACCTTTTATTCCATGCAAAGGTTTTCTCTCTCCATTTCCCAACCTATACAGTTTTTATAATAACCACAGTCTCCAGCCTGTGAATACCCTCCTATTTGTTGCAGATTGGCCTGGTGACAACCTTGATAACTACTGTGGTGACCATGTCATCGATAGCACAGCTTTGGGATGATGAGTGGGAGATGGTATTTATTTCACTGCAGGTAAGTTGTCTGCAAGGATGCTTCCCTGGGGGATGAAAGGGGTCAGTGCAGCTGAATTCCATGGGATTTAGGTATTTCTGTAGGATGGAACTCTTGTCTTCATGGTTGTCACACCCCAAATTGAAATCTTGGCAATGAGAAAATTGTTTTAAGGAAGACTTGTGGTATCCTGCAGGGCTAGAGAATATGAAAGGGAAATATGTACAGACTTAATTTCTTACAGATCTGTTCTCTGTTCCTTTTCCCCTCTTCCTCAAAAAAAAAAAAAAAAAAAAGTCCAAAAATATCCTGCTCATTTTGCTTTAGAGGTGACCACTGACGTGTATTTGGGAGTATGCAAATCTATGCAAATCTAGGGGGTGGAAATGGCATTCACACAAGTGACTAACATTTCTGAGAAGTGCTTTATTTTATTGGGGTGTTTTTAAGATTTGGGCAGGGAATTGGAGAGCAGAAACATGACTCAGATGGTGCATCTCAACTTTGTGTCATGGTGCTGCACCCTGGTGATTGATACAGTGCAGTGTGTTCAGAGAATTCCAGAAGAGTTTGGTCTGGAAGGGACCTTAAAGCCCATCCAGCGCCATCCCCTGCCATGGGCAGGGACACCTTTCACCATCTCATGGTGCTCCAAGCTCTGTCCAGCCTGGCCTTGGGCACTGCCAGGGATCCAGGGGCAGCCACAGCTGCTCTGGGCACCCTGTGCCAGCCCTCACCACCCTCATCCTGAGTTTTTTTCCTTATGTTTAGTCTGAACCTACACTATTCCAGTTTAAAACCCTTCCCTCATGTCCTACCACAGCTGACCCTAATAAAGCCTGTCCTCATTTTTCTTACAGACCCTCTTTAGGTCCTGAAAGGCCACAATGAGTTGAGCTCCCCCAGCTCTGCCAGCCTGGCTCCAGAGCAGAGGGACTCCAGCCCTTGGAGCAGCTCTGTGGCCTCCTCTGGACTCCTCCAACCCTTCTCCCAAATATCTGTGTTATTGAGGGAGAAATTCCCCTAAGAGGGGCTTAGAGCTTTCCTCCTTTCCCTTAGGAGCAGCCTGAATGCCAAAGGCAAAGGCAGGGTTTGGAAGAAGCAATGGCCAAAACAGCTGCAGGAGGCTGATGCAGGAGCCATGCAGAACCCACCTGGAAATGAAACCTGCAAAACCAACGGTGCTGGGCTGTCTTTAATCCCATTTTCCTCTCCTGTTCTTGTGCCCTGCAGGCCACAGCCCCTTTCCTGCACATAGGAGCCCTGGCAGCTGTCACAGCACTGTCGTGGTTGGTGGCGGGGCAGTTTGCACGGACAGAGAAAGCCAGTGAGTACCTCCTGTGTCCCTGCAGGGTGGCACTGATTGCTCCACTTGGTTCTCCTTTTCCCCCTTTTTCTCTTTTCTCCCCTTTGTTTCTTTTTTTTCCCCTCCCTTTTCCTCATTTTTCCCTTTTCCTTTTTTTTTTTTAATTTTTAATAAGCCAGGAAGTTGTTTTCCTTCTCTGTTTCTGTTCCTGGATTGTTTTGTTTGTTTTTAAGAAAAAACACTGGTATCTCTTGATCTTAAGATCATTTCAGACTCATTTGACTTGTGGAAGGCAGATTACCTGGATGAGTTTACAGGTTTCTTGGTGCAGAGATGGTGGTGTTAGAAACAGAAGAGAAGAACCTACACATCTGTGAAAACCTACAGCCACTTTTAATGGAAAATAGGATTTCCATCCTTTGGAAATATCAGGAGCAGCAGCAGACCTTGGTGCAAGCCTATTCTTGCCATTTCTTTGTGGCAGTTTGGCTTTTTTCTGAGCAGATTTTTATGTTTTTTTGTTCTGAATTTTCAGAGTCTGTTGTCTGAGTTCTGTGTCTGCCTGGAGGTTTGGGTGCTGGTGACACCTTTGAGGTGCAGGACACAGCAGGAGGTCCCTTAGCAAGGTGTCATTGAGTTCCTTGAGTACTCTGTGAGTGATTGACATCTCTGCCAGAGAGGAGGAGAAAATCCCTGGCAGAGTTCCTGGATTTACTTTCTGGCTTGTGGGAACATGTGTCAATAAGCCCATTAGATGCTGGAAGCAAAAAGGAGACTATTTATGAGTGAAACCAGATCACTCGTGGCCAGGAGCAGAGCTGGGTTGTTCTGTCCTTCCCTTAAAAAAAATAAAAAAAACAACCACCTTCTCTATCTTGCATTCATTTCAAATATTTGTTTTAAGGGGCTTGGTTTTGGTTTTTTATTTTTTGAGGGTTTTTTTTGTGGGGGGATTGTATGAGGGTTTTTGTTTTTGTTTTCTTTTTGGGGGGAGGTTATCCCTTGAGTTCCAAAGCCTTAGTGAGTTTGCAAAATAAATAATAACTAAAAAATCAAGTCTTTTTCTCTAAGATCTGTGGCTTCAAGTGGCTCCACATATCCTAGGAGTTCAAAGGTGCCTGTTGTTTTTTATAAGGAACACACATCTGTGGCGCACAGGGGGTGATTCTGTTGCTCTGTCAGCACCTTCCAGAGATTCCCAGGGAGTCTGGGCTTGGTGGGAAGTCACTGATAGATGGAATTGGGAGCTGATGGGTGGCATGAGAGGCAGTACTGCTCATCTGGGCCCGAGCACTGCAGCTCCATAACAGCCCAGGGATTTATTTAAACATCTCCAGCTTGATCAGCAAAACATTATTCCAATTTTTCTGGTGGAAATCTCAAGGCAGAAGCAGCTGAAGTGGCTTTGCCCTGACTCAAGTGGGTGGTGCTGGTGAGCCACCAATATAAACTTTAAATGCACTGATGTGGTGCCATGGCTTATTTTTAGCTATGTGTGACTGGTGAATTATTTCTCTTGTCAGGCAGGGCAAAATTTGGTGCTGTCCCACCCAAAGGGTGGAAATGCCAACAATGTTTTGAGCTACATTTCTGGGAGTTTAAGCAATTCACTTAACTTACTGTTTCCCCAATACAAAATGGAGTGAAAACCTCCTTGAGGACTTGTTTTTTTTTTAATATGTTTTTCCCTAAACACAGAGCTGTGCTCTTACACTAGAGGCACTGACAGTGGATCAGAGGAAGGACAGAGCTGTCTTGCCTTTGCTCCTGTGCATGAGGAGGGCAGGGCCAGCATTTTCACCAGCTCTTTGTCTCTCTCTCTCCATCCCAGCTTCCCAGATGCTGATGTTCTCTGCATACCTGGCAGTTGTAGTTGCACTTTACCTCGTTCCCCTCACCATCTCCTCCCCCTGCATCATGGAGAAGAAGGCCCTGGGACCCAAGCCAGCCATCCTGGGGCACCGAGGGGCCCCCATGGTGAGTGCTGATGCCAGGGGCAAAGGGGCTGCTGGACCTGGCAGTCTCCAGGCAGTGGGTGCAACAAATACAAATTTGAGGCATTCCTTCTGCCTAGGATTACTGGGGAGGTAAAGCAGGGCTTGAGCCCTGAGTCCAGTGACACTCCAGCTGTTTGAGATAAAAAAAGGGGCAATTCCTGCCTTGCTCAGGCTGCTTTGTGCCATCACATTCTTTTGGCTGCTGGTTTTCATAGAATTGTGGAATCCTTCCCTTTATCTTCTCTTAGGTACCCAAACATTGCCACCATCTGTTTGGGGTGGCTTTGTTTTTTCAGGCTCCTAAAGAGCTTTGGTTTGCATTGCCTGTGCAGGTGAAATCAAGAAGCATTTCTTTGCTGCACCCCTTCTTTACATATTAAAAATAAGAGCAGTTAACCTGGCTGCTGGCCTGATTGATAGCAGCAAACACTCACAATAAACATCTCCTGCCAGAGCAGGAGAAAGGCTTGTCTGGGAAATAAATCTGTGTCAGGTCAGGTCGTCCTTCATTAAATCAAGCTTCAGCTTTCTTGTGTGGGCAGTACAATAATGAGGTCTCATCTCCTGTATCAAGTTATTAAGTCCCTAATGGCTTTTGTTTATGAGTTTATCCTCTTGCCCATTGTAGGGTTGGTTTTTTTTCCTCTTTGTTTTATGCTTTTTCACTTCCTTTCAGTCTGGTGTAGGAATTTACTGAAAATTTGGGTCACAGAATTCCAGAATGGTTTGGGTGAGAAGGGACCTTGAAGACCATTCTAACCCCCTGCCAATTTATCTCTAAAATATGGGGATTAAAAATATGTTTTATTTTATGTTTTAAACAGAACTCTGACTGCCTTGGAGTGTTACTCACCTGGCATGATGGGACACTAATGCTGAAATCCAATGGGCTGGCAGATCCCATGCTAAGCCCCACACTGGGAACTTCCAAAGGGCATCCTTTTACACAAAACAATATTCAGTTTCTTAGGTATCACTCTAATCTTGCCTTGTGAGACTTTTTTTGTCCAGTTTGTGGCTCAGAAGGAAATTAACACTGGAAAGGAGAGATAAAGAAGAAAAAATTAACTAAAAATAAACTAAAATGATGGCCATATTTCCAAAAGGACAAGAAAATACCCTTAAATCTTGTTGATTTAATCATAGAATCCCAGAATGGTTTGGGCTGAAAGGGACCTTAAAAACCACCTTGTTCCAACCCCTTGCCATGGCCAGAGACACTTTCCCCTAGAGCAGCCAGAGGTTTGCAGTGGCTGCAATTAGTTTGGAATAAAATTTGGTTCATCCATCCAGACTTCTTCATTAACCTCCCCAACAAATGATGCCACGAGTTTCTTTTTTAAGCCCTGGCTAATTAAGGAAAAACACAATGTGGTGATGCCCAGCTGCAGCCAGGTTGTGCTGCTCTAACACAGTTTCATAATCTTCTTTAAGGAAGGTCCCCGAAGCTCCTGACTCTGTTTGAATCATTTGCAGTGGATTTCTAAGCACAAAAATAACCAAAATGAGTTAATCCACAGTAATTTTCTAGAAATTACTTGCTGTGTCTCTGCAGTAGGAAGAAATGAATAGTAGCTTGATTTTTGCAGGGGATGAGGAGAGGAGGAAGAGATTCTAGAAATCCTGTGCTGGGTCTGTCTGGCTCTCTGTACGTGGGCACGTTTTATAAAAGAGAGGAGCTTTGGAAATCATTGCTTTGTGCCCCAAAGTTTCTTTCCCTTAAGGAATTGTTTCTATGCCTTGTTATAAACCTGGGTTTAGGTTTTAGACATAGCATGCCTGAATTTATTGTACCAAGCAGGTATCCCTGAGTGATGTCAGGGGTGTCAGTGGCTCGTTCAGAGGTCCAGCAGCCGTGGAGGGCAGGTTTTGGGTCCAGGATGGAGAGGCAATTATTTGTGTCAGGGTGACAGGCTGGGGACTCACCACATGCTGACAGGGAGATCTGTCTTTGCCTGAAGGGCTCTAATCAGAGAATCACAGGATGGTTTGGGTTTGAAGGGACCTTGAAGCTCATCTCATTCCTCTGCTCTGGAATGGGCAGGGACACCTTCCCTATCCCAGGCTGCTCCAAGCCCTGCCCAACCTTGGACACTTCCAGGGATCCAGGGGCAGCCACAGCTCCTCTGGGGAACCTGTCCCATGGCCTCCCCACGCTCACAGGGAATAATTCCATGCTATCCATCCATCCCTGCCCTCTGGCACTGTGTCCTGTCCCTATCTGCCTGTGTAAAATGTGCTCTCCTTTTTTCCAGTCCCCCTTTAAGTACTGCAAGGCTGCAGTGAGGTCTCACTGGGAGGCTCTGAGATTTCTCCAGGCTGAACCACCCCTGCTCTCCCAGCCTGTCCTTGTAGGAGAGGTTTTTATGGGAGGGTGGCTGCAAAAGCAAACACTGAGTGTAGAGAGAGGATTTTCACCTCGCAGAAACCGGAGCTATTTGGGAAGGAACACCCGAGCTGGTGACAGCAACCCAGGGCGATGTGAGCAAGCCTGGCTGGGATTCTCCAGCTCCTTGTGGCTGCTGCTCCCTGCTGACAGCTCTGGGAATGTTTGGGGAGCTCCTCTTGGAGCTCGACCTTGGGTGACCCAGCACAGGGCTGTGCGCTGGGGGTGTCGCCTCTGCCTTCGCCTAAACAAGTCTGGCTTTGATTGGGAGCTGGTTTAGGAAGATAATGTGGCTCTGTGCTGCCTTTGTTGAGCAAACATAAAAATGAACTTGTATTGATGTGCGGCTGGAGCCAGAGGAATTCAGTGCTGAGATACCAGCGCTGGGGGAAGGCTGGTGCTGACATTTGCAAGGATTGTTTTACCCCAAAGCTCTGCTGACCTGTGGAGAGATCAGAAGAAAATGTCACTTACAGCCACCCGAAGTGCTTGAGCAAGCTTTTGTATTTGTTTTTGTTATTTTATTATTGTATCTTGCTTGTATAGTGCCATTAGGCCTTTGCCCTTAATTATTCCTCTTTGCAGTCCCTGAGTAAGTCATGGGATGTGAGTGCTCATTGTGTCCTGGTAGAACTGGTCCTGGTGGTGGAAAAACAGGATGTTACAGGTGTTCTAAACCTGAAAAAAACGTGGGGAAAAAAGTAATTTATTTTTTAAAAATAACTTTATTTTGATGTGATTCAGTGCAGAAAACCTGCCAGGTTTTCTTTCTCTAGTTGTCAATATTTTTTTTCTGGTCTGGCTGTTGTTGTTTTGGGAGTAGCTATACTGTACTGCTTTTGTAGAACAGCAAGGTATTTGTCCTCACACCATTTTTATTTTAAACAAACCCTAATTCTGTACCATCTGCTCCATTCAACAGCAAGGAATTTCAAGTAAAATCTCAGTCCTTCTCTGGTTGCCACAGGGATACATTTTCTAGGCTTAAGACTATTTTTCAATGTGTTGGTAAAACTAACTAGAACATTTGTTATTAGAGAAATTGATTTTTAGACTAATAATTGACTTTGTGGAATGAGTAGAAGTGGGAGTAAAACGTATCTTACAGACTGTGTAGTCTAGTTGTTCTCTGTGGTATGGAAGAGACAGGAATTTTTGGGCACAGATAGATGTGGAATAATAACACTGATATCTCCAAACCCTTCTCCCAGCATCCTTGCTGACACTGCTTTGTAAACTTCCCTCGTGCTACTGATCTCCCATTGCTTTTTTTTGTGTGTGTGTGTGTGTTTTCCTGACAGCTGGCACCAGAAAACACTCTGATGTCCTTCCAGAAGGCAGTGGAGCAGAAGGTGTATGGAGTCCAGGCTGATGTGGTGTTGAGGTAGGTCAGTGGCTGCTCTGAGCCTGCCTGTGGATAACCTGAGCCAGGAATTTGACTTCTTCTGGGATGCCCCAGGTGCTGACAGAGAAGAGATTACAGTTTGACTTTGTTGCACAGGAGAGTTTTCACCAACCTTGAAAAGCCATCCCAAGAATACAGCAGGAGGAAGCTCTTCCTTTCCCTTACATGGCATTAATCTTTAGGGAAGGAGGAAGCTGGTGACTGTCAGAGAGTCATTCCTGGCTGGCAAATCTTGAGCTGAGTGGACAAAACCAATTAGAATTTAGAGAGGGTTATTTCCAGAGCTGTGCTTTGCTCCAGGAGTTTGATAGTTCCTTATTATTCCTTAATGTTCCTGGTCCCAGTTTGTCCCAGTACCACTTACAAACACAAGAAAGACTCAAAGCAGATTTTTTTTTCTCTGACTGCTTTGGAGGTACATGCTGATGGACAGATATTTTTTCCTGGTAGAAGGAAGTTTTATTTTTTCATTGTTTACTTTTTGCTTTGCATGATTTTTTTTTGTTTGTTTTTTGAGATAAAATTATTTAAAACAGAAGGAATGATTTAAAAATGGAAGGAATTTCTTCCCATCAGTGAGTGGAAGGTCACTGGAAGGATGGAGTATGAATGGGGATGTGTTTTATACAATTCTTGATTTTTCCAAAATGAGTTCATCAGCTGTTGTGAGGGGACAGGTACTTGAGTGTCCAGCTCCCAGATGAGCACTTGGCTCCTGTGGCTGAATCCACTAACACTGGCCAAGGAGAAGGGTGGGCTTTGGGAGGAGGAGAGCTGGAAAAGCCCCAAGATCCCTCCCCACTGCCATCCCAGAGGAGCACTCCAGGCTTCAACAATGCCTTTGATGGCTCAATTTCCTCAGCCTTCTCCAGGACACCCAAGTGCCTTCAGAAAAAGAGGATTCCAGTGACTTTCAGACTGAAAAGTGGGATATTGGTGCAGCTGGCAGCACAACAGCCCTTGCTGTCCTCACCCTTCAGGGGGATGCTCTTCTTACCTCTGGCTGGGTGGGTCCATCCCTCCTGGAATATTTCCATGTTCTTCTGGACATGTATCAGCATGGGTGGGCAGCTGGGACACACACTCAGAGCCATATCATCCTGCTCCACACCTATTCCACATCCCAAACTAGTTGAAATCCAGCTTTAGTCCATGCAGCGGGAGCCTGGAATTGCTGCCTGCTCCTCTCTCTCTTCCACCCCCCCCCCCACATCTCTTCTTCTAAAGCTCTGATTCCTGTCTCTGAATCAAACCTGGGTCTGCCAAGACACTGTGGTTAGCCCTGAGTGGTGCTGGGTGACTCCACGAGGGAAGGATTGGAAAGGAGGGAGCAAATGTCAAGTGCCCTGCAGGACTTCTGCACTGTGGTTAAGGCTTAGCAGTGCTCTGCTCTTCTTTGAGATGTTAAACTCAAGCTCCTGGCTCTTTGTAACACTCCACAGTTGCCTAGCATTTTTAAAAATTATTTTATTTTTAACTGTATTTATTAAACTCTTTCTGACTGCAGCACTACGGGATTGCCGTGTCAGCAGGTTGCTTTGGGCTGGGGGAAGGAGTTGGCACAGCTCAGGCCAGAAATAGCAAATAAAGATGCCAGTGACCTTTGTGAGAAGGGACTTCTGAGGGCAGTGGTAAAGCTGAGGCAACATTTGCTCCATCCTCTAAAATTGGGTTTCATTTTCCCTCTGGGAAATAGCTCTGGGTTGTCTCCTAATTCAAATGAGATTAGTCATTTCACCCCAGAAATGACAAATCTTTTTTCAGACTTTTTCTGAGTCTACTGTTAGGAGCATGGGCTCCTTGCTTTGGCAAAGCCCTGGGTTTGTCCTGATTTCTGGGTGCAGACAGCTGTTCCCCTGCATTTGATAAAAACTGTCACTAACCTGTGTGGTTTTAACATGGATATGGTCACAGAAAATTGAGTGGAAGAAAGTTTAAAGGGTTTTTATGCTTTCCAGAACCATTATTCTGTAATATCCAGATGACTGTAAAACCCCAGGGCATGCATTTGGCTGCTTAGTTTCATCTGAGAGGTGTAGACTTGTTTTTTTTTTTAGTTTTTGTAAGCATGAACTTAACTGCTGCGGGCATGAAACCAGTTTTCAATTTCAGAGCATTTTTGGTAGTTTGGAAGCCTTGCATCTTGCTGAAAGCCTGATGTTCACATATAGTCTGAGAGGCTTTGAAAATTTCCTTCCTGATCTGCTGTGAACAGTTTGAGGAGAGTTTGTGTGTGTCAGTGCGTCCAGGGAAACCTCTGATGTTTTTGGGAGCTGCAGAAGCTGAGGAAGGAAGCTTTGATGAGCGTTCAGGGTGGGTGTTCTTGTGGAAGGCACCTGAGTTTGAAATTTTTGAGGGGATAATGGGGAGAAGTAGATGAGGCATGGACAGCTGCCAACATCCAGCAGGTATCTAAGAGAGATTTTCCTCTTGAGGATGCCGGGGATGTTTTAGGCTGGTTGAGACCTTCACGAGGATTTTGATGCAAGAGAGGCTGGAGTGGGAAGGGGATTTCTCTCCTCCACCTGTAACAGGGTGTGTGTTTGCAGCTATGATGGGGTGCCCTTTCTGATGCATGACAAGACTCTCAGGAGAACAACAAACGTGGAGGAGGTGTTTCCAGAGCGGGCCTACGAGCACTCCTCCATGTTCAACTGGACTGACCTGGAAAAGCTCAACGCCGGAGAGTGGTTCCTGCAGGTGGGTGCCATGGGATCACACTTGTGCCCAGCTCCTCCTGGAGGGTGAAAGGTGCAGATCCATCTCCTTGTTGATGTGGTGCTGCTGGACCATGTTTAGTTCAGTCTCTACTACACTTAAGCTTGGTCTAAGCCATGTTGTCTTTCTGTGGGGCCTCAAGCCTGGCTGACAGCACAAAGAACTTCAAGATCCCTGGAAGGTGAATGTGATTATAAAAAAAGACAGAAAAAACCAGAGTGTTATACACTGTTCCTCTCTTTTTTAAAATTTAATTTTGGGACAATAATCTCCATGAAGTAAAAGTAAGAAGGTCAGCCTTTGCACTGGGGGAGTCCTGTCAGTAATCCTGGGATGTGCTTTGCTTTCAGAATGACCCTTTCTGGACAGCAGGGTCTTTCTCTAGGGCTGACTACTTGGAGGCTGCCAACCAGTCAGTCTGCAAGCTGGAAGATATGCTGGAGGTGATCAAGGACAACACATCCCTCATCCTGAACTTCCAGGACCTGCCAGCAGCTCATCCCTACTACAGCACCTACATCAACATCACCCTGGAAACCATCCTGGCGTCGGGAATTCAGCAGCAGGCTGTGAGTTCTGTGGGGGTGGGGATATTCCCAAAATTCTTTATGGTTTCCATGAATCCTGGTGTGTCTCCAGTGGGGCATCACTGGAAGTTGTGCCAGTGGTCACAGAGGTTGGAGTGGAGCCCCTGGGACAGCTCAGGAGATGTTCTCTCTGGGTATAAGGAAATTGGTTCTCCTGCTGGTTTTCTTGAAGCCCTCACTAAGGCCACAACAGAGATGGAGATGAAGAGCAAGAGAAAAAAAGTTAAAACACAGATGTGGGGATGTGAAGGGGAATTTCTCCCTCAGGTTTTTGGTTCCCTATTGAAAATGCATGTAGCTTCAGTGCTGCTCTGATGCTTTGGTAGGTAAGTGTCACTGAGTTATTAAGGCTGGCTGGGGCTTGGAGCAGCCTGGTCTACCAGCCTGGAATGGCAAGGAATTGGGATGTTGGGACTCTGAAGACTGGGAGTTTTGAACTTTCTGACCCAAAAGAGCAGTGCTTTTACTTTGGAGAAGGCTTCCAAATTTGAATGATAGAGTTAAAGTCATGGGTGTGTCATTAATATAGAAGTGTAATTTCACATGGTGAAGGGTTTTGAATTTGGAGTTTTACAATATAGTAACAGGTATGGGACAAGATGGATATTCTGGGGCATTGTCTTTCTTCCTTCTTGTTCTTCATGATTTCAGGTGGTAGCTCTTGGTTGGATAGTCAGTACCACAGTGCAGGTCACAGGTGTTTGGTTATTGAGTCAAAAGTATAAATAATAGAGATGTTAAGCTTTTAATTGGATAGTTAGGTTTGAAAGATCTTGTAACTAGCTAGATTCACCTCCATTTTCTCTTTTTTGGCTTGGTAGGTAGAAGTGCTGAAGAACTCTCTGTACTTTAGATAAGATTTAATAAACAGCCAAGTCCGAACAAGAAATCCATTTCTTGGGCATTCAGTCCTGACTCTGAGTGAAGGCAGAAGAAAAAAGCTAACCACTGTTAAAGGTCCCTTTCTACCCAAACCACTCTATGATTCAATGATCCACTTTACCTCTTGCAGCTGAGCTGTTGATTTGACAGCTTTGGAACGGTGGTGTGAGCTCAGGGAATTCGTGCCCTCAGGGAATTCAGGTTTGGGGCTGGCCATAATCTGTGCCCTGCCTTGCTCCCCCCACAGGTGATGTGGCTGCCAGACACGGAGAGGCAGCTGGTCAGACAGGTGGCTCCGGGTTTCCAGCAGACTTCTGGGCTAAAGCTGGACGCAGAGCGCCTGAGGGAGAAGGGCATCGTGAAGCTCAACCTGCGCTACACCAAGGTCACCAGCGAGGATGTCAGGTACTGCCCTCTGGGAGAGCCCTCAGCATCCTCTCCTGAGCATCCCAGCCTGCCTGGCTGCACAGAGGGATCTTTCCAGATGGATTTGCTCTTGAAAGCTTGAGCTGTGCCAGCTTTTCCCTAGCCATCATCCAGAATCCAGGCTGCTTCTGGGATTGCACAGCTGCTTCTGACATCTTACATGCTGTCTCAGGATATGATGAGCCTCTTTCAAATACAAATGTATGAATTGACTGATTCTTAGTACACTCATAGCTCTGGGAAAAAGTGAAGGCCTCTCACTCTGAGTTCCCTCTGAGTGCTGCTTCATCCTCATTAGCAGCTGCCCTTTGCTTCCGTTCGTCTGCTGCTGGCACAGAATTTTGATTAGCCCAAAGTCTGGAAATGCTTTCAGAAATTTCTCTTTGCAGAAAGAGAAACTCCTGTCCTGTATCATCAGTTTAGACTGATTAGCTCTTCTCTGTAATGATGCTGGCACAGCAAGGTGTTCCTGACCTGCCTGAGCCTGTGTGTGCACTGTGTGATGTTCTAGCTCCCAGCTTTGCCCCTTTCTCAGGGAGGGCACATTGTTTCTAGTAGGGCCTTTTCTGGTTTTTAAAATTTAAATTAAGCAGGTTTGCAGAAGAGAATTATCTCCAAATGAGCTGTCTGTCTGCATGTTAGAGCTGAAGTAGGGAGGAACTGAGCCTGGAGCTGTTTGAGAGCATGGCCCTGTTTGGGGTGATCCTGCTGTGTCTTTCCACGGCTGCCAGCAGTCAGTCCAGATGTCCCTGTCCTGCATTGTGACCTTCCACCAAAGTGTTCTACCAGTGTTAAACTGCAGGGATTAATCTGTGCTGCCCCTGTGAGGGAGATTGTTGATGCTTCTCCTTCATAGATAAGGAAATAGAGGAGTTGATGTGAATTATCTGGGTACCAGGTAATGGCCAGTGCTTGGTGTGCTGCTGGTGGCTCCTGGACCCCAGCTGGCAGTTCTGGCTGCTTGGAAAATGACCTCGGGAGACTGGGAGCTGTAACTCCACAATTGTCCCCAAAACAAGGGCATGGAAGTTGTAGGAATTGATGTTGGAGACAGGTCTGTCAGCGTTTAATTAAGCAAATTGCCCCTGAAATGTTACAGGCGTCTGAGCAGATGCTGATTTCGCATTAGCACGATGAGATGGTTGTTCCAGAAACACACCATGCCCATCATTCCTGGGGAGGCATCTGAGATGGTCTGTGGCCTGTGCCAGACAGCAGCCAAGAGGTGAGGAAAGCTGCCAGGATCAAACCATTGGCTTGTAGTGTCCTTGGGTTGCTCACAAAACGCCCACGCCCAGTTAAAAACTCCGATCTCACACAGTTCAAATAAACCATCCTGTGGCTGATGGCAAGAGCTCTCCTCTTGGAGATGAGGTTTGGTGGGGTCCTGCACATCACCCTGTGTGTGCCTTGGCAGGGACTACACCATGGCCAACCTGAGTGTGAACCTGTACACGGTGAACGAGCCCTGGCTGTTCTCCATCCTGTGGTGCGCCGGCGTCCCCTCGGTCACCTCCGACAGCTCCCACGTCCTCCAAAAGGTGCCTTTCCCCATCTGGCTCATGGTAAGCACCCCCCTGCCTCAGGCTGGGAGCCTCTGGGAGGGGGAAATGCAGTGGGGTGGGTGTAGAGGTGAGAGATTTTCCACTGAGGTTTGGTTGGGCTTGAGGGTTTTCCTCTCTGTACAGCTGAGCCCTGAGAGGGTAATGAATTGATGTTCCTCTTGCACAATGCCATCAGTTTGGGTGGAACCCTTGAAGATTGCATTGCATCCCCTGTTTAACCCAAGTGATTTTCCCTCTGAGGGAAGAACACCTTTGCAGAGCTGCTGAGCAGCTCTTAAGAACTGCAGGAGAAGCAGGCATACAGGTGAGCCAGCAAACCAAACTGTGTCTTGGCCAGGTTGTAAAATTAGATTTTTACCTGTTCTGAATCCCAAACTGAGGGCAGGTTTTACCTCTCTCTGCCCCATTGCTGGACAAGAATAAGTAGAGAGCCAATGATGATGGCTCTGCTGGGCTCAGCTGGTGTGATGACCACTTAGACTGGAACTGTAACCAGACCAACCACAAATAGCACTTTTGGCATGGGGCTGTGCCTGAAAGGTCCCATCTGCACTTAAAATGGACCCTGCATGGATATATTTCCCTGTTTTCCCCCAGACTTGGACTGCCAAACAGCATCTTGCCCTCACCCTGAGGTACAGCTGAGATAGGAAACTTTCAGCCCAGAGAGCTCTGAGAAAATGTCAGCACACAAAAGGAGGGAGAGTTTCAAATTGTTCCTGTTTGCAGTTTTCCCTGATGGTTTTGGATGACAGCCTGGCATTAGGAAGGTCATAAATGTTGTGATTTATACCTAACCCCTGCAGCTCTGTGCTTTTCTTGCTCCTTGGTGGTAACTCCAGCCGTGTGTGGTCTCCCTGTGATTGCACAAACCCAAATAAGATTTAAGGTCTGCTTCTGTTTTCTGTATTGCAGCCTCCAGAGGAGTACCACCTAATCTGGATCACGTCTGATCTCATTTCATTTCTCGTAATTGTAGGAGTTTTTATATTCCAGAAGTAAGTTTGTTACAGCTCTGCTCTTGTGTGTTTGTGACCTGTGTTTGTCCAGATTGTCGGGTGGAGATGGGAAAGAGGAGTGCCCTGAGCCTCAGTTCTTGGATTGCAATAGCAGGGGAAATAATTATTTAAAAATCCTTGCATACAATAATTCCACTCCCAAGATGGGATGGAGAACTGGATTCACCTTTTAAGAACAAGAGATCACAAATTGGTAGTGTCAGATACCTTGCTTTGCTCCTGAAATATGTGGAAGAGAAACTGTAAATGCTTTAGGGAAATGGATGTTGAGAATGATACTACAGTCTTTAAAGGGATTTTGAGATTCCACCATTACAGTGTTCAAAAAGAACACGTTAGTTTGCTTACATCAGTTTGCTCCTGTTTGGAAGTAGAAATATTATGGAATCATGGAGTGGTTTGGGTTGGAAGGGACCTTAAAGATCATTTACTTCCAACACCCCTGCCACAGGCAGGGAGTCGCTGTGGGAAGGGTTATGATCCTGCAAATCAAATCAGTTGCTTAGTTAGAAAGGAGGAGGAACTCTACTCCAGAAGTTGGACTTTGCTGCAGCAAAGGGCTTGCTCTTCCAAGATGTTCCCTGATGTTCCAGTTTCTCCACCACATAAAAGAATTGCTACCAGGGTTGAGGATATGCCAAAACTGAAACAGAGCAGGATTGCCCAGCTACCACCTGCTGATGTGGTTCAGCTCTGGGGAACGGGGCTTGGCATTTGGCATATTCAGGTTGATTTTTTTGGTTGGTTGGTGTTTTTGGTTGGTGTTTTTGGTTGGTTGGTTTGGTTGTTTTGTTTTTCCTTCCCCAAGTCCTTTTTGGGGCAAACCAGAGCTGCTTCCTTCATGCAAGGATGAGGGGGTGGGAGGGAGCAGAGGCACTGCTTTGATGTGCTTGTCCTCTGTCCTCTGCATGGCTTCTCTCTCCTCCGTAGCCGTGGGAGGGACTGCTCCTGCTCTTCTGCTCCAGCCCCAGGGACAGGACCGTGGCAGCCTCTGCAGAGGGGAAATACCAACTGTGATGACTTCTAACTAACCTTTTTTTGCCTCTTTGCCTTGTTTATTTTCTTACTGCTCTGACTGTTGTGCATGTTCCTCCTCTTTCTCTCTCTGCTGCATTCTGGCATCTCACAGCTATCACATGATCAGGTAATTCTGGTGCTTCCCTCCTCTTTCTCTTTTTCATTCAGCCTTCCTTTCTCTCTTTCTTTCTCCCTCTCTGCTATGGCTTCACTGCAGATGGACAGGGTAGGATGCAGCTTTTCTGGTGTTTCCCAACATCTGGCTCCAGGAGGGGACCAGGAGGGTTTGAACATTGCATAGTCTGTAGCCATGAGCACCATGGAAGTCTGATGCTGAAGCCAGTGGATGTTTTGAAGGCAATCTGACCTTCTGTTGCAGTGATCTGGGTCACTGCCTTTTAAAACAGCCCAGTTCTGAGGTCCTGGGGCACCTTGTAATTGGGAGATTCCCAGAGGATGTAATGCTTTCTCTGTGGAAATAATCCCATGCAAAATATCCCCTTCCATATCCCTGTATTTACCAGAGATGTTTGAGACCAGCCTCTATCCTAAAGAAAATCGTAGAATCTCTTCAATTATATGAGGTAGCACTTCTCTAATTAATTCTCTGAATTAATCATCAGTTGCTGCCCTCAGCGCTTGGGATCTTCCCGAGTTGCACCACTGTGAAACTGGGAACAGAGTGTGGAAACGCAGAGCACTGCAGTAGGGGAGGGAATTGCTGGATTTGAAAGTCAGAATTCCAGGTTCCTCCCGGTTGTGGCCCTTCCCTCAGCAGCCATTCCCATCCCTTTGGAGGGAAGTGCCATCACTTGTCTGCACTAAAGCCTTTGCCACTTCCCTACTGGGACCAAACTGCTCCCGTCTCCTTCTCCTGCTCGTGCTCTGTGCCATGGGCTTGTATTCCTGAGGATCTGGTTGCCCACTGACCCCTGCAGGTGTCCATCAGGTGCTCAGGTGTTACAGCACTCCCCAAAGCAGGGCTGGGCTGAGCCCTCCTGTGGGTGCAGGGAGGTGGGGTGGGCTCCCCTTCCCGCTCCCCCTGGCTCGTGGATGAGGAGAAGGCAGCCTGGAGGAGCTGGGCAGGCTGGAGGCAGGAGCAGGCACAGCAGGGGGACTCTGCAGCTGGCTTGGCTCTGTGCTTGCTCCATCTCACCCACCTCAGTGCCCATCAACCCCATTTTTCCCTCGACCTGCCCCTCTCCCACCCCCTTCCCATGGCATTGAGCATCTCCTGTCCCACCCCAGGGTCTGGCCGTGGCCCTAACCCGGTGTATGCTGTCTCTGTGTTGTTGTCCCAGTATTTTTTAGTCTGTTCCCACCCCGTGTCCGTCTGGTCTGCTCTGACGCCAGCCTCCCAGAACAGGACCTTCCTGCTGTCTCTCTGGCCTTTTTGCACGCTGCTGTCCCAAACCTGGTCCATCACAACAGAGTCCAAGGGGGTAGGAGAGGTGCTGTTTTCTATTCAACCAGCTTTTTGGAGACCCTGAGGCTTCTGAGCACAGCACAGAGTGTTTCACATGGTGTTGGTTGGAGGTGCATCGTGGTTAAATGTACTGCTGGCTCTTGTGAGAGGATATTTCAAAGCAGCCCTGGAAGATGGGGTGACCCTCTCCTGGCTCAGTCAGAACAGTGCACCCCTGTGAGAGGAGCCTCCCTCTCCTGGTGCATGTTTTACCTCCCTGGGCCTGCCCACAGCCCACGGGGATGGAGAACACAGGGCAGTGCTTGCTCCCCTTGGCAGCAGGAGGAAAGAAAGCCCTTGGTCCCTGCACATGCATGAGGCTGGGCTCTCTGTGCCCAGAATGACCTGTGTCCTCTGTGGGAGAGCTGAGAGCTGGGGTAAGAGGTCACTTTTGGCCACAGAGTGACTTGATTCTGAAAATCCTGGTGTGGTGGGCAAAGAAAAGGCTTGTACCAATGTGGTTTTGGTCCTGATTTAGAGTTTGAGGAGGGTCTTATCCTGTGAGACCTTGCAATCACATTGGCCTTGGTGGGATCTGCCTGCAGGGGACACTAAGACCAAAAATATATTCTTCCAGGTCAGAGTGGCTCAGTTTAGGTGATGCTGATAGAATAAATGTTTTGTTTGTTTTTTAATTTGTTTTATACTTTGATGTCTGTGCCTCCTTGTGCTTCCTCTGCATTGCTTCTGTGAGTTGTGTCACGTTGCCATTCCACCCCTTCTTTTCTGTGTAGCCTTCATCTGTACCCTGGTCAAAGCCTGATTCAGGTCACCCTGAAGTGTCAAGCACTGGGATTTGGGAAAGGGGTGGAAACCCTACAAAACAGACCCCAGCAGCTACATTTTCCTGGGAAAAATATTGCAGAACCTCTTTTGTGCATGTTGATTTGTCAGGCTGATGCTGTAGACCCAGGCTGGAGATTTGTGGGGTCCTCAAATCTTCTGCTCCTGGGGCTGGTCGGGGGTTAGAAATTGAAAACAAAGTGATTGTGTCAATCACCTCCTCCTGTGTGGGTGAGCCACTAGATGGTGCCCGCAGATCAAAAACCTCAAAAGCCACCCTAAATCCCTGCTGTTTCTTTATCAAATAGTTTTAGGGCATCCCTGGCAGGGAGAGTGGGATTTACTGATGGGTCAGTGGTGAGTGGGCTATGAAAGCCTGGCCTAAGCATCATCCCCTTGTGGTGGGATCTTGGGAACAGCTGCCTTGGCTGTGTTTTCCCCTATTCCCCCTTCCCCTCCTAACGAGGGTGTCCCACAGGGCTGCTCAGTGCCCCCAGGTACCACATCCACCTGGCTGTGAAATCCCTCCAAAAAGGGGCACTCCACCAGGGCCCTGGGCAGCTGTGCCAGGGCTGGAGAGCCCTTCTGGGGAAGGAATATATCCTCTATCAAATCTAAACCTCCCTTCACACACTCTCCATTTCCTTGCTCTTAAACTTAAAATTGTCTCTGAGCTCTCTTCTCCACAAGCCTGCCCATGGCACTCAGTGAGGGAAAGTTTGTGGTTTCTTTACTCGGCTGGTGCTCTTATTCTGTTCCCTCTAAAAGTTTAAACACCTCTGTCTCCTTTGTACAGCTGGAGAGGGCTGTGGGACAGCTGCAGTCCTTGGGGAAATCAGTCCATGGATTTGTGAATCCGTGGGTTTAATTCCTGGGAGGAATTAGGGTGCTCAGGGTGGTTAAAGATGCCTGAGGTAACACAGTCACCTCTGAACATCCTGTAGGTGCAAGGGAGCAAAGGGACTCGGTGGCCTCTTGCCCTGAGGGTGCTGCTGTGGCTGGAGAGGCCATCCCTGAAATCCTGCTCCTGTCTTGCAGGTGGCGCCTGGGAAGCATCAGGACCTACAACCCGGAGCAGATCATGCTCAGCGCTGCCGTGCGCCGCTCCAGCCAGGACGTCAAGATCATGAAGGAGAAGCTGATCTTCTCAGGTGGGGATGGGGCTGGTCCCTGCCTCAGCTGTCACCCCCTGAGGGAGGAGCTGCTCTTCATTCCGGGGTCTTTTCCTGCTGTGGATCAGGGGACTGGGCTGCACTTGGGGGATACAGGCATGGCTCATGGGGATGGAATGGGATGATCCTGAAGGTCCTTTCCAGCCCAAACCATTCTGTGTTTCTGTGCCCCATCCCAAACTGGTTCAGGTCTGAGTACTGATGTGCTCACAAATCCTGCATTCAGCTTCCTGGGTTGTCCCATCTTACACTGTCCCACATTTTCTCCACTCACTCCTGTCAAAAGCCATAAAACCCACTAATAACAGCACATGTGACCACAAACAGGGTGATGAGTTTGGGGTAGGCCTGGAATTCAGTGGCATTAGAGGCTGTGGCATTCCTGATACCCTTGTGCTCCTCCCAGAGTGTATTTGGAGCACTTGGTAATGTGTGCGTCACATGCCACCTCTAAGAAAGATAGCAAAACTCTGAGCAAAGGTGGAAATGTTTAGCTTTAAAAGGTTAAATGTGGTGCATGAAGCTGGAAAACTCACCTTTGAAGGAATGTGAATATAATCCCCCCACCCCCTGAGCTTTGTTATGGGTTTTCTTTTTTTGTATTTAGGGTCTGGAGATGCCCAGCAGGGATCAGGGTTTAGTGCACTGTGCACAGACAGAGCAAAAAGGCAACTTTGCTTATTGTGTGAAATGCCAGCCAGAGGTGGTGAAAATCAGGTATAAACCCAGGGAACCCAGACAGGAAAGCAGCTTGGCACAGCAGAATTAAGCTTCCCTAGCATGTCCTAGACATAAAATCCCTTAGAGGTGGGAGGTGCAGATTGAAGTTTTGTGCTTCTGAAACAGCTATTCCTGCCTAGGGTGGAATTTACCATGAAAACATTGCTGGGTGCAGGTTTTTCCCAGTGAAACCGGTGACTAGAGGAGTCAGTCCTTTTCCAGGATGGCCATTTGGGTAGGGATTATCTTCAGGTGCTCTCCCACACTCCCACAGGCAATTTGGTCAGCCTGTGACAATGACATCAGGTGTAGGGGGACATCCAGCTCTGCCTCTGGTGGTGGCTGGATTTTGAAGGGCTGAAAAAAAACAATCCTGGGGGCAGATTGTGTTCAGAGCTGGTTGGAAATCAGTGCAGTGCTCCTAATTCCCTGGAGGATCAGGTGGATGCCACATGGCTGCTCAGCACCTCAGTTCCCCATCCAGAGGGGAAGCTCCTGGGATCACATCCCTGCTTTCTCTGCCCTTCCCAGAGATCAACAACGGCGTGGAGACCACGGACGAGCTGTCCTTCTGCTCGGAGAATGGCTTTGCCAACGAGATGGTGACGCCCACGGATCACCGGGACACCAAGCTGCGGCTGAGCTGAGGGCTCTGCTCCGGCCCCGCGCTCCGGCAGCGAGAGCCGTGCTCTCCTGCTTCCCTGGGATGGGAACCTCTGAGGAACTGCTGCTCAGGCAGAAACCCGCTCCCACTCCCCACCACTGGCTGCTCCACCTCCCTGGTTGTGAGGCTTGGGGGGCTTATTTTTGTAAATATGTAGAAAATCTTGATTTTTTTTTTGTCTTTTTTTTTTTTGTTTGAGTGTAATTTTTCCAGGGCATGAGTGGGAAAACCGTGTTCATTAAATCCTCAACCTTATGGCTGAAGTTCTTTGAATCTTGATGTGAGAGCCTGAGTCCCCCTGGGGGTTTGGGAGCCACACGTTGGATGTGTGCCCCCTTCCTCCCCCTCTCCCTACTCCAGTCCTTCCCCTGGTGCAGCGACTGTGTAGCTGAATGTTGTGATGTTCTTGTGACGTGTTGGTTTTGTTATGGTTTCTTTTCTTTTGTTTTCCCCTCGTTCCCTTTTTCCTGGGCAATGAAATGGTAGCTCTGGTGCAGCAGGAGGCTGTTGGGAGAAGAGAAGCTTGCCAAGGAGGGGAATTCACGCTGCTCTTCCCTGCTGAGGTTCAGAGCCAGGGAAGGGCTTGCACTGGCTCAGTCACTTGGGCACCTGCTCCTTGTCCCATCCTCATTCCCCACAGCCTGGATGCTCGATGCCTTCTTGGAATGTCCTGCAGAGTTTTGAAGGCAAATCCTGAGCATTGGTCTTAGATTGGGCTCTGCTGGCAGCAGTTTTTATTTTTTTTTCCCTTTTTTTTCTCTCTTCTCCCCAAGCTGGGCTGTGGTGGGAGCCCGGGTGGCTCGTGACAAGAATGCCATGGGCACCATCCCTGCTGGGGTCTGGCTGAAGTGCCTGCCACTCCAAGTGGCATTTGCAGTCACTCCTTGCTTCCCTGCTGGAAGAGGAGGTGGTGGTGCACTGGGATCTCCCCCCTCTCTGGACCAAGGGTGGAGAAGTTGTAAATAGTCTGGAAGGTGAAGCAGCCCCAGGATATAATTTATTCCTGCAAGGAGACCTTTGCTTTGCAGATGCTGACGGGCTCTGAAGGCAGAGGCTCCCATCAGCAAGTGCCCAATGCAAAAGGCTTTAGCCCAGAATCTTAGACCAGGGGTTCAAAGTAAAAAAGAATGGTAAAAAATAAAGATACAGAGGAGAAGACAGTCTGGGGGATGCTGATATACATATTGCACACCCAAAGCCATGAGAGAAACAGCCTTGAGCAGTTTGTTCTTGATTTGGAACTGCTCTGTCCTTCTCAGGTGAAATCCAGTGGCATTTTGAAACCCTGAAGGTTGGGCTTAGTATGTAAGAGTTGGGGGCAAAAGTGGGTGACTGACTTAACTATATGAAAAAAACACGTTGATAATGGCAGTGTGAATTTTGATGCTCTAAAAAGCAGCACCTAAAATCAAGACTTCACTCCTTTGCACCTCCCCTGGGTTTTTGTGAATGTAAGTGGAATAAGCCCCTGGTCCCTGTCACCTTCCCCAAGCACTGTCCTCCATGGTACTCTTAATAGAGTGAAATGCAGTGTGTCCTGTTCTGCAGAACTGCAAGGTTTTTGGTGGATTTGAAGGCATTTTGAGAATTAAATTGCTTCTCCCTTTGATGTGGTGCTGTATTGGAACATTCCTGGTGGATTGTCATTGCCAAGTGAGAGATGTTGTTAAACCTCAGCATCTGTTGGTGATCACCTGCATGTTCTGCTTCTATCCTTGGAGATGACTTTATTGAAAGGTTAAGTGCTTAAAAGCTTGGAAGTTATAAAAGCAAACCAACAAAGAGTTGTTTTTGCAATTAACTTTTTTTTCCAACTTTTTTTTTTTTTTTTTTTTAATGACAAGACCCAAATTTCCTGCATAATGCACTGACTGTTGTTGTCCTGAATAAATGCTATTTTTTTTTTTTAAAAAGAAGAGGATGATACTTTTTTGATGAGACTAGAGCTAGACCAAAATAAACTCTGCAATGCTCTGTGAAATAAACTGTCAGTATTCCCCTGCCAGTCTATCGTTTTGTGTTGTGGCACTACACGGAGGCTCCCACTGCACCAGCCAGAGACTTTTCCCATTATTTTCTGTGGGAAATTGGAAAGTGAGCTGTTGTGCTCAGCTCATTTTAACCCCCAAGGTTGAAAATGCCCTGGGAGAAGTTGGAATCAAGAGCAAATCACACAAAAACCAAGCTGGGAGAGAATATGAGGTGTCTCAGAGATTTACTTTTCCCAGTGCATTTTCAATTTAATGCCGAACCCCTCTCTTGCCCTCAGATCCCACATCTTTTTTTTTAATTTGGGTTTTTTCTCAGTAAGAATTCTATGCCTAGGCTGGGAAAAAAATTATTTAGGGTGCTTTGGGATGGTGTCACATGGGCTCAGTTCGTCCCTGGGAGCCTGTGTCAATAAATCCCTTATCTCCTGGGTTCTCGGAGAAGCTGGGCGTCAGCACGACTGAACAAACAATAATAAATAAAGATAATTTAATTTATTGCAGCGCCGCGCTCTGGCCGCCAGAGGGCGACCCCGGGCCCGAGCTGATCCTGATCCTGATCCCTATCCTGAGTCCGATCCCGATCCTGCTAAAAACTGGGCAAGGGAAATGTGCCAGCACGTAAAGCTGTCTCTGACCCCCTCCTCACAAATGATATCTTGGGAAGTTTCCAGCTACATCTTTCGGAGATAAGCCAGGACAAAAAGTTTGCTCAGACCTCATATTTGGATCCCTGTGTTCACTGCACTTTTAAATGACAATTTTCTGTCCTTTATAGCCTGTAAACTGCACCCACCCCGCTGCTCTGCATTTTCAGCTGTGCACAGAGTCCAGCACACTTGTCACACACAAAAATGTGCCAGGATGGATGGATACATGGATGGATGGATGCTCCATTAGAGCACAGCACACGCAGGGATTTGAACTTCCCTTCTCAGCTCTCTGCACTTCACATTTTTTCACTGTCAGATCCCCGTTTCCAACCTTAAACCATCCGGCAGGTGCTCCCAACAATAACAACAGCAATTATAAAAATAACAACAACAATAATAAAAATAACAACAGCAGCAGCAACAACAACAACAAAAACAACAACAATAATAATAATAGTAGTAGTACAGCAGGAATAAAAAATGTGCAGAAAAAAGGGTGCAGAAATCAAGACGGTATAGAAAATTAAACACCCTCTTAACCCTTAAGGCTTTCCTTTCAGGTTAGATTCCCAGCAGGAAATGAATTATAATTTGCACCCTTTCAGATTTCACCAAGGAAAGAAACTCCAGCATTATTTTGGCAACCTTTTTAAACGCCAAATTTACCTCAAAATATTTTCCCTGCCCGTGTCATTGGGGTTCCTACCTGCAGCTTCAGAGATGAGTGGATCTGCCAGCCCCAAACTGCTCTTTCAGGAACAAAAAGCTGAAATTTACTGAGGAATGGATATTTGAAACCCGGCCTCTGTTCAGGGTACACATCTTATCCAGGAGCCAGCTGCAGGCAATGAGGAGAACGAGGTGTCTTCAGCAAGTGATTAATTTTACTCATCAGCTCTCCAACAACCAGCCTGGGATGGGTGGTTTTTAATTTGGGAGCTGAGTCTCAGTTTTAACAAAGATTGTTATAAAAGAGATGTGCCAATACCTCTGATTGAAGAGCAGGAAATTTTTGTATTTGTCTGCCTTAAAGAAAATAGCAAGAAAATAAATTAGCAATAATAAAAAAAGGCAGAATAAAAAAGCCCAAGTAAAAAAAAAAACCAAATCCCAGACCTTGAAAAATCAGATCTTAGTTCCCATTCAGATAATATTTTTTTTATAGGCAGTATATGCTCTTTCTAGCAAAGTATTTAAGTCAAAGAACACTGACAGCATAGGCAACATGACTTATGTAGCTTTTATTTTTTTTCTTGTTTGCTTTCATGGCATCAGGGTGAGTTGCCACCTGCATTATGGACATTTCAGTGGCCTTAAAAAAAAAGCCCAACAAAAAACCCAAAACCAAGCTTGCAAATTTACAGTGGCCTGAACAAAAGCCAGGAACCAATTCTTCTGCTAGCAATATCAAATTATTTTTTGGTATCATGCATCCCTGCATACCTAAACCTCAAATTTTGCAGAGAATTTCAAGCAGAGAAATAAAAAAATAAAATAAAATAAAATAAAATAAAATAAAATAAAATAAAATACTAAAACCAGCCCCCAAAATCCCACCCTTTTCTGCCCAAGTTTCGGAAGGGCAGGCGGATTTTGGCTCATTATTGACCTTTATTCCCGAATTTAAACATTCACATTTACACATTTAAAGCGCCCTGGCTGCCCCCTGGCGGCCGCGGGCCGCACCTGCACTCCCCAGCTAATTAAAATGTAATTAAAATGTAATTAAAATTTAATTAACCACTGGCCGTAGGAAAGAAGGGAGCCTGAACTGTGTCCTGCAGTGATGCTGTACATGTGCTCTGTCATCACTGGTCAAAATGCAGCCGGATTCTTTAACTCGTTTAAATTTAAGCTTAATTTAAATGTGTCTTCTGTGGGCGTTAATGCTGTATTTATTTATTTATTAAAGTTTATTAATTTTACTGTGCCCGGTCCTGGGCTCCTCGGGGCAGGGAGCTCCCAGAGTAGATCCAACAGAGGGATGCAGGGATGCTGAAGGGCCTGGAGCATCTCCCTGCTGAGGAAAGCTGGGGGAGCTGGGGCTGTCCAGCTGCTTGTGCAGCCATTCAGGCAAACAATGCGAATTTCAATGCACAGGAACCTCTTGCTTTATTTATAGCTTTACAAATCATGCAGGAGCTTTTATTTTTTGATAAACACCGGACGCTGATGCTTACCAAATATCCTGTATTCCGATTGTTTTGCTAAAAATAGCTTCAGAGAAAGCAGGTCCAGCACTGGTAGTGATTATTGTGACATACCCCTGGGCCTGGCTGCAGCAGAGGATCCTTTCTGAACCTGCAAACTTCCCCCAGCACTCTGCTCCTATTAACTGCTGCTCAGTCAGGTGCTACACATTAATTGCTAGCTTGTCCTTTCCCCCACCTTTCTGTCTGGAAAAGTTTTGGTTTTCTTTGATGTATGAGTATCTACAGCTAAAAGTGAAGAACCCAGAGCATCTGCTCCAACCCTTGTCTTCTGTATCTTCCCATAAAAAAAACCCCAAACAAGCAAAACCCCACAAATCTTTCAGTGCTTGTCTTAATGTCCTGCTCTGTCTCTTGATACTCACATCCAAACATGTTGATATATGTGCAGGTAAATAGCTGTAAAGAGTAATAAATGGAAATAAAGAAATGCATAATATGACATATGTAGATAGAGAATCACAGTGATTTATAATGGCAGAGAGGCTTATTGAGAGAGACCATATCTTTTACTAGAAAAACAGACACCTTAAAAAAAACCCAACATGGGCTTTTCTTCAGGTTTGAAATGTGTAAAAACCTTTGCAGTCCAGACTACAGTTGGCAAATTTTACCAGCAAATGTTGAGAAACGCACTTTCAGGGCAGACAAAACCCTTTGCCAAATCTGAATTATTCACCATCAGTTAGAGCCAAGAAGAGAAAGAGCTAGAATGTCAAAAGGATTTATCTTATTTCTTCTGAAATGGAAACAGTGACCCAAGCCATAAACAAAAGCCCTGACACAGACACATGCAAACAGTTCCTGCTCTGTTCACAAACCAGCAGGCAACGCTCCATGAGCTAAAGCAGGGCAGCTGCGAGGTTTGAGTGTCCTCCTCGCTTTTGGGACAGCTGATTTTTCCATGGACAGCATCCTGGCTGTCTCTGGACAGCCCTGAGGTGCAGCTTGTCTGCTTGCACTGGTAAATTGTGGTGTGTTTTGACCTCACTAGTGAGGGGACTGAGTCAAGCTCAGATTTTGTGTGACATATCCAGGAGGGTGGGGAAAGAGGTAAAACACCCAAACTGATTGCATTTCCATGGCTCAGCTTTGAAAAAGATCATTTGGCTTAAAAAAAAAAAAATTAAAAAGTAAAATACTTTTAAAACTTCAACTCTTAACTCCCTTATGTTCAAAATACCTGTCTCAATATGATATTCGAATATATGTGCAGCCAAACACCCACATGCAGCAGCATTTCTTGTAGAATCTTGCAGAATTAAATAGAGATTTTTGAAAATTGTCCATTTTCAAGCCATGAGTTTGAGCATTTTCATAGGACTGGAATCACCAGAGAGCCAAGGTGGACCAAGAAACAGCATAAGAAAAATAGATGTTTAGATGGCAGAATATTCTAAATGAGACTGATTTAGTGTTTGCAATTTATAGAAAGGGAAACAACCCCAACAGCAGCACTGTAAATCTTGGTTTCTGGTGTGTTTTTAACCTCAAGTGATAAATGCTGTACAAAATGAACTCTTGAGCTCCTAACTCTTCTTTGTCACTGATGAGGTTTAGAAGAGTCAGATGCTCAGGAGCACAGCTCCAGAGCTGGCTCCTGGATTTCCTGGGAAAACAGCAGGAGAAAGTGCCAGGGATATTCTCCACAGCTCAGAGGGAACTGGGAGGCTCTTGCTTGGCCAGGCCAGTGCCAGAGCCTCTCAGGACAGGTTTAGGACCTGAGAGGGGTTCCCAAGACACACTGGAGCTGCAGCTGAGCCCTTCCCACCATCCCAATCCCCAGCTGGGGCTGTTTGACACGGCATTTCTCAGGATTTGGAAGGGGTCAGGTCACATCCATCCCTTTAAGAATTAGTGATACTGAGTTAGTGATGCTGCTTCTTTTCCTTCAGGTTAAACCACAGGAGCACAGGATGGTAACAGCTAAGAGAGAGGGGAGTTTTATCCCAGAATTTTATTTTTGGACTCTCAGAAGGGAGAGCAACAACACAGCAGTGATGTCTCGTTCTCAACACCTCCAGCAGACAGGGAAATCAGCTTGCAACAAGCAGAAATATTTCCTGACCCAGATTCAGGCATTTTATAAACTCTGAGCCTCTTGCTGGCTGCAGAGATAAAATGCTGTGCTGAAAGTAAGAAACACTGACAGCTGTCACAAGCAAAGGTCTCTGCCCTCCCTCGCTGTGTGTGGTTAAGGAGATTTATGTGGGATTTCACAACAAAAATGAAGGCATTTTTGGGTCCTGAGAGCCTCTCCACTTGATTTGTTCCATTGTTTCTGCTGGGCAGTGCAGAATGTTACACAACAAGTGTTTGCTGAGTGCTCCAGCAGAGACACCTGAGCAGAGGGGTGGCATCCTCCCAAGTGACACGTCCTCCTGCCGCTCCAGGCATCTCTGCCTGCTCTCCCCGTGGAGCTGGGAGGTCACAGGCAGCAAGGAGGGGCTTCACACCCACAGCACTGAAATGTGAAAGAGTAGGAAGTGTTTGAAAGGTGAATTGCAGGGGTTAATGAAAATAAAATAAATCAGTGTTAAATAATCCCCATTAAAACAGATAACAGCGCTCTGCAGATTGCAAAACCAGAAATTACCCTGGACTGCTGTACTTTATGTTGAAGCTAAGGAATACATTTAATTTTGCTGCATTTGGAAGTATCCTAATGTTTTCTAAGAACAGATGTCCAGTTTTGTGAAGAAGGCAATGTGGCCCATTACTGGCCCCATTCACCACCCATAACAAGAGGTTCTTTATACATGGCTACAACATGAATGCTATTTGACACTTGGGGGGGAAATTGTATGGGAAGGCTTCAGAGATTATTTATTTATTAGTTAACAAAGTGTTCTATATTTATTCCGTCTAAACTAAAATGGTTCTTTGCAAAATTCTGATGGCAGTTCCGGTGGCACTGGTGTGTCAGTGTCTCAGGGCACTGTGAATTCCTCCTGTCACTGCTAAAATAAAATGCACCCTGTTATCTCAGCCAACATGAATGATGAAGTTTGGTTTCCCACTTCCACACCCTGAATCCTTTTCCTTTTTCCTGTTGCCATTCCCCCAACGCCCATCCCTGGGTGGCCCAAGCTCCGTCCTGTCCTGCCTGGGATGAGCCCCACGCTCCCTGTCTGCCTCTGTCTGCCCTGCTGTGCTTTCCAAAGGGAAATAAAAACCCACCTGAGCCAGGAGGGGCTCTGGAGCAGAGCTGGGAGTCAGCAGGGTGAAAATTCCCCTTGCTTTCCCCGTGGCAGGGTCGTGTTTTTTAATAAATTCTGTAAAAAAAAAGAAAAATGCGGCAGGGGCTGAGAATGACCCAGCTGAAAGAGTATAATTGGATTTGGAGAGGGGAAGCCTGTTTCAAAAGAAAATTCCTGGGATGCTTGTTTTTAAAGGGGTAGCAGCAACCTCAGGAAAACAAGGAAGCAGCTGCTAGAAAATGAAGGGTAAAGCAAGGTCTGACCTCATTACTTGCCCTGGTTCTGCAAATCTCTCACATCCTTGGGAGCGAAATAATCCCGAGCTCAACAGAGCCCAGGTGAATCGCTCCAGACGCTGCTGAGAGCACCAGATTCCCACTGAGGTAAAAAGGGCAAGTGCAGAACAGCACAGGGAGACACTCTCAGCCACCCAAGGCAGGGAACAGTTCTGGGACAAGTTTTTAATGTGATTTTTTTGATGCCTGTGACTTAAGCAAGTTGCAGTGCTGCTGGCAGCAGGTTGTTGCAGTTGCAGGGCACAGCTGAAGAAGCAGGGCTCCGTTTGTGCAACAATTCCATGGAACCAGCACGCTGAACACACTGTGGGACAAATCCTAGAAAAAACTATAAATCTAAATAAACAACACAAGCAAGGAAATATTACCATTAATGCTTCATCTTCAGAGCAACAAACTGTGACAGAGCCTGCCTTGAGTCTCAATTAAAAAGCTTCCAGGAGACTGCATAGTTCTGTTCAGAGAGAAATAGGGTGAGCCAAAATTAGAGGCAAATTAAGAGATGGCAAAGTGCTGAATGTCTCTATTACCCAAACAATTTCTTCAGAGGGTCACATTAATTCTAACCTCTGGGGGACTTTGGTCTGCTCTGGAGTATCCATATTTTGCACAGTTAAAATCTGACTCACTGAGGGGACAGCAGCAGAGGTTTTTCTTTTTTTTTGAATTTGCTTCTTTTTATCAGTGGATTTGCTTTCAGATCACACATGATAAGTGCAGAAGGGTTTTTTGCTGTAAGAATGTACATGAAAAGCACACAGAGGAAAAATTTCGTTGCTCTTTGCCTGGATAAATGTGAGGAAAAACTGGATATGCCTCATGATATTTGTTCCCTGCAGACCACCACTTTCAAGTAGACTGTATCTACCACAAACTGTGTTAATTCATAAATTCATAATGCAAATTAAAGAATTTCTGCACAACAGTTTTCAGCCTGGACACAAAGATACCCTGTGTTATATATGATTTCCTGGTGCCAGGGGACAGCAACGACAGAAAAAACAATAGATGGATATATTGCAATATACAGACATAATAAAAAAGAAAAGGCTGATAAAATCTTTTGATTCCAGCAGTTCCAGTATATGGCTTACGTTCACTTTTTACTACACCCTCTTCCTGTTTGCTTGAGAGCTTATCTTTGACGAAAAACTCATTGTTTAAGGTTTGAGTAATACCCACAAAAGCAAGGACAGGCTGAGAAGGACATGAGAACTTCCATTTCTGTACAGAAATCGCATAAGTTAAACTTTTTTTTTTTTTTTTTTTTTTTTACATATATAGGTAAAATTTATCACCAATTATACAAATGCAAACAGTTCCTGGTAGGTTACTTGCAATGACTGATGGTAAGTGTGTCCCTAACTCTCCTTGTTATGGATTCAGGCTTATGTATAAAACAGGTTTTTATTTTCTTTAAGACCTGAAGGATATTTAAATGAGGTATCTCAGCAAGTTTTTGTACTATGGATTTCAGTATTTACTTTCCCTAAATAACCTCTCTAAAATTTTCTGTTTCTCTGCAGGAAAAACAACTTGCTAATATCAAGCATTAAGGGAAATTTGCACAGGAAGAGGCAAATCAAATCTCTGATTTGTCCAAACAAGACACTCCCTTCCTCAATTTCCTACCTCCTTTCATTGAAGACTATTAAATTCAAATTACATCCTACAAATTGAATGAAACAGAATTCCTCTCTTACCAGTTCCAGCTTCATGAGTAACCCCACAGAGACACACACCCAATCATCTCAAAATTTATACAAAGGCTTAGCTCCAGCTATATTTGTCTTCATTGTATTTACTCGTGTCTAAATGCAAATAGGTCCCAAAGCACTTAAATAATCAGAGTAGCCACAAGTGCTTCTTTTTCCTTTTCTTTCCTTTGGAATTCTTCCTGTCCTCCCTGGATGTGTCTGAGCACGTTCTGCAGGGTCAAACACTGCCCTGCAAAATCACACTGAAATGTGACTTCTCTCTTTGACAGGTTTGTCACAGGACATGCTGGGAAAGCACCCAGGTACTTCACCAGGAATGAAAAAGGGGATTTAAAAGAGTCTGATTAATTGGATCATTCATCACCAAATTCGTGTTTGGAGCATAGGTAGTCCTTGCTTCACAGTGATCACTGGTTAATTTACAGGGATGAATAAATTTATTCCAAAATACTACTGCTCTACAATTTCACAGTTTAGCTTCTGCAGTCTAACATCTCTATTTTCATTTATTTACTTTTTCAACTACACTGCATTTTCCCAACCTCTGACTGGGGAGGAAGGCTCTGGTCCCCTACAACTCACTTGCCAAGCTGTGCTAGCTAATCCCTTTAAAGAATACCCTGGCTGGCCAGGGAGCAAAGCAAAGATTTGGTGCTGCCAACCTCGTGGAGCATCCTCCAGTGCCTTGAGTTCAAGGGGCCAGAGGTCACTGCTGAGCCCTCACCTCTGTGACAGCGGCACGCAGAACCAATTTCCTCTGGGCTTTATTTAGCAGGCATGTGGCCAGCAGGGGAAGCAGCCCTTCCCCCAGATGTGCAGCACAAAAGGAGTTATTTATCAGGGAGCTGCACAGCCAGGCTGTGCTCGGGACAGAGCAGGCTTCTGTGGGACACAGCAGCTCTCCTGTTCCCTCAAACAATGCCTGACAACAGCTTCATTAAAGCTGATCTGTGCCTGGAGCCTGCTCCCTGCCATTATTCCCTTTCAGAGGACACTGGTTTGCACCCATTTCTCCCTAGGATTCCTGGAGGAATGGGAGGATTCACAGGGAAAGGGGTGGCACTGTCCAAGGTGGGCTGAAGCAAACACCAGGGGTCTCTGACAGCCCAAGCCCCATCTCTGCTGACCATTCCAGCAATCCCTTCAAGACAAGCATTTTTCTTCCCAAAAAATTCTCCTAAAAGGGTGCTCTTCTTGCTCTCATTGCTAAAACCCTCCAACAAAACATATATTAAATAATTCTAAGCTCCTTTCCCAAAACAATTGGCTTTCTCCTCTCCCACTCTGCCCTTTGTTAGGGGAAGTACCTTTGCACTTGTTTTGCATAGAAAAAAATACCTCAAATAAAAAACATGAGATTCTTCTGGGACTATGAGGACCACAGGTATTAATCCATAGTAAATTGTGGGATTGGTAAATTCTCTCCATTAGGTCTGTTTCAATATTCTTAATTTTGTCCTTCACTCTAAAGCCATCCCTGTTCTTTATAACCTCAAAGAGTAAAATAAATCTCTCTTCTAAAGCCTTGCAACTGTAAGAACTATAACCAAATTCACTGATTTACTGAACTGACAGACTGAAAACAGTGTAAAATCATCCTTTTTGCAAGGGGAAGAGCAAAAAAGTCTTTCTGGAGCAGGCAGGGGGGACTGACATCAGTTTTAGCAGAACATTTCATGTCTGGGACTGTAACTGGCACTTTCAGAGCCCAGGTTTTAAAATCCATCCTGGCTTTGAGAAATTGATGTTTTTATCCTCATTTTACTGAATTCCAGTGAGTTTTTTAAACTGTAGAGCATTTCAAACCATCCAGACTTTGGTTTGAGTCACAAAATTAGAGTTACAGAAATCTGAGTCACCTCCCCCAGTCCCATCAGCTCCATCCTTTTTCTGGAGCATCATGACACAATTATCTAGAGAATAGATGGCTTCTTTTATTTCCTTTTCTATTTTTTTTCCCCCAGAAATGTTAAGAAACCACACCAATAACTGTAAAATGAAACTGCAGATATTCACTGACTGAGACAGAGGCCCGACACAAGAAATTTCAGAGCCCTGAAAAATAATTTACCCCAGCAGGAGCAGGATTTTACAAGGGAAATTGTTGGCCAACTGTAACTCTTGCAGCACTGCCAGCTCCACTTTTAAGAAATTATGTGCCTATGCAAATCAGCCAACTCTTGAAAATTCACAACCCCCAAACGCTGCACCTCAGTCAAGCAGCCAAAAGGAAAGGTTATTCCTTCAGTTTTAGCCATATTTTGAGTGATTTCCACAAGGATCTGTTTTGCCAACCTTTCACTTCTCTGAATGAGAATGGAGGAGAAAAGAAGATCACATGGCTCAGATACCAATGCAGACTAATGCTCTGCTCTTGGGCTTGAATAACTCTATTTTGTTAATGCAGAGCCCATCATATCTGACATTTCAGCCATGGAAAAAAACTTAAAAAAACATCCTCACCAATTTTAAACCAAAAGCCACAATAAAACCAAAATGCTTCCTTATTTGTGCCACTACCAACATCAATTAAACTAATATAAACCATGAGAGATAAATTATCTTCACCAGCCGTTACAATGCCCAGTATTTCTTTTAGCACCTGCTAACAGCTTTTAAGGACGCCCAATGTTTGCAGCGTTGCACAATATTTACACTTCAAACAAAACAGGAAAGCTTCCTGCTTTTAAAAGAGTAGTTTCTGATAAAACCACTGCAAATAATCCTCTACCTCCTCCTCTGGAGCTCAACAGCATCATTGCAGCACTGATTGTGCACAAAAAAGAACAGAGGCTGTAAAGGTAAGTACCCAAAAGGCAGGAAATTTAGTAAAAAAAAATCAAAGTGTGCATCACAAAACATCTTAACCCCATCACTTGCAGCAGAATCAGCCTGGAATGAGCTCTGTTATCACAGTGCTGCAGCACAAAGAACTTCACAGGGACAGGCATAATCTTGACCTGAGCATTTCTGGGGCTGAAGCCTCCTTGCTGTGACTTTGCAAAGGGGAATGTAATGATTTTATTTTAATTTTTAAGAATTATTATTTGTTTATTCCACTTATAGAGTGAATCTCATTGACCTCAGGAAGCCTTGCTGTCACCAGTGTGTCCACAGGCATGGACTCCTGAATCAAGACACTGGTGACTGCAATTTATTCTGCAATACTACAACATGCATTTCACTCCCCAGCCTCTCCTCATCTGCCAGTGAGCAAAGTGTTGTGGAAAATCACTTCAGCAGGAAGGAATCAGAGGCCATTGCGAAATTTTCCTTGGAGTAATCCGGTACTCTGGCAGTTTTCTGAAGAAGTCGTGCATCTGTGATGTGCAGACATCTCATTGCTAGGGAACAAATCTCGCCTGTAGTTACTGCTTGATGTTAAATTTAAGCTGAAACAACGCTGCTGTAACTGCTGCTCCTGAACGACACAGCCTTCACATTTGTCTGACATTAAATTGTTTAAACCCAGCATTTATTGTTTCCCCAAAACAATGCTGCCATTCTCAGATTTTAAAATGCTGCTAACTGTGCTTTTTTCTCCTTAGGCTTCCTCAGTTTTTCCACCCCAGACCCTGCTGAGGAGATTGGGGGTGGGTTTTATTATCTCCAGCCAGCCCTAGTGGGCAAGTGAGGTGAAATTTTGACTCACCAAGATGTTGGGTGCTTATTTGTAAGAATTTATGTCCATTAAGGCAGAGGCATCAGTAAACTTCATGTTCTACTCAGTGCCAGAAATGATTTGAAATTTCTGACAGCCCAAATATTTAAAAGCAGTGGATATGTTAGAGAAGGTGTGTAACACCCACTCTCCTTTGCAGCACTTTGTATTGACATGAGGGAGAAAAGCAGGATTTTTCTTTCCCAGGAAGATTTCTGATTTCTTGGAGCACACAAGAAAGAAGGCTACTTAATTTTCTGGATGCAAATGCATTTGCTAACATGGCTTTAACCAGTGAAGCTATTTCTGTTGGTGCAAAAATGCAAATCTAATTCAGTTCAGCAAATTAAACTGCCTTGCAGGTACACCTTAGAATGCTCTCAGAACAGAAGAAAGGATTTGGGCCAGTGTAAATGCATCCTCATTAGGATTTTTTGCTGTTACAGCTATACCAAATCGAGTTGTGCTTTGCTTCCCATGTTCTCCAGTGACAAGACTATGCCAGCAATGCTTTTAAGAGCAAGCCTGACTCAGGAAGGTCTTGTGTGAGTTTGTTCAACAGCCCCCAGCAAAAAAAGCAAACAAGCTCTCACTAGTCAAACGAGAAGAGAGCCGGCTACAATACACATCAGGCTCCACTGAAGGAAAAGATGAAGGAGATTTAGGGCACTGGACATTCAGGATACTCAGGCAAAACCCATGGCCATGTGAATTGTGTCCAAAAGCAGCTGAGCACCTCACCCCAAAAATAAAGATTCTCTGGAGCTCCAAACACTTTATTTTTTAGTAGCTCATGTCTTGAGTAACAAATTATTTCCATCCTTTGAAGCACTTTCCTGGAATTTGGCTGAAATTGAATGAGAACTGTAGGATCCATTTTTGCTGACTCTGAAAAAAATCCACCATATTTCTGTTTTCCACCACACAGCCCCACAACAGGCCAGGCCTTTGGGGGAGCAGCACTGGCACTGCCTGGATAACACCAGGTCAAACCTCACTCCTCAGCTTGGTTCTCCTAAAGGACCCTCCTTCATCACTGATACTTTTTGAACAAATAATCAGTGATGCCAAACACTCAGTTCTTGCAGCAGCTCTGAGCAGAGCAGGTTCACTGCTGGAATGGGTTCTGATGATTCTGTGGCTCAGGGACAGCCCTGCATCCCCAGGGAAATTCCTGGAGCTGGGAAGGGGAACCTGGCTGGCGAGGCTCCTTTGCCAAGCCCCAAAGTGATGTCAGCAGTTTGCTTTAAACCACCTGATGCTGCCACCATCTCCATCTCCTCCTTCAAGTCCTGACACATCCCTCTTGATACTCAAAAGGGAAACTGTCAGACTGGCCCCAGCAATGCAGAGCCTGTTACACACCTGCCAAGCATCCATGAACCTTCATCCATGATCCATGAACCCTGCCCATGAACCACGAACCTTCATCCATGATCCATGAACCCTGCCCATGAACCTTCCTCCATGATCCATGAACCCTGCCCATGAACCATGAACCTTCATCCATGATCCACGAACCCTGCTCATGAACCATGAACCTTCATCCATGATCCATGAACTCTGCCCATGAACCTTCATCCATGATCCATGAACCTTGTCCATGAACCATGAACCTTCATCCAGAGGCTCTCCAGAGCCCATCTCCCAGCAGGACAGAGCCAGCCCCTGTCTCCTCTTTCTGCTACACCCCACCCTCTCTTCACTTCTTGCAGTCATGCAGTGATGAGAACATCTGTGGCACAGACAAATAATATCAACCTACTGACTTTTCAAGTCAGACCAAGAGGAGTCTGATTTAAACCCTGGAATAAATTTGTAACTGAATGGCTTAGCCTCCCTAAAGCCAGTGTCCTCATGTGAGTAATACCCATCACTTCAGCCTGAGCTTTGGGAATGGGCTTATACAAATTTTTGTCCCCATGCAAATGGCAGAATTAACTCAGAATTGCCTGGCTTTTGCTAGCTTAGATCAGATTCAAAATTATTTTATGCAGGATTTTGACACTTATCTTTTTGATGCCTCTGACCCTCTTGTCTGCCAGGCAGCTGTTGCTCTGGGAGCTCTCCTTTCTGACATCAGCTATTATGCCTTTAAGAGTGCAAATAAATAAGATTATAAATTAAGGAGTAAAGAGGAAACATGTGCAGAGGCTTTTAAATTTTTTTTTTTATTCATCAAAGGCAGCTGAGCCCCTCTATGCTTCCATGTTATGCTTTGCATTTGTTCCAGCAGGAGGATAATGAGAAATGGAAAACACCAGTGTTCATTATTTTAGCATATCCCCTAATGTGTGTGCTGGTTCACTGGGAGAGAAAAAGGAGATGGGCTTTACACTGCATTTAATTCACTTCTAAATCTGCCCAGGCCTCATTCTGAAATCTAATCTCCAACATCTGTTTCAAAAGTTTCCACAGTTCAAAATTCCACAAAAGTCCTCTTTTCCTCTTTGTCTTCTCCCTCTCTCTTCCCTTTTCCTCACACAGTTTCATCTCTATCAAAATGTTCTCACCAAAGTTTGACCTCTGGGGTTAATTCAACATGTAATTAAGACTCAGATTGAACACAAGGAGGCAAATTTTCCTTTGGTCTCAGGTTTAACCAGTGCTGTCCTGAGCCAGGATGGGTATAGGTATTCAATTAGAAAAACAAATTATAAAAGATTCTCCCTTAAATTGTGCTGCTTGACAGATAAATTTTTAATCAAAATGTTTTTCAGTTGTTTTCTCTTCCCTAATTTAACCTCCAGTTTTTTACATGAGAAATGATACAAAGTGGCAGCAGGCATTTAAATTGTTTGGGATAGGCATATTGTCTTAGTTATATTGAAAAAATATATTTGGTGTACAATTAAAATGGCCACTGCTCCTAGCTTGCCTGATTATAATCTCGACCATATGACTTTTCCCCTGGAACATGCAGCTCCTTTTTGTGTGTTTGTAGGGAAAATATCTTATGGCTAATACTGGAGAAAATACAAATTTCCAACTGGAATATCTGTGAAGGGTCATAAGATAGGAGAAATTCAGATTTGCAGCACCATGACACAAAAATACAATATATTAAAGATGACAGATTTAGCAACTTCGGTTCTGAATATTTAAATTCAGATGTTGTTCCAGGGGTGTGGAATCTCATCAGCAGCTGGTCCTGGGCTGCAACAGGACCAAGGATGATCCTTTATGCCATTGGTGCTGTCAAGCTCAGCTTCCAGGCAGAGGGGCTGTAGGAAACTGCCCTTCTCTTGCCCAACATTAAATCCCTTTTGCACAAGCCTCTCTGTTGTGGGCTGCAAAACCCATCTGCGAGTCCAAACAACGCTGCTTTCATCTCCACAACAATCCCTCTGCCCCAGGCTTTGGGAGCACCAATTGTTCAAACACCCTGCTCACAGCACCACTGGTGAACCTGATAACTGTGTTTTGAACACTGTGCTGTGTTTTGATTTCCCTTCTGTCCATGTTTTGTGTTCTCAGGGGGAATATTGGGCACGAGTGAATGTTTGGAGCTGTTTTGCTAAGGGAGCACGGGATAGATCATCCAGAGGGTGCAATCTCCTTCTGCCTGCACATGTTGTAACACACAGCTCTGCTGGTGCAGAACGGGGCCAAACACAAATATTCCAGCTAAGTGCTCTCCTACACTCCTGTTGTAGCCTGGACACGTCCAGGGTGGGATCTGCCTGCCAGGAGATCCCTTTGCTGTGTTTGGGTGACCTTTGCTAGGGATAAAACTTCACCTAATTACACCTGCTTTGCCTCAGCAGGCCATGGCCACATCCCACAGGGCTGATCTCTGCTCCAGAAGGGGCTTGGCAGGCAGCTCTGCCCCTGCAGGGGATGAGGAGCCTTCCCAGCTGGATAACACCGGGCTGTGGCAGCAATTTCACAGGGATTGTCTGCTCAGCAGCCCGGGTCATTCCTCTGAAGATGCTGTTCTGAATTTCTCCAGGAGTATTTTCTTCTCCATTCCCTAATTTAGCTAGTGGGTGAAGAAGATAGTTTGTCTAAAATATCCCTATTTGTCCTACAAAATTCAACAAATCACACTGCTTTGCATCTGCTGACCCACTTGTGATGAGAAAATGATAAAAGCAAAATCTCACTTTTATACTGAAACATCTCCACTATTTGGAGATGTTGATTTGAATGAGTTTTGAGGTGTTTTCCCATCTACTGTTAGGACAATTTCAAGCAGTAAATCCCATTATTGTTTGAACAGCACCAGAGGAAAAGAGCTGCTCTGTATTTTCTAGTTACACCACTTACAGTGCTCAGATACCCAGCCCACTTACCACAATTTCACATCTCATCAGTCTGGCAGGCTCCAGGATAACTTTTTCTCTTTAAACTCCCAATTATCTTCTAACCTAGATGGTGAATACAACATAAATGCACATATACATCCATATATATAAATAAATAGTTACTTCTTGTATTTACACAGGAACTATTTATAAAACCAGAAAGGGATTGGCTGCCTCCTGAATAATGTTAGGAGTAAAATATTCCAGCATTTCTGCACGTCAAAGCAATGCCCAATGAAGTGTGACATGATGAGAATTCTCTGAAATTCAGGACATTATCCACGGAATAAAACAGGAACTATTTCTGCAGAGACAGAGTCCAAACTTTGGCAAAGGAAGTTTTAATAGATTCTTACATGACACAAAGCCAAAAGTATCCAGAAATGACTGATGTCTCAAATTCCATGGCAAAAATCCAGTGGAGCCCAACAGAAGATTTTCTCTTGACTGCAGTGGTGATGAGATCAGGTATAAGGAGCAAAGATCAGCTTTTGATGTTTAATATCCATCTTAACATAATAAAACATGCTACCAACAGCATTAGAACAGCTCCTTCTTGGAAAAGCAGCATCAGGAGAAAATTAGAGAGGGAAATTCTCCAGGAGTTGGTAAGGCTGACTGCTCATGAATGGTTCTGGTTTCTGACTGCTCCTTTTCCCACCAAAGTGAGGTAAAATTGCTGCTTTTGTGCATATTTTGTTGTTTCTAAACTCGACTGACAGTGCTGCTCCCTCTGCAAGCTGTTATTACAACCAGTGGCATCAGTATAGTTGCACTCCATCTTCTGAAACAGCTGAGTTAGTGGTTAAGTAATAAAATACAAAATTACCTCTTTTAAGGTGGTGTGTGACATTATGGACAGTTTTCCAAAGTCTTCACTAACACAGGTAATTAGTTGCCTTTTGCTTAATATTTTCCTCAGATTCCAAGCTCTTTCTGCTCCATGGACTGGTGAAAATAAAGACACTCCATTTCCAAAATTTATAGGGTTCATTTATTACCTCTAGTAACATATTATACTGTATAAATACTCTATCCTTGTTATATGTCCTTTTAAAAAAGCGATAACTTAGAAGATCACATTAGACAAGAAGTATAAAAATAAATACGCTCATTATATGCATTTATTACAAATTATAACCCTTCCCAGAAGGGAGAGAAATATAAAAATACTTATGAAGTATGTAAAATCTATAGTAATATATTTTACTATATACATATGGAAAGCCATATTCTCTCATGGTCTATGGACTGGCACAATGATGTGAATGCTGGCATTTTGCTGTGGATGGACCTGCTATCCCTCAGCTTTGCCTTCCCACCTGATCAGTGACTGAGCTCTACAAACCCAGCAGAGGCCACAGAGGACATTCCCATTCATAACGGGATTTTTTTTTCTTTTAAACTCAAATAATATCCATTGGCTGGGGTAAGGCCAAAGGTTTGAGTGTGAAAGCACGACTGGAATGCTCACACACTCCATGAATCAGTTTGGCAGGAAGGTAGGACCAAGCTGGAACCAGAAAAGCCAGTGGGAGTTATGCAGAAGGCACAAAGAGCAATTACTCAGACTCAGATTTCCACTTTTCCAAGCCTCTGGATTACACATGTCACCACAATGGCACTGGAGTGGCTGAGAGAAGTGGACAGGCACATTGGGATGACATAAAGGTACTTTAAAAAAAAATAAATTCTAGTGATTTGTGGAGTTGATATTTGTTCTTGGTATTTCTTACTCTTGACAGGTAGAGAATATGGCTTTATTTTTATATAAAACTATTCTCTGAAACAATAGCAGCCATGAATGACATAGTTAAAGCTCCTTTTCCAATCTTGTTTTTTGCCCTTTGTGAGGTAGGTAAGCCCTGACCAATTATTTTAAGCTATCTTTTTCCCTCCCCTTCCTACACGTGGGGATTTGATCAGTACCACAACATAAATCCAAAAGAAGGGAGAAATAACCAAACCCCAAAATGTTTGCTGAAATGTGTCTCACTGCTCACGCTTGGCTTAATTTGTAACAGACTTAGAAAAAGGCAACTCTGATGCCTTTGGGCCTTATCTGCTGAAGAGAAATGAATGACATGGGTCTGCTATCCCATCCAATTTTCAGCTGGCAGGGGATTTTCGGGATGCAAAGCCAACTCAAGCTGTTTGCACTGTCCCATCACGGATCTTCACCATGAACTTCTTTAATGCTAAAACACAGGCGCTGCCTCTAGCCCTCTTTTGTGTTTTTCAGTGCACTGGTCTGAAGGAAAAAATAAAATAATAATAAAAAAACGAACGGGTTTTAGCTTTCCCAAGTCGTCCTGTCTAGCTGCAGTCCGTGGCATTGCAGAAGTCTATCAGGTGCTTGGGTTTCTTGGAGGGCTCACAGCTTTCTTGGGGCAGCACGGCGCCGTCGGAGGAGACACATTTCAACAACCTCTTCTTGAAGCCTTTCCCACACGTCTTGGAGCAGGGAGACCAGTCCCCCAGCTGCCACTGCGGGCAGGGCACGTCGGCGCAGGGCCGCAGGTTGCTGGGCTTCAGCTCGCGGGCGCAGTCGGCGGCCGGCCGGCCCCGCGGGTCCCGGCACTCCACGGCGCGCCGCTGCCAGCCCGAGCCGCACGACTTGGAGCACTCGCCCCACTCCTCGATCACCCACTCCGAGGAGATGATCTCCTTGATGGCGTTGAAGGATTCCTTCTTCCTGCCGGCCGCCTTGTCGGCGCCGGGCTGCGCCGGCTTCTTGACGAAGTAGGTGAACTTGATCTTGGGCTGGGGCAGGTCGCCCACCGTCAGCACCTGGATGGTCAGGGGCTCCTTCAGCGGGCTGAAGCTGCGGATGCGCTCCAGGGCGGCCGAGGAGCCGCTGTAGCGCAGCACGCTGCCCTTGTAGGTGATGTCCTGCTCCAGCGTGGACAGCGTGTAGTCGCCGTTGAGGACGTAGGAGCCGTCGGCGGCTTTGATGGCCAGGAAGCTGCCGTCGTGCCTCGCGCCCCGGTGGTTCCGCTGCTTCACCTCGATGTTGGTGGCTCCCGCTGGGATGGTGACCACGTCGTGGTAGCCGGGCCTGCCGCGGGAGAGGAGAGAAACACTCAGTCTTCTGCTCCTCCCTAGGGAGGGGGAAAAGCCTCCCAGCACAAGCCTAAACCTTGTCTGAAGGCAAGGCATTTAGCTATTAATGGATGAATCCCACCCACGAGGACGAGGTGAGGCAGCAGCCCTACACTCACTTGGCTCTCACGAGGGTGCCGGACACCTTCTTGCAGGTGGAGCCGTTGCCCCCACAGATGCCGCACTTGTCGAACTTCTTGTTGGAGCCGATGGTGCGGTCGCAGCCGGCCTTGACGCACTGGCCCTGCACGCACACAGACGTGGAGTCGGGGCTGCACGGGGTGCCATCCACCACCTTGGGGACACAAGGAGTCTCATGTTACAACATGCACAGCGCTCAGAAACCGCCTAACACCAAGTACAGACAGGTGGGAAAACTGCAGCACCTGTCTTTTTCAGGGCTTTGGAAACTAAATCCAGAGCAGCCCACCGGCAGCTGGAGGTATGTGGTGCTACTTCATCTCACTTGCAAAAATGATGCCATGGTGAGAGAAGAAAACAATCTCAGTCTTCATTAATACCTCCTCCCAGAACACCTCCTGCTTTACCGATTTCATACAAAAAGAGCCCCATTGCTTTCTAGAGTCACTAGAAGGCAGCTATGTCCTCAAATCACACTGCCAGCATTGCTTTCAATGCTGTTCAGCACATCCTTTATTTCTAGGAGTGCTGTTCCACAAAAACCCTCTGTGTCATCGCCCTGGTAGTTCCTGGCTCTCACCATCTGATGACAGCGAATTCAAGTAGCTATGCAAGATGAACATTTTTCCTCGTGTTTATTTTAAGCTGTCAGCATATTAGTAACCAGTATGAGAAAGCACCAATGTTCTGGCAAAGATCCCTCTGAGTTTTCCAAACCTATCTCGATGCAATCAGATTGGTGGAGGGAGAGGGAAGGAAACCAGGGTGGAGTGGGTAAAGGAAGTGGAAGGATTGTGCCAAAACACTTAAAGCATGCTTGCAATGATCCCACTGTACAGGAAGGAATAATCCAGCTTAAATATGAGAAAGACAATTTCAGATTTCTACACTGCTCAACCCTTCACATAAAGAGGGAAAATAAAAATCCTCCTCATGATCAGCTGGAAGAGGTGCAGTTTGGAAATACCTTTGGCTGTAGAACAAAGAAGTATCCCGTTCCTTTGGCTCTGCAAACCAGCTTGCATCTGTCCTTTGGAGACACACCGGCAAACTTGGGTGTCCACTCCACTGCAGGTCCACTTCCAAAGGCAGACTTGGAAAACTCATTGTGCTTTTCACACTGTTCTTCCCTGAACGTTTTCCCTGCAGGCAGAGAAAACACAGGTGGGCATGAGATCCTCTCTGTCCACGCTCTTCCTCCACAACACACCAATCCTGGGTGTCAAAAATGGGGAAAAATTACCATTGTTGTCAGGGCAGTCCTCAATGTTACAGGATCTGTACTGCACCCGCTTCCCTTCGCAGTACTTGCCCCCGTTCCTGGGGACGGGGTTGTCACATTCCCTGAAGGAATACTGCACTCCCCCGCCGCAGCTCCGGGAGCACTCACCCCACGCCCCCCAGGAGCCCCAGCTCCCATGCACTGGCGTCTGGAACGACAACAAAAGCAGGACACAAGTTAACACAGGAAAACCCACACAAAACCACACCATAAAAGCCATCATCACGCTGGTTTTTACCCAAACTCATTAAAAAACCTGCCCTGGATTTGCTTATTAGCATTGAATCAACCCTTCCCAACAGATCCCTCCCACCGCAGCGTTCTCCACGCGGCCCAGCAACCCGAGCTGCACCCATTTCTTTTTCATACTTACATCATAATGCTTCTTCTCAGTCTTATTCACACACTTGCCATTCATGCACCACTTCCCTTCCCCGCAGCTGGTGCCGTCTGCCCAGGGGAAGTGTTTGGTTTGGCACACGAGCAGCCCTCCCGAGGTGCCGGTGCACCACAGCGTCGTGCACGTACTGGCCGTGTCGGGGCAGTGCTTGGACTCATCTCCAAACGTGAACTGGCACTGCCTGTTGGCATCATACAGCGTGCCAGGCAGGTCTGAAGGGAGCTGGATGGGCCTGTGGGGTTTGTCCAACAAACACTCCCCTGGAAAAGTTGACAAAAAGGGGGAAAAAAAGTCAGATGATGCCATGGGTTCAGTTTTAAAAGAGAACTGCATTTGCTTTGCAACAGAAGCCTTCGAGCCCGTTTGTGCCACCATTTTTGTGAAATAAGGCTCTTCTAAACTCACTGACAGCATGCAAAAGGTTAAGTCTGTGCAGAAAGCACTCTCAAAAAAAAAAAAAGCAAAGCAGTAAAGCACAAGAGCTCAGACGCCACATGAATGGAAAGCTTAATAACCTTACCATGACCGTTATCCAAAAATGTTGTAATCATGTAGGCACTGCATGGAGACCAGGGCTGGCTGCGGTCCAGGTTGGAGAGCATGGATGCCATCATGTGGAAATCCCGGCTCATTCCATTGATGCCAGCACACTGCTTTGCATCGTCATGAGGCATGTTAAACACGTGGCCTTCGAGAAAAGGAGAAAAGCAAAGTCTGTGACTTTAGGAAGTCTGTCCTACGCATTACCAACAGTATTTTAAATATTGCTCTAGAGCTGCTCATAGCCCGGTCTGTAATTAATAGCCCGAATCTGAACGCTCCCAGATTTCAAGCAGATGGCACTGGATCTTCTCTCCCCTTTTTTTTTTTTTTTTTCCCCCTGCAGGCACACACACAGCTCTTGCAGACAGTGCTGTGCAGGCTGGATTTGCTTTCCAGAGTCCAAGCCTGCTCCAAGACAGGGCTTTGCCTCCTCCCGACTGCTCCGGGGAGGTGCAGGCTGGGCTTTACGGCATCAAGCTGGCTTCAATTAATCCCAGGGAAAGGCTTTGCAAAGTTTCAAGTACCTAATTCGTGGGCTGTTGTGAAGGCAGCCTGCAAACCATCGTCTTCTATGATAGAGCAACTGCGGTTTAGATCACAAACTGTTCCCACATCAGCCATCCCAAGAGTATCACATGTCTTGGCACCGCACAGGTCCTGTAAAAAAAGGCAGTTTCATTATTAATCAGATCAGAGACTTAACCTTGGCAAGAGCCATCCAGCCCTGGCAGTTTGCCTTTACTTATGGAAAGAGCATAAATATTCAGCACTTCAATGGGTATGATGGCAAAAATCTGTCTCTGGAACATAGGCGAGGGTTACACGTAGAAATGAAATGCATAATTTCCATCTGAAATCTGCTAAAAATATATGGGGCAGGATCAGAGTGCACAAACTGCGAGTTTACAAAGACAGTGCACAAACCGTGAGCTTCACCAGACATGGTGCAAACAGCAAAAAAGATTGAATAAAACAAGAAGCAGCTCATTTTTAGCCTGCTTTACTGCAGCTGTGGTGGCACACGACTGTCTGTGGACACTTTTTCGGAGGTCTCCAGGCAGAGGGGACAGGGAGCAGTTGGGCTGGATGTGACCTCGGTGTCCCTCACCTGCCTGGTGAAGAGGATGGCCGTGTCGTAGTGCTCGGCGTGCCGGTCGCTGGGCGGGTTGTGCTGCTTCTGCCAGCTGCAGAAGTTCCTCAGAGTCAGCGCGGCGTTGGAGGAGATATCCGGGCCCTTGCGCTCCTCGTAAATGACCATGATCTTCACCACCACCAGGCTGATGGAGTTGCGGATGCTGGGGTGCTTGTACAGCTTGGCGGCCACGGAGAGCAGGGTCAGCAGGTAGTGCTTCAGCCCGCTGCCGTGGAACTCGGCCATCGACTGGTCGGCCACCAGCATGGTCTCCACGTAGCGGGGGCTGGACACGAACCTCTTCTTCCTCCTGCTTCTCGTTTCTGCGTTAGAAAAAAAGGAGGGGGGAAAGCGCAGGTGAGCACGGCGAGAGAGCCCCGTTCGGTACCCCAAACCCACGGGAGCGCCAAGATGCGCACCCACGGTCCGCTCGATCCCCGCGCCCAGGTGGGCACCTGGGGCAGGGATGCGGGGCAAGCAGCGTCCGGGCATCCCCGCCAGACCCCCCTTCCCCTCTGCCGGCGCGGCATCCCCACGGTACCTGCGGGCTCGGCGGGCTCCGGCCCCTCCGCGCCGGCCCCCGCCTCGGCCACGGCGCAGCGGGCGGCGGGGGCGGCCCGCGGGGCGCCGCGGAGGCGCAGGAGGTGCGGCCCGTGGCGGTGCGCGGTGCCGGGCGCCGGCTGGATGAGGTACTGGCGGCCCCGCAGCGAGAAGGCGCCGCGCAGCCCCGCGCACAGGCTGAGCGCGGCCGCCGAGCCGGGGTCCCGGTTCACCGTGCCGGAGTAGAAGCAGCGGGAGAGGTCGTCCTCGGGCGGCGGCGGCGGCCCGCCCAGGTACTGCAGGGTGAAGTCCGGGGCCAGGAAGCTGCTGTCGGGCTCCAGCTCCAGCGTCAGGCGCTCCCCGAAGGCCTCCAGGCGGAAGCGCTCGCGGGCGCCGGGCGCGCCCAGGCGCCGCGGCAGCACCAGCGCCCTGCGCTCGGCGCTGCACAGCCCCAGCAGCGCCGCCAGCACCGGCGCCAGCGCCGGCAGCCGCCCCCCGCTCCTCATCGCTCGGCGCGGCCCTTCTCCTCTCTTTATTTCACTTTATTCAGGGGTGGATGTGGAAGATGTGGGTTTTTTTGCTTTCAGGTTTTGGGGGGTGTCTGAGCCTCTCTGCCGGCGGAGCAGCGCGGGAGCCGCGTCCCGCGGTCACTGCAGAGGCGGCGTCGGCTTCCCCATGGCCGGGGCGCGGCGGCGGTGCCGGGGAGCGCGGCTGTGCGAGGGCAGCGCTGCCCCTCGCTCCGTCCCTCTGTCTTCTGTGCTGCTCCGGCTGCCGCTCCTGCTCCTCCTCCTCCTCAGCCTTCCCCGGCTGCAGCAGCGGCGAGCGGGCAGCGCGCTCCGGCGAGTCTCGGGCAGCCCCGGCACGGTCCCGCCTGCACTTCCAGGGCGCCGAGGAGCCCTCCCGTCCTTTGCGGAGCGGAGCCGGCCCGCCTCCGCCGTGCGGGGTGAGTGCGGGAGCGGGGCTCGCCGCCGCCCTTTATGGGGTCCGGCCGTGCCGCCCCCAGCCCGGCGCTGCCGCCGCGCCCGCGCCGCTGAGATCACTGCGTGCGTAAGGCGCCCGCGGGCGGCCCCCGCCGCGCCGCCCTCCCGCCGCCCCCGACGGGGCGGGCCGGCAGCGCCGCGGCCCGGGGTCGGCCACTGGCTGCCGTGCCGGGCTGGGCTGCGCCCCTGCGCTGCCCCCGGGGCTGCTGCGTGCCCAGCTCCGAGGGCTGCGCGCCGCGGGGAATCGCTCGTGGGAGCGCTGGGTGCGCTGCGGGTCCGTGCCGCGCCCCGCGGGGCTCGGGGAGCGGCAGGTGGACGGGCCGGAGCTCCCGGGGCGGGGGAGGGAGGGGGCACATCCCTGCTGGCCTTCGTGCCTTTTCCTCCAATTTTTCTTCCTTTTATAATTTTTTTTTTGTTTTAATTTTTAATTCCCCCCTTCCCCCTTTTCTAAGCAGTTCCTGCCCTTTCTCTGCAGCCCTAATAGCTGCAGTCAGTCGGTCATGCACCTGTACTTCTGAGAAATGGTTCCTTTCCAATCACTTAAACAGAGGCGTTTACGTAGGTGCAGCCAATATTTTGCTTTGAAGCCATAACCCAAGCATGGTGGTGCTGCTAATCCCCTTAATTCTTTATGTGCACAGCTCCAGCTTTCTGCTTCTGGAGGCCTTTTTGGAAGAGCAGGGCAGAAAAGTGGTGAGTAGAAGTGTGAATAAAAACAGAATGTGTGTACCTGTTGGTGACAACTCCTGGGCTTCCCAATTAAATAAAGATGCTTGTGTGTCTGTCAACACATCATTTAATACAAGTATGAAACTCGGGGGCTGAAAACAGAAGAAGCAAAACCTGGGATAGGGCAAATATTTCCAAAACTTCATGTATCCACTGTTTTGTTGGGATGGAGCGTCCCATTTATGCCACTAAATCTAATAACCCTGAGGCTTTTCTTCCTAATTTAAACCATGTCAGACAAACTTGGAACCACATGTGTGTGTCAATAGCACAGCCTGACTGCCTGCTAAGTTCTGACAAGGCTTCCATTTCCCATGGCGTTCTGTAAATCTTGCAAGTTCAGAATTGCGCATTGTTTGAAGTTGTTCAAAGGAACATAGGAAAAGATGAACCCAATTTCCCCAGCTACTTGCTCAACAAAAGTGCTCTTGTCCCGCAGAGTGATGAGCAAAATCAGGAGTAGGCCTCAAATGTGGGATTTTCTTTGGGACACAGCAGGAAATGCTGGATTGACTTCCAGAGGCTGCGACTGCTGCCTGTTAATAATACATCAGCAGCAGAAAAATCCTTTCAGTTCTGACTGATTTTTCACTTGAGTTGGGAATGTGTGTCAATCCATACCCTTACCTTTGAGGTCTGTGTGTGCCCAGAACACTAGCACAGAACAACAAAGGTACCGTTCATTCATGCTGTTAATTGATTTGGTGTTGGATGTGATACCAAATCTAGATCCCTGAATTACCAGTTTAAAAGTTTGGAAATAGAAATGGAATTGAAAGGAAAGCATCTTCATAATTTATTTTTGAACTTGCATTGGTTCAAGATAGAGACTCTTGCAAATATATGAATTAAAAATATGAAAATCTGCTTGTCTGTCAGTGTAATCAGTGTCACTCATAGATCAGCAGGGACCAGAGCCAGGCCACCAAAGCTGTGTCCACCCAACTACCAGATGCACCTTTAGTTTTTCTGCTGGTTTTTGATGTTAATTCTCTGATTTGAAAAGATCCTGACCACCTTAAAACAGCTTTTTCAGGCTGAAAAGTCTTTTCCATATTCCACCAGGTGGCACTCGCCTATAAAAAATTGTTATCAGAGAGTTTCATGGTTCATGTCCCAGCTTTCCTGGTGGAAAACCATTCTATTTTAGCAGGGAGCTTTGCAGTTCCCTGATTAGGACAGAAGCTTTCCTGGTCTCTATATAACCTCCAGGGAAGTGTTTTAGCAAAGAGCTCAACTGTTCTGTTCCACTACCTGAGCACAAATCGTGTTGGGAAGGAACTTTTACAACAGGTTTGTCACACCTAGATCACCACCTGCATCATCTGGACAGTGCTTGAATTGCTTCCTGTGAACAACCTCTGTGACTTTGCCTGGATTTTTCAGGGCACTGAAACCTCTCTCTCTGTGTGTTTTTAATCTATATTGTACTCAACCAGTGCCAGCTCCAATCACAGTTTGTGTGAGTCAAGACTTAGAAAGAAACTCACTGACCTTTTGAAGGATTTAACTTAGATAAGGACCCAGAAAAGTCATAAAATCGGTTTTTTAAAAGAAATTTCTAGTGTTTAGAGGAAGAAAGCGAATCCTGTCAGGAGTACAAGACAGTGTAATGCCAATTAAGCCACCAGATAGCGCCACCACATCATCGCTTTTGGGTCAGGTCACCGTCTTTTGCTCTGCAAGAACAGTTCTAATGGCTCAGACCCAAGTGCTGTCGGTCTCTGAGCTGGATTAACAGTGCTTTACTTTCTTCAACACTGTTTGCAATAATGGCTGCTTCCAGAGTTCAAAACAAAACAAAACATTAAAAAGGCACCACAAACAACCACCTCAACCTTATTTTTTTCAGTGCTGCAGAATGATTGCACTGTTATAATTTAAGAATTAAATTAGAATTAAAACAGCAGATGGCACATTAGGCCCATTGAATAAAACATTTGATGCTGTTGAAAAATTCCTCTGAAAAACACTTGCAAGATTATTTCTGGAGATTGCTTCTCTACTTTTATCAAAATGGGATTCAGCAGGAGCTTGGACTGACACTTCTGACTGCATGAGTCAAATATTTTGCTGTTTAAAAAGAAGGAGGTTTGCATGAGAATGTGAATTCAGACCTGTCCACAGCCCACAATATGGTAAATCCACAATACCTGGTTTAAAAGACTGCTGAGGTCTGACTTTGTGTCTCACTTTCTGGTAGTAGAAGTATTCCCACTGAAGAATTTGCACCACCATCTAAATTTCTCGTGAACAGCTGACCTAAATCTGAATTTTCATGGTCAAAACAACTGCCAGGGATCAAATAAAAGCAATCAGGCGAAACAAAATGGTGCATTATGGCATGGCTGCTTTGAAAGTGTTTCAGAAGTTACATATAACTTTAACAATGGCTCTGAAGCCCCATGGCAAATGGCACATTCACAGTGCCCTGAGCTCCACTGACATTTTGATATTTTTATCACACTGGGATTTCAACAGACCCCGCACTTTCTCCTGTGGACAGAGGATTTCACAAGCATTGCAAGGCATGATACAGTTTCCATGGAATTCTTCCTAATGAAAACTCATTCCAGCACCTATTAATAATTTTTTACCTTTGAGATTTCTATGTGTGATGCCACACTCCTTCCACAGCCACTGTCCAGTAAGATTTCCATGCTGTCCTGGATGTGCTGGTCATTCTTTCTGACCAGAGCCCATATAATGCTCTGATACACCTGATAAAAAGTGTCAAGAAATTTGAACATTAGCAGCGAACGTTTTCAGTGGAGTTAAATATCAGTTCCCTCACTCTGGCCCATCCCCTCTTCCCCCACCCTTCCTCCCTGCTGGGTAATCAGAAGTTGATTGGCAGTGAGTGTATTTAACAAAGGGCACAAACCTTTGAGGAAAGTGATTAACCACTCTCCACTCTCCAAACAATTTATATACGTACTTAGACTCATCTAATCCATGGTTTGCTGAAAGCTTGGATGGGCTTTCCCCTTGGCTTGTAGGGATGGGGCTCAGATGAGCAATTCACTGCCAGTAATGAGTATCTCCTCAAATGCCCTAGTGAGGCTTATCCTTCTTGAACAGGTGAAAACCTGCAGCACAAAGAGATGTAGCAATTTCTTAGCAACAAGACAAAATACCTTTGTCACATCAATGCAATTCTTAGACATTTGCAGAACCTGTAGCTCTGCCATAATTTTCAGGATGTTGCTGATCAGTTCTTGCTTTTTGACAGTTTTATGCACATTTTGAACAGGACATAGGATGGTTCCTTCTTGGTTTTTTTCTGCTTTCAATCCCCCTTGTTTCCTTGTGTTAGGCTCTAATTTCAGATTGCTTTTTGCTTCTTTTTTAATATTGGGGATGAAGTGAATATTTGCCATCAGGTAGAAGGGCACATAAGTTGGTCAGACTTGTTTAGGTGTCTTGGGATGGAGCAAAGTCCAAAAAGGTCTCCTTAAATCCTGGATTATCCACATAATTTCTCTATGTCAATACTGACATGCTGGTTTAATCAGGTCAGCTGAACTAGAGGCAAGACATCATCACATTTGTCTGACACATTGCTTAATGTTTCCATTTTATCAGTGAAATGAGTGAAATAAAATGTAACTTATCTTGGGCAAAGAACTGCAGGGTAGCATGGTGGGTTGGATGTCAGCTGATCCCTCATTCCTCCTCAGCATAACAGGAGGTTGAAAATAAGATAGAAAAACTTGTGAATTGAGATAAAGATGGGGAACTTATTACCAGTTACTCTCATAAGCAAAGCAGAGTTAACCTGGGGGAAGGTAATTTAATTTACTGCCAATTAGAGTGGGATGGTGAGGAGCAAAGACAAGATCTCTCCTGCTTACCTTACCTTTTCCCCCTGTTTTTGGAAGGTTTGACCTCTCTGTCTGTCCCAGTTCCTGCGGAAGCCTGGCTGTGTCTCCCTGGCTGAGCTCAGGGAGTCCCTGTGGGACAAAACCTCTCTTGCACAACTGCAAATCCCACTGTTAATACCTCCCCCCACAGGAACCAGCAATGGGACACGGAGCTGGGGCACAAAACGGGAACAAAGGGGACTCAGCAGACACGTCGGCCCCATTCCTGGGAATATTTATAGTCAGGCTTAACTCCCAGCATCGTGCTAACCCCTCACAGGACCAAAAGCTTCATAAAAACTTGGCTGAAATGCTGTGTTTACAAATGGTATCGAGAGGAAGCATGTGCAGTGTCTTCTACAAGAAATGAAGTTTTTCAAACAAAACACCCATCCATCCCCCATGTCAGTTTATCCCACAGACACAGCAGGAAATAAACAGACAGTAGTAAACCGAGGCAAACCAAATTTGTATTTTCACTCTTGTTGCTCTTAGGGCTCCTGAAAGAAACCTTGTTTCTGCGTAAGACTAAACATCAAAAAGTTGGTTGACAAAATGTGTAACTTCCATTCAGCATCACTCAATTTCTCCTCTTGCTTTGATAAATAAGCAAAGCCTTATGCAAAACCCTTGCTGAGAGGGAAGGGGTAAAATAGACATGGGGAAAGCTTTTCCCACTATCATTCTATCTAACAGTTAATCTCAGTATTTTGACTCATTCTCTCATAGTTGTGTTCCACCTTTGGTTTAGTCAGAGGACTATTAGTTTTAATTCCCAATACCTTTAGGTATGCTGTTAAAGTATTTCAGGCAGAAAGATGCATCATTGTTTCACATGGGATTTTTTTATCAGAATAATTAATTTAATTGTCTGCACAAGCTCAGTCATCCTTAATGACCATAAGATGGACATGACTGGAAAGTGGACATCATTTCATTGTCCTCTCCTGCTGGGAAAGAGGCCTGGCTCTGGTGCCCAGTTTGGGTCCATGGGGAACACAGCTGAGGCAACCCCAAATTCTTTGGGTTGCAGCTGGCTCTGGCTGCCTCAGTTGCATGCTGGGCAGAGGGACATCCACGTGTCCCTTGGGAAATGCAAGTGGGGGAAGAGGACAGAGTCCTTTTTGTGGCTGATCTGGGCTGGGCTGAGATCATGTGGCTGCTGATGGGCTGATCCTCAGGGCTGCACTGGCAGGAGTAGGGCTGGTCCCATTAAGTGTGGGATATGGACTGGAGACCTCTTGGACTTCTGGGGCTGACATTGCAATTATTCCATTATAACCATCCTGCTTGTATGTTATGTGTCTTCAAAGCCATCTAGGGAAGCCCCTTCCCTGAGACCTCCAAGGTCCCAGAGTAGATCAGCACAATTTTCAAGCTTCCCTTGCCCACTTTTACTTTCTTGATTATTTAAAAATCTCAGAAGCTATTGCTCAATACCATTTATAAACTGAGTGTGGTATAAAAATCCCAGCTCCAGTGCAAATATGCACAGCTGTCACATAGAGCACACTTTTTAAAACCAAAGCATCATCAGGTATTTTAGCAAACAGGTAAAAATTTTCCACTTCATAAAAACATACATTTATGTAATTCTAGTGATGCCAGCTGAGCTGGCTTTGCTTTATATGGTAAATACACCAGCTAAAATAGGTTGTGCAAAGAAATTGCTAATAAGGCAGAAAAGTGAACCCAAATTTAACTGAGAGTGCCCTGCCAGCTTTGCAATTTGGATTTCAAAGCTCTCCAAGAAAAATATTCTCTTTTTACCTCCTCAAAAGGATCCAAACTCAAACATGGTGTCGGAAACAAATTGAAAAGCTATAAACACTCCAGCTATGACATCAGGCACTCAGAAAGTGCAAGAAGTGACAACATTAACTCGTGATTTTTGCTTCAGGGAGGGCACATGTGTAGATGTGTTTTCCAGCAGGAGGGATGGAGACAGAGAGCTGTAAAATTGAGTTTGCTGAATTTCAGGGCTGAATTACGTGTATCTACCTCCTACCCCAGCAGAGGAAAGGATGCACTGGTGAAGGAAGCAGCTTCCAGACCCATGTCCCTAAAATACTGCAAACCATCCGTGCATAAACTCCCTGCCTGAGCTTGCTTCAACATCCAAACAAAATTGCAAGCAGTTTTGATTATCCAAGAGTAGGGGAATGCAAACCTTCTGACACTTCCAGAAAGCCTCCAACAAGCACTTGGAGCAGGAAGCAGTGCCTGGGGAACATTACCACACAGAGATAAGTTTAATTACAGACATCAGCATTTTGCTGGAGAGTGCCTCGTCCAAAATTTTGCTCTGTATGTCGTTTCGACCCTCACAGATAGCACAAAAAGGATCAGCTGGTGTTCTAGACTCCAGGGCCAAGTGCTGTAAATACATGCTGCTCCACACATGAGTAATTCCTTTGGCTCTGTGTGTGCTGGTCAGGGAACACAGGACAAACCCTGACCTGCTCTTTGTGCTCCTGAGGGGTACCAAAGCCCAGCTACCTCCAAGCCTTTTGCTCTCCCTACCAGGTGAAATTAAGCTTTGCTGTAGAAGTGTCTCATTTCTCCAGGAGCTGGGGAAGAAAGCCCTCTCATCCCATTAAGGCAGAAGGAATGCATTATCTACTTCAGTACACTCAATTTCTTCTTCTTCTAAGGTGGTGTTAGTTGACCACCAATCTTTTCAAAGGGACATTGTAATCTAATCCTATTTAAAAGCCTGTGAAAAATCATTGTTTTGTGACTAGATTTTGTAGTTATCATGTACCAGGTACCATGAGAGCAATATTTTATAAGCACTTTTAATTCTTGCATTGTCAGAGCAGGTGTTAAATTGGAGTTTGGAATGCTTGGGCTTTGTCTGGTTTTGGCATAGATCTACTTTTAGGGCTAGTAAGGAATATTGAATAAAGTCAGAAGATAAACAAATCAGTGAGTTTATTGTCGATCATATGTTGAAAAGCAGGAGAAGGAAATTTTGTGCTATAGGGTGTGACTGAATGCATGGATAATTATCTTATAAAATAGCATGAACATTGGCCAAAGCTGGAAAAAACCCCAGTGTTTCTAAATAGGAAAATATTTTGCTGCTGGGGATTTGGGGATTTGTGTGCTAAGAAAGGGCTGGAGGAGCTGGTTCTTTATGCAGCATGGAAACACTCTCAGCAATTCCTGCTCCCACTGAGTTTTTGTCATCCCCACACTTTCTAGAAACAAGTAACACGTGGCTTCCTAGGCACAGAAATGGTGGCAAATCTATAATTGTTTTGATTAAGCTGTTCTGTAGTATTAGGACCACCCAAAAGATGGCACTAAACAACCTTTAGTCCTGCTCACAGGCACCCACACACACAAAATTTGCTAATAATACTCAGAAATAGTTTACTAACTTAATTTTGTGTGCAAAAGTAGGAATCATTTTAGATAATTCTATGTTAGACCAACAGGAAAATTGGGGAGACTTTTATGTAAGCAGGTAAACTTTGCACTGCAAATATGACTTTCCTTGGCCCACATTAAAGCATTCATGTTTTTGTAAACATGACAATGTCACATTTGGTGAAAAGGAGTGAAAATTACCCAGGAGTTAGGCACTGCACTTAAAATATTTGTTTCTTTAGAAGCTGTACATTGACTTTATAAGTCTGTGGTTATTGGCCCAAGGTATTTTTATTTATGTGGGTGCAATGTGGAGCCATCCCACCAAAGCCCGTGGAGGTACATGGAGTGACAAGTGTTAGCAAGGGGCTGACTGTCACTGCTTTTTTTAATGGGTAGGGCTGCTTATTTTGACTTTTAAATTAGCTTATTTTCTGCAGTAGGAAGAACAAGACATGTTTTTACTAGTCACTTTTCATTTTATGATGTAACAGTTGAAGGAGGAAAAAAACCACCCCTTTCATATTTATAACCTCTAAAAACTCAGAAGTGGCCTCTAATTTATACCAAATCATAAAGATGAGAGTGTTCACAGAAAATGCTAGAGAAGGAATCCTCACATCCTGTGGGAGTCATTTTCTACAATTACTTCAGTTTCATGATTTTAATCAAATACATGTTAATAATAAATGATACAAATGAAAGAACACTGAGCACCACCTTTGCTTGGAGCAGAAATCATTTGGGTAGCAAAAGAAGTTGAGAAATCCAACACCTTCCACAAATATTTGACTCCCCTTTTTATGAGGCTCCTCTTTTGAATGTGGTTGCCTGTAAAACTACAGCTAAAGTAGGAGGATGAAAAGAAGCTTCCCAGGAACCAGACACAAAAATTTGCACCAGTTGCACCAAAGCTTGTCCCCTCCATGAGTTCAGTAATTCATTCACTTTTGCCTTTCTTACTGCCTAACTATTTGGTTATAATCAAAATAAGAAGCTGGGATGTTAGGGATTTCTTCAGGGAATGAGCTGGAGCACACTCAAGAGAACTGAATGCCACCTGCAGAAAAACTGCACATGAAAGCAGCAGATGGCTTGATTACATTTATTCAGCATGGAGTAAAGAAGGCAAAAGAGGAGAGATAGTGGAAGTGCACATACAGTAAATGGGTGAGGACTGGGCTCCCTTTGTGCTGGTAGCACAGCAACAAGAGTTCCTCACCGAGAGATTCTGCACAATGCAGAGCAGTCAAAGCCTCTGTGTATTTCATGGTCACACTGTGGATCTCAGAGTCCCAGCTCCCTGAAGCTAAAGGCTTGCCAGTACTGGATGTGCAATAGGGATACTGACTTCTAATAACCACTGCAAATATACAATCCAATAACTGACTCTAAAAGCTCTGTGTTAACAATGCTGATGTGTATCAAGGCCAAGTGAAGCAAATACTTGCACATTTCTCCAAGGCCTTCCTAATTTGATTTTAAACAACTTCATATTTTAATTTCAAAAAACCCCTGAAAATTAGGTCCCTCTGCAGGAATATACTTTAGTCAGAGGTAGGTGAGCAAAGCAATTTTCTGACAATCATGGCAACCTTCACATCCGGAGGGGATTTGAACGCACTGCACATATTTTCTATAGCAGAGAGGAGGTACAGTTCCTTACTTTGGGCTTGAAGATAACTTTGCAGTGATGTAAGAGCTGGAGGACGTCAAGGGGATGATAGGAAGGGAGAGAGGCTGGATTGGAACATTACTAATTCTCACAAATGGTAGCTCAGTGAAAAAAAATGCTGCAGAACAAACCTGCCTTCATCCAGTCAATTTTTGGAAAGAATTATGGCCATTTGGAACTGAGTTTTTACTTGAAAACTCTTTGGAAACAGGATACTGCTCCCAAGCACTTTGAGCCCTTTGAGACCTGGAATGAGATTCATATCAATCAGCCTCAGACATCTGCATTGTGGCTGTGTGCATCTGAACCCCATGTCCCTTTGTCACTGGAAAGGAACACACATTTGGATTGTGCAGTCCAGCTGACCCACTACAGGATCCACTGCAGCCTGGAAAGAAGAGCACGAGTGAAGTGCCCATTCTCTTCCTGCTGAATCCAAAAGACACCTATAAACACTGTTCAGAGGCATATCCAAAAGTCCTGGGAGAAATGCTTTCCTCGGCTTCAAAATATTTTTTTAACATTCTTGAAAGTCCATTAAACTGTTGCAACAATTTTATATATTTAGGCTTTAAAAAATAAATACATGAGAGGAGCAGTGTAATGCAGCCTTGGCAGACAGCGTGCCACTGGAATAAATTATGACAGCAGTGTTTGTCTTCATAGATCTACTCCCAGAAAAGTCAGCCATTGCTCCATAATGCAGCCTGTAGAGCAGTCTGAGCCCAGGGATGGATTTCTCTGGTCAAAAGGAGTCACATTTTCCATCTGTAAGGACCTAGACCACTGGGGAGAAGCAAGAGCCCCTGGGGCACTGTTCATCTGATCCTAAGGTCAAGGGAGAAAGCCACAAGCGCTGTACCTCTCAGGTATCTGCTTTTCAGTCCTGTTTGAGATCTCCAGTCCTGTTTAATCTCTTTATTGATGATCTGGATGAAGGGATCGAGTGCAGCCTCAGTCAGTGCAGAAGAAACCAAACTGGGCATTTCTGGGCCCCACACTGAAAGAAGGACATGGAGGGGCTGGAGCGTGTCCAGGGAAGGGAATGGAGCTGGGAAGGGGCTGGAGCTCCAGGAGGGGCTAAGGGAGCTGGGAAAGGGGCTCAGCCTGGAGAAAAGGAGGCTCAGGAGGGTCCTTCTGACTCTGCACGACTCCCTGACAGGAGAGGACAACTGGGGGGGGGGGTCGAGGTCTGCTCCCAGGGAACAGGGACAGGAGGAGAGGGAACGGCCTCTCAGGCTGGGCAGGGCAGGCTCAAGTTGGACACCAGCAGGAATTTCTCCATGGAAAGGGTGCTCAGGCCTTGGCAGGGGCTGGCCAGGGAGGTTTGGAGTGCCCATCCCTGGAGGTGTCCAAGGAACTCCTGGAGGTGGCACTCAGTGCTCTGGGCTGGGGACAAGGTGAGCTTGGGTACAGCTTGGACTGACCTCGGAGGTCTTTTCCAACCTCAGTGATTCTGAGATTCTCTGTCAATTAGCAAAGGTACCTGGCTTGACTAATTAAAGGTGCTGTAGGCAGGGCCAGTGCTCCTGTCTGCAGTGTGGAGCTGCTTCTGTGGATGCAGCTGCAAGAGGTGGCTGGAATGAAAAAATAACTGAGAATGTAAACCTGATGCTGAAAGCAGCTGTAAAAAATCCTGGTAACAGAGGAACAGTTGTTTTATATCACTACTTTGGAGCCTAGGAGCCCACGGTGCATTCCTGGCTGTGGTTCTGCTCACTGTGTGACTTAAACCAGGATAATTATGACTTTTATGTCTTCCAGTTGCTTCAGCAGGGAATCAGGGGGAAGGATATCTTCTGGTGCCTATTTGTCACCACTTCATTTGACCTGTGCAAGCCTAGATAAATTCTGAAATCTTGCAGCTCAGCTTCACAGTTAAGGGGAACTTGGGGATATTTGATTAGGATTAGGCTTTGAATGGCAGCACTATCTTTTAGCTAGGCAAGGCCTGGATCAACCCAACATAACTTACTTGGAAGAAAATCCGAGCAATGAATTAATGTCAGTCCTTGGAAATGCAAACATCAATTCACTCCATGGTATCATATGTATGAGGTTTGCCTTCTCATTTCTTTTGGTTCTCCTGTTGCTGCAATGCATTGCTGAACCTGGAAGTAAAGCTGATAATATTGACCTCAAATTTTGGATTGCATCCATGTCTCTGCTGTTGCTTTCCCTTCTGTTTCCCATGATCTCCAGCTTGTGTCCTGTATGTGTGTTTGGGTGCCCACATTGTGCTTCTGCCATTTGTTTGCAAAATATCTCGTTGACTGAAGCTACTGTGGTGGAAATCATTAATGACCCCAATGCGTGCAATGCCTAATCAGACCTGGAACTCATGCCTTATCTTCTCACAGGCGGCCAAAAAATCTCCAGGGGAATTGAATCATGATGGTTGCTGTGCATTTTGAGAAAACTTCCAAATTCAGTCCATATTACAGAGTTCCTGCTTTATAAGCCACTGCTCATTCTTGATTCCCTCAAATTCTTGACATTCTTGTAAATTTAAATTGTTTTGCTGCACAGGGGCTTGAAAGAACAGCACATTGAGCTGTTTGCTCCAGTGCTCAGTTACAATGTTTTCCCATAATAAGGGGGCATGAAAACATCCAGCTATCTGCTGGAAAATGTACTAATTATTTTCTGAGTGGTGAAAGGTCACAGCCGAAAAAGCAAGGGAAAGACAAGCAAGATCCACGTAGCTCTGCATTGGAATTACACCTAGGGAGGGAAAATAAGAGTTACTAATACAGCCTATAAAAGCAATTATAAAGCTTTTCTAAAACCATGTTGTCAAACAAAAAATTTAAGCCTTATTTTGTGTCAAGACCAGGAAGAACTACCCACAGAAACAGAGTTATGGGACTAGCAAAGAATAGGAACATTTTATTTTCAAATTCATACAGCAAACCTTGATCATCGTGCAGGAAATACCCCAGACTTGAGAAATCCTGCCATTGACCTCAAAGGTAGAATAAAACTAAGGGAAAAGGGGAAATAACTCACCAATTTTTTAATTAGTATTATGCCAAGACTTTTAAGAGTTTGAATTCCAAATGTGTTCTAAGAAAGGAAAACATTTTCTTTCATTGAACAGCCCTGGGGGTTCGCTATCCTTTTCTCCACCTCAACCCTCCCTGAGAGGTGTTCTTATTTCTTGTCTCTTGTATGTATGTGAAAAATACAAAGTCATTTGTAAGGAGTTCACTTAATTCCTCACTCTTAGCTCACATTCATTACACATTTTGTTTGGCAGAAGGGAAGGGAAGAGTGTGCTCCAGCCAGGGAATGCTGCTGTCCACTGAAAAATGTGTTTGGATGGAGGAGCTCTTTTTCATGGATGGATTGTGGCTTTTGGCAGCAGAGGTGGCAGGAAGCAGTTGCCATAACTACTATACCATTAAAAGAACAACAACAAAAAAAAGGCTTTAAGTAAAGAGCCATTTTTGAAATGATGGTTTTACTACCAGTCCTGGTAGAATCCATCAGTTCAGTCTGATGGGTGGCAGGATCCTGAATGTGGTCTCCTGAGTGTATATGCTCAGGATATGCTTTTAGAGCTAAATTCAGGCTTTGGCTTGTAAGGTACATAGAAGAGGAAAATACACAGACAGCCAGAGAGCTGAACATAATCTGCCTTGCGTGGGATTTCAGGTTTTGGCTGGAGCAACATTTGGTGTTTAATAGTAGAGTAAAAAAAAAGAGTATGTTTTTCAAAAGCTTTAAGGATGGGATTTACAAATTCACTGGAATGATTTAGAAGTAAAAGTTACATTTTAAATGTAAATGTAATTGTAGACATAATTTAATATTTATCTCTATTTAAGTGATGGATACTACCCAGATAAAAAGCCCAGATATAGTTGATAAACACTGCAAACAACTGGAGTAGAACCCAGGGATGGTTTATACTGGGCCAAACCCAGCTGAAGGCTTTTCATCCTCAGCATTACACCACACATTATTGTCACTGGCAAATTACTCTGGCACTATTTGCGTGCTGTTGGAATCTGAAAACATTTCACACTGCTAAAATAACCTCTGTCTGTTGCCATATAGACACCAATGTAGTTTTTGTGGTCCTCCAGCTACTTCCCTGCAGTGCTTTGAGCTGTGTCCCAAATGATTTACTCACAGGACCAAGTCAGGTGAATTGACCTCACACCCCTGCTCAAGGACTGGCTCCCAGGCAGGATTTATCCCTTCACCCTCACAAGTTTCTGGGGCCAACACCTACATCATCCCTCAAAGAGCCTTTGCACCCCATGATCATGATGCACCTCCAGCAGGGACCCTCACCCTGGTCCCAGGCTTTTTATTTTAACCAAGAGCCATTGGGGCTTATCTTGTTAATTAAGCTGATGCCTAAATCCCATGTCTCTGAGGTGCATCTTCCTGGTGTGAGCAGGTGTACAAAGAAATTCTGTTTTTCCCGGCTAACCCTTTGCTCTCTGTTACCTTCAGAGGTACATCAGGAGTGACTGACTCACTCCCACCCCTTCATGAGCTGTAATACATATAGCAGCTACCATTGCTTCCATGCAGGAGTAGGAGCCTCCTGGAATATCTGATTAAATAAATCAACTAGGCTTTAAAAAGGCTTAAAATGTTAGACCCATCTGGGCTGCAGCCTTCAGATTTTTAGTAACAATATCCATGTTCTCATAAAAAATGGGCTATGAATTCTCCTGCTACTGCTTCTAATGGAAATCCATAGTTATCCTTTTGGAATCAATTTTTTTCGCCTTATATTTATCTGTTAATTTTAACCTTGAATGAAATAATCCTAAACCATCTGGGCTCCCTTCTTAGTTAATTCTCCCTCCTTGCTGAACTAATTGAAAATTAAAGTATTTTTTTCCTCTATCACTGCTCTATGCTTTTATTTTAGCTGTTCTGCTTTGTATTTTAAAGATTAGCCAAAGATACTGAGTTATGTGAGATCTAAATTAACTCCCTGAGTTTTCCAAAGTTTTTGGATGCTGCCTGGTTATGGCTTACATCCAGATTCAAGAGAGAAGAGATACAGTTCATAGATATTGTTCTTTCTTGGAGCTTTCTCCTTCTTTCTCTCTTTTGTAGTTGTAAATGAGAAGTAACTACACCTCCTAATTTCTTTTTTTTTTTCTGATGTGGGTTTTTTCCCCCCCTAATCTACTTGGTATTAGACATCCTCTTTTCCATATTTCTAGAAACCTGACCAGGTCTGAAAGCAAACCAGGTGATGATTTAAATACACATTATGAATGCAGCCAAAGGAAATGGCTCCAGGGGTAGAAGATGTGGGCTCTGGGAAGAGGAGCCTGAGATTGGAGCCATACTGGGAAAGCCTTGAGCAGGCTGAGGCAGGCAGAGACGTTCTGGAGGCAAAGCTGTTCCACAGCAACATCACAACTTGCCTTAGGTTCTGGCTTCATCTCTACCTGGGCTATTTTGGGGGGAAAAATAGCCAAAAATGCACAACAAACTCATCCCAAAACACTAAATATGGAGAGAGAAGCAAAGCACCCTTTGGTTCTTTCTTCTGTTCTCTGAAGGAGACGTTCTTTATAGGGAATTCTTCAGAATTTGATTTGATCCCAACAAAGGGGTGGTGTTGTGATGGAGATTTTTTATTCCCTGCGTGCATGGGGAGGCTGAGGTTTCCACAGCCAGGTCCTGCCACTTCCCTTCTCCCTTTGAAACCAAGCTGAGGAGCATTACAGCACGCCGGTGCAGCCAAGTCTGCCTGTGTATTTTGGCATCTGAATGCCAGACTGGTTGGTAATTTCCCCTTAAATCCTTTCATAGCTCAAATTCCTGTCGAAACAACCTCTATCTCTGGTTCTCCACACGGAGCCCGTCTCAGCTCTGCCGCCCGCATCACCCCTCACCAACCATTGCATGTTGCTTTTCTTCCTTCGTGTGCAGCATGTATTTAAAATGAAATATTGGCCCCAAACCCCCCTCTGGATGGCTGTCAGATCTTAGCATGCCACATAAATATCAGTGAGCAAACATTCCTTGCAGCCCACACAGAATGCGCCCAGCGCTGTTTGTTCTGGACAAAACCCGGCCTAGCGCAGCGAGGCCTTCGGCAAAGGCCGCTTCCAATGGGCAGGGCCCGCCTCAAATCGACCACTTTAAAGTGCTCTCGGAAAGTTTCCAGTGTAATTTTTGTTCCCCTTTAGTTACAGACCACCTTTACTAAGGTAACTAAGGCTGTTTGTTGGGCAGCTGCCATCTCAGCCCTTGCATGGGTGGCCTGCTGCCAGCTCTCAACTATTTCAAGATGTGAACTCCCCGATGCTCTGGGGCACGAAAGGACCGTCCTGGTGATGCCTGGAGAGGCTACCTGGAACAGAGCTAGGCAGTGTTAGAGGAATAAAGCAGATATTTATTCAAAAGGCCTTCAAAGGATTCACCTTGGGCAGTAGAAGAGCCAGGCTGTGGCCCTACCCAAGATGGACCCAAGATGGGCCTAAGATCGATGCCGGGTCACAAGTTTCCACACTTCTTTAAGTTTTGGTCCATTTACATATTGGGGTTAATTGTCCAGTTACAGCTCCAGGTGCTGAAATCCCATCCTCCCAGACTGCTCTCCTCAATTTGCTGTTGTTTGCACTTTTTGGGCCTGAAGCTGTAATGGTGTCCTTGGTTCTGGGACTGGGAAAGGATTGTTTTGTGTGACTGAGCCGTGAGGAGAACTTGGTAGCACTTTGTATGAAGTTCAGTCACACACCAATGCAGTGCAGAATCTGGAAAATATGAAAGCTGAAACTCAAGGCAGCACTGGTGCTCACACTGATGTTCCTCTCTGGCAGCTCCATGGCTTTACAGGGCTGCTTTCCAAAAAGCCTCTCTTCTGCATTGCAGGTGCAATTTGCACATTTTTTCCCCGAAAAATGCAGTTTATGTACACTAACATGTGTGTATGGCCCTTATGTGGTTACTAGGGCAGAATTCACATCTGCAAACCTCACCAGGGCATCTGGCCTTTGATCATCAGCAAAATGTTCCATGGGCATGGGATACATTCCATTGGGAGAGGGCACAGCACCTGCCACCCAGCAGCTTCAAGCTCAAAAGGAGTAAGGGTTCTTCACCCTTCTTTCTCCCACACCTACGTGTTCCAGAATTTCATCCAACTTCCTTGTCTCACTGTATTTCTTTAGCAACACTTGGAGCAGTCACTACGGTGGCGATGGCCAAAATGGCTGTTTTAATAAGCTCAGCCTTAGATTGCTACAACAAAGCCTTCTTGAGCAGCTGCTTAAGAAAACGTCTGTGACTTTTCACTTAGATGTGGGTTTTTTCCCCAGAAGAATCAAGGGAAAGCAAAGAGATTGCCGCCCTGGCCCTCAGAGCGTGGAAAATAATATTTTTTCCTTGGCTTTTGTTGAATTATTTTTCCCATGCACTTATTCTTCAACCCTGTCCTTGGGTCAGCTTCGAATGGCAAGTGGTCTAAGTATGATGGATTTATTGCTTTAAACTTCACAGAGTACTGGAGAATGAGGTAACAGCATAAGCAATGTGGAAAGACTCGTACATTTTTAGTTTCATTGCTGGATGTACTAGGAGGTTTTCAAATTTTTTTTTTCTTTAAAAAAAAAGATCAGTTTGGCTAGAATACTGAAATTGGATCAAATCCTAAAAATGAGATTTGGGTCTACAAGTTGAGAATCTTGGGAATAAAGATCTCCCTCCTCACATGTAATTACAGACAGTTTCTGAAGAGGTGAAATGTCACGGTATGATGAGATGGAAAATGCATTAAGAGAGAATGAGTTCATCTTCCTGATACAGAACAGTCCCTGCACAGTAATGGGATTATGGCAGCGCTGGACATTTGGGAAAGTCTGTAATAATGTGTCTGCTCCATTTGATTTGTACACCAATGGATCTCCCTTGCCAGTAATGCCTTTCTCTGAGCTACTGCAAACTCTAAAGTGGGAAATGAAAATGGAATTTTGGAAAGACAGGACCTGCCATGATCACAGTGACACTGCAGCTTGTTATGCACAGCGGTGGAGAAGGCACTGGCGTATCCCTGTGGTGATGACACTTTTGTAAAGAGCTTGGGGAAGAAAAGCTGTTCCTAGGCATATATAAACTGTTTCTGTAAATGAAAACCAATTTCATTCACAATTTGTAAAACACAAGAAAGCAAAACCTACAAGTTAATAAAAGGCAAAATCCCTAATTCATAAAAATGCCAGCAATCAATAGATTAGAAACACACATAGGTAAGATTTAGACAGGATGAGTTTGCTTTTACTTTTGGGAAGAGTATCTTTTTGGAAAACACCATTTTTGGGAACAAGAAAAACTCCAACCTAGTGTTGTGGAATGTGAAAGGATACATGAGAAATCAGCATGAAAAATGAATTATAAGGTTCTACTAGAAAAGTAAATCTTTGTAATAGTGCCTCTGAAGAGCCACACTTCAACTGGAGTATCTGCAGCTCTGTCTCCCCAAAAAACCTGTCACCTTTCTGTGCCACCACCTCAGCACACAGAGTGCACCTACACCATCCCTTCTAGCAGGTCTTTATTGCTCTGAGATTTGCCTAGATGGATAATTATGAATCTTATAACAAACACCACCTTCTGCACTTTCCTGCTGTTTCACAACTCCCCAAAACACTTCAGAACTCCACCCCACCACACCTAAAACACAGTGTTCCCATATAGAAATAATATTTATGTCTTAAATTTATGTTCAAGATTTTTATGCTTATCTGCCTGCAGTGGGGCACAAAGAGCAAACAGAGGCCCCCAAATACACCGTATAAACAAATATTTTGGACCTATGATACAGTCTGTATTTATTACTTTTACTGAAATCACAGAGTCAAGTGTTTTAAGATTACAACTGGTAAATTATACATACGTAATAGTTTACAAAACAAAGTATTGGCCTTCTGTGTGTCATTGTACAGTGTAGACCTTGCACAGTTCAGTTCAAATGAATTCATATTTTGCATGACATGTTTTTATGATGTAAACTGGCTGACACAGTGGTGCTCTAAAAATATTAACTCTCTCTGATTAGACACAGACTAGGACCAAAAATAAGTTTTGTGACACATCTTGGTTTCTGAAAGGGTACTGGTATTTCAGCCAGGTGACAAAGTGACTTCCCACAATATGCTGACACCAACAGTGCACAAAGAGGGGATGTGAAGTATACTAAGCAAACCCAAACTTTGTGCCTTCCCCTTAGTCTTGCCTGCAATACTTTGCTTATTTTCTCTTATCTCATGCTAAGCAGATGACCTGGCAATAGAGGTTAAATGCATTGCTCTACAGAATTATACCCTGTCTCCAACTTACTTAATTCAGGACATTATTTCCTGTATCTGATGGAATTTTAACAATGCATGTATTCCTGTCATAATGTTTCATAAGTTAATCTATTTTCAGATTTCACAGTTCACATGGTAAATTGTGTAAACCAGTTTCTATAAATAAAGAAAAAACTATGCTGTCACAGTGGTGTAAGTCTGAAGCACCTCCAGCAAAGCCAAACAATGGCATGAAGTAACTCTAAATTTATGTAGGTATTACTAAACCCAATGTAACTTTTTTTTCCCTGTGAGTGGGAGTTCTGGAGACCCAAGCAGTCACATGCACAAGCACACATACAAATGATGCACCAGCACTCAGCCACGAGTGTCTGAACATGGTCTGCACCAGGCTGATGTTTGTGGAGAGGATTTTACTGTCCTTACACTGACTCTGAGCCTACTCAGAAAACCTCCAAGGCAAAAGATGGTGGGAGTTTTGTCCTGTGACTCAGAGTGCAGAGCAGCAGGATGGTGTTGGAACATTTGGTGTGGTGTGGGGAGCAGCTCTTACACCACTCACCTGTATCCAAGGCTTTTCCAATTTTACCACTGAAAATCTGTGCTTCTAAGCCCCAAAGCATCATTTGGGGCGCCAGCTGAGGACCCAATAATCTCTCTTACATTAACAGACATTGCTGGTGCGTGTAATAAACCAGAAGTATCTGCATTTGCAATGTTATTTGAAACAAGAATTGAACTAGCTTTACAAGTTTGTATAAGGGCACCCACAGGGAAAAACTCCTTGAAAATGTTGCACATGGCAAGTATGAATGCAGAGAGGCACTCTGGCAGCTCTATAAAAATCAAATCACTTTATGAAAAAAAGGAAAAAACCCTCGAAACCACGTAACTTTCTTTTTCTCTGAAAATTCCAGCCTATGACCAGAGAATCTAATTTTGGTTCTTGGTATAGGCTCCACTTCCTCAGTGACAACAGCATGGCATGAGGAGAAACATTCACCTGAACATACTGCTGGAAACCCACAATTAATGCTGAAACCCTGTTCAAAGCTTGCCCTTAAGATCATCAAAGCCCAGGCTTGTGTTCCCTGGCATTTTGGATTGGGCCTTGAGAGAGGAAGCATCACCCACAGGCCACCCCTAATCCCTCTAAAGCCTCATGGCTGACTCTGGCCTTGGGCAGTGACTGGGTGGCAGAAGAGAAGCTGAGCTGGAATTTAACTCAGGGAGCAAGGTGACTTCTAACAGCTTGGAACTTATGTGCAGTGTGTAGTACTGCTGTAAGTCCTGTAGTACTTACAGAGCCATTTGTATTGGTGAGTGAACTGGCTGCAGGAAAGCTGGAGGCTTGTCCACAATTCTTCCCTCACACTGCACCAAATTCTAGTTCCCTTGAGGCCTGCACTAGTTGAACTGGAAGAAAAGTGGAAGCAAACAGGCATTATTCTCATGGAAACATGCTTTGCTGTCTTTTTTTTTTAAATCTAACTTTACCTGCTGTGGTGCAAAGAGCTGAAATACAACGAAGTAAAACATTGCAAAGCCTTCCAAGTGTGGCTTTTGACTTTTTATAGCCATATATACATATTTATATATGTATATAAACAGTGATAACATGGAAAAATAGCTTTTTTAATGGTTCAGTCCTCATAAACCAAATCATATGTTTATCAAGCTATTTTATAAAGAGAGACCTCGGAGTTTTCTCTTTAGTGTTGTCACTTAAACATAAGTAGCTGCATGAGAGAAGAGTGCTGGCAATTCAAGAGGAACTTCACTCCCATGGAGAGAACTCCCAGTTACTGAAATTCTGCTACAATTTAAGCAAGGGGTAGGATCAGCTTTGGGGGTCAATCACTGAGGCCTCCAGCACGAATTGCATGTGCCTTTGAGACACCAATCATTTTTCTGACTTCTTCAGGAGCCATTACAGGGCAATTTTTGGTCCATAGACCTTTGGGACTTGCTTGTTGAGAGCTTTTTGAAGTGTAACAAGGAGCTGGGAGCACGAGGTGTCATCAAATTAAAAAGCTACAATTTCTCTAAGGAAAAGGTGGTAGCAGAAAACCATACATGTGTATACACATATAGTCCTGTTCCATGCAGAAAGTCTTCTAAATAAAATCATACAAAAAATGACCAGTGCCATATATTATGTAAACTCACAAGGCATACTTCCAACACAAATCCAAAGCATAAATTAAAAGAGAGCCAGAAAGAGAGACAGAGACGATAGCAAAACATTTTAAATATAGATTTTGCACAATTGGTATTTTGTTAAATAAGAATAAATAAATTCATTACATCCGTTCACATACCAGTTGTAAAAACAATAAATTATTTTATTTTTTTCAGTGCTATGTTGCTTTTTTTTTTTTTTTAAAACAGTTGTTATTAATCCACAAGATTATTCCCTCTTCCCCTTGTGATAAAACTGTTTCCACAGGAGGGCAGCTGAACTTAATTTCTTGTACACAGCCAAAGCAAAGATGCCAGGCTTTTTCCTAATGAGAATATCCTATTTGAAAAGCAGATGCTGTAAACCCCACTGATGCTCAGGGGTCCAAACTCACCTAAGGGCAGAGTGAATTTAACACTGAGATTGTTGCTGGCTGTGCCAAGAGCAGAATTCCAGGTTTCCATCGAATCCAGCTGTGCAACACTGGGTAGAAATGTAAACAATGATGTCACAGTGTGAGTGACACGGAATTCAGCTGAGAACAGACCCTGCACCCATTCTTCATCCATCAGGTACATGGGACAGCCATGACTGCCACAGGCAAGGTTTGGAACTGGACTCTGATTTAGGAACACCTGAAAAAGCACGTGCTGACCTACCCTTTATCTCACTTTCAGGGTCCTGCCTTGGCCTGTCCCCTTTGCCTCCTCACATCTTTGCTTGTGTTAATTCACTTCATTGCTACACTGGTGAGAATCACTGCAGTGGTTTGTTCTCGTATTTATTTCTTACTAAACTCTTGCATTTTTAAAAGATACTCGTGATCTAAGGAAGCTCAGAATTTATATCCACATATGGCATGCCTAGACAGCATCCAAAAGCTTTACTCAGCCTGCTGAATAAATAATAAATTATCACCATGATGCAAACACAAATACTTGCACATTCTGTCTCCTATGACAGAACATAAACACCATCACAGCAGCAGCTGTATGCTGAGACAAATGATCTCTGTGCTGAGACACATTAAATCTCTGGATTTTTCCTCTCATGATGGTATCTATTTGTTATAGACACTTTGGAGAGGTTCTAGGACATGTTTAATACATATATAAGCATAAAAATTAGACTACTTGGAAGGAAAAATAAGGTATTTAAAAGTGATCTTACTTTAACAGGCAGAGGAGGCACAAATGTTTATTTCCCACCACTCTGCAAGTTTTCTGAGCCTTGATTTCAGTTCTTAGATTGGGATCAAGAATAAATGGGGAGTATTTCTCAAGATCAACAGTTTTGCACAGGGTATACTCCTGAGCAGAAGGCCACACCATTTTTGAATGCTGATTAATAGCATTTGTTGGCAATCCATTTAACAGAGGAGGCCCTGCCCTTGGTACTGTTTATTTAAAACAGGGTAAAAAACCAGATCCTTCTCCAGATTTCACAGTTGTAGATGTAGCAACTCTATGCTGTTTTGAAATCATCACATGATTTTTGAGAGTTCACACAAACATGCCACAGTTGCAAAAACATGTTTATGTCAGCCTGGAGTCAGACCTGCCCTTCTTGCTCCACACTCCAGCAAGTTTTCCCTGCTGATTTCATGCCTAGGAATTTCAGAAGAGCCTGAGGTGTTTCAGTGCTCAAGTACCACTGACTTTCAGCTGAGGCTTGTCTGAAAATCCTCCTGCTACTCTCCTCTGTGGATGAACAAAGGAGTAAAATATGGGGTTCTACTTTCATCAGTGTTTTTTTACCCTTTATTTATCTTGGGGTCCAATTCAAAGCCTGCTGATAATAAAGAGAACAATTTTACCAGGGTTGCTCTCAGGCCTCCACCTGCACAGGGTGAAATGCCCATCCTCAGTCACAGAACTTCCCAAAGACAATAACAGGATTCAGGAATTGCTGCCAAGGAAAACTGTTACCAGCTACTGCCTTTGCTGTGGAAACAGTCTTATTGATATTGGACAAGTCCTCCACATCCTGATGTGGTTTGACTTCCTAGTGACCCCTCTTCCTCCCAAATGTGGTAGATATACAAAACATGAATGCCTTCTATAGCTTTAAAAAAACCCCAAAACACACACAAAACAATTTAAAAAAAAAAGACAAACAGTTACAAACTTTTGCTGGTAAGATGAATACCAGAGTTAGACACAATGGACAAAACAGTGATAAAATATTAACTGCTTGCTGTGTTTTTTTGACCTTGAGAGCCTCTTGAAAAGATGTAGGTACATTACACATTGTTAAATTCAAGGCAGAAGCCATAGAGAAAATACCAGAGAAAGCAGCTGAACACAGCCTCAGAATATCTGAGTCAGGAGACACTCTATTACCTCACCTGTAAATTTTGGTTCTCTAACTAGTTTTCTACAAAGTACAGTATGCCTTTGTTTGGTGGAGAGGAGCAGCTGGAGCAGCTCTTGTTCAGTGACAACAAGGAGCCCAGGCTGTGACACAGCTGGAACCAGGGAGGTTTACAAGCACAGTGTACACAAACTCCTCCTGGCAGCCTCCTCCTTCTGTGCATGCCTGACACGTGCACAGGGAGGAGCTGCTGATGCTCCTGCTGTTGGAGCAAGGTGGGGTTCCCTGCTCTGCAAGCTGCTGCGAGGCTCCTCCTGAGAATTTTGGGGTGCAAACACAGGATTTGTCAGACATTATTGATATACTGTCAGGAAATTCCTACCACAAAAATGTATTTCCTTTTGTCAAAACCAAAAGGTATCACTTTTTAAAACCAGCAGCAAGCTCTTCGTTTTCCAGTAAAACATCTGTGGCCCTTTCTGAAGGATGGACCGAGTCCACAAGGGCTGCAGATATACTTTGGTCAATCATTTTGCTTATGTAGTTTGTCTTTTGATTTCTTTAATAGAAGGAAGTGATATAAAGTGATATACCAAATGAAAGATATTTACAAAACAGTATAAAATAAGCTACTGTGGGATCATGGGGACATGTGACATTTCCTAAGGACATACTGTAGTAGAGGTAGGTGAAAAAGGGGAGATGATTCTGTAACCTTCAAATATCCCAGGATCCTCCATTCACTAGTTTTTCTTCTTTTGCATTATTTTATTTTACGTTTTTGCAGACACAGAGGGCTTATAACAACTTTAATGCTTACTTTCTTTGACACATTAAGACCACCCTACTATTATTTAAAGCAGTGCACATCTTCATTTGGTCCAAATAGGCAGATTCTGCCCATAATTCGAGACTGAACACGAGTACATTGAAGCCTTTGCTTCTCTCTGTGTGGGCAGACCTGACACCGGCACGCCAACAACGGCTTACTCAAACCTCTTGGAAAGAAGGTCACCACCACAGGTTAGCACTTTTTCAGCAAGCACTGTTTGAACGCTGAGGGTCTCTGTGAGAGCAGACATCCCTTGGCCAGTTTGCCGTGCCCGTCCTTGCACTGGACAGTCCTGGTGTGCCAGCCCGTGTCGCACGTTCGAGAGCAGGAGAGCCAGGGCCCCGTGACCCAGCGGGGCTGCGCGGCCGGCGCCGGCGCTTTGCTGCCGCCGCCGCTGCTGGGCACCGAGTTTGCCAGCTGCCCCTGTTTCTTTGGCACGAAGAAGCTGTAGCGCACGTCCACGGGCTGCGTGGGGTCGGTGGCCAGGATCTGCACGATCAGGATCTCCTTGGTGGCCGAGTGGCCCATGGCGTGCAGGAAGTCGTCCTTGTGGCTCCAGCCGCTGTAGTTCATGACGGTGCCGTTGATGTCGATGATGGTTTCCGAGGTGGAGATCATGTACTTCCCATTGACCAGGTACTCCCCGTTCTTCTTCTTCAGGGCCAGGTAGGCCGTGAACCTGCTCTGGTCCTTGCTCTTGAACTGCCGCACTTTGATGTGGGTCGCCCCTTCCGGGATCTTCACCACGTCCGTGTAGCCCTTGCTGAAGGAAGGGAAAGAAACGAAAGTCTCACTGCAATGCCTCACAAAGTCAGTGGCTGTGGAAGGGGCTTACAGCTGGTCTGTGAGCCAGAGAGAATTAACTGATAAGGTTTACCTCTGAAAGAAATTTTACCAAGGTGGTTGGTACGGAGACTGAGAAAAGAAGGATAAGAAGATAAGCAAGAAGAAATCTGCAACTGGGAGAAGTATTTTTAGAAAAGTTTTGTGAAAAACAATAGTGGAGACTGCTTTGTACCAATGAATGTTATGTTGCTCTATTGTAACCGATGAATAAAGTGTAAACTTTGTGGGGTGTATAAAGAGCAGCATACTGCTGTAATAAATAGGATTTAGCCTTCTGAAATGTAGTGCATCCCTCGTATATTATGTCCACCCCACCAGTGACATCTGGCATGATGCAAAATCACAGCATCACCCAGGCTGAACAGATCTTTGAGTCCAACCTGTGGACAACAGCATCTAGCTTCATTTCAGTTCAGGCCACCTGGATTTTCCCTAAGATTAATTTAACCAGGTTCCACTCTTGGCCTACTGTGCTGTTCCTCATGTTCTCCAAGAAGTTTCTACTGCACTTCTTGCAGATTGCTTAATCTTTAGCTTTAGGGACAGTTTGACGTGGGTCAGATACCAGAGGAATGAAAAACAACAGATAGCTTATAGATTTCAGCAAAGGGTGGGAGATATGAAATACGATGCACGCGCAGCCTGCCAAGGAAAAGATAATGAGATATGCATTGGTTACAGCTGTTTCTTGCTGTCTTTGCTATAATGATGATTAAGGAAAGCATGAGCAGAGGAACAGCTGGGTAGAGGTACCTTGGGAACATTTAAAAATAGTCTTGATCACCGAGAAAAAATTTGTTTACTTTGAAATTTATAAAGCCAAAGATTAATCGTCAAGTGTCTAATAAGCGGGGCACCCAAAGGTTTCATTTGTACCATCATGGAGTTCTCTACTACTTAAGAACTACCTTAACTGGGATTTAGAAAAAGAGATTAAACTCTTTTACCAAAAGTGACAAGCATTCAAAACCTGCAAGTGTACTGGAATTTGTCACTATCTCAAGTAAGTTATTTTAACTTTACTGATATATAGAAAAAAATTTAAAGGCTTTACATAGCTGTAAGCCACCAGCTGGACTTTGGAGATGTGTTTTCATTCCTAAACCCATGACAAAGCCACCCTGAAAGTACTTCGTATCTGAAAGGTTTAATGAGAAAATACATTAAAAATACATAAAAGTGATGGCATCTCCTGTGGGATTGTTTAAAGAACAGACTGCTAATTTTGAGAACTTTTGCCTGCACGAGTAGAGACTGCACATATTACAGATGAAACATTTGTGCTGATCCCCTGCTATTTCCAGCAGTATGGGACAATGACTTAAGACTCCATTGATTTAGCACCTCCATAAAGCTGGAGGAATATGGTGTGAATCCCAGGCTGGGGACTCTGCTCTACAGCACTGCACAAATATTTTTACACAAGAGTTGCCAGAATAACTCAGTTCAAACATGTCATTAAAGTTACAAAATCATTTGTTCAAAACCTACAAGGAGTCCTGGAGAATTCAAGTTGTCTGCACAAAGAGCTGTAATGCTCCATGTGCACAAATTAATTCCCCTCTTTCCCAACTTCTGATGATTTGGCTTTACAGCTTTTTAAACAAAAATTTTAGGAAGCAAATTTCCCAGAAGATTTTGTTTTGCCTGCTTTAAAAGAAAAAAAAGCACAAACAAATGTTGTTATAGCAATTGTCTGCAATGGGAAATGTTTGTTTTACCTTGTTCATTTAAAATTCCCTGTACATTTAATGTACAGGTTGTTAAAGTTCATAGTGGAGAGCAAAAAGGGAGTTGCCATTTTTCAATGGAGGAAAGACAATTTTCCTACCACCACTGCCCTTTCAAACAAAACTGTAAAAACAGTTTACAGACAATTAAGATTTCACTATTTTAATGGGGGCTTTATTTTAACGTCAATTAGTTGCAGAGAAGAATTGCCTCAAACAACTTTACCAGTAAAAATAACTCAGCAGTCTCAAATCCAATCAAAATCATGTTAGAGCATAACTTTACCCTCTGGCCAGACTCATGATACTTAAAGGCATGATTTGAGGAGTAAAATGGTAACTTCACTGGGATAATTAGAATAAATCTCTCCATTTCCAAGTGTATCTATGATACAAATCTGGCCTCCCTGAAATTCATGGAGCCCCTCTAACATCTTTCCTGGAGTTTGATTATTACCAAATCACATGAACTATATCTCCCCCTGTCATATTGATTTAGACATTCTCAGACATCCCAATATTTATAAATTGGAAAAGATTTGGTTTATATAATCACTAATTTGGTTGGAAAGCCATTCTTTTTGGCAGAAGTGTTTTGGCATCATTAGGTGAGCAATCATTGGCTTACCAGGAAGATTAGTTATGTTTATTTTCAGAATAAATTCAGTCTCCAAGCCATTTTTGACTGCTATTAATCAGTCTGTTGAAATGTATAGAAATAAAAGATCATTCCAAGAGTCAGATTTCAACTTCTGGTAGCTTTCAACATGTGTGGAAGAATTTGGAAGATATAAAATCAAGTTCATGTATAAAAGAACTGCTTAATGCAGTCACTGATTCTCAGCAGAAATTGTCAACTAAAAGTTTTTATGTATAGCTCAGTCCTTTGAGACCTTGGAATCTGTATAAATGATGATTAAAAAATCCCAATTTTTCTACGAATCTCAAGAACTGAAGAGGGAAAACAATTAGTTGACAGAAAGGACTTACTTGAGGTTGGTCTATCAGTATTGCCCCCAGTGTGGTGAGGGAAAACCATGGCAGGAGTTCCTTTTATTTTACTTGTATTAAGTTTTATTACAGGTAGGAGGTGAACTCTGACAGAAAAATGTGAATAACTGCAATAAACATTTTGACTTTTAAAAAAATCCATCTGGAGACAGATATTATGCCAGTGGATATAAAGGGATATGAAGGGATATAGTAATGAGTCAAGCCTATGATACTTCTGATATCTCATACATTTACCTGAACACCACACATACTCAGCAGGGGGAAAAGGGAATTTTTGGGTATAATCTCTCTCAGCTTTTAAGGAAGGTTTTTCAGCTGTCTGCTTCCCTGCACTTCTAATACAAGGAATGTGTGTCATAAAATCAGGTGGGATGTCCTCAATGCCATTTAAAATAGAGGAGATGAAAAAGTATTCTCAGGGTGAAACTTGCCAATGCAGCAACAAGTGGGAAATACAAAATTTCAGAGAGATGCAAATAATTCTGTTCCCAACAACTTTCTGATTCACTTCTCTCTTCCTTTTCCTGGGTCCTCCAGGAACCACAATCCATCTGACACAGCAAGATTTGCAAGTCCATGAGTTGCTATACCTTATTCCTGTCACTGCTCACCAGCTTCAGTGGCACTTTGTGTCAGAAATGAGCTGGGTACAGTGTTTTGCCAGCTGATGCTTTGCCAATTTCAGGATGATGCTAGGAGCCAGCTGTGCACATCTGGAAAGTGTAACAAGCTACAGGCAGTGTGTTTTTTCCCCAAAATGAAAGCAAATTGCGTTTAGAGACAGAAAGCAAGCAGCACACGGCAGAGTAACTATTTGCACAAGACGTACTTGCTGTTGAGATCAGTACCTCTTTTTGGTGAAGGTTCCCATGACTTTTGTGCAGCTGGAATTGTCTCCCCCACACACCCCACACTTGTCATACTGCAGCTTGGACCCAATGATGCCATCACAGCCCGTTCGGATGCACTTCCCTCGGACACACACTGAGTTGCTGTAAGGTCGACACTCCGTGCCATCAGTGACCTGGGCAAGCAAACAAAACTTCGTTCAGACTGCCACAGAAATCTGTGCTTTTGGATCCACTGGGCAAAACCCAGTTCCTTATTTATGTCACCAACTCACAGCAGGTCGCCTCTCCTGAGAGACCAGACTAAGCTTCTCCAATATTGACGATAAAAAAGCAGATGAAATTTAGCAAAAGGACAAAGGCAAGGACAGCAAACTTTCAGCTGGGATTGCATTTGATAGAACAAACTGACCACAGGTCACATCTGTACCACTAATTATCCTATGCTGATTGGTTCTTTAGTAGTTACTCTGGACTCCTTAAACACAGTTCAGGGCTAGACTCACTCCTTTTTTTCTAGTACTCCTCCTCCTCCAGAAAACCCCATGACACAGAACTCCAGGCAGAAAGTCCTTTATCCACTACTGAAAACAAACTAGTCTAGAGAAAGCCATATTTTTCACGCATTCACATATTGAGATGTGGAAAAACTTATCCCATTTTAGAGGCCAGTTCTGGCCCTAAGGTAGAATCACTGGATTGAACCATTAAATCTGATCACACAGTTAAATAATATTTGAATCATATGATTAACTTCTTTTCCCTGGCTGTAGGGAAAGATTTCTAAAATATGGGACACTTCTAAACTGGAGCATGAAATCCTGACTGGAGCTGCCATTACCTTCTGAGAAAATACCACATAATAACCGGTTCCTTTGGCTCGGCAGGTGAGCTTGCAGACATCTCCAGGCAGTACTCCAGCATACTTGGGAACCCATTCCACAAAAGTCTTGACCCCCTTTGCATCAGACTGATAGCCATTCCTTGCTTCACACTGCTCTTGTCGAAAGGATTTAGCTGTGGAATTATTCACATCATTAGTGGCTATTTCACACCATGCTGCAAATATCATTATGTCCATCTATTATTCCAATTTCTTTCCTACATCATTTTAAAGTTATGTCACACCACTTCTTTACTTAGAACTGGACTTCCAATCCCTCTGCTGCTTTAGATTGGAAATCTCCCCATGGCATAACAAGCATTAAAGGCATAAAGTTTGCGGGATGTTTCATTTCAGACGACTGACTTTTTTTCGCTCGAGCATCTAGGGTGAGGTGTGGGTGAAGATACTGTACTAATGATGACTGTCTTGCCTTGATGAATTCATTGTGGGGAGGCTCTGCAGTGTGGTTTCAGGGCAGACCATCAGTGGTCAGTGTCTGTGCAGGGAGGGCAGGACAGAGGGCACTCACCGTTGGCAGGGCAGGGAGTGACGTTGCAGGAGCGGTAGATGGCTCGCTTGCCCGTGCAGTATCTCCCGTTGTTCCTGGGGGCTGGGTTGTTGCAGTGGCGATAGGCAAACTGAACTCCACCCCCACAGGTACGGGAGCACTGTCCCCAGGGTCCCCAGGATCCCCAGTTGCCATGGCTTGAAGCCTGAAAAACACATGGAACAGCAGGAGGTCAGTTTGTCATCCAAGTATGAATGAAGTCACCTCAAAGTCACTGCCAATGTTTTCCTCAATTGAAGGCAATTCCTTCAATTGGCCATTCAGGGATAACAAGTCTTAAGAACCTTCTTTCTCCCAGCAAAGTTAATTTCTATCTTTTATTTGCACACTGCTGACATCTCATTTAAGCACTTAGCCAATGCTGGGCCTTGATCCACACAGCTCTCTTCAGCCTCTTCCTGGAACACACCCACATGGGCTACTAATTTTTGCTATTCCTACCAAAAATACTCCTAAACTGGCTCCAAGAGGTTCAACTCCCAGAATATATCCATACTGCTAATCTGAGATTAATTGAATCCAACTATTGTGATGTGTAGGTATTGCTTGGAATTACGGGCAAGAGATGGAGTTGTCAGCTCTGCTACATTGGATGTAGTATAGTAAGATCATGTAGAAGTACAGAAATCCATAAAAACCAGTGTAGAAATCCATTTAAAAAGTGTTACAAAGGCTGCAGCTTGATTTGAATGGCTCCCATACTTTGGAAATATTTTCACAAAGCTCTACAAGTACACATCTCCTCTGTTGGTATAACAGAAGGGGCTGCTGTCTACCCAGAGAATTTAGAAGTAGCAGCTATGCTGTGCATTTGACAGCTCTAATGAGTCTGGGGATTCTTCAGATGTATAAAGGAGACAGGGGATCTCTGTCACTGGAAACTTTTCTGATTCAGAAGTTATATTCTGGATTAATTTAATCTGCTTTTTTTCTTCATGAGAATTCGAGCCCTGGATGAGAGCTGTAAATTAAATGTGGAGATGTGATTTATCTTGCTTTCCATGCCAAGTCAGAAAGCTGTGACCTGATAACTGTCATCTACTGAATGGGCAAACCACCTCCTCTGAAAGGATGTTCACACTTTTCCAGGAATGAAGGCTTTCCTTAATGAAGAAAATACACTTCCCAAACCTCAGCAGCATTTTTCCTCCATCCCTCACCAACAACACCCCAATTATGTGCAGTTGACAGTTCTCATGAGCCTGGGGATTCTTCACTGGAAGCACAAAATTTTCTGATCCAGAAGTTATATTCTGGATTAATTTCATCTGCTTTTTGTTTAGAAACAAGGCAGCTTTCAGTCTGACTTCAGCACAGCCCTCTTCACTGCCATGAAAATCAGCACCTCCGAGGGATCACCATTCCAAACTCCCAACTTACCGAGTAGTATTTCTTCTTGGTTTTGTCCACGCATTTCCCTTGGAGGCAGATCCTCCCTTTGCCACAGGGGGTTCCCTCCACGGCAGGCAGCTTTTTGGTGAGGCAGACCATCTGTCCCTGGCGCACCACGGCGCACCAGAGGCGCGAGCACACGTCCATGCCGGGGCACACGGTGTACTCGGCGCCGAACGCCAGCTTGCACTGCCGGATGGCGTCGTACGTCTGCCCCGGCAGCTCCTCGGGGCCCACGATGTGCTTCCTGGGCTGGTCCAGCAGGCAGTTCCCTGCAAGCAAGCCAAGCTGTTGTTTACTCCATTACTTAATGTGTTATTATTTATTTCCCAGTTTTCCCCGCAGTGTTGTTGGGGTCAGGAGGAAAGGTCGCTTGTCACCTTCGAACCTGATGACTTTGAGGTCAGGCTGCTGCCACTGTGTTCTGAGCCTGCTGCTGAACTGCCTGTTCCTAGCCTGAGGTGAAAATGAGTTTTACCCAGGTCCTTTTGGGCTTCCAATCCTTTATGCAAGACTCAGAACACATTCCGTGCTATTTATCGGTTTGTGATTTAAGGAGCGAGCAAGACTCACGTAAGACTCAAAGCAAGCACAGTTGTCATTAGTTTTAAATCAGGATGTCAGAAATAGTAAAGCTTCTAAAGGGATGCCAGAAAAATCAAAAAGCACAGACTTGTAGCTGATGAGGCCAAAAAATCCAAACAAAACAGATCAAAAAATAGAAATTTCTACCAGGCCAAAGGAAAAATATAACCTGCATATCAAAACTAATGCTGGCACTAAAGCTGGACTGCATTTTTCTTCTAAGGAGTGATATTTGGTTGCTTATAGAACTAGTTTGAAAAGGGTTATCCATTTTATACAAAACCCCATCAATAACAGGAAGAAAAAATTGCATTAATGTAAAGATTTGTATATGTATTTTAAGGTCTGCAGTAGTCAAGATTTGTCTGGCACACACTAAAAATGAGAATTCACATTTGTGTTCTAGGTATCTTCTGATAGCTGGGCTTTTTACTATTGAAAACTTCACTTGTTGACATGCAGAACTATTTATTCAGTGTAACCTCTTTTACACTTCATGAAAGGGATATGTGGTCTGGGCAAGCTTCACTCATCCTCAGCCAAAATAACTCACCGCAATTTACCTCACTCTGGAATCCACACCAGTGTTCTCCACTTGCATCATGGCTGAAAAAAGCCTATCTATAAAACCCTCACTATTTACACAAAATGGAATAGAATTTCAAGCCATGGCAAGGAGTTTAAGCAAACCAAATACCCCATTTCTCAACAGCTTGAGTTTCCCTTCCAAAACACACACTTACTGCAACTGTTCTGCCCTTCTAAAGACTAATGCCAATTAGCCAAATTAGCCAAAAATTCTTTCTGCATGATGACTTGCAACCAAAAACTCTGTCTTTAAACCTGTTCCATTTGCTGACCCTGATTTACCCTAGCTTTATACTTAATCTGGATTATGCTGAATTTTTAATGTGCCAATGCTAGCTGTCATGAGATAATCAAAAATACCCTGTGTAAAATATTAGAGACATGATGAGGAGGAAGGAAGCACCTGTATTTTTTTCTGGAGTTTCTCGAAATAATTTGCAAAAGTAAGTAACAGTGGAAATCCTCCTTCATACACCTTGTGAGGAGGGAGGAAGCTGCTGGAATGTGAGCGCAGTGATGGGAAGGCTGCAGCATGTCAATATTCAGCATTATACACTGCTCTTGTGCTGAAGTTTATCAAACTCACAAGTAGAGCAGTTTTTCAATATTTTAAAACACCGTAACAGCTCATTTCAACCAGAAAACGCAAATTTAGAGAAAAAATAGAGAAAAGTCTCATCCTTGCATATACTCATCTGTCAATCATTTCAGTTAAAACCCATTATATGTCAGTAACAAACAGGTTTCACAAGCTCACACAGCAAAGATAGCATTTTCCCCTACAGAACACAGGGGAATGAGATCCAAACTTCTCCTTAACTGAGAAAGTTGTGTAATTTCTACAAAGCCAGGTGCTCCAGCTGATCTCACACGATAAATTCAAAAGTGAAGATAAGGAAGGCCCCTAAGGATTTCCCACAGGAAAAGAAACCATCTTTGTAGACTGTAGCAGTGTCTGTGTTTGGACAGGTTGCAGTGAATTGCAGGTGTTTTTATCACCAGCTGGTCCAACCTCCTGCTTATCATGGTTAGAAAGGACAGAGTGGGCCCCTGGTGGGAGGGCAGAGAGGGCTTCAATTCTGCATTAATTTCAACATCCAGAGCATATACATACTGCTATTCCCATTTTTTATGTCCTGGGCACCAAAGAACATCTTTGTGCCCTGGAATAGAGCAACATTGTTGGCTGATGACAGTGCTAATCAAGCCATCTCATTATCTCTCTCAATGCTATATGTAATATATCTTAGGGGAAAAAAAGGCGGAACAGGATCTGTGCAGGAAGCAGATAAGCAGGATATAAATTAATTAAAATACAAACAGTCCTTGTTCCAGGTTGCACAGATCACTGGGACTGAACACACTAAGTCCCAAGCAACCATCCCACAGCCTGGTGGTTGGCATGACAATAAAGGCAATTAGTACCTTTGGAAAGGCTTTGCTAAAAGCAGATGGATATAAATGTCACTCTCCTCTGGACACAAACCCAGTCTTTTCTTCCTAAATGTCAAACTGTTGTCTGGGGTCATCTGGTGAGTGTAAAACAAATGGTGGTATCATGACAGAGCTGTTTATTGTTCTCAGAGCAGGCCCCAGGAGACAGGGAATCAGCACCTTGATCCTCCCCCAGCCCCCTGGCTGACCTTGGATGAGACTTTTCTGTTGGGATTTATTCAGCTGACTTCATGTAATGCTGGTGTCTGCAGTGCACTCAGCTGTCAGGTGTTTCACTGCTCAGGAAAATGAGTTTATAGTGTCATTCAGCACCACTCATGTACCAGTGCTGCTGAGGCCACTGACCGTCAAATCAAGTTTTCAAATCATGTGAAGTCAAATCATTGACTTCCATTTCTACTTCAAGGATGGCGTTTGTGTTCTGTTAGGATGGATCTTTGATTTAAAATAAGTAACTGGGAAATTATAAACTTCTACAGGAAAGAAGATTCACTTAGAAAAGGTCTCTGAAGGGCTGATCCATCAGGAAGAGAGATTAGAGATTCCTTAAATATTACGTATTTGGAATCACACCAATAGCATCAGTAATAAAATTAATTCCCAGAGGACTATGAACCTACCTGACAAGAAATTCAAATTTTCTTTTAATAATTTAATGAAATCAATAACTCTTGAAGATCACACACCTAAATGATAGCTACTCATGAAGTGAGGAGAAAACAGTTCCTTACACCCTCTGAGAGCTCATTCATGGGTGGTGGGAGAGTTACCTCAGTAACTCAAAAGGGAAAGTTCTTTTCATTTGTGGAAACTAATTTGGTAATATTAAGTCAATGCCAGAGCAATATGGACTATAAAACAGGATACTACAGATTAATAGATCTAATAAAATTGAAAGAAAAAATTAAGTAATTCAGAGAAAACTATTTCAGAGAGCACTGAAATGAGCCGACAAAATATTTAAAAGCAAACCTTTACATTCAGCAGACACACCATACTTTTTATCCATAAGCATTCTGGTTACCATAACAACTTCATCCATTCACTCAATTATGTCATTTTTATCTCAGCATTTTGGAATTTGAGTGGTTTGTTTAATAACTTCAGTTGCTTTGGGAGCACAGTGAAGACTTTAAAATTCATTAAAGAGTGAAGTTGAAGACTATGCTTTTTTATTTCTACTTTTGGAAAATGGAATTGTTGTCCTTATTCCCCAAGGGTTAAATGTCATATTTAGCAAACAAGCTGCCACAAAATGTTCTTATTAAAAAATACAGAATGACAGCAAAAAGTGCCATGTAGCTGACACAGGGAGTGAGAACACATACCGTGGCCATCATCAAAGAACTCTGTGATAGTTGCTGAAGTGCACTTGGACCAGGGTTTGGAAGCATCAATGCTGGTCAGGATGGAGGACATCAGGCGCTTGTCTTCCATGGAGCCAAAGTTCTCCTCACAGAACTTGGAGTCGTCATGGGAGAGGCCAAGCAAGTGCCCTGTGGGAATGAACCAAATAAATAAAATTATATGACTATCCAGAGTTTACCAGCTGGAGTTCACAGTCATGTGAGAGGGAAGGAAACTGTACTCTTTATATTTATCAACAATTGACTTCTTACTGTTTTTCCAAACCACCTTCAGCAAAAAAAAATTGTGAAAATACCCTGCAACTGTCGAGAAACGTGCTACACCTTTTTAAACAGCTAAAAATAAAAGTATTTATGATGCAACTAAACAAAGGGTAGAAGAATGAATGGGAATAAAGCTGCAGAGAGGTGAAGCCTGAACTTAGTGCTCAAATGTTCAACCTAAGCCAGAAGCTGATTAATAAGATATGCAGGGCTAAACCAACAGTGCTTTAACAATAAGGACAAGACCAGCCATCAAAGCCACTTCAGGAAAAAAGCCTGATGCCCTGAAAGGGACACATTCTGCAGGATTTGACCCTTTCTTTTTTCAGGTAAGTAAAACCATTTTTGTTTTGCCATACTTCCTCTATAAGGCCAGATAATGCTGGTTTTATGCTGCACTGAGACACTGAATATCAGGAGGTACATGTCAAGTTTCAATCTGATACAGCACTACACATAAAGACTTGCTCTGAAGAGATGACAGCAGCTTTGTTTCATTTCAGACAAATGCTGGTGTTGAGCAAAACAATTCACTGCAAAGATTACTATTTCAAACTGACAGATTCCTCTGACAAGAGTAACCAAATAATCAGTGCACCACTTCTAACCTACAGAGCAAATTCTCTGCAAGAGGGCTGAGCATTTAATACATTGAATTTACACTGTATTTACTGATCCAAGACTGCTCACAGTTGTAGAAATTACCTCACTGCAGAATGTTTGTGAAGTTAGGCAATGAGGGTCTCCAAGTGGAAAGGGAGTTTCATTTCTTAGTCTTTGCCTTGCTGCTAAACAGCCCTGGGTGAAGAAAAAAAGCTGGAGCATTGATGCAAAGAGTTTGGCAGATTAACATCCCATCAGCACTGGTTCAGTGTGGGATATGAATGATAGCTGGGTGCACAGCAGCAACTCAAGGATGTAATTTTTCAGAGTGCTCAGCATTTTATAGCACTATTCAGAACTGCCCAGACCTCTGTGACACAAAGCTTTCAGTGCTGTAGGGCAGAATTCCAGTTTGCCACAGCCTCTGGTACCACTCTGCAGCTCCTCACACACATAAGACGCAGTTTTGTTGTCTAGACAAATCCTTGATTGCATAACTATTTCACTCTTCAGAACTGTTCATTTTCTGCTAAGGACATCCCATAATTAAACAATACAGTGCACATATTCACAGGCCTGATAATGCTTCTGCAGCTTGGGCTGCTTTTGAGTTTCTGTGTTACCGAGGACACCTTTCTTTTTCTTCCTTCATAGAGACAAGTAATAAAACATTCTTTGGATATGAGGGAGCTTGCAGGTAAATTTCAAGCTCTTCCCTTTGAGCAGAGATTGAGGATTTCTTCATAACACTGCTGCAATTTAGCCTCCCTCCTCAGACAAAGGCTGGAGAGCCTCTGTGGAGGATTTCAGGGTAAATAAATAAAATTAAATGTTTCTCAGGCCACTGTTCAGCACAGAACATTTCATCCCAAACACTTTGGCAAAAGCAGAAGAATCTGAAACAGGGTCATCTCCTGGAAAGTGTCAGGCCACTGAATTCACCTTTAATTAGAGAGCAACGTAACTTCTCTGCTTTACAGTGATAAATGGGGTGAGCTGAGGACACACCTCATTAGCAGCGTCTACTTTGTCATATTAAATCAGGCCATTGTTCCAGTGCATGACAAGAACTAAGTCACTTACTTGGCAGACTTCAGCCCTTAGGAGAAGCTTCTCAAAGTATTTGTGAATCTCCCTTGTTATGCTTAAAATTTTCAAGAATTATTTTTAAAAGCCATCATGACAAGGAAAGAAGCAGTAAGTAGTGAATAATTTCCAAAACACATAATTCTACTTGTCAGTATTTGGGCTTCTAAATTAGCTACCAGTGATGTTAGTGGGGATAATAGCATTAAATATATGGATTTTGCCAGTTGAATTTGTATGCACACGTCCTGGGGTGACAAACACTTACATTCACTTACAAACACTGAATGCAACTCTTGAAGGATTTTATGGAGCTAAAATTGCTAATTCTTACCACAACCTAAATTTCTCCCTGTCCTAACTTTGCCTTTTAAGGCACTCTGACCAGACTTAGAAGTGATTAAAGCATATGATAAACTCCCAATGATGCTGAAATCCGAGTTTGCATTTCATTAAAAAGAATCAAAATCCCAACTATCACAGGGCTGTGTAATCTCTAAATACTGCCTGGCTAAGTTTTGCTCTTTTTAGCACAGAAGTGAGAACAGCAAAGTCCTTTAACACCTGTACCCTTCATCCTTTTGCATCCATAAATGCAAGAAGGGAAACTTCCTTTCTTAATTTGGGAAGTTTCTCCCCACCACTCTCACATGTAGAACCCTGCTGATGTTATGACATGACACTGGGGTGGTTTCTGGCATTTTCTGGTGGGGTGCTTCCCTTCCAAATTGCAAAGGTTGATCTTCCAAGTGACCCTGCACAGAAGCAGAGCTCTGGAGAAAGCTCTGGACAGAAGCAAAGACTCGAGGAACACAAATCTTACAAAGAAGGCTTTTAAAAACAATGCCAATTTTAGCCCCACCCCCTTTTGTACGAGTACAAACGTCAAACAAGGCTATTGAAGAAGAAGAAAAGGCTCCCAGCAGCTGTGTAAAATGATGACTGATTGAGAATGGGATTGTAGATCATCTGCTGTTTTCTACTTAATGAAGCATCTTACTGCTGCTGACAGTTCCCACTGAGTGAAAATGACATAATATAATTTTACCAGCAGGATGGTGTTTAGTTAAGTTATGCTGTAGGAATGCAGAAATGGTGAAGGAAACAGATGGAGGGGAGGCAAGGTTTGCCCTCTTGTAGCCAAGGATGCTTGCAAATTCATCTCAAACTCCAAAGAGACCAACGACCCAAATGGAGTGACATCCTCTCCTCACAGCTTTCCCTGCTGAAGGTCAGCATCTGCTGCAGCCCAACAGGAAAAAATACCTGTAATGGGTTAAAAAATGATCCCTACACCTTGCAGGAATGGGGGTATATCCCTAATCCACGGTGGGAATACTTCAGAGAAATTATGGCAAGTCAGTGAAAACTTTCATCCTCTCTACGGGTCAGAGCCCTGCAGGGAAAGCAGCAGTGCAGCAGAGTTGTGCTGGATGTGTGGTGAAGCAGCTCTTATTCCCAGGAACACTGGGAAGCAAACCAGAATCATGAGATATCCTGAGCTGGAAGGAACCCACAAGGATCATCCAAGTCCAGCTCCTGGCCTGGCACAGGCCAGCCCCAAGAATCCCATCCTGTGCCTGAGAGCATTGTCCAAACACTTCTTGAAGTCTGGATATTTCTGATTTTTCTTAAAAAAACAGTTCTACACTATCTGCAGAGGTTATCTGAGTGAACAGCACGGAAAATTACTCTGCTGTCATACATTTCTCACTGGTGTTTCAAGCACTAGAAACAAGAAAACAGAAAATATCCTCAACATACAGCAAGCCAAGGTGGGTCTCCTGGAAAAAAGCCACCAATCCCTGCTTATGGACAAGAATTTGGACAGCATGTTAAAGAGCAGCTCTTGCACTCCATCTGACCACAGGAGACATGCAAGGTGACACAGCAGGCTAACAATGCTGCAGGCACTGTAATTTGTTTTCTCAGAGAAGCTCAGCTCGGATGAAGCACGTCTTTGCCAGTGAGGTCACGCCTTTCACCTGATTTCCAGTTGGGAAACTGGGGAGCAAAAGAAGGTCAGGAGATTTGCCCCAGGCTACCCCGTGAGTCAGTGGCTCTCACGGGATCAGGGCTCAGGAAGCTCCTGGCTCAACATTCCTTGGACTAATCACCAGCCCAGACCTTCTGCATTAGGCTCCTGCTCTCCCCTTGGCTAAACTAAGATTGCACGTGGGAACTCTGTCAAAACAAAACCATTTCTGCTGGCATGGGCTGTTTTTGTAACTCCTGTGAGTATCTGACTCCTTGAGAACTTCATGCTGGCATCACTCAGGAATCCTCCTGAAGTCATGATGGACCTAAGCAATCACAATTAATAAAGCCAGTGTTTTTTTTAATAAACAGATGTGATTTGAATTACACAAGCTTACAAAAAAATTGCACAGAATATAAAACTGGCCATTCTTTTTTTTTTTTAATTAGTGAAATTTCCTTCCAGTTTTCTTTTCTTTGACTGCTATCAGTCTCTTATGAAAGAAAAAGGATTAAAAAAAAAATCACTCTGTCTTTTAAATCTCCAGCCCAGAGACAGTTTTTAATATTTCTGGCTTAAAGGAGTACTTCAGACTCAATGAAACAATAGTCTGGAGTACAGATTCTTCTCAGGAGCAGACATTAAAAAAAAAGCCTCAATCAGACATTCACCCACCAGTGCTGCAGACTTTACACAAAACAAACCTGTGCTGAGCTGGCTTGTTGTAACAGACTTGAGGGAGATCACAGACACATCACCCCTGTCAGACAGGCAATGTGGGCCAGGCAATCAGAGACCACTGTGTGCACACAGACTTTATAAATAATCATTAAAAAGATGCTGCCTTGGAGGTCCACACTGCATTAATTAATGGGGCATGTAGAAGAGAAATATTCATTTTAATGAAGAAGCAGGAGATGGTGACACCCATTTCACACCTGTTGAACTCAGAGGAACTTGGAAAGGACATAATTCACAGCAGGTATTGTCTGCTGCACCAGATATCTCCCCCCACAAAAATCTACATTATTGTACTGGTATTATCTACCTGCCAAGGAGGAAAGCAATTCCTACTTTATCCTGCAGTCTGGAAAGCTGGAGGCCCAGGCTGAACACGGAACTTCTTTCAGGATCATAAAATCAGAGATCACTTAGATTGGTTGGAAAAGACCATTGAGCACAACCATAAACCTAACACTGCCAAATCCACCACTAAACCATGTCCATAACATATTTTCTGATAATGACTGCTGTGAAATATTAGGCAAAACACAGAGTTTTACAGTTTGCTTTAAGCACCGTGTCTGCTGCAGGTGGAACGATGATATATTTTATATAACTTTACAAGTTAATAAAAATATTGCTGGGCAAGCCAAGAATTTTTACTCAAAATTTTAACCAGCAACCTTTTAGACAGCTGATGTTTTGCTTTTTGAGGCAGGAGCTTAATTTGCTGCCCCACCTTCAGCTCTTGTGAAGGCTTAGCTTTGTCTGCCCACCTTTTCTCTTAATCAAAAGGGTTATGTTCATGAAAGCTTAATTTGAGAGCTTTGCAAACAGAAGTCAATATAGAACTTTGAAAAAAGGTTCAAAGAGGGGGAATCAAGCAATTTTCAGCAGAGAAGACTTGGATGAGTGTACTCTCTGGTTTTTGTGATGCTTTAAGAAAGCAAATCTGCCTAATTATGATTACCTGGATATTTGCCTAAACTTCATCAGTCATGAAGGAAACATAATATGAGACTCACAACCTCCACTGTTTTTCTCATGTGGCTGTGAGACTCTGTGCCCTTGGCAATGTATCCCCCTTGAAATGAAAGGCTCCAGGAGATTTGTAGCTGTCAGGTCTGAAGCTTGTCTTTATCTGCTTTATCTTGACAGCCTTGAAATCAAAGGGCTGCATGTTCAGCAGAACATGGCAAAGAAAAGACTGCTGCATTTTGAGTGTACACAAAATGAGCACATGTGGGAAAACAAGGAGTGGGAGGATTTTTTGACTCTTCTAGGGACATCAAAAGACTCCTTTAAATATCACACACGTTGTTCTCAGTTTCATTTGTTACTGAAGAAGTCAGAATCAGAGTTTGCTGTAAGTTAGACATGGCCTCTCAGAGTTCATGGTATTCTGATGTATTTCAGTGAACAACACGAGCAGAGATGCCAGGAGCAATACCTCACTTCTAAAATGGCTTTTCTAAAGAAAATGATGCTCCCTAATAGATTTTCCTGATGGTGCTCATGACACTTTTGTCCTCAGTAGTGACAGAGGCCACAGAATGATGCCATGCTGGAAAAAATTTTGTACCAAACTCATTATTTAATACATGAAAAAAATTCTTGTCTGTGAGGGTGGTGAGGTCCCAGCACAGAAAAGTGGTGGCTGCTCCATCCCTGGAAGTGCCCAAGGCCAGTTTGAAGCAAGCTGCAATTGTGGAAGGTGTGCCTGCCCATGGCAGGGAGTGGAACTGTATCATTTTTAAGGCCCCTTCCAGCCCAAACCATTCACAATTTTCTAGTTTTAGTTTCTGTGCAGTCCCTTGGTTTCAGGCATTACTCAGCCCAGCTGTGGAGGATGTTGTGATAACTCCTCATAACCACAGAAAATGATGCTGAGCAGAGACCTAGAAAAGGCATCCTGTGCATCCCTCTGCCCTGAGGTAGCATCAGCATCCCCTGAGCCACAGCTGCTTCAGCCAGCTGGCTCCTGTGAACCTCCAAACCTCCCCAAGCACATCAGTCCTGCCCTCAACTGTCCTGCTTAGATGATTTTGGCTAATGCTTAAAGCAAATCTCCCCTGCTGCGATTTCAGGCCATTACCCCTTGTGCTGTCCCAGGTGGACATGGGGAATGATTTATTATGCAAATTTTTGCAGCAATTTTTTAAACATATTTGAAGGCTGCTTTTATCCCACACTTTGGCCTTCCCTCCCCCAAAGTCACATGTGAAAGATAAAAGGAAACTAATGAACAAAGGTTTAATTAGTTCCACGTAGCAATGCTAAAGCTATAGCCTAAAAATAAAATCCTTGGAAAGAACATCAGTAAACCATATTACTCAGGAGGACAGAAGGAGTAACTGCATGCCAGAGTGTTTGTGTCAAGAGGAGTAGGAACATTGCAAAAGGTCAAATGAACATTATCACTGAGAAAAAAGGCTGTATTGCCTCTTTTTAAAAAACTAAGTTTCACAAGATTGATGGAAAGAACAAAGATAGATATAATTTAAGCTGCTAGACCCATGTAACTCCCACTGAGCTGAACTGGAGCCTGCTTGGAGGTTGCAGGAAGGATGCTTTTGCATTTAAGGGCTAGATCAAAACCCAGGAGACTCTAGATCGAAACTCAAGTTTAATTCTTGGCTTTCCCTGGGATTCCTTTTGTGATTTGGGGAACTTCCTATTGATAAAACAAGCAGTAGCTCCACTCAGATCTCCTTGAACTCTTCTCATTTTGCTTTTGCAGATGGCAAACTATTTAGGGTGGTGGTATGGCTGTGCCAAATCACAGTGGGACTCCAGCACAAACTTCTGCCCATGACTGTACCTCAAAACACAGCACCAGGCTGCAAAACATGGATATATCCCATCACAAAATATGTCAAATGTAATTCCAACTGACTGATTGTGCCTGTTGCTGATGCTGGATCATGCTGATCTCCACTTGTTTATAATTCAGCACTGTCAAAGCAACAAATCTGTGATCCAAAAGGCCAGAGCGTTAGAGTGCAAATCTCATTGTTTTTGCTTCCTGATGGTTATTTTATTAAGGGATACATGGAAAGCAATGTAGTGCTACCCTATGAAAAACTTTAAATAACTGTTGAGATTATGAGCAATCTCACATTCTTTAATGCTCTCCTCCACATGTCCCCAAGAGGCAGGGACATGCATGAAGCAAGTAAACATCATTTTTTTGCAGACAACAGGCTGCTGATAAGAAGGGCTTGGAGAATGCCTACATGCTGTGCCTAAGCTCAGACAGCTCTGCAGAGCTGTGGAGGTGTAGCTGAAGGAGCTGCTAGAAGTTAAAAAGGCATCCATACGCCACAAGATGGTGAGGAACTGATGATTTCAGGCAAGAATCCAGGGGGTCATTTTTGTGAAAATGAAGCTACTGCTGTCCCAACTGACAGCAGTGTGTCTGTCCTCTGCTAGAAAATAACCAGATATGGATTTACTGTTGGTGGCTGGATGTCTTGGCAAGCTGTGATTTCAGAATAATGTTTATAGTATTAGCTCTGCTCCCCTGTACGCTGAGGAGAAACTGGATGATCACATTCCAAGTTATAAGGTTTCTGGCTTTTTGCTGCACTATCCTCTTTTTTTTTTCCCATTTGACATAGGAGACAAGCTATTACTGATTTTCCTGCATACAAGTAGGACAAGATTCAGGTCCTACCTTATCAAACTTTATATAAAGAGCTCCACCTCTTATTGCCAGCTAATTAGTTGTACCAAGAATGTGGCTGCATCTATTCCTTCCTGTGCTCTCCTTTACAGGCCTGTGGAGGTTTTGCCTGCTGCTGCTCATTCACTCTCTGCCCCTCAAAAACCACTGGTCAAAATCCATCTATTTTTTCTGAAAGAAATAAAACAAACATCTCACACATGATGTGGCAAAAACCCCTGGCAACAGAAGCAGCAGGTTTGTTCTGCAGCAAAGCTGCTTTTTGGCTTCCTGTGCACCAATCCAACCTGAGCCTATGGGCTGTGCATCTCCTGTCGGGTTGAGCTGCAGTTCAATTTACTTTGGTTGCCTTCCAGATAAAGAATCTGAGCCTGGAAAATGCTCTTGGATCCTTCAGGGGGGAAGCAAGAGTGTTCAGATCCCCTGAAAGTCAGAGTGAGGACACTCTGAGGATCAAGTCCATGTTAAAGATGTAGCATCTGCTCCCCATGCACAAAAAGGGACAGAGTGTCTCTGCTTCACTCAGTGGGTCACCCTGACCCTCCAGCTGACAGAAAAGAACATCCTGGGCTCACAGTATCCCCTCTGCCTGAGGAACTGAGCCACTGTAAAATTAAAGCTACACCCTGCCCACAGGACAGGGGAACTTGGAGATTTCTGGATTGTAGGAAGGAATCTGGTCTCCAAAATAAATAAAGCAAGGTTTTCCCCAAAGCGCTTAACTAAAGGGTATCTATGCCACACTTTTATTTTTCATCCTTTTTTGACCTTTGATTTAATTTAAGTACTCAAGCAATTTTAGCTGTTTTCTTCTCAGCTTCTCCCACTTCAGGCCACACACACAAAGATCATTCTGTGATTTGACACCCCTCCTTTCTTAAAAACTTCTGGTGAGGAGGAAAAAAAAAAAGAGGATGTTATTTTAAACAGCCTCAAACTAGAGGTTTTATATCCATTAGGGTTCTTATTTATTCATTTCAATTCATGCCTTTTTTACATTGAAAATTATAGTTTTTAGAGATTTCTGTAAATGCCTAGGTATGAAAATGGCCTTTCTCCAAAATGTACTTCTAGATCACTAAAAATAATTCACTTTTGCTTATATTTTCTCTGGGTGGAATTCAGGTAACAATGTGATCGTTTGCTGCTCATCCCTATCTTTACTGATCTGTGTTCTTTCCCTTTTAATCTACCTAAAAATGTATTTGTTGCTGATAAAATGGCAGGAAAGACATTGCTCTCCTCTTCACGCACCAGATCCATCAACAAGAGGGTTCTTCACCCAACTTTACCCTCTGACCCACAGCAGAGACATCATTTCTGTGTGCAAGGGACACAAGCAGTGTCCTCAGCACTCTGGCTTTGGTTGACAGGCTGAGTTTGCCATTTAACCCATCCCAGGTTTGTGATGGCTCATCCACAGCATCCACATCCCATGTGAATCTGTCTTCCTACACTGCCATAGCTCTCTCTAAATGCACTGAATTAGTGATTCCAGAGGACTTTTTATTTTGTTGTGACATTATTGCTTACTGAAATAAAATTTCTGCTTTGGGGACTCATTTTGTCACAATATTTCATGTTTTCATGCAATGCCTGATCCCTTCTCCAGCCACTACTGATGGAATTCCTTTGCAGAGCTGTAAGAGGAGCAGGGTTAGGATCACTTGTTGCTGAAGAGTCAGGTCATTTTCCATCCTTGATGACCTCTGTTTCCTCAGCCATATGTATAAGGCACTCAGCTCTCAGGCTCTACCTGCAAGCTCCTTGAAAATGGAACTGCTGCAATGATACTCCCAAAGCAAACTTTACTTTGGTTTGGCACAAGGTACAAGGCAATTCAGCAGCTGGCTCTCTGTGAAAGTTCTCCTTCCCTTGTTATTTCCTTCCAAGAATATTTTTTTAAAAAAAGAACATTCTCCACTTTCAAATTGCTGTTCACTCCCCAAAGCGAACATCCCTTATAGCAAATGTATTTCCAGTGAACACAGTTCACAAGACATCAGTAAATTAAACATGATCAAGATGGCAGCAGTATCTCTTGAAGGGATGTATCAGACAGAAGTAATATCCCAGAACAGAAACTTTCGGCTGTCTCTAATTCTATCTTAAACCCTTCTGAGGGGTACATGCAAGGCTCCTAATTTAATTGCTGTCCACCGAGGTGGAAACTGAAACAAAGTTAAACAGGTTTTGTGACCAAACCTTTATACTATTTCACTTACTACAGGATTCATAAATGTCCTTACCCTTACAAGGATACTAGAGTTACACAGGGTTTTTGCCACAAAGGCTTTTCTCTGCAGGTAACACAAGGCAAAAATCTTCCTAACAGCAGCGCATGCAACAAGTTGAAAAATGTGACTTATTTTCCAATAAATAAACGCATGCAAATTACAACAGATGGGTCAAAAGCTCTCTCAGGAGGGCCATGCACTGACATCTCTGGGCAGTAGCAGCAGCCTTTTGAATTTTCACTTCAACTGCTGCTTAGAAAGGCCACTGTCAGGGAGGAAACACCTACTGTGCGCCTTCCCCTGCCTTCTGATCCCTTATTAGTTAACCCTGAAGTGCATATGTACACAGCCCTAATCCCCAGGCGGGGCTCGGGGCCGGGGGAAATCTGGAATTAATTGCGGGGTATTTTGGTTCCTAATGCAGCTGTTGGGAGTGTTTGGCTTGGCAGGGGAACAGAAAAGGCACTGCATACCAATTTCGTGAGCCACCGTAAAAGCGGCGTGGAGGCCGTCGTCTTCAATCACCGCGCAGCTGCGCTCGGGGGAGCAGATGGTCCCAACGTCTGCCATTCCCAGGGTATCACAGGAATGATGCCCACATAAATCCTGCCCGGCAAGGGGAAAAGAAAAAGCAGAAAGAAAAGAAGAAGAATCGTTACAATGAATTTTTACACCCAGCAGTAACAACCAGTTAAAGTCGCCTTTGCCAATGGCAGGACTGGATGAAAACATCCGTGTGAAGTTCCAGCTAAAGATGGCAAAAGCACAGGGAGCCAATCTCTGGTAAGGTCAGTGGGTGTATTTTAATGGACTTTAAGAGGTTTTGGATATGTTCTGCAGCTAATTGTTGTTCGTTAAATTTGTATTTCTGCAATGCTCATGCTTGCATTGAGGTAGGTACTGAAAATATACTGTGGAAGCATTTCCTCACTGACAATAAACCCAGAAAATTCTCTTTATTTACAGAAGGCAAACCAAGGCACAGAGAAAGCCTCAGTTTCCTGATCAGTCCTTGAACCAGAGATCATCTTTCTTTTCTGAAGCCAATCTACACTCTCACTGAACAGAAATGAGATTGTTACATGTGCAACCTCATTCCACATCTGTCAGGCAGAACAATTAATAACGTGTTACCCAATAACAGACCAAGTATTTAGCAATTCTCAGAGATTGGTGAGAGTCAGTGATATGAGAGAGTGCAAAATCCCAACAACTGAACCACTTCTCCCATGTGTAGATATGGGGTGTCTCTGAAAACCATGCAGGTAGCATCAGGTTTTGTCTTTCAACTTTGGTCAGACTTTGTGTTTTATCACCAGCAGTAATTTCTCCACGCTTCTGTTGAAGCAGAGGGAAGAATATTAGTGTGAATGTGCATATATACACATATTTTGGATGAGAAGGAAAAGTAGGGGCCATGCTATTTGGAACACTTCAACATTTCATTGTGCTTGAATGACACTGTCATTTTCAAGGCATGACAAATGTTATTATCAAAATGATCAAAGAGCACTTTTTCCCCCTTCATTTTCAGGATTCTTTTCTTCCCTTCAGATCTTTTTCTACAAGGAGTTCCTTTTCTGAAGCCTTTCATAATTAATCCATCTGAATAAGAGACACTTTGTAGGAGGCTTCAGAGCAGCAGTGTTCACTGATTATGACAGGTTAGGCAAACTTGGAAACGCACAGGACTGAAATCCCACTGAAGTCAAAGAAAACTACACTGAGCGCACAGATACTATGACAAAGCATCACTGTAAAAATACAGAAAAATAAAAGAAAAAAGGCTTTTTTCCCCCAACAAAGACATTTTTCAACCTAAAAGCACAAAGCAGTGTTACATATATGGAGGAGAAATTTCAGGTTCAGTTCTGGCTTCCAGCAAACTATGAATGGGACAAGGAGACATAGTCTTAAGCTCAATGGTTAGGTTGGATATTAGGAAGAATTTCTTCACAGAGAGGGTGATTAGGTATTGGAAGGTGGAGTCACTGTCCCTGGAGGGGTTTAAGGGAAGACTGGGTGTGGCCCTCAGTAACACAGCCTAGCACAAGGTGGTGGTCACTCACAGGCTGGACTCAGTGATCTCAGAGGTCACTGCCAACACAACCGACCCTGAGATTCTGTGATAGAGCAGTGTGACCTGAATCCACACAAGTAGCTGAACTGAAATTCTTACACAAAGCACATAAACAGAAAGCAGCTTACTGGAGGAGGGCTAGACAGGTTGACAGTGCCAAAATAGCATAAACTGCATTAATTCAGGCTTTGTCTCTGTGTGCAGATTCTATGTCACTCAGTCTTGCCTGTATTTGGGTGTCATTATTACATAGGCACTGACATCAGTGCTGCTCCCAGCGTGGGCACAATGATACCAGCACCCAGATGCCTCATGCCAGTCAGGATTTACTCCCATTTGCACAAAAGAAGCAGATATACTTGGAATTTACACCAGCAGGCACAGCCAGACTTCACAGTGATTCACCAGGCTTGATGACACAAATGTAACTAAAAAAAGTAGGATTTTTCTACGCAGGCTATCTTGTAAACTTCTGTAGAGCTAATTCTGATGTGCTGTGTGGAGCATGGAACCATCATCTCACCTCAGCATCTCAAGGGCTATGCACAGGATTACAGTACAATGTCTTCCCTAGGTATCAGGGCTGTACCAGAGGCTGGTCCTAGAAAATCCCACAACAGGAAAGACATGAATCTGCAAACTGCTCACATGTAAAATCACCTAGCTCCTCCAATTCCCCATGGACAAGTCGGTGTCCTCAGATGTTGTGGGACCAGCCATCCCCAGAAAGGAGAAGAGTGCCCACCCTGGAGTCAGAAAGTGGTGAGCAGTGCTACAGCAAAGCCCTGGTCCCTCAGTAGCCCCGTGGCCACCTCCCTGTGGCCCCCCCAGGAATCCTGCAGCCGCCACCAAATCCCAGCTGGGAAGCAGCAGAGAGGCTTGTACAGGATTCTGGAAACAAGAAACAAGGATAGGAAATATTTTGTGGTATCAGTTCCTTTGTAAAAAGCTGTTATGGGGACGTCTGTGGGTTGCCCATCTGCTGCTGGAGCAGGGCATGCCATGGCTGTGCTTCCAGCAGAGCATGGATCGAGCACCCTGGTGTTCCCTGCCAATTCCAGCCCTCAGTGACTGCCTGAGGATGCTCATATGCAGCTAAGGCTGACATTATCAATAATTATTTAGGCAGATTACTGAGGGTTCCTCTAGGTTGTCATTGTCTCATTTACTTCTTCTCCTGCCTCTGCATGATTTGAACTGGAATCTGTTTCTATGCATAGTATATACTAAAAACAGAACTGCAGCCTATCAAGTGGCATCTCTGAGACAAATAATGTTAAAAGTTTGCTTTTGGGCCAATTCACCCATACCAGCTTCCAAACAGCTTGACTGCAATTGTTGTTACTGAAAATCATGCCTGCTTAACCATCAAACACTGGCTATGGATTATTCATTACCAGAATCAATAGTTGCATTTGGTTTTTTGCTTTCCTGGGCAGTCCTGGAAAGCAGTCTACGACTTTCATGAGGTAAACTTTCTGGGAGTACAGTTGAAGGTTTTATTTCCCTGGAAAATATTTTAATTTTTTTCTTAAAAACAGGCTTCGATGCAATGATGCAATCTTAAAAAATCTGTGTGGGTAGCCTCAACTTTTCATACTCCAGCTAAAGCACGAGGCAGGAGTGGACTCATGATACATAAAATCACTTTCCAATGATTATTTCACTCTTGGGTATTTTTTGCTTCTATTAGAAAGTTAATCAGCTACTCAGATCTGGATGCTCAATTGCTTGAAACAGTGTCAGAAGTTTTAAAGAAGGTTTTTGCTATTTCTGAAGGAGGAAAGCAACCTGGTCCTTGAGCTGCTTCATAGCAGTTTCAAAACAGAAGAATGACAAGGAAATGCATTTGTTATGCAGGAGGCAAGAGATGTTAAGACTTAAGCTTTGGCAAAGGAATGGCTTAGTAAAACTAAGCTGTACATCACAAGCCTAGTAGTTAATTAGACAGCTCATTAGAGGCCAAGTTTTCTTGGCATTCTAAATCCACCAGGAGCAGCTGGCTGGCTGCCATGTATACATGGCCTTGTTGTGAAGGGAGATAACTGTCACCATGTTCTGGCTGGAGCACGCAGTTTATTTCACCTGAAATATGTTCTACAATAGGTCTCAAAACAAGAATAAACTGTTCAGTGAAACCTGTTATTAGTTCAGAGCCCACTGACCAGATCCAAAACATGATGTGAGCACCAGAGTGGAGTTAGGTGGGATTTAAGGGCAGAAGAACATGCCCTCAGGTCTCTTGAGTTATCTGTCCCTCACAGGGCTTGCAGTTTGGGATCTTGTGGGCCCCAAAGTGCCACAGTCTCACAGCCTGGAACAGCTGGGCACTTTGCATAGTGGAGTTCACAGGTCTGATGTTCCTCCACCTTTGCCCGTAAGGAAAGCCGAGCCTACAGAGAAGCACAGCTAAAACTTTTAAAGTTCTGTTCACTTGTTCTTCTGCTCCCTTTGCAACAGCTCATCAGCTAGAGCCTCTTCCCAGTGAGAACATGATCCAGCTACAGATTCCTGCCAACTAGAAGCATATTTTTAGGACTGTATCGTCTATACCAGGCTCCTGCCATGCACAGCTGTGGCTCCTCCTGGAGCAGCCCCAAGCCCAAGGTTTCTCTAGCCCAGGCTGCAGCTGAAGTGCAGGCAAGTGAAGGGACCCAATTTTTGGTCCCTATTGCTCATCCTTCTTCTTTCCCACTGAACAGCCTGCGATAAATCACAGAAACAGCCTCCTCTCCTGAGGAACCCAGACCACCTCGCTCCAAGCGCTGCGCTCCACTCAGCGGCTTCAGGTCACGATTCCTCTCGTTCTCACCATATGAATTACTCACTAAACAGTGACAGACCTTTGGTCAGAGGGGTGGAAAGTTTCCTTAACACCTGGAACAGCTTACAACCTCCTGCTTAAGAACCTCTCCTGGGAGGTGGGCATACAGACCCAAAATCCCTCAAGCAGAGGAAGGAATTAAGTACGACTTTCCGACTTCCTGCAGCAGCGTTCCCACCACAGGGCTGGGCAGGGAGGGTGGGTGAGCTGCTGTCAGGAACACACACATCCACCCTTCCAGAGCTTCTCTGCAAAGTGGGTGAACTTCCACTGATGTTACAGCAAGGTGGAGCGGCACACGTGGTTTAAAAAAGTAATTTCCACACGAGCAGAACGGATTCTGGCTGAGGGAAGACTCACTGGGTTACTGCTCTGTCCTCCCCTGGCCACATTGTGAGAGGGTGGCCAAAGCCTGGTCACCTTCTGAGGAAAACCACAGTGGTGATACCTGCCACATCTAACAAAAATACTCCTAATGTATTTCCTCAGGAGATCAGCTTAAAAAAAACCCAAAGCAAACTACAGGTTATTTAAAATATTGACAAAATGCATATAAAGCATTTAGAATCTGCATGGGGAGGAGAAGTTTCAGCTATGAAACTGATGACTGATGAGCAGGTAAAAATGTGTGATTTAACCTGCCAAACCACAATTCCTTTGTGGGGAAACTCCACAGCATCCCTCCAGATCAGGGTGAATCAAACTTCTCCTGTCAGTTATGTCCCACTTTGTTTTCCCTAGGGATATTACTTAAATGTACTAGATGTGCAACAAAGTTGGTATGAAACTGGTATCCACATCACAATACAATTCCTTCACAGTAATAATAATTAACAGTGAAATCTATTCTACTGACCACTAGCACAGCGACTTGTTTTATTACTAGGGGATAATAATGGTTGGAAGATGATAACAGACAAAAGGAAAAAAAAAGAAAGAAGAAAGAAGTAGAGCCAAAGAAAGCATGTGCTCCATGCAATGAAATTATCATCTACAGAGCTGAGATAATACAAAGCTTGCTGTTAAATTTCAACAGCACTGCCAGATGGACAGTTAAACTAAATCAAACCCACCAGCCCTATATAATTACTGTGTAGAAAAAGGCAGGACAGTGGCCTTTGGCTCCAGCATGAACCCTGTGCTCAAGCCAGGCACGATGGCACTATCACAGATGATGCTAACAAGCACTTAGGAAAGGATATTTTTCTTGCTCCTAATGTCTGTATCTACTGTGAGAAACATCTATTTTAATCTATAGATGATTCAGAACTGGGGGGAAAGAAAGAGAGCTGGATTTTGTCCAAATGCATTCAACAGTTCACTTGAAATTTAACTAAGGGCCACTAATGAAATAGATTGGATGAATTCTAGAGGATAATTGCAGAGCAGGCCGGACCTCAGAAAATGAACAGTGTGAGTTCAACTGCAGTTTGCAAGTCCCATATAATCTGTTTTGCTGTGACAAATAATCTGGCAAGTGTTTTGTTGCACCCATAAAAATCTGAAGATAATCTGCTTCCAGCTTCTGCAAACTGTTCACTATAAAAAAGGCCGACACAGAATAAACTCTCAATTTGCTGTTGACTTCACTGCCATGGACAAGTGATCCAATCTCCAGGGAAAGAGGGCTTTGCAAGCTCTTGCTCCTCCCCACCATACAGCCACTTCTCTATGGGGTGGAGGACTCACCTGGCCACCAGAAGTGCATCTGTACACCACCATATTCCATGGAGGATGCTCTAGGATTCATGTGGCCCAAAGATTTACAGCTGCTGCCAAGATTCAACCACAAAGTAGTCCAACAGCAGGAGACCCATGTACTCTCTAAGGCTGTTATGGTCAAGCTGCCTTGAGGAAATTTAGAAATATCAGATAATTATCATGCCTTCTTACTGTCAAGTCAGACCTCTGTCATCCTTCATCCTGCTCCTCATAGGTAAAAATGAGAGATTGGGACCACTGGGAAAAGACACTTCTCATTAAATACATTAAATAATCACCATGGAACCCGGCTGAATTTCTCCAGTATTTAGTGACAGACAATTTCTGCGTCCATTGAAGGTTTTCACATGGCCAGACATGCAACTCTAGGGCTCTTGCATTTACAGAGTAAACACAGGACCCACTGCAGCTAATGGACCCTTGCCATCACTGATAATGAACACAAAGCCTAAACACAGCTTTAAGATGTTGCCTGTATCACCCCAAACTGAATCCATGATCATACTGATTTACTGTGATCTGCAGGATAATTGCTTTAAAGCCCTTATCCAATTAAATACAGATCATGACCAGACCTAAGTGCCTGTTTTAACTCAGAGTCAGTGAATTTCCTTCTAATACTTTTTACATGGGAAATACTTCCTAGTATGAATGATGATGATGACAACCATAATTTGAACTTATATAATATGAACCACTACCAAATTAATAATAAAGAAGAGCTGCCAATGCACTCTCACTCGATCCATGGTTACTAATTTATCTTTAAAGAAGTAAAGACAACCAAAGAGGATGAAGCAACACTGCTGAATTCTGTCGGGATTCTTCCTTTATAAGGAACTCAAATAAAGCCCTCTTTTGGTGTAAAAAAATAGCATCCAATCAAATGTCACTCTGGAACAAAGATAATTATTATATTAGGGATTTGTATGGCACCAGCCATGCACAATGCAGATTCTATCTACACAAAACCAATTCCATACAGCTGATGCCATGCATTCAGCTGACAAACCATCTGCAAATATTATTCTGTTGACGGAGAGACACGAAGCTCAAGGTGGCCTAAGTTAGTAAACAACGATGGAAAATGTACCTCACGCGTTTGCCCAACGCCTGAAACCCCAGGCACTTAGAAAGAGACATCTGGATGTTCAAAAATCAGCATGACGATATTCAGAGCCCATCAAAACACGCAGCCACGGCTTGGCGTCTTGTAGCTTAGCAACCAACTTCATCCATCCAAAACAGAGTTGTAAAAGTGGTGTTCTCCTGCCAACTGCTGCCACTCTCATTGAAAAGCTAAACTGGAAAAAATCTCTCCTTTAGTTCAAAGTGGGGCTGTTTTCTCCAGGAAACATCTCCACTGCTTTTTCATCCTTTAACCCTTTGCGTGTTTACATTCCACAGGGAGCAAATAGATTCATGTTGACATTTCAAGGGTAAGCGTATAAAAATCGTGTGGGCTCACACACACTCTCTGCAAAGAACATCATGAACACATGTAGCAAGAAACTCCAGTCTGGTTCTTAATTCAGTCAAACACTGCCAAACAATGTCCGTGTGCACACAGCAAAGCATTAAAGCAGATTAAGTTGTCCTGAACTGCATCGAGCAGCTAATCCCAGAGTTAAAGCTGTTAAAATGTAAACCAAGAAAACACAAGTCTGTGCTTTTTTCCTCATGAAGGAGCCCTGAGTAGCACTGCAAGCAACATTTGCATCTTAAGAGGGGAAGGAGACCACAGGCACTGCGGTGATTTGTTTATTCTATGCACCACTTACATCCCAGAGAGGTAATTCTATGCATAGCTCATGAGTCTTTGAAACTGTGGATTACTGATTAGCAGCACTCTCTTATTCAGGCAGGAGGGTGTCCATGCAAAGAATTACAGCTGAGCATCTGTAAAGCAACTGCACTTTAAAGTCACATCCTATCTCCATCCAAATTAACTTAATAATTGGTGCAAAGGTTCATGGTCACCACCCTAAGCATTCCTGAATTGTCATATAGCCAGGGAAATAAGTGGGGATACTGGCAGAGAGAAACTCTTCAGAGAGAAGTGATGGATTCTGGCCCAGGCTTAGTAAGCCATTAGAAAAGATGTTTACAGCAAACCCAAAAACATTCTGACCCACTCTAGGCAGACTGCTTTCATTCAGGTTATAGTGATAAAAAAATGAAAGCCTGCAAATTGCACTTATGGGCTTTAAAGTGCTAAAAAGGGCTCCTGTTGTACAAGTGATGCCTGACACAGAACTTCAAGTTTCAACTATTTACAGCTATAAAAGCAAGCCAGGCGCTTTTTTTCCCCCCTTCTGGAGCAACTCCTTCCACAAACCATCCAAAGCATCCTTTTTGGCAGGCTCCTCCGATGTAGCAAAGCCGGAGAACTCAAACGAACGGAAAGTCATGCAGTTATTTTTTTCGTACTTGGGGAAAGGGAAAAAAAGAAAACACCAAACCCAAACCGCTGAAGGGATATTCTTACAGAACTTCATTGCATAAACTCGGCCACATGTCTACCAGAGCAATGTCCCTTAACGACCTCTGGCAATGTAATTAATCAACAGCCCAGCGTGGAGCAACAAGGCACGGCTCCGCATGGGCAACACCAGCAGATCCAGCCCACAGCTGGTCAGGGCACCCACTCGGGGGTCGGGACAGGGACTGCAGCCCCTTGCCACCAGCCCAGCTCACTCAGCCTGTGCAGCCCTGTTTACCTGCGGTCTGCATTTACGTCCTACACCTGAACCACAAGTGCTGCTGGCTTCCACTTCGGTGGAACTATTCCTGCTAGGAACAGAGTCCCAAGGTGCTCCACAAGCAAGATGTCTGTACTCTTAAGGGGCTCTCCACCACTTTCACCAGCAGGTTTGTCTGGGGACTAATTTAGGCTAGAAGTGCTATCAGCCCTTCCCGACTGGACCAGCTCTGCAGAGCGAGAGCAGCCGGGAGTTAAACACCATCTCGCAGGGACAGGCAGGACAAAGTCATGCCTCAAGCAGAGGGATGATGTTAGGTTGAGTCCCACGACCACAGTTCTCACCTCTCCACCGCGCTGGGGTGCCAGCACTGCGCTGGTGTACCCACAGCGGGGGTGACAGCACACCCAGGGCAGGGGACACGCACAGATCTCCACCCTCTGCCATCCCTGCGATGCTGCGCTGCCCGATGGACGAGCCGGATCCGTGAGGGGGAGGCGAAGCGGAGCAGGGAGGCCGGGAGAGCAGCGGCCTGGCCACCCAGCTCGAGGGACACCTGGAGGCTGTCACGGCCACGCCGATGGCCAGGGCCATGCCTACCTCACGGGTGAAGAGGATGGCGGCATCGTAGTGCTCCTCGTGGTCATCGTCGAGTTGGTTGTGCTGGTGCTGCCACTTGCAGAAGTTCTTGAGCGTGGTGGCGGCGTTCCTGTTGACCTCCAGCCCCTTCTCCTTGTCGCCCAGCGCCACCACCTTCACCACGGCCAGCCGCACGTGGTTCTCCAGGCTGGCGTGCGCGTAGAGCCGGGAGGCGATGGAGGCCAGGGTGAGCAGGTAGTGCTGCAGCCCCTTCCCGTACTTGCGCACCATGGAGGCGTCGGCCACCAGCAGCAGCTCCACCTGCCGGGCCCGGGACACGGAGCGCCGCCGCCGCCGCCGCCGCCCGTCCCCGCCCGCCGGCCTGGCGGGGTCCCGGGTCTCGCAGCTGGTGCGGGCCGGCACCGTCTCGAAGCTGAAGCGCTCCCTGCGGAAGACGTGAGGGGCGCGGGCCGGGCCCTCGCCGTAGATCCGCGCTCCGGCCTCTCCCCGCGCGGCGCGGCGCGCCGGGCGCACGGTGTAGCGGGAGCGGCCCACGGCGAAGAAGCCGTCGAGGCCGCCGCAGAGGTTGAACACGGCGAGCGAGCGCGGGCTGCCGTCCACCGTGCCGCGGTAGTGGCAGCGCGGCCCGTCGCGCTCCAGGTCGAGCAGGAAGCGCTGTCCCCCGGCGTAGAGCACGTAGCCCGCCCTGCCGCCCCCCGCGTAGGTCGGGTCGAGGCGCCGCACGGCCCCGCGGGGCGGCCCGGGGGCGGGGGGCCGGGCGGGCGGCGCGCCGGGCTCGGCAGGTGCGGGCGGCGCGGCGCGGCCGGCACGGGCGGCCAGCAGCAGCCACAGCAGCGCCGGCAGCATCCTCGCCGGGGCGCGGGGCAGCGGGGCGGCGGGGAGAGTGATTGTGGTGCTGATAATGCTGGTGGTAATAAGGGGAGACGGCCTTGGGGAGGAGGCGGCCGGCGGAGTTGAGGGATGGGAGGAAAAGGAGAGATGCGGGGAAAGGGGGAAAAAAAAAGAAATAAAAAGGAGCAGCAACGACAAGAAAAAATAAAAATTAGGAAAAAAAAGTTCTCCCTCCCGAAGTCAAGTGTGAGCGGGAGAGATAAAAACGTCAACAAAAGCCGCTCGCGTGTGAACTTTGTGTTTCTCTGCAGGGAAGAGCCGGGAACACATGGAAAGAGAGAGAGAGAGGCAAAAAAAAAAAAAAAAAAATTAAAAAAAAAAAAAAATCCCAAGTCCCTGCTGCCGGGGAGGCAAAGTGAGGAGAGAGGAAAAGGAGGAGAGACGGCTCGGAGCCGGCAAGTAGAGAAGTTTGAGCACTTCCCACTCCTCTTGCACTCCTCTGCTGTAGTCACCGGATCATCACCAGCAGCAGCAGCAGCAGGGGCAGGTCTGCTGCGACTCGGCACTTTGTCGGGCTCCGGTGGGCTCCTTTCCTTCTTCTGCCCTCTTTTGTTTTGAAGAGAAGGAGGAGAAGGGGAGAGAAGAAATTCAGGCACCCAAAACCGCGTCGATCGCCTCCGGTGAGATGGTTAAAAAGGAAAAAAAAAAAGAAAAAAAAAAAAGCCCAAGAAGCGGAAAACGTCCTGGATTTCTGTAAAAGCCCCCTCCCTGTATCTTTCCTGTTGTTGTTGTTGTTATCCCCAGTCTGTCGATGTGAACAAGAGGAGAAGGGAGAGAAATGTGAAGATGAGAGGAGGTGGAACAATGAATTTATAGCGGAATGCCATCCTGCAATGGCAATTTCAACAATTCGTCACTGCAGGCTGCCTCTTAAAGGGAGAGCTTCAAAACCACCACTCCCACACTTCCTTCTCATTTAATCAGACAGAAGGAGAAACTTGAGGGGAGGCGGAAAGGGGGAGGGGGGGCGGCTTCGGGGGGAGGAGAAAAGCAGCGAGAGTGAGCGGAGAGAGGGAAGCAGGAGAGCAGAGCCGGGCAGGGACGGGCAGGAGGAGGAAGGTGTCGGGGGTGTGTGTGGAAAAGGCGAGGTTTGCCCCGGATCGCCGCAGAGCTCGGGATGTCCCCGCTTACCTCGCGTCCTGCCGGGCTGCGCTCGCAGGGCTCGGGCACGGCGAGGAGGAGGAGCAGGAGGAGAGGTCTGTGCCCGGCTTCGGGGCTCTCTGCCGGGCTGGGGGAGCCCCCGGGTCCCGCCGTGTCCCCGCTCGGCCCCGGCCCTGCCCGGGCAGCGCACAACTTCCCGTCTTTGTCTGGGCAGCCTCCGTGCGCCCAGCCTGTCATTAGTGCCGGCGAGCTGTCATCCTCCCGGGCGGGCTGGCTGCCCCGAGCCCGGAGCGGGGTGGGCGGGGAGGATCCCTGACCTCCGGGATGGCTTCGGAGCCTTGGATCATCCCCCGCTGTCACACACCCCGCCGAGCCCGGCCCCCAGCAGGGACACAGGTGACTGCAGGCCCCGCAGCGCTGCCGGAGGGTCCGCGGGGACGGCGAGCAGCTCCTTCCCTGCCCAGCTCACAGAGACAGCGAGGCACCCCTGGGCATTCCGCTGAGTTCCCCTGCTGAGGTCCGGACCCCGCACCGACAAACGAAAGTGCTCGTTTCTGCCGTGTTTCCTCTCCACATCCCAGGACAGTGCCAGGAACAGGTGTTCTGGGATGCAGGGCTCCAACCTCAGCCTCACCTGCAAGCAGCATCTCGCTCCCGACCACTCTGGAAAAGAATGATGTGCACACCTGTAATGCCTGGCAGGGCAAGGATGGGTGGTGGGATGCACAGACCTGCCCCTGCAGCTTCCAGGGGCTGCTTAGCAAGTCCACCATTTCTTTAAGGAACAGCTTAACTAGAACCACTAATCTTCAAAAATTAATATTCCCATGTAAATGATTGCATTAACAAAACCTTGAGGTTGTGTTTATGAAATGTTTACTCACTAAAGTTTTACAAGTGTTCAATCTTCTTTTTCCATTTTCTGGAAATACCTGTGATACCTGTGAACCAAAGTTCACTTCTGAACCTCCTGCTATTTCCTTTTCTACATTTCAGTGTTCTGTCATCCCCAGAAATTCTTGACTAGAGTCAGTAAGCTTCAAAATTAATAAGAGCTATGTATTAGGAAGGTCACATTAACTTTTTTTTGGGTATTGGGCCAGGACTTTTCAACATTTAAAAATTTAAACATTTTCTCAGTTACTTAAGCTTGTAATAAAGTTATAACAGCAGAAAAAAAATTTAAAGAGAGAGAGAAGACATATTTTGATTGAAAAAAAGAACCTGTAATTTTCTTGGATGGGTTTTACTTTTCCTATGAGCCCAATGCATGTCTGTTCAGTACCAACAATATTTTTATTGACTTCACTGGGACCTGATTGAGCCCTGGATTTGCAAATGTGTCTGGGTCCAAACTCCCAGATACCCCTGGGAGAGGCACTAGAGATGAGATCTGGGATAAGGAATGTATTTTGGATAACAACCTCAGCACATCTCATTAAAGAAGTGTTAGTTTGTCAATGAAAAGGCATATGGTGCACAAGAGGCCAGTGTAATGTTCTCCCATGCTGCAGCCTAATTCCAACTGTCCGGCCATATAACCTTGGAAAAACAGGAATGCTTAGAAAGGCTGGTGATAATTAAATGGTGTGTCCCCCTGCTCATCTCTGAGTTGTCTTTGATTTCCCAAATGACAGAAGAAGTTGGCTGGGCTACCCTGTTACACCAAGCAAGGATCCAGGATTTCCAGGAAGGTACAAATTATTTTGTGCAAACCATCCCACAGATTAGGAAATCTGTCCTGTTTGCATTGCAAAACTGCAATAACTCAGCACAGCAGTGCAATAATGGAAAGATACCTCGTGCAATGACAGGGAATGTCTTTTAGTCTGAGAGCCGGAAGTGTAAGGATAAATCACTGGAATGAATCATCTCTTTCCTCACATTTCTGCCCTCTTAGCCTCTTTTTACAGATAGAGCACTGCCTTTAAACAAGAAAGCCTGTTAGCATGTCCCAAGTTGTGGATGACACTAAATCCTTGTCAAACAGCTCTGACCTGGAAATTTCAAGGCTGACCTTTCCCAACTGAGAGATAGAGAGCCACAAATCCTCGATTAGCTTTGAGGCACAACACAAGTCTTGTACACTCTGGATCGGATTCAATCCTGATGAAAGAAGACACAATCCTCTGGAGTCAATGGGAGCTACAGGCTGCTGTCATTAAAGTTGTGTTCCACCCCCTGGGTTTGTCCATGAAACTCTTTGGGATCCTGCAAATAACAGCCTGGGTAGCAGGGGATTCCTGATCCTATAGTGCCTTAGTCACATAAAAAACTTTGTTCTAAGCATTACAAACACTCACATGAAGGAGTAGCTTGAGAGATGTGGAGATACTGGAAAAGTTGTTAAAGATTTTATCCAGGTGTCCTTCCAATTTTTTATAAAAAGGTCCTGTTTTACATCACCTGTTTTTCAATGCTCAGGCACATTGGAAGGGGATAGAAAACCATCAATCCAAGGTCCTGCGTCTGCCTACAGCCTCCTGACAAGCAGTCAAGGCTGAGCAGGGATGTCCTGCCCAGCAGCACCTGCCTTTCATCATTAATTGAACTCTTCCTTCTTGGAAATTAAAGTAATTCTGTTCATTATTCTGGTGTTAGGACTGTCTGGCATTTTTATGCCATTGCACAGGGAAGATGGCAATTACTGTGAGAAGTAACCTTTGTTCCGTAAAATTATAGGAAGGCTGAATCAAACCCAAGAAACTTGCCTGCACAACATGTTTTAAATACAAAAAAAAAAAAAAACCAGCATTTGATAGACTTGTGATTGAGATTGGGTAAGATACTACTCAAAAATCTACCTGTAGGAACACAATTCTTAACATAGGACAGCTCTGTCCCTAAAGCCTCTCTTCCGTTAATTTGTAGGAAATTTTAATATGATGGTGATCAGAGGGATGGAGCAGCTCTGCTAATAAGGAAAGGCTGAGAAAACTGGAATTGTTCAGCCTGGAGAGAAAAGACTTTGGGATGACCTAATGCAGCCTTGCAGTTGCTGAAGGGAACTTAGAGGAAAGATGGAGCAAGATTATTTTTAAGAGCCTGTGATGACAGGACAAGGGGGAATGGCTTCAAATCAAAAGTGAGCATGTTTAGATTAGATATTAGGAAAAAATGTGTATTCTGAGAGTGGTGGGGCACTTGAGCAGGTTGCCCAGAGAAACTGTGGGTGCCTCAACCTTGGAAGTGTCCAGGGCCATGGTTTGTTGCTCTTGTCAGAAGTTTTAGCAGTGCAAACATAATGATTACAGTGCTCAAGTCAGCTCATCTTAAAGCCTCCCTTCAGTGATGCATTAAAACCACTGAAGAAATCTATATCTAAGGGGCTCATTAGTAATAAAATACTCATTATTAAGTAATTTTGCAAAGAATTTTAAAATATTAATATTTTAGGCTAGTGTTTTGGAAAGGACTAGATATTCCAGCTAGGATAGCAACAAAGGGAATAGTGTCCCTTTTTTGGACCATGTGTCTTTCTGTGGCTTGGATGCTGTGGAAACCTCCAGGCAGCTGTTTTGAGTGACTTTATCTTGCTTGTTGATATTGAAATGTATTTTTGGGTGATAAACAAGACAACACCACTGTTCTTGGTGCATCCTTTGTGCCAGTCTCACCAGATGTGTTGGGAGCTGAGTGCTCCTGGAGGCTGAAGTAATTTCTGCATCCTTCTCCTCTTGCTTGTGGCAAAGGCAGTGCCCTGGGGGCTGTGCCCCCTCCCATTTCCACAGCTGGCATTCCCTCCACACACACAGCTGGCATTTCCAGGGAGTCCAGGACAAAGCTTCTACAGGCCTTCAATTATTTATTTGAAGGTCAGGTGACATTTACCTCAGAAAAACAATCAGAAAGTATTTTCACAAGGAAGACACAGGCTGCTCCTCAGTTTCTTGGATGGCATTATCCAGGTTGTACCTTTGTGCCCCTCACAAGCCACCCCTGCATTTGTAACTGGCCAGAATCTCCAGTTTCAACAAAATAATGAACTTAAAGCAGTCATATTTGGCCAGGAATGTAAGTATTTTTGGTGTGAACAACTGTGGCTTTAAGGCAAATTGTTTTACTTCTCTATGGCCAATGACATCTTCAAGGGAACAAAGGAGACGCCTTTGCTTGGGGGTTGTGTTTTATAAGTGGCATGTGCAAGCAGTGGATCAAGGGTATAACAGTTCCAGAAGGCTGAAATTTTTACATTTAACATCAGCTTTGTTTTTCTGTCAGGGCTGAGGAGGCAGCCACAAGGGGTGTGGAGTTAAAGTGGGTTGGGCACTTTTAAAATACTGTATTGTTTTACTGTAACAACACAAGAATATTGTGAATTTGTGGGTACTGTATCATATTAAAATAGGAAACTTTCTGAGGCCTGGCTAGAAATCAAATTGTTGAGGTATCATGGAGGAAGAAAAAATACTTCTGCAAGATTAAACATAAACAAAAATATATAATGTAATAACAGTACATGTCTTACAGGTATCCAGGAGAGGGATGAGCTGATGGATCAAAAGAAGCAATGGGGCTGTCCAGTCAGGAGGAGAAGGAGATGCAAATGACAAATTGTATTTTCAGGCATTAACCTGTAGAATGGACTGGGATGGGATCCTCACCTTCCAAAAACTTCTGCAAGAAATGGGCTCACATAAGCCATAACACAAAGTGAATAATTGTGACCATTGAACCTACCATGAATTTTGTTGAAAAACACATGTTGGGTGGAGGCACTGCTCTGCAGGAAGTATCACATGTTAGTAGAGTAAGCATCAGACCCTTCTCCTTTTTCATTTTCTGAACAGCAGCAAGATAATCAGAGGAAGGGTAAAATGTTAAACTTTCCTTGTAAAAAAAAATGACACTTGTTATAAAAATATATTTTAAGGGTGCAAGATATGCATGTGATGTATTCTGCAGCTGTTCCTTCAGAGGAGTAGAAGGTCTGAAAAACTCTCGAGTGTAGTTTATATGAGGAGCAGCAGACATTTAATTAATCTCAGACCTAGAATTTTACAGCCAATATGTGGTCTCTGAACATCTCTGCTCTAGTTAGCAGAACATCTGTAGTAGAAAAACAGAGCTCAAATAAATCTGCATTCTCTTGTACCCCTCCAACCCTTACCACTTTTTGTCATTATTTCTTTAAATATTTTTCCAAAGATGTATATGTTCAGCTTCTCCCTGTCCTCCTAGTCCTTCTTTTGCACATAGCCTGGATGTTGATCCTATATTCTGAAATAGCCAGATCTGAAATTCTGGGGCAAATATAATAATTTTAAAAAACCTGAAACATTATTGTTTTAAAATTATTTTCTTTTTCAGTTAAGTTCTCAGTTGCTGCAAATTGGGATGGTTCCACGTGGGCAAATTGTTAGAGGCATAGCTTTATGAATTTACACATCTATAAATGATATTCCAGTTCTGGAGGTGGAATATCTTTTTCCATGTCATCTGAGGCATAAACCAGAAAATGTACTTCCCTAGACTTCAAAGTCAAAACTGTAAGAGTGATTAAAGAGAAATTTAAAACAAACATTCTCTTGCCAGATCTCACCTGGCATCAATACACACACTCCACCACTTCAGAGATCAAGTTCTGGTTGCCGTGTGCGCGGATTTTTCCATCTCAGTCCTGGTTGCCCTGAAGCTGGGGGAAGGAAGGGCTTTGCAGCTCCTGTGAGGAAGGAGGGAATGCTCTCAGGTGGCACCACTGCCTGGCCCAGAGCTACATCTGGCTTTTCCTCACTCCAAAGAGAAATCTTTGCCATGAGAGGGGAAGGTGGAGCACCCAGAGCTGCCTCTGCCAACGTGAATCCCCAAGCAGGACCATTTTGAGAGTTCTTGCTGTATAAGAGGGATTGTAGGTGCTCCCAGGGTGTTCCTGGGGTAGGATCAGGATCCTGCTTTTGGAGGGATTCTCCTGTTGCCTCCACTGGCCGTGCTTTGGTTTGCACCAGGGAGGGCTCATGGAGGATTCCTTTGGGGTGGAAACTCAACCAGAAACATGATCCCACGGGCACACAGGGCACAGGAATAGAGAGAGCTAGACCAAAGAAACCCTCCTGAAGGGGTGCTGAGTGGGTGCCATGTCCTGAGTCAAGTGTTCCACATCCAGATCTCCCATCCAGCTGCACTCCTTCCTAGAGCAGCCAGTCCTGCTCCTTTGGAGGAACACCAGGCTGCAGTGTCAGCTGAGCCCTGCACAGCGTTCCTTTTCAAAGGTTTTAGACACTGTGCAGGCTGAGATGTTCCATCTGTAAGGCAGGGATGCAGCTTTTGGGATATATTTTCCTGTCTCTAGCAGTGGAAAGCATCCCTTTAATGATTAGCACAGACATGTTAATGATCAGCACATACATTTTAATGTTTAGCACGTATCTTGCAGTGCACTCACTTCCCTCAGAAGGGCTGGGAGGTCCGTGTGACATTTAAATGCTATTTTAGTCTTATTTTAAGGGCTTAAATGGGTCTCAAATGATGCATTAGGCTCAGGCTGGCCTTGGGCGTAAGGGCGCGATTCACCCCGAAAGAAAAGCCCAAACACAAGTCTCATCACAGCTGCAATATTCATTTCTGGAAGGCACCCAGCAGGTCTTATCCAAGCCACTACAGACAGGCAGTTTGAGTTTTTCCAGTTCCTAATGATTACACAGTATCCTGGAGTCAGTTGGACAACTTCCACTGAGAGTGAAACTCTTTGTATTTAATATCCCCCGAAAATAAAAGTGGTATAAGAGAAGGGCCTCAGTCTTTTTCTTCTTTTATTGCTGCTGTTGAAAAGGTTTAGCCCACAGGGATTGGAGCACTGGGCAAAAACACAAAATATGCAGTACATCCTGTTACACCAAAGCAGGCAGATCCTCTCCTGTAACAACCAGACCGGTACAATGGGAGACTTTGTCTGGTTTTCCTGACCATACAGCCTGCATGGGCTGTCATTAGGGTTTCCATTTCAGGAAGTTAAATGGTGGAAATTGATGAATATCACAACTCCTTTTTCACCATTGTTCCGGGAGGGTGTGTGTTTGAAAGGGATGGGGGAGCTCTATTACCTGATGCTGCAGTGGAAGTATTCCTGCAAGAGGAAATTATTTATCCCTCCTTACTGGACGCCCAGAATATCACCAAATATGAGTCTTGGAAATCTTCAGCAGCCATGATGCAAAGAAATCTGTAAAGAAATAAATAAATGCAGTGTTTAACAGATATAATGCGTGGGCAGAGCACAGAACAGCTTGATCTTGAGTTGATGTGAACAACTCCATCAAAAATCCAAATCAAAATCCATCTCTCCTGACCTTCAGCAGGAGAGAAACCTGAGGTCCACTAGACAAAAACACTTTTCCACTCTACATCATGCTACAAAATCTCTTCTGGTCTGAAATGGATTTACAAAGGAGTATAAGAACACCCAGCCCATCTGTCAGGGCATTCAAACAGGGCAAGAAACTTCCCAACCAAACCAAACTTTTGCTCTCCTACGTAATCTGAGTTGTAGGGATTTCGTCATAGCCTCAAGGCTGTTTCCCAAATCACCTCTTCTGTCTCAGAACCCTTCTGCTTCTCTGCTCTCTTGCCTGCAATATTTTCAGATTTTTTTTTCTCCCAGAGGAACATTTTGCAATGTTCATGTCATGGTCTAGATCATAACCACACCAGGCAACCTTATTTCCTTCCTGATGTTTACTGGGGTTTATGTGCTCCAATATGAACTGACAAATGTGTGTACTCAAGCCCTTGCCAGTGAACAGCACGACTTTCCATGGTTCATAAAAACTCACCCATCCCCAGTGTAGCAGAACCATTCTCCTCTGCTCAGAGCAGGAGTTCACCCCTTCCAAACATGGAAACCATATGGTGACGTGTTTTAAGAGAAAACATAACCAAGCAATGTCCCACCCATGACCTTTCCTAACAAAAACCTCCCCTTTCCATGCTGGAACTCCATCCAGTGCAGGCACCTGGTGTCCCACAAGGTGCCAGCTGCTGCTGTGTGAGGAAGATGAGTGTTGCCACTATGTTTGTGCCACGTGTTCACACCCAAAACACACAGATTGACCCACATGACTTATTAAAACTTGGTATTTTCAGGGAAGAAATGAGAGCTTTTGGAAAGGTGTCCCAATGCTTATTAACCTTAACTGGTAAAAAATGGCATCCAGCTCCTAATCTGAAATCCTTTTAGCTGCAGTGCCCAGACATCACACCTTATTAAACATTTTCCTGCCAGTCTGAAGACTCTGCTACTTCTTTTTCCTAGTTAGTCAAATTATAGATAATAGCTCATCACTCTGACACTTCCCTTGCAAGGCTTAAGCACAGTAAGGACTTTGTGCTTATGCAAAGAACAATTTTTCAGTATTTCAGTCTGTGTTTTGGCCTCCTTCAGCTAATCAGAAATATCTCTAAGCTGTGGATATTGCTGCTGGACAAAGCTATGCTGCAGCTTGGCTCCAATAACCCTGTTGGGCAGAGACCACACCACGAACTCATTACCTGAGGAACAGCAGCAGCTCCTCCCTTTGCTTTTGCACAGCCCCTGCTTCTCTGGAGAGAATGTCCCTCCTCTGAGGTCATGGTTTAAAGCCTTTTTTTCCAGAGACACTGCTCAGCTCCATGCTTCATCATCAGGATCCTAAATTCTTCACGCCAGTGTCCAGCCCATTTTAAAGCTTAGACTGCCTCCAAAGCTGATTTAATGCTTTATGTGACTCTGATTTTATACTTCTGTATTGGGATAGATTAGATAAAAGGAAGAATTGTTCCCTGTGAGGGTGGGGAGGCCCTGGCATAGGGTTCCCAGAGGAGCTGTGGCTGCCCCTGGAAGTATCCAAGACCAGCTTGGATGAAACTCAGAAGAGCCTGGGATAGTGAAAGATGTCTCTATCCATAACAGTGGGGTTGGAACTAGATGATCTTTAAGGTCCCTTCCAAGCAAGACCATTGCATGACTCCATGATTCTCTCTCTATTTGCAGGCCTCTGATATAATTATTAAACTGTGTTGTGCTAAGAATTGTGTATTTTGCTATAGAGAAGGAAAGCCTTGCTTGATGCTGTCCCTTTACAGTCACACGTTGAGGTCCCTCCCTTCCCAACCCAGTCAACATTTGCTGCATATTTTCTCCTCCTCAGCAAATCCACATGAACAACACTGAGCAACCGCAGCATAATGAGGGTGAATAATAGTTCTGGGTTGTACAGTCACTTCCTCCTCATCCCCTGTGAGCTGCAGCATTTGCCTTCCAGGCCAGGGTTGTAGGGGTCCCTCAGAGTGAAGTCAGGCTTTCCTGAGTGCCACTGACAAAGACATGACCTCACTCCAGCCCTGTTTTGGACACATTTCTACTTATAGGGCTTAGGTAGCACCTCCCTCCTGCATTTCACAGAGACATAAACCCCCCCTGTCCTTTCCTGTTTGCATCTTCTGAAGAGCTCATTTTGGTAAATTCTAATTGTAGGGTTTTTTTTTTGTCTTACTTAGAACAGTCTGTCTGCAGTTTTGTGTAGATGAGGTCAGAGCAATTTTGTAGTGAAGAGCATTATAGCAGTCTCACATTCTCACTCCACCATCAGTGGGATCAGGGAGAAAATTGGAAGGGTAAATGCTGGAAATCTCATGGGTTGAGATTAGGACAGTTCAATGGTGAAAGCAAAAGCTGCACACAAGCAAAGCAAAACAAGGAATTAATTCACTTTTTCCCATGGTCAGGTGCTCAGCATCCCCAGGAGAGCAAGGATCCCCATCACACCTAACAGTGACTTGGGAAGACAAACCCCATCATTCCAAATTTCCTCCCTTCCTCCTTCTTCCCTACACTTCATATCCTGAGCAGGATGTCACTGGGATATCCCTTAGGTCAGCTGGGGTCACCTGTCCTGGCTGTGTCTCCTCCCCAGCCTGACAGGACAAAAAGCAGGAAAGGCCTTGGCTCTGTGTGAGCTCTGCTCAGCAACAACAAAACTATCTCTGTGTTATCAAACCTGTGCTCAGCACCACGCCAAAACACAGCCCCACACCAGCCACTGGGGAAAAAATGACCTCTATCCCAGCTGAAACCAGCACAGGGAGAAAACACTTAGTGGGTGAGGCAAATCTGCAAGTCCTTGACAAAAAACCTCACTGCACATCACTGTGCACAGGCTGTACTTGTCCTTGGAAGCAAATGCTGGATGAGGTGCAATATTTTATTGGTGTTGTTCTGGTTTTGGTGGTTTTTTGATCTGTGTGCTCATTTACAGTGACAGGGAATAGTCCCCATTCTAAGGAGTCAAGGAATGCTGCAAGAATGCAGCATGCATGCACATATGGAAATGCATGCACAAAATGCAAGGCCCATCAGGCTGTCTGCTGTCTGCAGGGTCACCCCTGTGGCCCTCTGTCCTCCCTCATTTGCTAACCCTGTTTTAACAAGCACCTGGAATGGCTCAGCTGTGATGCTCCTGCTGCTCCTGCTCTGCAGCCCCAGAGACCTCACTCACATCCTCTTCTTGACTCAGTGACTTGCATGGGGCAGAGGCACAATTCCAAAACAAAGCCAGCAGATGCTGTGGGTCCCTGAAAGCCACATGAAGTTGGAGCTCTGATGGTTTTCATTATTTTGTGGTGTGAGTGCCCTGTGTTCACATGGCCTGATGGATTTTAGCAAGCTCTGCCCTTAGTTTGGGTTTCAGGCTCTTTCTGCAGATTTGAGGGCACACTCTGTGCATGTAAGGGGGGATATTATTTTATTCTTTCATGCTGGAAAGCAAAGTTTCTATTTCTCCAGCCTCTTTACTTGCTGAGCTATCATCAAGACACTGGGAGAGTTATTGGTCAATACCTCTTAGAGTAAAAGTTAGTAATGTTTCCCAGTAGTAAATGTTGCGGCAAAGACAAATTCCTTTCAAGTTCTGAATCAGATTCTTCCATCCCTCAGATCTGAGGAACTCTGAAGAGAAGGGTTTTCATCCTGAACCCAGAACTCTCTACATTGTTAATGGGACTGTCAAGGTGCTGTTTGTACAAGATGTGTTTCAGAGAGCTCAGCCACCCACACGGCAACTGCAACCACAGAGGCAACACTTCAGAGCATCCTATCTGAGAATGCATCTAGAGGACATTTCAGACAGACCTGAGGCTCCTCTGCTCCTGCTGGGAGCTGCCTGGACATGAGCCAGCTCTAATTCAGGAGTCCTGCAGACATGTTAGCTCAGTTCTGTTGGAGGTAATATCAAAGCCCTTGCAATCTTCTGCCTTGAGATGATGCCTCGTAGGTAAAGCTCAGTCCTCAGGTGATCTGGAGTTTTCTTGCCTCCGTGGATGTCAGAGGAATTCCACCTCAGAATAAAAGCACTCAGGGGAGGTGTTTTTCTGCTTTCTGCTATGCCATAACCATTGATTTGCCACAGCAGATTTTTCTACAGAGGCTACAGCTGGTTTCAGGGAACCTCTCTGGACCCTGCTGAACATCAAGCAGGTTTTTAACAACCTCTACCAGCTTTCTCTGCCTTGCTTTGCACCCACTCAGGCCTGGCCAAAATCCAGCCCTCAGCCACAGCCTAGGACTCCTTTCCTAGTGTACATACTTTGCAGATAAAAAAAAAAAAAACTTGGATCAGAAGAAAACCAGGCAGAAACCCCCTGCCTGCAGTCACGTGTCACACCCCAAGCAAAATCAAGGGTTCTTGGCTCTCAGTCCCAGCAGACAACAAGTTTGCACCTGAACCATTTGGAAGCAAAATCTTTTCAGGAAAAAGGCATCTGGCCCAAAATGCAGCATGGATTCCTTTGTTTAGTTTAGCTGAATCCCATGGTTTTGCATTTTCATCCCTCAATCCTCCCGAGCAGAGAAACAAATCTCCGGTAATTTGAACACATGTATGCTCTGCACTGGCTCCCGGCTCGGGTAACTTGTTCCATATTCTCAGCACCATTTGCATTAAACAGTTCTGCCACGACTCCCCTGTGCTCCAAGTGCTCAGAAACAGATGGGCAAACAAAGCAAAGAGCGGCCCTCTCTGCACCTGAGTTTTGGGCTGGAATCTATGCAAACCTGGGGACTAATCAGGTCATTTTAAAAGAAGGGAAATTCCTGCAAAACGTTTTTTTTTTCCCCCCTCCCCACTTCTTCAAACAAAGTGAAATGTGAAGCCACTCCAGATTACAGCATGTAAATTGATGTGGAGATAAGATAGGCTTTGTTTTGTTTGAGACTCAGAAAGATAACTTTATGTAAAGCTCCTTGTTGTTGGCAGCCTACTTTCTTTGCTGAAATATGATTTAAAGTCATCATTTACCAACTTTTTTCACAACACTTTGATGGGAGTAGGAGGAAGGTGATAGTGGGAAGTTTTTCCATGGGAGGTTTGCTGAATAGTTATGAAAATGTTGGATTTAAATCCCTGTGCAGGAGAACCTCTCTGCTTGGTTTTTTCCTGAAAAGTCAGACCCATGGCTGACTGCGTGTTTCTCATCATGTTGATACTGTCTGTACCTTTGAAAAAAACACCCAAAAATGAAACCAGAAAGAATGAAATCTCTATTCTGTAAAAAATGTTCTCCAAAAGGCTGTTGGGCAGAGTTCTAATCTGAGAAAACTGGTGTTTTCCTGACTCAGGCAGCAATGCTCAATGGTTGTGAACAGTATTTAGTGACTGTCAGTGTTCAACCTGTATTTGCTTTGCTTTCTGTTTTGTCTCTGTCTCCCTTCAATGAAAAAAAGCTCCTGAACAGCAGGGAAGTAGTTTTGCAAAATTTTTGCTAAAGAGCAGGGAGATCTTTGTGATGTTAAGTGAGTTTTGTATGCTCTGTCCTTTCCAGCTCTTCTACCTCCAGGAGCAAGAGAGAGATGGAACCTGCTGATTGTTGGAAAGCAGGAGAGCAATTGCTGAACAGTAATGTCACAAAATAAATAAGTTGTCTTCAGCTTAAAGCCTGCTGTCCTGATTTCTGGGATTTTTTGTTTATTGGTTTGTTGGTTTTTTTTTTAAAGGCTGAAACCTTTTCTTGCTTTTTAGCATGACAACAATAAAAGTTCGTCACTTAAAAATAAATACAGATTTGGTACATGAAAAGGTTCACTACAGCTTAGATAAAAGAGTGAAAGTCTTGATGAGAGATTTTCTGGAAACCAACCAAATCTCCAAGCAAAGTGTTCTTGAAATGCCCAGTGCCTCTTGTATGTACAGAAAAAATTGTTGGGCTTATTCGGGATGACTTGGATATGGCAGATCCTTATGCAAATGCCAGAAGCATCCAAACTTTCAGGGAGCTGGAGTTGGAGCACCTACAAATGACCTTCAGGTTTTGTGAAATGGCTGCAAAACCATCCCCACAGGTTCCCACACTTGCATTCCAGAGAAGAGCCTGAGGCCATCCTGGAAATCCTAAATATCCGTTGAAAGTCACTGACAAATGGCTGGAGTTCTGTAAAACCCCTAAATAATTTTGGAACAGGTTTAGTAATCCCTTGAAACCTGCAAGCTTTGGAAAATCCCAGCAATGTGGATTCATCATTACAAATGAGAGACAACTGTGGAAAACCTGTGAAAAGGAGAGTCTTTTTTGTTGTCCTGGAAGATCTCAGCTATCACATTTTATCTTCTCCAGCATCTCTGCCTCAATTTGTTCCAAATCTTGGAACAAAAGAACACTTTGGTGCCCAAGCCATTCAAGAACAGTTTTCTTACAGATCAAATGACATGTCTGGAAGCATCTTGAACCTATTAATATTATTGCTATGACACTGAAAAGGTTCTCTTTCATGCATTTGATATTAGGACAGTGCTGACAGATCTGCAGCCTCACCTAATAACAGTGCTTGAAGAACTAAGATTTCACTAACCATTAATCCTACATGACACAGTTTTATTTTTATCATTCTGTTTGTCTAAACAAAAGCAAACTTGCCTGATTTTTCCTTTACTGCTGGTAGTTGTACAAATATTTACTGACTCACCTAAGCTGGGGTTTTTTACTCCAACAGTTTTTACCCAGCTGAATGAGGTAATTTAAATGGTCATTTACAATTAAAAAGAATTCTCACATACAACAAAAAAAAAGTTTTACTTTTTTTGGGGGGGGTGGGGTAATTTGCTACAATCAGTCTTGAGCCAGGCTTTATTTTATACTGCAGTAAATGTTGCTACCCATCAACTCCCAGCAATTAAAATGGCATTGGAGTATGATCAGCCTGCCCACAACCTCACTCTGCTGCTTTTCAGAGGGAAAGGATGAGTAAAATGTCTGCAAAGGGTGTTTTATCTAGGCTGCAAAATGAGCACTGTGAGGGTTTTGTTTGTTTTGCTGGAGGTGTGGAGTTGTACCCAGGTTCCCAAGTAGTGGAAAAATGCAATCCCCCCAGTGAAAGGATGCAGCAGGAGCAGCCAGGGAACTGGAGGCTGCCTGAGAGGTCACGAGCACAAGGGACCTCTTTTTGAAAGGATTCTTTCCTCCTATTCCCTAATTTCAGTTTTGATTTAAAGAAATAGGATAAAAAAGGTATAATGCCATTTCTCCTAGCTTTGTTAGAAGGAAGCCAGCATTAAATCTTGCTTCCTTCTAGGCTCTGCTTTATATTTTGGTGATGTGAAGAATGGGATCTGAATCCACATGGGCCCATTATTTACCCTCATCTTCCTTTCTATTTTTCCTCTACATTTTTAGTTTAAGTACAGCCCTTGACTGTCTGTTTCTAAAGCCTTGATTAATGGGAGCAGCCCACATCCTTAGCAAAGCCAGGAATGCTGCTGTGACATTTTCCAAGCTTACCCCAGGTAGGATATTCCCTGAACTGCAGTGGAGTCATCCAGCTGCCCTCAGTGGTTTGGAGCTCAGACCCAAGGTGTGTGGTGGAATGTGCAGGAGAGATCTGGATCAAATTCCTCTTCAGTGTCTGTTTTATAGAGGAAGGAACTGGTTAGTGAGGCTTCCCAGCCCAGGTCTGAGTGCTCAACCATATCATCAGCCAAAAAGGGGAGAGTTAGGAAGAGCCTCTGACTGCTGTTTTCAAAAGAAATGCCTTTCTCAGGCCTCTGCACTGGAAGCATCTGTTCTTATTTATGCAGTTTTTCGTATGCAAGAGGATATCATACATCTTCATTCTGGAGAGATTATTCCTGACTGAAAAAAACCCAACCAAAAAAAACCCCAGACCCCAAAAACCAATGCAAACCAAGAGAATCTCAAAAAAATAGAAACCCAAAGACACCTCAAAATAAAAACCAACCCCAAAACATTTGAAAGGAAAATAAAAATCTCACACCTTGAAAATATCTCCAGAGAAGGTGAGATTGGCTCCTGGGTGAGATGTTTTCACCCAGGCTGGCCCTGCTTCAGCAAAGCACTCAAGTGCATCCATAAGCTCTGTTCACCCCAGTGGGAAGCCTGGATTTTGACTGGATTTTGTGGAACAGCTGCCAAGCAAACTCACAGTGCATCCTGGTGCAGGGAGGAACCTGATTAAAGCTGTTGTAAGAGACCACTGGAGAAAGCCAAGTGCTCTGTACAACAACAACTTTTATTGATCCCATAAAACTCAGGAACACTCCTCTTAGCCAGCCACCTATTTTTGCCTGCTATTTACAAAAAAATGAACCCTGCTATTCACGTATCCAAAGCCAAAGAGCACTCTTGCAGTAAGTCTCAGCATTTAGAGCACTCCATGAAAGAACCATCAGTGGTCTCCCCACAGAAAACTCCTCTCTCCTTGGAGCTAGATAGAGTGAGCCATGGTGATGGAGAGAGGAGAATTCATCCTGATTCAGGGAGCTCTGTGACCAGTCTAGCTCCCTGATATCTGAGTGGGAAATGAGCAGTGTGCCACTGGGATCCAGGGCTGCAGGAGGAAGATTGTGGCCAGCACACTGAGGAGAGATCATCCTCCCCTCTTCTCTGGGCAGTGATGTGTCCAGCTCTGTCTCCACAGTTCAAGAAGGAGAAGGAATTACTGGAGCAGGGCCAACTGAGGTTTCTGGAGATGCTGAGGGGGCTGGAGCATCTCCTTTACAGGGAAAGGCTGTGGGAGCTGGCGCTGTTCAGGAGACGTTTAAAAGATCAGACTCTTAATCAAGAGGTCCAGTGGTGCTCAGGACAAGGGGCAGGAGGCACAAACTGAAACACTGAAAGCTTCATGTGAATATGAGGAAAATCCTCCTTACTGTGAGGCTGGCAGAGCACTTGGAACAGGCTGCCCAGAGAGACTGGAGTCTGCTCCCTTGGAGATATTCCAAACCTGCTGGATCCTGTGTAACCTGCCCTGGGTGAAGCTGCTTTAGCAGGGGAGTTGGGCTGGATGACCTGGAGTGTTCTGTGAGTCTGTGCATTGCTGCAGGTGTTAAAGCTGTGCTGCTCTTTGGGCAGAATTCAGGAGTGTGATTTTCAAATTGGCACTAAGGAGACAAGCATGGCTTTAGCAGGGAGTGACACAGGATGGTGGAGAGAAAAAGGAGCAAGTAGGGAAGCCCCATGCTGGAATGCCACCCACTTAATCCATTATTATTGCCTGGTAATCTATTTATTCATGAGTAGCTCAGCTCTGTTCCATTGCTCCTGTCCTGGTTGTCTTGTTCCTTGTCCTGATAGATTCCAACTTCAGCTGAAATCACATCCTAGAGGAAATGAGTTGGGTTTATGTCTGTGTAGAAGGGCTGCTCAAGCAGGATATCTGTTTATTAAAGCATTGTCTGGCAATTCTCATAGGGTGTCTCTAACTTGTAAACCTTTAATACAAAAGGAGATTCAAAATGCAATCAAGAATACAATGGGGTTTACAAGTTCATGCAGTTATCCCTCTCCAATCCTATAATCCATCCTTCCGTGGTGACTTGCATGGTTCTGGCCTGATCCTACAACCCTCCATTCACATGGAAATACAGATATTCTCATTAATAACTGCTTTAAATAAATATAATTTACTACATGGCATACACATTTCAGAATCAGTCCTTCTGAGGAAAAGATGGCATTCTTTGCAGACAGAAAAGTGTTCCTTATGCTCAAATGGGAGATTTGATATTAATTTCCCTCCTTTTTTATATAATTTTTCTAAATGGAGAGGAGAAACCTCAAAAAAATGTTCACTTGAATTTGGAGGCATAAAACAGCCTTGGAGAGGTGTGAAGTCATCATCTGGTCCATGTCTCTGTTGAGAACTGGCTTGTGAGGAGAAACAATGAGAGAAAAACTTTGTCTGGTGTTAATTAATTAAATTAACATAAAATACACTTTTACTAGCTGGTCATTAGTTCACACATTTTTAGGAGAAAAGCACAGCTCTGTCACAAGCTGTTTGCTAAAGGATGTCATCAGCACTTGATTTCTTTAAATATCTTTTTAAAAAATATTTTTCCATTTCTGAACCAAGGATAATTCCTGTTGACTGGTTATCTTGGTACAGAAAACTTAGAGTGGGTGGGCAATTGTATTTTCATTTATGTTTCATTGCTTCTCCTTTTTTTAATGAAAAAGTTAGACTCCCTCACACAGCAATGTTATCAGCTCTTCTAAGCAGATAATTTATGAGCCAGCACAGATTACATTTGGGATGAAATAACCATAAATCTGTAGTATCTAATAACATGGCTTTGTGGAAGAAAAAGTAATTTGGAATTAGTAATGTTAAGCACAAATTTGTCTCTGACACCAATAAAACTCTTTTCCCTAGGAAGAGCTAATTCTGTGGCAATCAGCTTCTCTTCTGAGCCTGGAAAGAAAAACAGACTCTCACTTCTACTGAAGTGAATACTGAAACACAGGATTTTCACCTTCCTACCAGTGCTGATCTAGACTCTGGAATAAATTAAACCCTTGAAACTTTAACTGGGGAGGGCTTGCAGTGTCTGAAGCTGCTTGAAACAACAAAGATTCTTGGCACCAGACATTCCTTGAGATGCTCTTTCCATTGTAAAAAGGATTAATAATAACCAAACATGGCCAGTTAATTTCTCCAGAGTCCTTAAAGGGTGGAAACAGTGTGCAGATGAGGTAGAACCCCTCACTACTCTCAGCATTCAAAACCCTGCTGGGTATTCATAGCCTTTGAAATGTCTGCTTTTAATTATGCACATTGCCTTTCTGCCAGGGAGCAGGTGGAACAGCTTTCAGCTCAACTGGGAGCTCACATAAACTCCTCTCAGCATTCTCTTTTGGGGCTGCCTGTGTCAAGCCGAGCCTTTAGGTATGCACAGAGAATTTTCTCCTTCCAGTTAATTGTACAAGCAGTAATTGGGAAGTTGGTGGAGCCTGCACTTCCCCTCTTGCTCTGTTATCTGCCCACCAGCCAGCTCTGTGGCTGTGCTGTGCTTTGCTGAAAAAACCCTTTCTCTTTGTATCCAGCCTGGCATGGAACCATAAATTCATAGAATATCTCAAGTTGGAAGGGACCCATCACAGAGTCCAGCTCCTCACTCCTCACAGGGCTGCCTAAAACTAAACCATATGACTACAAAAAACCCATAAAAATTAAAGGAATGTTAACTGGGAATGTCCTTCAGAAAATGTCATGCTGGTTTTCTTTTTATAGCCACATCTCACAAGGCATTATATATCCAAGGTATACACACCTGTGTGCTTCATTCTGGGACTGTCCAGCCTGGAGAAGAGAAGCTCTGGAGTGATTTAATTGTGGCCTTCCAGTGCCTGAAGGAGCTACAAGAAGGATGGAGAGAGACAATTTACAAGGAAAGGAGTGACAGGATGAGGGGGAATGGCTGCAAACTGAAAAGAGAGTGGGTTTAGATGGGATTTGGGAAGAAATTCCTCCCTGTGAGGGTGGGGAGCCCCTGGCAGAGGCTGCCCAGAGTTCTTGGATTCCCTGTCCCTGGAATTTAAACCAGCTTGCATAGAGCTCTGAGCAACCTGGGATGGTGGAAGTTGTCCCTGCCCATGGCACAGGCTTGGAACTGCAGGATCTCTAAGGTCCCTTCCAGCCCAAACCATTCTGGGATTCCATGACAGAAATTCAAACAATGAATTAGTGAGAAATATCAACATCAAGCTTGTCCAAGCACCCAGCAGTCGCTCTTATCTATCCCCTATCTTTTTGTCACTCTTTATTCCAATGGCAAGAATAATTCCTGGACAACAGACAGAGACCTGCCATTTGTCCTTATTCCTTCTCAACTTAAATTGCATCTGTCAGGGAAAATTTTTCCCCTTTTATGGCATTTTTTTTCCAGGTTTCCCCTGTGTTGTTTATGGATGGAATGAACACAGCTGCAGATGCAGGCATGACTGAGAGTCAGGCATCCAAGCTCCCTGCCTCGCTACGAGCCTGCATGTGCCAAAGGGCTTTGGTGCACAAGCTGTTTGTTGACAGACACAAGGAGGTGGAGGATTGAAAATTCTTGCAGATATTGTTACACTGTACCAGGAATATCTGTCAACAATCAGGAGAAATCACACAGACCCAAGGTCTGCACCTCAAAAATGATTCACAGAAACTTCACAGAATATTTGGTCAAGTTTGGTTAAAGGAGACACAGCTATTTAAAGGCTGAAAGGATATTTTTAAAACTCTGATTTGACAAACACCCTTAAATGTAATTGCTATTCTGAATAAGTGTAAATGTATATAAAACTTCAATCTACTAAAATGAAAACAATCAAATAGCCCCAACCTGCCCTAAGCCTCTTATCTCCTTTGGTTTCACCTACAGCTCTTGGGGATGAGAGAGCAGAGATTGTGAAGAGACAGCACGGGCTTGGCACAGCCACAGCTTTAAAAACTCTTGATACTTGTCCTGAAAATGGAAAGTACAGGCTACTGCCATTCAGTAGCTGGATTTTGCTAGGAAAACTGTAATCACCCATCCTGCTTTTCTTCTGTTGGCTTCACTGTCAGGAGGTTCTCCAGTTCAAGGCTTTGGTTTTGTGAGGAATGCAGGGACAACTCTCAAGGGCAGGGCCATAAAAGCAGCAGAGACTCCATGAGCACAGACTCATTTTTCATCTAAGAAGAAACTCTCCCCACAAGAGACAAGACTTGTGGTGCTGTGAGGTGGTAATTAGGAAGAATGCAGACGGGAACTTATTATCTATGTAACATAAGCAGGAGAGCAGCAAAATTAAGTGGAGGGAGTACTGGTGGAAGTAAGAGTGAAGGAGAGCATTTTCAGTGTCCTGAGGTTATTACATTTCTACCACAAACCTTTAAAAAAGCAGCTCCTTACACAGGTATTAGCACTTCTCAGATCAAGTGGCCAGCTCCTCACAGCTACTGCACAAAGACGGTTTTCATCAGCTGGAGATGCAGGCAAAAAAATCAAAGTAGGGCTTAAGTGGGGTTTAAGATGGGTCTAAGCTCCTTGCAAAGCCTGAGAAACAGCTGGCATGCAGTGTAAGCATTGTTCATTCTACATGGAACAGTCCTAGGTCTTCTCCCCTTACAGGAACTCCCTCCTGAAGAGCCTGTTAATGTCTGCAGGGGCACTGAGCACCAGGAACAGCACAAGAACCACAAAGAAATCACTGAAACATGCACTGGGCTGTGAAAATACCCAAGTGGGACACTGAAGCCTTGCAAATGTGAAAAAAAACCCAATGAAAAATGTGGATTAGAATAGTAGGAGTGATCCTAATGCTCTGACAGGTTCCCTCTGTCCTCAGCACTGTAATGGAATTTCATGTGTCCCTAGGACTCCTCCCAAAGCATGTTCCATGTTTTTTCACTTGTACCCATCTCATACTTTTAATAATTAGAGGAAATAACTGCACATCCTGGATGTGCAAAACTCAGTTGAAAGTAACTATTAATACTTGAAACAGCCCCCAGGAATTCCTCCCCTCTCTCACCCTCTTGTACTGAAATTGTGGTGTGTTAGGAATCATCTAAGAAAAACTCAGGCCACGAATAGTGATAAAATATCTGCTGCTTTCCTTTAATACTATTCTGGTCCTACCAAAGTGCAGCTTAAAATACCTTTCTTTTCTCTCTCTTGGTTTAACTCAGAAGTGTAATGGCATTCGAGCTCTTTTTTCAAAGACTTGTAATTGCCCAGATGATAAAGCTGGACACTGTGGCAAAAGGCATAATGGAAGGAATGTGTTTCACTTCTCACCTGTCTTTCCCAAAATGTGCTAGCAGCCAAGGATGATATTTGAGACCGTTTCAAAAGAATGCTTCTCTTCTCTAATAAAAGGAAGCTTTATTCGGATACTCTTTAATTCCAAGGTCCAAAAGAGGCCACGCTCTCAACATCCTCAGAAGCTCAGCTGGATTGGAATGGAAATGCTGGAGCCAGCACATGTGTTGCTACTTCTTTTGACTCAATAATTTAAAAAGAAAAATAAAAAAAATCATTATTAAATCTGGTAATGGGTTCAGTTTTGCCTGGTCCTCAGTGACCCGAAACTCCCAGCAGGCAATAAAGTGGAGTGCTCAGCTCCTTTTGGGATTCTCCATGTGGCCCCTGCCAAGCACATGACTTCCTGACATCTGCTGAAGCAGCACTACCTGCAAAGCCATGACTCTGCTTGAGGTACTGGAATCCAGCCCCTTGCAGATGAACATCACAAATATCCCAATATTTCAAGTAACTCCTGACATCTGCAGACAGGAGAACCTCTCAGCGTCGCAGCACTGGGCAGGAACAAGCCTAGAAATACTAAATAGAGGTAATAAAAGCACAGAAAAAATAAATCTTTAAAGATAAATAGAAGCAGACATGGTGTTTATCTTGCTTGGCCTTACCCTTCAAATTTCCAGTCACTGCAGTGGCTTTAAAACAAATCTGATGCCTTTACAAGAGATTGTTCAAGACCAAAGAGCAAGTCCTGAAATTTAATCTGACTTGGAAATTACCTCCCTAAGCTTTTTTGGGGAGAAAAATGTGTCTCAAGATCATCTGATTTAGACACCACACTGTATAAGATAACATTTACATAGGTCACTGAGAAATGTCTCAGGATTTACCAGTGCATCTCTTTGTTTTTTTCCCACACCTCCATCCCCTCAAAAAGTTGTGAGTTTTCACAGAAAACACCCAAACCCTGTGAACATGTGCTTGCCTTCTAAAAAAATGCCAACAACAAAAAAGTTCTTAAAAACCCCAAATGCTTTCAGCTGAGAACTCAGTTTTGCATGGTTTCCACAGATTTAAACTGTCTGTTTTCTTTATGACTGCCAGCATCTCCATCTCCCTTTTATTTTTTTTTATTATTTTTTTTCCCCCCCAGAAACCCAGCATAGTTTATTCAAATAAAATCTCTATCACCCATGACATACATGTAGGGACTGAGAAACCCTCTTCCTTTAGAGCCAAACTAATGTAAAGTAGCCAGAAAGCATTAAAAATGTTTTTTTAAAAACCATTAAAATGTATTTGCAGAATTTGCCAAAGAATTTCTTCTCTGCTGGGGAGTTCAACCTTTCAGTTTAAACCTTTTAATAACAATGTCACGATCACTGTTATTAAAGCCTTTCCATTTTTTATTTGAAGCTTGCTACTGAGCACTTATTACCCTATAAAGCACTTTCATAACTAAAATCCTTGTCAAGGGGTACATTTTCCTGAGTTTTATATGTTTCCTTCCACTGCCTTCATTTCACCTCCACATTTTCTCAAGGCAGTTGTGTTGCACCAGGTACCCCATGAGTGAGGGGAGCCTTTGCTCTGCTGTGTGCCCTCCAGAGGAGCCTGAGATTTGAGTAATTTCTCTTCCTTTACCTCCCTACCTTTGCAAGTCTTTCCTCTCACCTCCCCTTCCAGCTCCAAAGGAGCATTCCTTCTTTTTCTCCTCTGGATTTCTTTGCGGTTACCAATGAATTAACAATATAATGATAGAGTGACCCAACATTGACCACTGTCCCGGGGAAATAAGGTCACACTCCTTCTCCCATAGCAGTGGATCCCCAAAAAACCACATAATGCTGGACAGTAAAACATCTGGAGCTACAGTCCATCACTGGTTTAATTCAAACACCAATTAATGACATTCAGAACGAATGAGTGACTGCACCTCTGTGCCACTGCAAAAGCTTTGCGGTAGCTGGGACGCCTCTGCAGGGTTGGCAGCACCAGCAAAGCTCCCCTGGGAATTTTGTGTCCTTTTGGATCAGCAGAGAGAGGCCAGGTGGGATCCCCAGGGCACCTCAGCTGTCCCTCAGCACCTGTGTTTTGGCACCTGAAGGGCAGCACTCCCATTCCAGGTCTGCTCCTGATTACACTGACACTGATGCCACTGCTGATAGAGCTCAGGAGATAAGGACCAGATTTTCAACTTCAGGCTGCAAAGAAATACTCTGAAAAGTGAAAAAAACCCAACTCACTAGATTTCTAAACATATAAAGCAACCTCACTTCTTCTTTGAAATAATTATACTTTATAAAAATCAACTCACAATATTGTTCTAATTTCTTGGGGTTTTTCCATTTTTTGCTGTGTTTTCCAGCTTTTCTAAAATTCTAAATGCTCGGAAACTCTTCTTTGTTTACTGTTGGTGTTCCAGGACATGCATGCTTTTAGGAGATACAAGTATAAAAAATAAAAATTGCAAAATTTCCAATATGAAACATTCAAAAAAACCCCACAAATCTTTGCAACCCTGGAGCTGTCCTGATTAAATCTGACTTTGTACAGCTCAAGACTTAGGAGAACTGGATGTGTTAGAACATGATTTTCAGGAAAACTTGCATTTGTTTACAGAGGTTTTGTTAAAACTTTATCCCAGGTTTTATTACATATAAGTAAAATGCAATTAAATGACTGTTGGTTGGAGTGAAAGTGGGTCTAGTAAATAATCACTTCTGATTATTTCAAGAAGGAGCAGAACAGTTTTGGGTTGGTAGCATCCACTTTTGATTTGTATTTTCTACCTCTGTAGCAGATGTATGGAGGACACTTATGAAACTGGAAAGTCAGAACAACATAAACTTTTAAGAGCATTTTAAGAAGCTGAAAGAATTTTTTTTTCAATGAATCAAAATTAAAAACAGGCTGTGTGGAAACTGCCAAGGAGGCCCTGAAAACCCCCTCACTTTATAACTCCTGCCTTGCTGCCAGGGCTTGTATCAAGAAATCTTTTTATCAGACAGGTGGCCCTGACAAAGGAGGGGCATTTGATGGTAATCTAATCTCTGAGAGTGTTCTCATTTGCAGAGAAGATGAGAATTATTAAAAAAAACCCAACACCCTTTCAGCAAGAAAATTAAGTAGGCACAAAAAAAAAAATCTATTATTACTTTAAATTTGGACTGTGCTGCTTTCCATGAATTGCTGGGGAACATGGTGGGCTGGGAAAGGAGTAGCTCTTGCAACCACTGAATCATCAAAATAGTTAAATCATATCTATATGGCCTTATTCTTCATATGTTTTTCACTTGACTTCAGCATAGGCAGAGCCTTAGGAGTATGGCTGCAACATCTAAAAAAATTATTAAAGCAAGTTATTTTAAAGCTCTCTTACTCACATTTTTGCCACCTTGCTACTGCCTCCCTCAGTTATTTGACACACACTTGATGTAAAACACTTTTAAGAAGAAAAATATTATACACAAATTGGCAGTAGCAGACATGCTCAACTCTGTTCCCACATAATTGTGAAAACAGGGATTTTCTGCTGGCTGGGAGCAGCCTCAGCACTGATGTATGGCTTTTCCCTGATTTTCCTTGAGCTGTGCTCAGCAGAGGTATTTTGTTTCTATCAGGTACCAAATTCATCTGTTTCTCAAAAGCTGAAGCCTTAGGCTTTCCACAAGTAACAAAAACTGTCTAGCTCTGACTCAGGCATGTGTTCAAAGCAGAAATCTGGGAGGATGGCAGCTTGGTTAAAGTGGAAAACCTGGAAAAGCCTGGGAGCGTGATTTAGTTGTCTCAATTTCCTTCTTTCCCTGGCAAGTATAATTTTTTTTTTTTTTTTAATAGCTGCTTTCATGCCAAATTGAGGTTCAGGTGCCCAGCAGAGCCCCTGGTGACCAGTGAGGCAGCTCCTCAGCGTGCAGAACATCTGGGGCACAGCTCCAGGGGGAATGCATCACTTTCCTGGGGAAGGTCCTGCTTCCTTCCCAGCTTTTCATGGGACAAAAAGAATTTTCATACCCAGCTCCTTGGTCAGGAACAGTGCTGGCATCTTCAGAGGAAGCAAAATCCTGTGGGACAAATTAATTCATCCCTGAGCACCTGCAAATGATGACTGTTCATTATGAGAATATATAGTTTTGGTGTTTGTTTGTTTTTTTAAATATTTCGTGACTTTCTGGCAGGTGCATTGGAAGGAAACACATTTTATTAGTCATTAAAGGACACAACCTTAGTGGTGGACTTGGCACTGTGACATTTTTGATTGAACTTGATGTTAGAGGCCTTTTCCAACCTTAATGATTCTGATCCTTTGAGATTCTTTATCCTCCTGCCTCTTGGGGGTCTGTGGGATTTGATTTGGGTGGGAATCCTGACCTGCTATGTCCCCTCACAGAGCCCCTGGAATGCTCTGCTCCTGCCCTGCTGGAAATTTCCAGGGAGCTGGGAATGAGGCAAGAGGATTTACTGTGTCTATTTAGAGTCAAAATGTACATTGCAGTTGAAAAAATAAATTAAATACTAACAAGTAAAATTAATCTATAGCAAATGATAACATAACATTGCAGCAGCAGTGTCTCAGGTGAGTTCACTGGACTTTGAATCATTGAAACCCATCTGCCCCAAGTTCCTTTTGCTATTTTTTTGGAGTATGAAAATTGTGCTGTTTTTTAAGAGTACTTTCCTTTTTCATGACTTTCTCATGGAAACAAAACTGGGAAAACATTGCAATTTTAAATTTTTTCCTACAAGGTGTCTCATTTATAATTCTATTCGTCCTCCCAAACCTACAAACTTTCCTATTCTAATTTACTCTTAGAAGAAATTATTGAAGACCCTTCTCCAGATGCTAAAGCAGCAGCAGAAGAAAAGGATGTTTTATTAAAAAAGAGTCAAACAAAGAATCAAACCAGACATAGCCTGAAAATATTTTCCCTCTCTTTTAGTTAGAGTAAACTTGCACATATCTCTTAAGAATATACCCTTTGTTTGTAAAGTAATGCTTCCTCTTTAAAGAAAATTACCTTCCAGCAAGCTCAGAAAATTCAAGATCATTGACATCTTGTTTTACATCATCTTTTTATGCTGTAAGATGAGAAGAAAATAGTGTCTGCTACACAGAGGTCTATGTGAGAGCCTCTGCATTTGTTCTCCTACGACAGTCACTGTAAAATGATCCCTCTGCCCATGGCTGGGACGTTCTGAAAAGCCCAATTTTCCTCCTCCTCAGGGCCTCCTGCACTGTACATTTACTGCAAAATCCAACTTGCAGAGATGTTGCTCTGTAAAAGGGCAAGGAAAGGATTTGGAGTAGGTTTTAGGTGAATTGCTTTGCATGCCCTGCTGTAGTTTGTTGGAAGACTCTTCTCATTATCCCGAGTTTTATCACAGGTATTAACATTTATCAGTGGGTACTTGATAGAAAGATTGCTCCTGAATAATGAGCAGGATGAAAGGCCCGTTTGTGTCTCCCATATCAGGCACTCTGGAGATCTCTTGCAAACTAATTACCTTGATGAGAGCAGCTTGCAAACACAAAGCCCTCCAAAAACCCGGGCTCATATTTCTCAATTTGTATGAAAATGCAGTCCAACCTTAGCCTTAAACGAACTCTGCTTTGATTTACACCTAAATATACACCAGGAATAACTACTCCAGCTCCAGTGCAGCTTTGTTCAATCCTAGGGATCTTCCCAAACAATATAATTGGAAGGTTCAAGGCTTCATTTGTTACCTCAACTTCAACATGCACATGAATCATCACTGTCAGAGCCCTAAAATTACACCCAACTAAGGCTCCTTTTCCTTCTCATCCTGATCCCATCCTGCTGTGATCTGATGGGTTCTGATCTGAAGGAAGAGCACTTTTAGAGCAGAAATGTCATGGTGGCTCTGAGCCAAGGCACAATGCACAATGAACAGCTGACATTCGTTGCTCCTTGAAGTAAGTCCAAAGCAATTTAACACAAGGCTCTGAGCATAAATTATGATAAAGTAACATTGCTGATTTTAAAATCCTTGTAGCAAGTCAAAGCTTGGAGTCTTTCAGGAATTTTGGATTTACAAAATAAACCAGAAAGGAAATAATTCCTGAAGTGTTCCAGGGCAGGTTGAATGAGGCTCTGAGCATCCTGGTCTAGTGAAAGGTGTCCTTTGGCAGAGGGATTGCAAAATGGATGTCTAAGGGCCCTTCCAACCCAAATCTTTCTGTGATTCTATGGAAAATTTGCTTTCTGACTGATTTTCCCTACAGTGACATGGTTTTCTCCCTCAGGTATTGCATGTCTCTTCTGTATCGTGGAAACTGCACAACAATATCGCAGCAGAGTGAAAGGAAAACATTCTGAAGATTGAGGTGTCAACTGTGCTGTGCAGCAACAGCAGAAAAGAGGACAGGAGAAGGTCCATGAGCAAAGGAGTGATGTTGATGTGAATTAGTAGGGTAATTGTCTGAACTTTGTGATGGGACTGACTTTAAAAAATTGGTGTGTTCTTAAATTTTGGTTCTTCAAAGAGTAGCAAGTTATTTGATTAAAAGTGCAGATACTGGTAGTACCATTGAGCTGCTATTTAGTCCCTTTAGAGGAGGAGAAGAACATGGAGGGTTTTTTGTGTACAGCAGTACAAAATCATTATTCCTTATGTAGGAGCACAGGAATTCAATGGCAGCAGGAGAGCCAGGGCAAGAGGCAGCTGAAAGGGCTGCTCCATGGCTGGCAAGGGGAGAATCTGTGGGAGCAGGAGAGGAAGGAACAGCTGAGAGAGCTTCCTGGCATTCTGTGAGAGCTTCAACAGATCAGGGAGTGAAGGGAGAGGAAGGGAAGGGCTTGAGCAGCCAGGTTTGCCAGGCAGAGAGATGATTTTGGCAAAAAGTGCTTGTGCACTCAGGCATTCAAGAGGAGGGAGAGCTGCGATGGGGAGAGATGAGGGAAGAGAGAGAAAAGCTGTTTAGCCAGTGGAACAAGGTCTTGGAAATAGTCTGAAAGCAGAGTTGGATCTATGGGGTGATGGAGAAACAAGTCAGATTTTTTTCTAATCCAGTATGATGGGAGGGCAGTAATATTTCTAACAGTGATGAAGAGGTAGGAACATGAAAGTGGGATAGAACCTTGGCCATGACATATCCAGGATAAGATCCTCAGGAGTAACTGTCAGGAATCTGTTTGTCCATATTAGATCACAAAATCACCATGTTCTCCCTCATTAACCTCAGAAAGGGAGAGAAAGGCAGAATGAGCAGCTTTGTGGCAAAAGTACTTTTGGTGTTGCCCTTGAATCAATAGGATTATTGTACCTGTCCAGTGTATCCTGCACTGCACATTTTCACTTTTTTTAAAGTTCAGCTAGGCAGGATTTTATTAATTTTCATGTTTTCACATTTTCTTACTTCAGGTCTGCAAGATACACACCATGCTCCAGCATAAGAATTTCCTTCCAAGCATCAACCAAGAGCACACATGGCACTTCACACAGCGCGTGTCAAAGCCAGTCAGAACTCTTTACACATTAAAGGGTGGCCAGATACTGTTTTCTTTAGGCACTCAATTAAAGGCAGGTGTCTGGCCCCTCATCAGTTCTAGGTGGTCTTTTCCTCTTGGGCTGTTTTCCTTTTCTTGGTGGTGACTCAAGTGCTTTCTTCACTTTTGAAATCTGTAAAACTCCCCACGATAATTTCATATTCTCTCTGGTTACATGTGCAAAAGTTTCCAAGGAACAGTCAAGACTTGGTAAGTAATTTTTCTTTCTTCTTTCTTCTAGGTATAGTTTTATTCTAAATTCCTGGTGGTGGTTACTGATCTCAAAAGAAATGGAATTACAGAAGCAGGAGTGTGGATGGCAGGGCAGGCCATTTTCCACTGATGATTTCAGAGGACACTGAATTACATCTGCTGCTGAAAGACCCCAGAAATGGAACAGTGATGAGGACTCCTGCTTTGTTTATCCTCCAATTTTGGGACTTGAAATTTAACTCCTCTCGCTGTCTCTTCCTCTCCCCAGAAAAGCTGAGAAGGCACCACGTGTTCAGATTTAGCCTCTTTTGGATGTAATTGCACAAAATTCACATTGACTCTGGGCTCTCTGCCAGGGTACATGCTGACAGAAGACAGCTCAGACCTTGGGTTGATAATGAACCTCTCTTCAGTCATCAATATTTTACACTAAATGATTATTTATTAGAGTGAGGTCAAGAACTGTAGAGGGCAAAGGGATGTAGAGGGAAAAGATCAAAATATGCTCATGAGACTATGTGAGGAGGATCATTTGGTGTGAGGAAAAATAAATTTAAAATGGATTTTTTTACCTGTACCAGTCTACTGGAGAAAACACTGCTCTTCAGGAAGCAACCACCTGCTTGGGGTGGAGCCACATGAGCCTTGGATAAAAAGCACCAACACTTTCTCTAGCAAGTGTTTTCAGCAGTGGTGCAGAAAAAAGCTTTGCCCAGTCTTTGTGCAGCTGTGCCTCAAAGGATGGAGCATGAGTGTGCCCAGATCATGCTCTGGAATTGCAGAGCTTCCTCCTCCACAGCTTCCTTGGAGCACACAGGGAGTGACCAGAGAGTGGGGGACACAAGGAGAAGGGTCTGGCTGTGTGCTCCAGGTGGAGGGGCAGGCGCTGACCTGGCACCCACGAGCGCAGCACAAGCGGCTGCTGCAAGTGCACGCTGTGCCCAGAGCACGTCAGAGCTGTCATGCATGTGCAGGCCATCTGTGATGGAGGGATGGACACAGGAGGGCCCCTGCAGAGCACAGCTGTCACAGCATTTTAAGGGTTTTTCCAGGGACAGCGTGGCCATGGGAGCGTCCTGCACGGCTGTGGAAGGAGACGGATGTTAAATTGTGCAATTGGGCAACTGCACACATCAGCAGCTCATTCAGACAAACTGAAGTAGGATACTACAGTATTCCCTATCACATTTTTTATAGGATGCCAGCTGCTGGCAGGGAGATACTCACTTTTCTTGCTCTCCCAGCATTACAGGGCACTGTTGGAGGGTAAGGAAAGCACAGCCAGGGGTCCAGCTGGGATTTAACCTGGACCTGCTTGGGATGCTCCAGGACTGAGTGTAGTGAGATATTCAAGATTTTTAAAAAATGGGTTGGAAGTGGCTTCTGCAGGCTCTGTAATTAAACTCCAGGCTAATTACAGACTTGACAGGGTCTTGTCCAGTTGAATTTTGAAAATCTCTGAGGATGGAAATCTCAGCGTCCCTGGGCACCTGTGCCTGTGCTTGGCCACTCTCAGAATGAAGAAGTCTAACACCCCTTTAAACAGGAAGGTAAGAACTTTAAATCCCATTTGTACCCTGCTGGCTTTTCTCCAGTTAAAATCTTGTACTCTATTTGTTCATTCTTTCACCATCAGGGAATGCAGGCTGCATTTAGCATTTCATATATAGGTCCATTTCTGCACCATATCAGAGGAAGATTATTTTTCAGGAAATATCAAGTGAGAACTATGCCTAAATATTAAAACAAAAGACAGGTTTTAAACTTTTAAGCAATTACTTTTTCTTTTGAAGGGGAAAAATATCTGTATAATCTGAGCAAAGCATTGCACTATCTTCTCCTTCTTTCTATTTTTCACATGGAATTTCACAGATACATCCTTATGCTCACTTTTTAGCTTGGATTTCTAGACAGAGAAATGGAGTATTCCTTCACATAGGACTTTTCCTAGTTCACATGGACTTCACAAGTGTAAATGTAAGAATTTTTCTGTCCATAGCTCAGAGAAAAACACACCTTAAAAAAAAAGTGTGCTTTTTTTTTTTTTTTTTTTTTACTAGTATTCTACCTTTCCAGAATCCAGTCAGGAAGATTTTGGAAGGGACAAACACAGCACTGGAATACACTGGAACTTATACCACTACTGAGCTATTTGAAAATATTTTTCCCTTTTCTCACAATTCTTTGCTACCTCTAATTCAAATCAGCCCCCTCAGCTGTGTTTTAGGTTTCATGGCATGGCAATGCTGCACCATGATTCAAAGAGCCACGACACAAAGGTCTTGTCATCTTGTTCCATCTGTTCAATGTGATCTTAACCTGACATCAGGAAAGATGGAAATGATGCCACCTTAAATAAAGTTTTATCCTTTTAAAATACTGCAAAAAACACCTTGCAGCTCAAGTGAACACTTGTTTTTAATCCCAAAGTGACTTTTTGCATGTGGCCTTTCATTATTAATCTTGGTAATGCAGGTGTGATGCCCACAATGAAAGGTGACAACCCTCAGGCTGCTGGGAATGTTTGAAGTAGGAGCAGAAGCAGGAACCAGGTAAACAGAGACTATTTATACCCTGCTGGAGACAAGTCATAAGGCTGTAATAGACAGCTATAGACAGGCAATGACATAGTGACTAATGAAAAGAAATAGGAAAAAGCAATTGGAAAATTTTCTTAGTTATTCCTTCTATGAAAAATAAGTAGGAAAAACACCCTGCTAACTGGGAAAAAATGCAAATCTGAAAGGTGTCTGATATCCTTCCTGTTATGTTGAAAGAAATGGGGAACTGGAAGCAAGTGAGAGGGGAAGAAAAAAACCCAAAGCAAATAATCAGCTTGTTTACAAGGAAGATCCCAGCAGCTGGATGAGCAGCAGGAATGGAATGGGATGGGATGGTCTGGTCCAAGCCCACACTCCCCACAGGCACAGCCTCCTCGAAGGAGGGACAGCATCCCCAGCCAGTGACCTCTGAGACAAAAATAAAACTTCACTCCTGCCCGGGGCTGGGGAGCAATGCTGAGGCTGAATCCACTGCTGGGGCTTTCCTGCTCTGCTTTCCCTTTTGTTTCCAGGTTTCCTACTCCTGGTCTTACATTAGGTCCTCCCCATACCATCCTGAGTCTGCTGGTGCCTCAATCAGCTGTGATGGATCCCAATGTCCCAGCAGTGAGGCGTTTTCCCAGGGACCCTGGCTGGGACCACACCTGTTGAAACAGCCTGGAAATCTCCCAGGCTGTGTACTGAGCACTTGATGTACTCCAAAGAAATGTTTTGGGGTGATTTCCTCTGTTCCCTCTGAATCCATTTCCCCTTGATTTTTCCTCTCTGTGTCTCTTTTTTCCTTTTCCCTTCCCAGTATCCTCTTGTTTGATCCATGCTCACTGTAGTGCTGCTGCCATGTATTTTCCTCTCTTCCCTTCCTGTACTCCTTCCCACTTTCTCCTTTTATGTCCCTTTTGCCTTATTCATTCACTTTTTCTGTTACCTCTTCTCAGTTATCCTCACCTCATTCCTGACAGGTGGGGCTTCTTTTTTTTGCTAAGTTGTTCCATTTATTTTCAAAATCACTTTTCATGGCTGCACACACACAGAGCAAACCCCTTACACGCTACACAAGGAGCCAGAGGACATAAACCAGCTGAATTTGCTTTTCCTGAGAAGACCCCGTGTCACATCAGCCCTGTGATAACACAATGCCATGGAAATGAAGGATATTTGGGCACAGGGACCCCCATCACTGCACTGCCATCTCCCTCCCATGTCCTCTGTCCTCTTGTGCTGGCTATGGTGGGGTTAAAGCACAAGAATTCTGATTTTGGCTCACAGAATGAGGTGGCACCAGGGCAGTTCAGTGCTCAGACACTCAGCAGCTGAGTCAGGGAGGCAAAAGTTCAAAGAAGGGCAGCATCTACAATCAAAAACATGTTTTGGGCCTGAGGACTAGAGGAGTTAAAAATAGGGACATGTGGGCTTAATTACAGAACAAAGGGAAGAAGGGGCTAGAAAAAGGAACAATTTTGAGAATTTAGGAACAGTTGATCAACCAGAGTACTGCAAACAACCTCAGACAATGCTCCTGCTTTCCTTATACAGAAGATCCAAGTCATGTAACAGATGAGCCGTGCTCTGCATGGGCATAAAATGCATGGGGGGAGGCTAAAAACTTGAGGTGTGCAGCTGGCAAGATGATTCCTGCATGGAAGGAATAGGAGTTAACTCTGTCCTTGCAGAAGCTGTGCAGGCACAAAAGGTGTAATAGCCTTCAAATCCACAAAATTCAAAACCTGCCTGATCTATCTTTTTCAGCAGGTTAATTAAAGTCCTCTTCCTCAGACCCTCACAGTGTTGCTCCCCTGTAAATTGAGTGGATTCTCCTCTTCAATTTTCTCAGCTCAATGAAATATATATTTGAGCAATGCTAAGGCTCTGAAGATACTAATGTTCAATTGTATTGGCTCTTTTTGAATATTATATTTAATTTGGTATGTATACAACTGTTTCTAGGCATTAAAACTCCAATCAAGGCATTAATAAGTTGGTGGCAGTTGTGCTGCAATTTGAAAATGGGATGACACAGCAGCCAAACTTCATTTTGACTTAGGCCTCACCCTGAATCAGCCCTGGGCTTTCTTGACCCAGTTCTGTTTGCCTGTTTTGAACAGGCTCTGTGCTTGTACAGATGGCAGGAGATTGTCTCAGCTCCGAGGCAAAGAAGAAACCTACCACAGCAGAGCAGTGGCCAAAGCAAGCATGGAAATTACTGGATCAGTGTATTTGACTGCTGCTTTTCTTTCTTCTTGCTCTGATTCCAGCAGGGATGTTTAAACATGCCTGGCTCTGTGCACTGTCCAGTGTGAAATCCAGCTGGACTTGGATTTCACATTTGCCAGCAGCACTTGGGAGTAAGTGCAGTGGCTGCCTGGCTGTGTCTTATTTTGCAGTGTTGAAACACCATTTTCAAACATTATCTTTTTGCTCCAGCATTTAGAGTTCAAGCTTCTGTAAACCTGGACACAGACTAAGATGAGGATTTTATGCAGTATTATTTCTTCCCATTAAAATCTGCCCAACACAAGCCAGAGAAATGCCATGGTAAATTCAAAGGTTTCATACAGTGCAGGGATCCCTTATGACAGAAATCTCACTGATCAAGAAGCAATAAAAAATGTGGGTGACCTGCTTTGTTGATGGATTATGCAGAACTAAAGGAACTGATTTTCCCTCCCAGCCCATTTGATTAACGTAAGAACTTTCCCTCTCAGAACACAAAGAAATATCAGCCAACCTTGAGGACTTGCAGTCCTGAACAAACCCTGTCCCATATAGAATAAGAACCTACACTTATTACCCAACCATGCAACAGCTTGTGGGTTTTGTCAGAACTGTTCTTGGACACAGAGATATCTCATCCAGCACTGATAATTTACAGTCATTTTATCACTGAAACCTGTTTGCTTTTGTGCTTTGAGCAGCTCACACATGGCAGAGATCAGTACTTTGAAGGAATTTGAGGATATTTGTTTTGGATCATGTTTTTTGGAAGACAGCAAAGAAAAAAACACCTTTTTGTTTTTTTTAAGCTCTCTGACTCAGCAATCTCAGAAATCATAAGAGCCACTGACACCTATTGCAGAAACAGAAACCTGCAATGGAGGTTTTTTTTAAATCTACCTGAATTTTATATGATAACTGTCATCTGTATGTTATTTCTGACATCTAGAATTAGTCAAAGAAAAAAAATCTATATTTGAACTAACAAAATTATCATCTTTCCTCTAAATAATAAACCTTATTTGGTTTATTTGAACCCAAAAAACAAACAAGGGCATGAGAAAACATTCTTTTGGGTCCTAAGGGTCTCTATGGGAAATTTGACTTCCTTTTACACCCATCTGTATCTTGGATGCTACCAATGCCTGTAAGAAAATGACGCTTTCTCCCAAGATGCCTCCATCCACTCCAGGATCTCTATGCTGCAGGAATTATTTCTGGCCACAAAAAAAAATTTGGGAGAATTCAAAGCAGCATATAAATTGTCTCCTGTGGACATTAGAGACTGGTAGGGAACAGCTTGAAAATAGCATTTTCTAATTTCCAAAGGAATATTTGAAATAAACTTTCCTCTTTCTCCCCTGAGGCATTACTGAAATGACAATTTCTTTCCATTTCTAAGCAAAGAATGTTTCCAAAAATATTTTCTTACTTAACCCCAACACGCTGCAAAGACATAAAATTGTAAATGTTTATTTTCTGCAACTCCCAGAGTTTTATTTCTCCTTCTTTTATGTAGGCCTGTTTTGCAAAGCTTGATCTCCAGTGCCTAAATGTGGAAAGGCTGATAATTTACACTGGAACCAGCATTTGGGGAACTTGCATATCTGGAGAGCTGGTTTGAATAGAAATTGTAAAAATGCACTAAAGAGGAAAATTGACTGCCAAAATTAGACTGGCACACTTCAGGATTTTAAAGGCCAAGCTTAGTGCAGAATGGCCTGATTAGCTCTGTCTAAATTCATTACTGAAGTGCAGTTAACGCTGGAGATCTTCAAAACTCTGAAAGATGAAACGTGCAGCAAACATTGAATGCATGGATTTCAGCTTTAGGGTATTCTTCTGCAATACAGAGTGTGCTAAGTGTTATAAAGCACTGGACATGTTCAGACAATGCTCTGCTAGGAGGGTGGCTGAATATTCTCTTCAGTTTGACCTCGGGGCTCTGCTCTTGGCTGAAGCTTTTCTCTTCCCCCAGCAGTTGTGGGGCTCAACTTTGCTTCAGTGGGAACACATTCAGTAGCAAGCTGGGAGTTTTCCTTCTTGCTCCTCCAACAGATTTTGGAATTTCAGTTCAGTCCTTTACAACAAGGTTTCCAAGTGGCACAAAAAAGTTTGATGTCCAGGCACTTCAACCAAAATGCTGTTTCTCTTAGTGCCTTGGAGGTCTGGATGGGAGCTGATGGTGAAGGAAGGCAGAGCTCAAGATCCCAGCCTGAATCCAGTGATTCACAGAGCTGCAGGAGATTGAAGCCTTCTGCTTCCTCAGATATTATTTAGAGGAGCAGGGGGTGGCTTTGCACTGACAGGAGACAAGTTTAGATGGGATTTTGGGAAGGAGTTCCTCCCTGTGAGGGTGGGCAGCTCTGGGACAGGGTGCCCCTGGATCCCTGGCAGGGATCAAAGCCAGTTTGGACACTGGGACTTGGAGCAGCCTGGGACAGTGGAAGGTGTTCTGCACATGGCAGGGATGGCACTGGATGGGCTGTAAGGTCCCTTCCAACCCAAACCATTCTGAGATTCTGTGATTGTCCATCTGCCCCCAACCTCCATGTGAAAACCCCTGCCAGCAATGGATATCTGACCATGCCCTCCAGGTGCACTGCTTCAAGCATGGAGAGGTTTGCCAGAGCCAGCTTATCCAGCTTTTGCCCAAATTCTCCATTTGGCCTTTAATCACAAGATTTCATGCAGGAGAAAATCCAGAGTGTACAGTTTCAGCTTTCCCTTGCACAGAGTGTGGATCCATTGCTGGCTCTGCTAGGGAAAGAAACCCCTTTGAGCTAAAGAGGGCAGCAATAGAAATTCCGTGCTCACACGTGCTGGGGTTTCATTTCAGTGACATCATTTATCAGCTTGACTTTGCCAAGGGGAAGAAGTTCACGTTGTTGGATTCAAAAGCAGCATGGATGGAATAGGTTAGAAATAGGATGGAATGGGTTAGAAAGGCCTCAGGTTTCAAAAGGACATGCCAGAAGTGGGCCTGCAGTCTGCTCGCTCGAGCTCATTCCTGGAGATTTGCATTTGTAACCAAAACTCTCTTCTTTTCAACCTTGAAAAGCACTTAGAAAATGAAAACACATTCCAGACAGTAAAAAAAGGCTGTGTTAAAAAAGCTCATATTATTATTGTTTGGAAAGACATGAAGAGAATTTAGGGGGATTTCATGCAGATTCTCTAGTGAAAAGGCATGCCAGATAAAAAGCTTAATCACTTTAACTCTCTGGAAGACAAAAGGACTGGCACACTTTGTGTATGTCAACTTACAGAAATCCTAAAACTCCTTAGAAGGGTTCTTGTAACTCAATACACTCTGCAGCCTCTTTTTAGTTCCTGGGAGACACTTTCTAATATTAATTTTCTTTTTTTTCACCTTGCTATGTATAACAAAAGCTGGACAAATGTCAGTGACTCAAACACACAAACACAGGTGACTAATCTAGCTAAGCCCTGGAAATAACTGTGTGAGTATAATATAAACCAGTTGAGCTAATCCAGGAATGAAGATCTCCAACCAGCAGAGATGAATTCTATTCCTGCTCCAACCACTGAATGAATGAAAGGCAGAAAAGAAAAGTGGCATGTGAGGATCTCCTTTTCCCTTCTGCTCTGATCTGGTGTTACATTTCTCTCTGATTGTGTCCCTGATGGTTTTGTGCCCTTCTGTGCACCCTTGCACCTCTCAGACAGATTGTTCCTGCAATGTGACAGCAGGAAGAGCAAGTGAGCAGAGCAGAGGGTGAAAAGGAAAGCTGGCCAGAGAGTAGCAGATGGCACAGTTCTGCTTAGGGCTGGTGTTCCTAAAAGGCTCATTTAGACACCAACCCAGAAATAAGGAATCCCGTAGGATTCTCTGCTGATTGTCTCTGGAAATAACAAAAAATGTTGTTTTTTACTTTAAAAGGACTGTGTTAGAAAATGGAACATTGTGAAACCAGTCAACTCTAAAATTCAGCAGGGATGGGAAAGGGTCAGATTTCTCCATCCAGACATTTTTCCCTCGTGCAAATTGTCACCACTTAGTGAAGTTCTCTTACAAAACAATTGTTTTCCTAGATCACAGCAAAGCTCCTGCAGAGCTCTTTCTCTTATTCTGATTAACGTAGGAAGGACTGTGATAATGGGTGTGGAGGGTTCCTTCCCCCCAGGACTCACTTTCAGCCTCTGGCAATCTGTAGCTGAGCAATATTCTAACACTCCATGAATGTTCTTGTGCTTAAAGACCTTCAGTGAGCTCTTAATTCCTGGATTTTACCCAGCTGCTTTCTGAATCTCTATAAACTCTCAGGATCCACAAAGAATTCCCAAGATAAACCAAGAAATATATGAAGAAATGTAATATTTTTGGGTGGGTTTTTTTTTTGTTGTTGTTTTTGTTTTTGTTTTTTTGGTTTTTTTTTTTTGTCCTCTTTGCACTCCATGCAGTGGGGAATTTCTGTGAACTCATCATGGGATGATGCTTTAATAAGATTAAGGAGCAGTAGCAGAGGCCATGAGAGTCAGAGATATTTGGGGCAGGACTTCAGAAAGGTGCACATTTCTGCTGGCACTTTGGTTTGAGGAGGGAGATGAGCACAGAGCAGTCATGTCAATCCTTTACCTCTCCTTTTTGTACTTCTGTGGGTTTTTGGCAACTCTTCTGGGTTTGGACTCCACACAGACAAGAGGAGCCTTTTCCATACTGATGAAAACATAGAAGGGAAAATTGGTATAGCTCTTCTGATGGGAAAATGAAGATCAAGAATGTTGTTAAATTATAATATAGGCCTAGGAGAAAATAGAGGATGATGGAAAATACTGACAATCTAGCTGGCTTTTAATGAAGGATAACATTTTCCATTACAGGAAACATAAAGCACTGGAAAACATTTTGAAGAGCTATCATTTAAAGTTTTGGGTTTTAGTGGGAATTATCCCTCCTCAAATTGTATTCATGATACAGTCTCATAAATATGGAAACATAAGTTGCCTTTAAAGTTTTGGCCTTTCTTCAGCATATATTTTTTGAAATCCTTTTATATTGTATTAACTTTTTGTTTGCTTTGAAGAGAAAAGCATGCTCCTCTCTGTGTTTCCATTCCCCTCCCAGTTTTCTTCTTTTAATGAGATGTTTGACTCAAATATCATCCTTCATGTTACCCTCCTAAATTTTTATATTCTCTCTGTTCTTGTTCCTGGCAACATCAGAGTCTGCCTCCTCCCTTTGTAGAGCTAAAGGGCTTTTTTTAAACCCCAAAATTCTCAAAGCAACACCTAAAATGTTGCTTCTGCCACCTCTTGAGCATAAATTCTTTTTAATTTGCATCACTTCAATTTTATTTTTTTCTTTCCTGATTGCCCAATTTAATTTAGGCATTTCTTCTGCTGTGTCCCTCCACAGATCAAAATACTAAAGTAACAAAATCCCACTGAGCAATTTATCAATAAATCTGCTTAACAAATAAATGTCCTTTAAAGCAAATGGAAATGAAAATTGTTTGTGTTTGTCCAAAGTGGATAAAGAGGGTTCAGATGCTCTGACCTAATTCCAATTCAGCTACCAAATGTAGGTGTGTTTTCTGAGTAATACACCTTGTTAAATAGGTTTCTTTGTGATGAAATTAAGCTCTTCTGATTAAAGGGGATAATTTGGGTACATTGAAGATGCTTTCTGAGCTATATCTTAGCAGCTTACAGTACTGAGAAATTCAAATTCCTTAATTTACTATCAAAGCCATGGTAAGAGGAAGGTAAGGCAAAATGAATAAAACAGACCACCAAAACAACTTCATTTTCTGTGACTGCTGAAATTAAATTTAACAACGTTTTGCCAAAGCTGATCCTTAGCTCCTCTTGAGAAGGTGTCATTTACAACTGTGTTATTTAAATCAAATTATTGCCACCAAAACAGGTGAAAGTCCATTGAATGTGGATGTGAAGTTCACAAAACACACTGTGTAATTTAGTAATGAAAAATGAGGTGTTTTGGGGTTTTTTTTTTGTCTACCTGAAAGCTCTGTAGCTCTACCTGCAAACTGTTTCTCCCAGCTCTACCCAGTGAGTGAATTCTGGGTGACTCCTTTGTTCTGTTTTTCTAGAATTTCATTACTTGGGGAATATTTGCTGCCTTAGTGCAACATTTAGAGTTATTTACACAGCCCAGCGAACAACTGTGCAAAGATCCTGGGGGTGCTGGGAAGCTGAGCCAGCAATGCCAAGTGATCCAGGGAATATTCCAGTCCTGTGTGACTGGGAGCAGCCTCTCCACTCTTTGGTGGCAATTTGCCAGGGGCTGGCTCTGGAGCCCTCACAAAAGCAATAATTATGTCTGATTAGGCCTTTTGATCATGGAGAAATTGCATTGTCCCAGCACATCAGGGCTGTACAAGCCCCTCCTCAGAAGCTGTGCTGTAAATTTGATTTATGACAGGCAAACTCCAAATTTCCACACAAAATCCATGGCCCTCCTCTCCCACCCACCCCAGCTCAAATATGACAAACACATGTCCCTGTTACCCTCAATCTTGTCATAATTATTATGTCTTTGAAAAGATAAAACTTACATAACCTACACAGGCTCATTAGGACCAAAAGTTCATTCTTGGCAGAGCAGAATTACCTGTAGGTGTTTCACAAGATGAAAAAGAAACTTTCAATTGCCTGTCAGATTCAAAGGTACTTCAGATAAGACTCCAATTTGCCTGAAATTTGCTAACTAAAAATTGAGGAATGTTGTCACCCCACTTTGAGCACAGTTAAATGCTGATAAAAAGTCATTGCTGAAAACTAAGCCATTACTGTGTCTTGTTTGCAAGGTGGGAAGAATTTCCACAAACATGAGCTTTAAAAATCCATCTAAAATGAGAAACGAAATTTCAAATTGACAAAGTCAAGTACTGTAGAAAGTTCTTGCTTCATTTTCTTACAAGTCACCAAAGTGCACAAGTATTTCAAACAGCTTGACATCTGTATTACATAAGCAGAAAGCAATTCAGCTGCTTGGAGAATATAAAAAACAACTTTGACCTTACACTGGAGTCATGCTTCAAAAGACTGATTATTCATATGAAGAAAAATTGCTCAAAAACAACTGCTTGGAAATATTCTCAGAAAGAAAATAGATTGATTGTTCTGAGGCAATAATACAATTATGGTATAACAAATTGCATTTTTTTATTTTACTCCTAAGGCTTTTTCTTTTTTCACAATAAGTGCTTCATCTGCTAGTATTTGAAATATTTTATCTTTCAAAATGTTTCCCTTGTTTGCTCAGTGTATTTTTTAGCTTGCTTGAATGTAACTCTTCAAGAAATTTGAGAATTGTTGCTAATGGGAGAATTTCAGGCCATGTTGCCCCTCATTAATTCTGACCCCATTATGGCCAGAAACCATATCATTGTAGGGTTAAAGATGTGTTGGTAGAAAATACTGTTAGAGTATTTCACATTTAATAAAATTACAAGAAAAGTAAATTGTAATTTTGTAAATTTTCAATGTATTCTTGATATAATACTAAGTTACATAAATTCTGGACTTACTTTAGGGTAGTGCTTATTTTCAGGTAATATTTTCTGTCTGGAGGAGGAGGTGCAGTCATCTGGCTGAGGGGCTGAGTGGAAGTTCAGGAATTCTGGGTTCAATTCCCAACCCTGCTCCCAGTTCCCCCATGGGGCTGGGTGGAGAACTCAGACCCCATTCCTCAAATCTCTTATGCAGATCCCCAACTCCACTGCTGTGAGCACTTGAGGATTTCACCAGCTTAGATCATAACCTGGCTAAATGTTAAAGACTGAGGCCATTTCTCCTTGGCTTTCCTCTGAGACCTGTGGATTTCAGTTCTTTCCACCCATTCCCCTCCTGCCCCTGGAATTTGTTAACTCCAACTCCAGGACTGGGCTTCTCCAAGCAAACTGAGGTGTCTGAGCCTTGGCAGTGCCCTTAGAGCAGCACAAGTCCCACAGTGGGCTTGGTTCTTACAGCACATAAAAATAAACTGGAGTCCAGAATCTCCAGAAGAATCACAAAGGTCATGAAGTTTTCAAAACACCCCCAAGGTTGTTGAGTCCAACCGCAAACCCACGTCCCTCAGCACCACATCTACAAGTTTTTAGGACACTTCCAGGGATGGTGATTCCACAACTGCCCTGGACAGCTCCTTCCAGTACTTGACAATCCTTCCTGTGAGGAATTTTCTCCTAATCTCCACTCTAAACTTGCCCCTGGCACAGCACGAGGACTTCTCATCTCTTCCTGTCCCTGTTCCCTGGAGTAGATCCCAAACGCCCCTGGCTGTCCCCTCCTGTCAGGGAGTTGTGCAGAGCCACAAGGTCCCTCCTGAGCCTCCTTTTATCCAGGTTGAGCCCCTTCCCAGCTCCCTCAGCCTCTCCTGGTGCTCCAGCCCCTTCCCTGGACACTCTCCAGCCCCTCCATGCCCTTCTGGAGTGAGGGCCCAGAGCTGGACACAGGATTTGTGCCCAGCACAGGGGACAGTCAGTGCCTTGCTCCTGCTGCCACACCATTCCTGATCCCAGCCAGGATTCCATTGGCCTTCCTGGCTCACAGCAATTAATTCAGTCAATAAATAAATCTTGTCACTTAGGTTACAGGATGTGGTTCATACCCAAGTATTGGAGTTGCATTTGTCTTCAAATCCCCCTTTACAGTAGTCCAAATTCTCTCCCAACAGTATTATTTTTACATAGTTTATTAAAGACATTGAACTAAAAAGTTGCTGTTTCTTGAGAGGTTTCTTGAGAAAACCAGAGAGTTTTCTCCAAGTTATCTGTAGTTCACCTCAGTGAAACCATTTCAAACAAGGATTTCCCCCCAGTGATCTGGTCACAGAGCTCTAGACAGTAACATGACATGACACTAAATCAATTTTAAAAGGTAATTCATTTAGAGCTTCTGATGTGCATCCTAATTTTATCACTACAGAATCACAGTGCAGTGGGCTGCTTCTTGCCATGCTTGAGCTATTCTTTTCCTACCTTACATTTTTCAAATAGTTTCTAAACCAAGGGAAGGAATTTCACACCACCAATCAAAATAAGCCACTCAGCAGAAAAGTTTCAACTTCCAGCTCTCAATAAATCACACAGATTTAAATCAGATTCACGAATTCCACAGAAGTTATGCATTTATGTTCTCAATTTCCATAACAGAAGTTGCAACTCTATAGGAAAATCTGAACTCTCTAATAGTTACCTACTGAACTTAATTTTGGGCAGAAGTCATTTGTTTATGTCTGCTGGCCCTTCACTGGAGAAATGTTAACCATGCTACAGTATTAACATAAACTTCATTCACTTTTGTGCAAAATAAGCAAAACAATCGATTTCCTTCTTTAAATTCAACATAGATTTCTATTTATCACACAGCATATCTTGGTGCTAACAGAGGCCAAGCAAGGGCCATGAAAAATATCAGTGTATTAATTTACAGCAGAAGTGTGGGGCTGTGAATCTCCTTGAAAACTTCCCTCCACCACGACCCTACAGCTGCTGTAAGGTGTGTGGCATGATCCCCTCCTGTGCCAGTGATCATCAGCACATCTTCCAGCCTTGAGTACTGAGCCTCTACATTCTGGTGAGCACTGCTGCTCCTCTCTGCAGGCTGACACTGCTGGGGCCTTCCCCCCAGAGCCAAAAGGAAGCTGCTCCAAGAGTTTATTTTTTGCCAGGGATGCTGCAAGCAGAGCCCCACCCTTCCCCTGTGCTGAGGAGGGGGTGAGGAATGCCAAGGATTCATTCCACAGCTGAGGTCCCTGAGTTCACAGCAGAATGTGCTGCAGTCATGTCCCCAAATTGGCTTCCTATCAGACTTTAGAATAAAGCACTGCACTTTTTCTCCTCAGTGCTAACTTGGCCAGAAGGGACTTCTTTATTTCAAAACATTTAGAAAACAAAAGTGTGTGCATGTGTGTGGGTAGAAATACTGATAAAAACCAAAACATCTGTGACCTGATACCTGTGTGTCAGGATGACTGGTGACACTGAGGGTGCAGAAACACATGTAGCAATTAATTCAGCTTCTCCCTGAGCACCAGCATCACATTTGCTTTTTCTTCTGTTGATTATAAATGCTGCGTGATCGCTTTTAATCCAAAAGTAATAAATTTGTCTTGACTGCTTAATCTCCTCTGTAAATGGAGCTCTTTGGTTTCATCAGCCCCCGATTTATTGCATTTGTGAGATAAAACAGTCAATGTTTGATACTGCTTGGTTTTAGTGTGCTGCATCTTTTTCAATTTCTACTTTAACTGTGTTTCTGTTTACTGAAATTCCTTCTGCAGATAAATTAAGACCAGTAAGATCTTTAGAGTTCCAAATCTAATCTTTGCTTTTAATTTTTTTTCTTTCCCCACCAGGTTTTCCACTGCTTACAGTATCAAAGACACTGAACCTCAAAATCTGTTTAAACTCTCACTTTGCACTTCTATTGGCCAAATCCAACATTTTGCTCTGCCAGAAGATGCCAGGTGGTAACAGAATAATTTTAGGTACTTTTTTAGCTGTGCACCAGATGGTGATAATACAAGTAATAATATCAAACAAGTATTAGCTTGTTTCTAACCCCTGCCTCCACATGCTACAGATGCAAAAGGTCATTTATATGAAGCACTCACCATGTGCTGTGCAAAATACAACAGAAATTCCAGCCAAACTGGTCCCTGGAGTGTCCAGAAAGCATCCTGGTAGAAATTCCCCAATGACTGTGGAAAATGCAAGAGAAAAAAAACCCCACCAAAGCTATTATCAGTCTTTTGTGATTGTGATTTGAAATGAACCATGTCAAGCAAGCACTTCATTGAGTTATGTCAGTGCATCACTCTTTCAAACCAATGGGACATGATTAAAGCAATTAAATGCTGTATCTTTATTTAAAGCTTACCTGGCTAGAAGGAGATTTGGTGTGAAAAGAAAAAAACCCAAAACTATGCAAGCAATGATCTAAAATTAAAACCAAATTATTTCTCCCTTTACCTTCCATTAACAGGAGTGGTTAGAGCTTTCTACTTCCCATGGAAATAGATAAAACAGAGGTACCTTCTGTCTTAATTTCCCCATGCACATTTCCAGATCCTGACACTTTCCTTCCCTCAGCAAAATCAGACCTGAATTTATGGCATCTCCATGCTGTATTGCAAGTCTTAAGAAGGAATTCTGGACTTCCTCAGAAACTGTATTGGAGTAAAGTAACCCAAATTGCAATGTCAGATTGCTTTGCTTTTAATTTGAATACAAGAGTGATCCGTTCCAAATGCTCCAGAGAAATATTTCCTTGTTCAGCCCCCTCTGGCTTCCCCCTCAGCTCCTTCTCCAGGCTTCCTCAGATCATTTCCAGTTTGCTTTTAATGGAAATTCCTTCTGACCCCAATCTTCTGCCTGATGAATTCAACCTATTGCATGTATCAATCACACAAGCCTTTAATCCAATTTATGGGGGGCTGGGAAGAACAGAAAGAAGCAAATGTATGGAGATCTGTGCAATCAGAGCAGTGTGCTCAAAACCCACTCCCAAATGTGTGAAATGAAGCAATCTCCTGACTCTGGGAGCTGAGAAGCTTTTTAAGATCCTCCTGCTTCATACCTGAGTTGGAGGTGATGCTCAGGACCTTTTAGACTCACCAAATTATGGGTAATTGTTCTGCTTCCAAGGTGGAATGCACCCACACAGGGTCACTGGTGCCCCTCCCTGCTCAGGCAGGGTCATCCCCAGGCACAGGAGAGTGTTAGATGGTTCTGGAATATCCTCAGGGAGGAGACCCCACAGCCTCTCTGCTCAGGGCTGGGCCCTGCTCTGCCCCTCCCTTCAAAACCTTCCCCAACAGTTCCACTGATTTCCTTGCTCTTGACTTATTCTATCACCAGGAGCTGATACTTCTAGAGAAAAGAAAAACACCTTTCAAGCTGATGGCTGAGGCAAACTCCTAACTCCCACTTTTATGAGATGTAACTCAGAAAACTGCCAGGTTTCTTCTTAAAACAAAGTACTTCCCTTTTCCCCTCTCTCCACCTGCTTATAATAATTTGATTTTTAAAATTGAAGTGGAAAAGATTTGTTTTCAAAGCAAGTAAAGTTGAATAGGAAAACTTACTGGGCTAGCTGTAGCAGTATCCTTCAGTAGTAGCTTCAGCACACCCCCATTCCCTGGGAACATTATACCTGGAATATTACTTTATTCCAGAATAATCAGTGTGCTTTCAAAGCAAAGTAATTCTTCATGGGAGGAATAAGGGAGGGGGAAGGGAGTCCAAGCCACTTTCACTCTGGGTTAGAATTCCCTACCAGCTGTTCCTTGCTGCTCAACAGAGAAAAGAAGCCTGGACAAAAATGTGCTTTTCTGGGACACAGAGTGGACAAGGCCTTACCATTAAAAAGGCTGGATAAGATGTTCAAATTGAAAAGAGAGAAAACACCAACCTCAACATACATTGCCCTCATACAAAGACTTCTCAGCAGTAGCAGCAGTTATCACCCAAAATAACTACTATTACTTTAGAAAAAATCCTGAACCATAACTCAAAACATCTCTGGAAAAGGAACACTTGTATTATTTAAGTCTTAGATAACCCACCAGTGCTTAATGTGAGCCAATGTGAGTTTATGAAGAGTGTGCAAAGCTAGAGGTGCTCACAAAATTAAAAGTTAAATCACTTTCCTTTCTCTTAGTTTGGAACTGAATCCATGACCACTGCTGTTGCTGAAAAAACACTTACTTTAGTTAAAATTGTACACCAAAATTTTAATAAATGTAATTATGTGGAAAGTTTTCAGGAAAATTTATTTTCCCTGTTTTTCCTTCACACTAAAAATTGCAGTGAAAAGACCCCAAAAACTCCAAACCTTTAAATGCATGAGAAATGCTTCTGGGAAAATCCTTGATTGATTTAATGAAGGAAGTAAAATTTACAGATGTACTCAAGAAGCCTCACTGCTGTGCAAGAACAAGACTTGAAGGAAATGGTTCCTCAGACATAATTTCTCACCCTTCTTGATTCATTGGTGACTATGGAACTCAGACCTGGTTTTGGCATTATCCTACTGTGGAGACTGATTTTCATGGTTTCCCATTATTCATCCAGGTTAAATTTCAGTGAGTGGTAAAACAATCTCTCTGGTGACAGTCTGTCCTCTCCAGGAGCAGGGAGCCTGCTCAGACACGGACATGTCCAGGGAATCACCACAGTTAATCAGCAGGAACAGCGAACTAATCGGATTATATCGTCTGATCCTATTTTCTAATCACAAGAAATTTTGATGGAAAGAAAACCATAGCACATACATTTGGAATTTGCTCTGGAAGGCACTGCAGCAGAGCTAAACATGACAAGATATAAAAAACCTAGAATTCAAGGACTTGTATAAAATATAAGAAATGTGTCAGGACTTTATTGTGGAAACATCTGTAGCATTTTATTCCCAGCACTCTCCTTTTTTTATTGGATGGAAAAAGATGTTGGTTGTGATGATGGTGAGAGAGAAGGAAATGAAAAATGGAAGGAGAACCTTTCAAGATTCTTAATATCTTACCCTGGTTTCAAACTCAGTATTAACTGTAGAGCCATTTAGAAAGATGAGAGTTAAACAGCAAATTTAGGAATTTTGGACACTCCTGCTAACATAAGATCTACAGTACCTGGTGCCTCTTGGGGTGTTGCTGAATATTTTCTTGGACAGGTGAATTGTGAATTTTTAGTTGCCTCTCTGCTCTTCTCTGCTCTGATTTTGCTTTGCTTTGCTGTGTCTTAGTAAAGAAAAATCATGATGTCTCAAAGAGAGAACATAATTCAGTAAATAAAACAATCTGCAAGTGATTATTAATAAATCTCTATTGAATTACAATTGTGCCAGTGTTCATAGAGGTACTAATATGTGAAAATAGAAATAGTTCCTCTCACTCAGGAATCTACAGTTCAATTAAAAGGCCAAGGAGCTGGATTTTCACCTGGAGTTTTAAGTGGCACAGGTAGAAAAAGCAGTTGCAGAAGCACCATGATCACCCCTGATTTCATAGGCTCCAAAAAGCTGAGGGCTGCTTGTTTTCTTCCCCCATTTAAGTGTGGCACAACGTTAATGGAATTGTAATTTACAGCCCTGTAACAGTTTACAGCTTCTAAATTGAACTTCCTGACTTTGCCTCAGCAAATGCCTGTCAGTGGCAGGATTTGAATGGCAAACTCTATTCCATTAATTTTTTTTTCAGTGTAGAATGTGAAAGTGCTGTAAGTGACATTTTAGGGCATGTTCCACCAGCTTAGCAAAGATTGAAGAAACAGAGACTGAATAATGTTGGGAGGAAAAGCCAGAGGAAATCCAGATGGACCTTTTACATCCTCAGTTTGGTATAAAAATTGTTGAGAGACTGGGGGATTACACAGTGACACCTGTACAATATAATATGTAAGGTACTGATAAGTTATGAAAGAGCTGCTTCTGAATGACTTTCTTAAGTTTCCCCTTAAAGAGGTCTGTGTTTTGTTACTGCAGAGGGGAAGGTGGGGACAGCTTTATGTATGCTCTTTTGCCATGTGTATTCCCTGCTTAACTCTTTCTTGAAACACAGGCCAGGTGCCAGAGCTTTTCAGGAAGCATTAGGTGAAATTTAATGTCTCCCGAGTTTTAACACGGTGTGAATAGTTCCTAATGGATTTCCAAAGAGGGACTATCAAACAATTCTTAAATAAACATGCTTTGAGCACCACAGAGCACACACTGCAGGCAGTAGAGAAGATAACAAGCAGTATCTGCTCTAACAAACAGGAGAGCCTGGGCCAGAGGAAAAACTTGTTCCATTCAAGGAGGGAAGTGGAAATGAGTCTGTGGTACAGGTTGTTTTTCCCCTTCTTTTTGCTCCTTCTGTCTCATCCTTCAGTGTCCTTGTGAGAGCTTCTGGAGGAAAATGAGCCCACCAAGTCGGTTAGAGAGAAAGGCTGAGAGAATTGGGATTGCTCAGCCTGGAGAAGAGAAGCTTTGGGGTGACCTAATTGTGGCCTTCAGTACCTGCAAGGAAATCTGCAAGAAAGATGGGGAGAAACTCCTTTAGGGTCTGGAGTGACAGGAAAAGCAGGAATGGCTTCAAATATACATAGAGTAGGTTTACATGGGATATTAGGAAAAAATTCTTCCCTGTGAGGGTGGTGAGGTCCTGGCACTGGGTGCCCAGAGAAGCTGTGGCTGCCTCTGGATCCCTGGAAGTGCCCAAGGCCAGGCTGGATGTGGCTTTAAGCAGCCTGGTTTAGAGAAAAGTGACCCTGCCTATGGCACGAGGGTTGGAACTGTGTCATCCCCAATCCCTTTCAACCAGAACACTTCTGTGATTCTCTGATTCCTTGTACAAGCACAGAGCAAAACTCCCAGCTCTCTTCATTAGGAGCCAAATCAGAACAGAAGCTCAGAAACAAACAGTATGTTCATCACACAGTCTTAAACTTTCCCAAGAGCTCCTGTCCCTGGGAGAATCCAGTCGACAAAGCAGCAATTCTGCACATTTGCAGTTCCTCAGGGATCAATTAAGAGACTATTACACTCTTTACTGCTGCTGCAAGATGAAAACAGCCAGCATCTCCAAGGGAACTTCTTGTAAAACCCAAATTGAGCTTAATGAGAAAAGACTTTTGACAAATGCTGTTAGATGTGAGATGCATTTAGCACTTGTCAGGAGCTGTATTCCTGACTTAATGAATTTATAAGTTAAGTCATGCTCCAGTGTTGATGTGAAGGAGACTGAGATCAGTGGCTTTGAGAAGGCTTGAGGGTACTGGGTACAATGAGCAGACCAAATTAATGGGATTTCCATTAACCTTCATCAAATATATGAAGATGAACAGCCATAGCCTGGGTCGAGCTGAATTTTAAAGCAGCTTTTTCCCCTTCAATATATGAAAATACACAATTCTTTTGTAAAAGAGAAAAAAATTCTCAGGAAGAATAACCAGCAGTCGGGTTTGGTCATTCAGGGGTACATTTGTCACCAAGCAGGGCAGTCTGTGATCCCCCCTGTGAACTCCAGTATCAGTGAATTTTAAGGGCATTGTGTGAATCTGAAGGACACTGTGCACTCACTAAATCAGGATGCTGTCAGGTCTGAATTCCCCCCTGTTTGAGCTCTACTCAACCCAAAAAGGTGGGTAAAGAGAAGGAGGAGGTGACAACTGTCTCATCCTACAGCTGCTGTGGTGCTGGCTCCATGGCAGGTATCAAAATCCATGGCAGCCCCAGATATCTGTCAAGATCCTTCTGAAAGAGCTGTCAAGCTTTGCCACCTTTCAAAACAGAGAAGGTGCATTGTGCCCATATCATTGTGCTGCAGCATCTTTAGCACAAATTTATAAGTGCAACCAAAGCAAAGAGCAAATGCATTTTAGGGAATTTAGGGGCAAGTGTTTAGCACAGCTGGAAAATGCAGACACAAGTAACAAGTAACAGAAAGCTGAATTAAAAACACCACATGATTTTTTCCACTTTATGGGAGAATTTTTCATTTCCAAAGCAAGAAGGGGTATCTGGGCCCTTCTGTGTCCAGAGCAAGGTGCAATTCCCACAGTCCCTGGTACAAACAGAGTTCCTGCCCAGCCAGCTCTGAAACAGAGGCACGAAAAGATTCAGAGGCATTCATAAAGCTGCTCTGTCTGCACATTTAAAAGTTATATCCAAAGGTCCCTTCTTCCCCCACTCTGTATTTCTCTGTGCTCCAATACATCCTATCTCAGCAATCTCATGTGTTTGTGTGCCCAACTTCCATGGCAGGCAGGACAAAGGGGGCTGTTATAAACCCAGTTCCAGGCAGCCCTTGCTCACAGGCCTCACACCTATATTTCTTCCATAAATTCCAGTCAAATCTCTATTCTAAGAGGCAACTGCTGAGTTGGCTGCTGGCCCTGGAAACCACAATTTCAAATAAAATGCAACAGAGGAGAAAAGAAAACTACTTTTCTTCTCAAGGACAACAAAACAAAGCTAACTACTGCTGGGGAAAAAAAAGCAAACAAAAAAACCAAGGGGAAGGATTTTAGGTAATGGCAATAAAAATGGGTTCAAATTTAAACCAGAGTGAGAAAATACTTCTCCAAAAAGGTTCCTATTTAAAGCTCAAGGGGACAAGAGCCTCAATAAAGAGGGAGAGCTCCTTAAAGGTAATGGACCCCTGACTATTTGTTCCAGAGGTGAATCCATGTTTCTTTCCAGGACAATTCCCTCTGTACCTGTGAGCTGTAGTGAGGTGGGCAAATCCTTCTGCTGTAGCTTCTCCTTCCCACCCTCGTGTTTTCATTGATTTAGCAGCCACCTGGCCTAAGAGGCAGAAACAGAATGAGAAACATTTAATTAATATGACAGGAAATGCTCCAAGTGTGCTTGGAAATTGCAGGATTACATTAACATGTCAGTAAATATTTCATAGATTTACAATCCTTTCAATTTAGGCTTTTATTGACTTAGAAAAAAAAATTATCCCTGTGCTGCCTTTAATCCATTTACAGTTAGTTGGGTTTTTTAATCAAAGATATGGGTAAGGGTAACAGGAGAACACTCATTTCCCACATGGAGGTATGAGGTGCTCAGGGAACCAGCAAAACCTTAGAGTATTTTGCAAAATGTTTATTATCCAAGGATTGGAAGACTCTGAGATACTTAGATTCAACATCATTCTATGGAAATATATCTGATGAACCAAAAAAAAAAATAAACCCCACAAAAAACACAAAAAACCAAAGGAAGTGGAAGAATGTTAGACTTCTCTGCTAATCAGAAATATCAAAATTTGTAGTCAATATTTGTTCCAAGACAAGCACAGATTTTAGAAAAGCCCAATTATTCAATAGCAGCAATCAAGAAAACAAAGAATGTGGCAGTTTTACAGAAGATGAAAACATTTTTCTGGTGTGTTAAATAAATAACTGAGCCAATAACCCCACTGGATTATTTCAAGTGTTGTAAAGCACTGAAAAAACCTCTCAGTGCTCTGTGCTGAGCAGGACAAATTCTGTGGAGGGAAACAAATTTGTGTATGTTACATCTGAAATGAATCTTAACTCTGTTCTTATCAGAGCCTGGTGCCAGCAGGAACAGCTCGAGCTCGCTCTGAGGAAAAGCACTTGGACACAGCATACCAACACCTCGTTTTATGGTGCCTTTTCCTGAGGAAAAGTTCAACCAGTTCACTCCATAAAGTCAGGAAGGAAAGGTACAGAAATGATTGTTGTGCAGATGGGGTGCGTGTGACATGAAATATGAAATCCATTTGCCAGTGGAATGGAGAAGTAGGCATGGTAGGAGCTGCAGGGATAAAACACTGGAATTACTCTGATTGCTTTCTGATACAACACACAGAGGCCTCAGCCTTTCAAATAACCCATCCCTGGCCTCTGGAAAGGCTCCCTCCAGGATGATTTTTGTTTATATTGAAGCTGGCCACAACTATAATAGTAAATGTCTTGAAAGTACACAAGGGCCAGGTTTTACTGCTGATTGGGAAAATCTGTGTAGAAATTTGAGTGCTTCCTAAAGTGTTTCATGAAAGGAGATGCTTTATTAATTGAACCCTGGCATTTTAGCCACCAGTCCATACAGTAAGAGAAGTGGCTGCCCAGGTACAGCAGGCACTGGATGTTGAAGTGGTTCAAAGGCTCTAACTGGAATCTCCAGGTTCACACCCATGGTCATCTCAGAAATCACAAATGAGACACTTCAGCCTCCATCAGCTACAGAGGCAAAATCAAATAGACCACATTTGCTTCCTAAACAGGCATCAGTGTTTTCTTCATTACAGAACAAGATTTCTAACTTTTTAATTTTTTTTTTTTTAATATTTTGAGGAGAGAACTGTGAGCTCTGACCCACTGGCCTGGATCAGGAAGCTTTAAATACCTTCCTTGATGTTCTCTAGCTCTGCTGCCAAGGCCGTGGCCTCCTTTGCAAGGGCCAAATAAAAACTCTAAAATGGATAAACTCTCAAAGAACTGTAAGACTGAAGAAGCTGTTCCTTTTCCAGAAAGGGTAACAAAGGTACCTTTATATATCCTGCTCAAACAACAGGAGCTGTGGGAAGAGGAGGGGGAGCAGGAGCAGAACAAGAGATTCCAGATATTAAGCAGGTCTTTATATAATCCTTACACACTGAATTGAGGAAGGAAGAAAATGTAGCCCATGAGGGTGAGTTCAAAGCAGCAGCTGATGTTGTCCAGGCTGTTCAAACAGCACTTTAAGGAGCTCCCTGAAATTCTGATGACAGCTCTTTTTTGCACCTCAAATGTAAGACAGAGGTGTCAAAAAACCCCAGGTAGATTTGGAGTATTTTACAGCTGAAGAAACAGCTCCTGAACTGTGGCCTATGGATAGCTACATGTTCCCAAAATCCTTGGAGAAAGGCTTGTGAGAGGTTGCTGTTGAAAGATGAGGTTTTTTCCTTGTTTCCAATTGCAAAAATGGATCACCAGGACTGAAAAATCCATGAAATTACCCCCCAGTATTACAGTTCTGCTGGAGGTCACCCTGAAGGATGGGACCTGATCTTTAGCAGGAAGGGACTGGACACCTGATGTGAGTTGAAGCAATCTCTGCATTAAACTGGCATTTCTGTTACAACAACCTGTCCTCAAGTGTCATTGCAAGGAAAAAAATCCCTGTAAACATTTGTTGGGTTCATGACCTTTTTTTCTTCCTTCTGTACTTATAATCATGTGAAGCAACCACAGCTGCAATCCTTTTGATAAACATCCAATAAAATCTTTATCTTGCCTCTTCGAGTTCCACAGCCTAATTCCTCTTCCATAAGGACACTTGGGAAGGCAGGAGAGGCCAAGGATGAACAAGGACCTGTTTCCATCCCTCTCAATCTTTTAGGTCCTTCTGCCTAACAGCAGTCAGGGCTCTTCTGACTCTTGCCAAACTTCCATTTTTTATTTTTTTTTCAATAAGAAGAATCAAGGAATTTCCACTCTTATTAAGTAAAATCTTATTTCAATGGGAAACACCAAGGAAATTCAGAGCAAAAATATTTGTGAAATGGTAAATCCACCCCGTGTATTAATAGGAGAGTCTGTGCCTGTGTCAATGTGTACAAATTATTCTGAATAGGGGTATGGGGCTCATTTGCAGGATAATATATTTTCATTTTTCAAAGTGTGAAAACAATGAAATAATCACCTTTTGCAATGTAAGCAAGCACTGTGGATTTTGTTCCAACTTCACATGTTCTAGCACTTTGTCCTGAAATGTTTAGGAATACATAGGAAGTGTAAAAATCTGAATTTTTCTAACATTAAGTCGGCCTTTAATAATTTTTATACATGCATACCTCTATATCTATATCATCTATATCTAATCTATCTATATCTATAACTAGATCATCTATATCTATATCTAGATCAGTCTCCCTCTCTCTCTCCCCCTCTATAGATAATAGAATATGAAGAAACTATAATTTCTACCTCCTAAAGAGGAACAATTTTTACAGTTACAACTTCACTAGTAATATATTTATTCCAAGGTATTCAGCAATAAAGAAGAGCAATTCTGGTCTGCTCATGTGAGCTTTATTCTTTCTCTTAAGTTTTTTGATTTATGATTTGATTAGCTATTCAGTATTCCCTATTTATATTGATTCCATTTTGCTTTTCCCCCCCTGGAGGACTCGGTCCATTTTTCTATCACCTAAAATGTTTTAAGAAAAGAAGAGGGTGAAAAGCTCAGTTTTGGAGTCTATGAAGCAGAATGTGCTATTTAAAAAAATGATTTATGTTTTTTTTTTGTTTCTCCAGGATTGAAACTGAAGAACATGATTTTAGAAAGAAATTATACTACTGACCACTAAAAAGTAAATCCCAGGACTCTTGAGCAAGTTACAGCAAGTCTCTGATACTTAGAGAGGAGGAAAGGAGGTAAAAACTGTAGGTAGAGAATTCCTGTAGAAATGGATTTTGATTGCTGCTGTCAACTTGCCTTTTTTGTAGAAGGCTTTTCATCACTCTCCTCCTACTCTAATGTGGTTCATGGTGGCTGAGCAGAACAGAATTCAGTCAGAAAAAAGAAATATAAGCAGTCTTTGGGCAATATTTCACCTTGTTTATGTTAGGACTTACCTGAAAAATTAGATTCTCAGGAAAAAAAATCCAAGCCTGGTCTTTCTTTCAAGTTTTATATAATATAATATAAGGGACAGGGACACAGTAATATTGATAAAAGAGCTATCAGCCCTACCTCCTCTCAGTTCTTGTCTGATATCTGGACTTTATCCTCTAACCCTTGGCATTCCACACTTTAAATGAGGATTTAATGCCCATGGAAGGTGTTAGGCTGACAGTCCAAGGAGCAGGGAAATAACCTCAAATAGTGCACGCATCACACCCTTCATAAAAATATCACAGCACACCGTAAAATTAAATTGGACTCCTTGTTTTGCCCGCAGATCAAATGCACCACAAGGCACAGGAATGCAGGGGATTTTTTCTCTACTACCCTTCAAAAAGAACTTCAACACCAACTCCCAAGACTTCCTCAAAGGCGTGTGGCTAATTCCAGTTGGTCTCCAGTCCTCTTTAATAAACCTGAAAAAAAATTATGTGGTCATAGCTAGTACAAGTTAAGCTGGTGTTTTCTGTGGTGTAACCATCCAAGGGGAATTGGTTTGTACCAGTTTTTCCTCTCCAAGGTGAGAAATCATGAAATGGCATCCTAAAACATGTGATTCAAAGGCTGATGGGTTTGAAGGAGTGACCTAAAAGGGGATTAGATACCACAGTAGATAACCAGTAACTTAATGTCAAGAAACACAGACACTTTGAGGAAAATATTTAGGCAACTGTAATTTTCTCCAGAGTTTCAGTCACAGGAGAAGAACACTAACTCTGGCAAAAAATGCCCTTTTTTGGGGTTGTTTTTCTACAAGAACATTTAAAAGATAATGCCCAACAACTAACACTGAGAAGCAGAAAAGCCACTGGGTCCTAGGATAAACAGGATTAAAAAAATGGATCAATCATATTTCAGAGGCTGTCACTATGGGGAAGGAATTAGTTCCTCCTTAGCAACAGCCCATATTAAAACATTTATGCCAATGAAACATTTACACTCCTATTTTTGTTTATAAACTTTAAATGTATTTTTGTGCCTGGTACACTCTGGCAATCCCCTGCTAGGGAGGTGAAGAAGGCAGGAACTGTGGTCTAGCCCTAACCAGGAACTTTACACACTGAAATCCCTGCCAGTTCTCACCCAACATCTCACCCACCTTTTCTTGGAACGAGTTTTTATATCCTCAGATTCCTTGGACCCCCATCAGTCAGCCCACAGACTGAGGCAGGGCATGGAAACAGCAATCCTTGCTTAGGTCTGAGCTCCCCAGGGCAGAGAGACCAAAGTGTTTGGGTGGTGAGACCTGGCCTTGTGCTGACCCCTGTTCCAGCCCTTTGCTCAGCTGGGGATTCTCCATCCACTGGGGACCCTCACCTCCAGTCCTGGGGCAGTTTGGGGAGACACAACATAAGGAAGATTTAAAGGTGGTAGAGTCCCAAGAAATGCCATGAGGATGGTGCAGGGCCAGGAGGGGAAGGATTGTGAGGAGGGGAGGAGAGCACTTGGTCTGTTCAGCCTGGAGGAGACCTCATTGTGGTCTTCAACATCCTCATGAGAGGAAGAGGAGGGGCAGGCACTGATCTCTGCTCTCTGGGACGCCTTCCTTCCACCTCAGCATATTGCAGGAATCTCCTTCTTGCTTTCAGCAGGGAACTTGTAGAAGGTGCTGTGCATCCATTTCTACCTTCTCTTTTTATTTGTTAGACCCAAAATATGAAGTTTACCTTGAATAAATATTGAAACCTTAATTGAAAAGCAAAGCCTCAGCTCTGATTTTAGTAGGAATCCTTGTCATTTTCTCCTGATGTTTTTCACTGGAAGAAAGGAGGAAGAAACCAGGAGGATGAAAAGGAAAAAAATTTTTTTTTTGTTTGAGTTCAAGTGGACACATATTATTTAGATGTAGAAATACCATGAAATAATAGAACTACAGAATCATAGAGTGACTGTGGCTGGAAGGAGCTAAAAGCTCTTCCCATCCCACCCCTGCCATGGCAGGGACACCTCCCACTGTCCCAGGTGCTCCCAGCCCCAATGTCCAGCCTGGCCTTGGACACTTCCAGGGATCCAGGGGCAGCCACAGCTGCTCTGGGAACCCTGTGCCAGGGCCTGCCCACCCTCACAGGGAGGAATTTCTTCCTAATATAAAAATTCTAAACCTACATTTATTTCAGTTTGAAGCCATTTCACTTCATGTCCTTGTATCAAAATTACCCACAGTGAATGAAGCACAGTGAGTGTGTGGAATATGTGATTTCAAAGTTACTGATCTAGAGAAACAACTCTGTTGGCCAGTGCAGCATCTGGTCAATAAAATGGCAGCAACTCCCATGCAATTATTAAATCAACATATTGATGCCTTTCAGCCTTACTGCATCTTATCTAATTAGGCAAAATGCAGATGATGATTATAAAATATGGAATCTATTATGTCATGGCCTGTTTAATCTGGTTATTACCCAATGAACTGAAGTTTTGTGAAATCCATCCAGGATTCAAATGGCTTTTTCACATGAGCTCAGAGCTATTTTACTGTTGCAAGCAGGCCACTTTTAATTCCCAGGGAAGGGAGTGGTCTGGAAAGCAACATGGAAACGAGCCTTTCCCTTTTGGGGAGCCAGTGGTCATATTCCCCTAATAAAAAGTAACCTGTAGCTGTGGTGGAAAAGACATTTACTAAGAGAAAGCTGCTTGAGTAAGAAAGGACAAGAAGTGTTGCTCAGCATGTATTTTGACCTGGGAATTTCATACCAGTTTAGCATAAAAAGGACAAGAGTTCTCTTTTTACCTCGTGAAAAAAATTCACCATTAGCAATTCATCTGCACCTATGGTGCTGTTGTGTGTCAGCACAAAGCTTCCATTGTGCCAAAGCTGTCTCAGCACAGGTAAAAACACCTAAAGGGAGATAACAAGACCAGAGATAGAGCTGGAGATCCATATTTCTATATCCAGCTGTCAGTCTTTCAAGGGTATTCAAACAAGAAAAATTTTTCTTGTTTTGTGCATTAGTTTCTTGTTCAAGAAACACCACTGATGTGAGAGGCATGGCTGTGCCTAAAATTAAAACACACATCAGAAATATTGCTTCAATTCAGGCTAAAATCAAGAGAATAGAGTAGGAAAAAACCCTCATTTTGATTACAGAAATATTATACAAGAAACACAATCTACTAAATGAAAGTGTTGTCACTGTTGATGTCTGCCCAGTCATAAGGAAACACCTGGTATTTCTCTCAACAAAGGGTTAAAATGAATCAATAATAAAAATAAGAAACTAGATAGGAAAGTAAAAAAAAAAACAAAATTTCTATTATGAAAATAGTAAATCACCACCACCATCACTGTGGGTACTATATTTTCTCTGGTTCCTTTACAGTCATTTAACCAGAGAAATAGAGATGTAAAATACAAGATTAAAACAGTTCTTTGCCCTGATTTCAGAAAAGTCAAGTAGAAGAACTAAAAAACCTAACCCAGATCCTCACTGTCTCATTTCAAATAAATCACAGAAATGATTTTTTTTTCAGCTATGGATATGGTACTTTCTTTTTTCCCTTTTCACTTGGAAGAGCTGATTTAGCAAATTCTCATTTTTCTTTCTTAGGTTTGCAGGATTAATTTTAAGTATATACTAAAATATTTTGCTACATTAGGGTTACACATGGTAGTACTTTTAGCAAATTGTTGAAGGAAAAACAAAGAAGGAGCTTCCAAGACACGGCTTGAGCAATCCCAATAAAGGCAGAGCTCGTTGCTGGAAAGCTGAAAGCTTGAATTTTTGGAGGGGAGGGACTCATAAAGGAAGAGCATCAGTGATAAGGAATTCAGCTCCTTGGAGAATTAATGTTAATAATTACAAGTCCTGCCAATAAGCACACAGCCTGGTGGAATTTGTCAGGTTCTGTCCTATCAGCAGATGCAATCTCCTTCTGGAGATGAACACCACCCATTTATCATAAGTAGCTGAGCCATAAATCAGACAGCACAGACGGGAACTGCAATAAATTGTTCAGAAGTCAGTTATATTTTGGAGAAAATCGACTGTCTCATCCCAACAGCAGAAATACACTTTGGCAGGCCAGTGCTTTACATATTTGTGTTTAGTCCCTGTAAGAATGAGATCCTTTTCCTTCCTACCTCTACCACTGCAATTACAGAAAAGGATATTTAAATTAAGATGATTTATTATTTTTTCATTGTTTGAAATTGTCCATAAAGAAGGAAAAGGTGACATTTGTGTTTCTTGGTAGGTGATTTCAGATTGTTTTCCCAAGCCTGACTCCAGGTGAGTAAGTTCATCCCTGTAGCTTCTGGCCCTATAAAAACCCCCAAAACACTCCTCAGCGTAGAAAAAGGCATTTTTCCAGGGAAGTCTAGAAGTTATTAAGCAAAGCTTTCCCTGCCTGTGAGTTGGACTCTGCCCTGCCAAGCACTGCAAAGGGAAATTCTCCTTTGCCCTGGGGCCAGGTCAGGCTGCTGGGCCAGACTTGGAGCTTCTCTTCCCTTCAGGAGAGGCTGGGATGGCTGGGAGCTTCCAGGGGGATGGATCTCTTCCCATCCCTGCTGTCCTCTCAGAGGGGAGGGAGGAGTCCTCTGCTCCAGGCTTTGCATTCAAGGACAGGGCTGAACAGGTTGGCAGGAGAGCAGTTTCAATGTTCCTTTCCAAACTTTTTGGGTTTGCCTGCATAGAAAACTGTCCATAAAATATGTACATGCGTCAGTTCACAATTAATCAAAAAAATCTGGGTTCACTGATCTTAATCTGGGATTTGGAGAACACTGAAAACGGAATTTACAGTTGTTTTAAATGGAGATAGGTAGCAGAGGAAGTACCTAACACTTATTTCTGTCCATTTTAGTCTGTTGAAGGTGGGGAGCAGGCCCTGGACTTAAAAGGATCCACAAACACATCTTCTTGCAGGGGATATTCAGCAGGGTAATTTCACAGAATCATGGAATGGTTTGGCTTGGAAGAGACCTTAAATCATCCAGTTCCACCCCCTGCCATGGGCAGGGACATGTTCCACTATCCCAGGGTGCTCCAAGCCCTGTCCAGCCTGGCCTGGGACACTTCCAGGGATGGGGAAACCACAAAAATAATCCCTCTCACTTTATTTATTTCACCCCACAACAAATTACAGGTAAGTTCCTGAAACAGCTGTGAGCATCAAAGCTCTAACATATAAAATACCACAGAGTTGTGAGGGCTGTCCTAATCCAGTGGGTGAGGCAGGAACTGGTTGCATGAGCTGATCATGTGCAGATCTGGCTTTATTGGGAGTACTGGAATCACTGGGCATCCCAAAGCCTGCCTGAAGTTTCACACAGCCACTACAGCTTGTGTGGACACTCTGGGTAAATCATCCTCCACAGCCCAGAGCCCTTCAGTGTGCCTAAACACACACATGAGCTTCTGCTCAGTATTTAAAGATTATCAGATGGGCATGAAGAAAGGATTTGGGGCACTGGAATGCATCTCCTTCATCTGCTAAGCTCCCTGGTGTGCCAGCTGTGAAGGACTTGTTTAACCAGATCCTCATAATTTTACTGACTGCAGGGAGGAGAAAAAAAAAAATTTCTTAATACCACCAGGAGTTAATTAGCAGGGTCTAAATCACTGCTTGCCACCAGAAACTCCTGCATGGTTCTTGTCTCCAACTCTGTAGCTCACCCAGCCTCACCAGGAATTCCTGGAAATATTTATTTGGAAATATTCCCTGTTTCACATGGGCTGCAATGGAAGTAAACAACAGTTGAGTGAGAAGATGTGATGGAGCACCCAAATGTCTCAGGGCACTTCCTTCAGTGATAGACAAGGAGAAATTTAAATACCTAAATATTGTTTCCTGGTTATTTCAACCTCCTGCAGGGAAGAGTTCAGAGGGTGGAGCATCCCCCACTCCATGACTGCTGTACAAGGAAAAGGAACACTCTCCATTTCCATCACTGATTATTTTTTTGCTGCAAAAATTTCCTTATCTTGACAGGTGGAGGTGGATATCTGTCAGTCTCACTGTGTGTGCCTCAGGATCTCAGAGATAACCTTTGAGATTAGGCTGAAACTTTTTGCAACTAGCTTTAATCTCACAAGAGTTTACATTGCTCACAAAATGGTGAAGACTTCCTTAGCTCCCTGCATTTTCTCTGTTCTCCTTGTCCTGTTATCCTCTCCTATTGGAACAGTTCATCTGACTGAATTTATTTTCTAAGTGTGTTCCTCAGGATTTTCACACAGCTTTGCAGCCCCCTGAACATTTCAACATTTTGGTTTTCCTTATTATCTCATCCACTTCCTGGGTGGGTGGGGAAAAGTCCTCCTAAAGGTGCCCAGGAGGAACTGCAGAGGCTGAAGAGCAGCGTCCAGATTCTATATCTGCAGATCTAAAATGCAATATTAATCAAGTGACTGGATTGAAAAGCAGAAGAAGGGAAATGCTCTTTGGTGTGCCCCAGCCAAGCTGAGAACACTGAAATCACAGCATATGTTTTCTCTCTTCTTAAAGACTGCAGATTATTACAGGCAGGCTTTATTGTGGTCTATAATTTTGGTTTTCTACCTCTGACTATGCCAAACAGCATTTTCTGTTTTGTTCAGGCAGCAATCAAGAATGGTATGTTATCAAGCCACAGTGCTGTGACCTTTGGATTTAAAGAGAATATTCCAGCTACTTGGAGCCAACACATATATTAAATTCTAAGGTTGGAGGAAGGGTGCAAAACAGGGGACATGTTTTTTAAGATGTCTTGCAATCCTGGAGCTCAGTTCTTCATTTCTCTTCAAGATTTATCGATTTTGGTGCACGACTACAGATTTTACAAGGATGTTACACAAAGGGCATTCCATTTATTTTGGTCAGCAGCCAGACAGTTAAATTTCTAAACAGCTGTCTGGGACTGGATGAACACATGGACTCAAGATGTCTTAAAATAAAATTAAATAATGACTTGAATGTTATTTCTTCCAGTATAGGTGTGGCATAAATTAACAATTAAAATAGTCTTCATTTTTGTGTACATGGGGAAGAAATAAAGTTTCTGGAAGAGAAGATTAAGTTCTACCTTCAGAACAATTAAATGCACCAAGTTAATTAATTTCCTTCCTGGGAGAGCACTTAACAAGGCTGAGAACTTTAATACAAAATGTTTAACAAGTTTTTATAATAAACAAAAACATGAAAACCACAACACTGTAAAACAAATCTTTGATTCTTACACATATGGTAACCTTCCTGCTTTTTTATTGGAATAAAAGACAAAATTGTCTTCAGTATTTCTTTGTCTCTCAAAATGCAGTGTATTAATTTAACTGCATCAAGTGGCTATGTCATTAATTGAGGTATATGGAATTCTGGTTTTTGTTGTTGTTGTCTTCCTTGGAAGTAATATACCTGGAAAATATTACTTGCATCAGTGTGTAGCCTCCCCTTATTCATATCGTGACAGCATTAAAGGTGAATGAAGCACTGAAAATTATCAGGCTATCAGAAAATAATGAGAAATTGAAGAAGAATAGAGATCACTGCATGTTCTTTACACTGAATAAACACCTGGTCCACAATAAGGGCAGCCTGGAATGGGCCTTGACCCAGGCTGAGTTATTGAACAAGGTTTTGGGTGATAGGATGGATGCAGTTGGTATCTCTCTATCTTCTGCAATTCTCTGTTGTGCTGGCACAATAATTTATTTTTTTTTGAGCAAGAGGCAAGGAGGGGGTAAATTGGACTTTATTTCAGTCAGATTAGTCTCCCATTTCATCTCCCTGTGTAGAAGTAGATGTATTTGCCACAGAATAATCAAAGGGATCATGCAGGAATATGTTGCTAGAAAAGAGGGAGATTGCTTACACAGAACTCCAAGAACCACAAAACCAATCAGGTCAGTACAGGCTTTACAGAATCCAGTACCAACACTTCTAATTTGGACTAGAAAAGGAGCAGTGTTACAAATAAAACCCAGCAAACCCCAAACTTCAAACTAAATCTAATCTGAGTATGGCTGACTGCACATCTCTGTGGATCTTTGTCAGCTCCCAACTCTATTACAGTGAGATGCTTCTGAGGAATAAACCAAAGCTTTCTTCTTCATCACAGCAGAACCAAAATGCCTCTGCTCCTTGCTGTAGAGAATACAGAGAGAGGCACCTCCCAAAGGCTGGTTTTAAGGACCTAAGGCTTGTAGCTGCTTATTAAAAGCTCCACATTGAACAAGTTGCATTCCATAGCTGCTCCCAGAACTCACCAGGCTTTAAGACTGGTTCTAAATTACATACGAGGTTCCAACCACACCAGACTACAAATCCACAGTGAGAACAAAATGCCCTGAGGATCATTTGTCAACCCTTTCTCCCCCAAGAACAGTTCAGTGATTTGAACACTGCTCAAGACTGAGGGGAGTGGGCCTGCAATGAGAGGTAAGAAGAAGACAACTCAGTCAAGGTTATACAGATTTTTAAAAGTATAGTAAAGTTTAGGCAGTTTTCTGGTCCTTTCTGGCCTAAACATGTTTTTGAAGTATTCCTGTGTGGGTTGCAAAACCTGCTCTGTATCCCTGTGCTGGCTGTTGGGACCAGTCACTGAAGGAAGGTTTCCCTTAGTGCCAACTGTGGAAGGGGTTTGGGAAATGTGATTATTAATGAGCATTTATGGGGTCTCTCTGTAGATTCCCTCCTAATGAGATCAGATTTTCAGATGTGAGGTGAGCTTTATTCTTATCTGATCTCAGTTTAAGACTGAGATCTGTGCATGTGAAACTTAAATGCTGGGAAATTAAAATGCAGCTGCTTGTATGGTAATCACAGAACTGTGCAGAGAAATGTTTTCATTAATTCCTGATCTGCCTGTTTTGACAGCAGCTTAGTTGTCTGATAACGGCAAGGAGACAAATTAAATCCTGCTGCAGGCAGTACACAGACCACATTACTCAAAAAGAGAAATTAAAAACTGTTGAACATCTGTTATTGCTGTGAATTCAATCTGTAGAACAACTTCGTTATTTTACCTCGCATATTTAACTTTATTACTGAGGAAAAAGAGAGCGTCTTTGTGGTTAGAACATTGTTTTCTGGGGTAAAAAATTCTGTTATTTATTCTCCTATTTACCATTGCTTCCAGAGTGAGTTTCTACAGATAAATTTTGTACCTTAGCTATCCCATCAGCAAAATGGAAGTACTATAAATGGGAATACTATTACTGCTCTCTTCATGAGGGAATATTAATTAGTTTCAAATGTGTCCCGCTGGGAAATGGCAGAAACTAGTTCCCAGTACAGAAAATACTCAGTGCCATTTTCTAGCTGAGAATTATTGAGAATTGAGTCCACCCAAGGGTAGCAATCACAAAATGAAACTATTTAAAAAAAAGTTTCCAGAGATGTTAAAGAAAACAAATAAGACATAAATTTGAGAGAGAGAATACAAAAAAAAAAAATTTAAAATCTTAATTGTGTGCAGTTTTAACATGAAGAGAAGTCTTCAGTCTTGATGGAGGGTACAAGTCAGATGTGCATCTTCCAACTGGATTTTGTTAGAATATGCTTGATATGATTAAGCCCAGTTCTATTTCAGCTGTTCTACATGGTACAGATATATTAAATGCCAATAAATGGCAATCTGGATTGCAAGATGAGAAACACTGACGACTTGCAGAAGCAAAGATCATGACTTAGTAAGAATTACAGGAAGCAGGCTTAAATAATAATCTGTCCAGTAAAAAGTGCAATGATGATACACACAATTTTATATGTCATATAAAGAAAGGAAAGCTGTAAACAATATTGCAAACTAGCAGATGCAGATATTCATGGATAGAACTATTCATGGATAGAACTATTCTCTAGAGGTTTGCATTAATAGGTATATCCTGTCTTTCCCAGAATACTGTGGAATATTGTCTAGGAATTGCTAATGACCATCAGCTGGAGAGCACAGCTGATAACAACACTTCTGGAACAAACCATGGTCTGTAATGGATGGGCCAAGCCCTGTGATGAGTCTCCAGTGTTTGTAGGTTTTAATGCTGCTCTCCAAAGGAGCAGGATACCTACAATGAACTCCTTGTGTGCCATGAATTAACCACCCTCTCCCAGCCTTTCCTATTTGTCAAGATGTAGACATGAATCAAACTCTGGAGGTGTAATATAGAGCTGGTAACTCTTTCTTCCTTCCTGCCCCCGCCCCCAAGCTCCCCTTTCTTTTCTGAGCTCCTCAGAACTGCAGTTCAAGGAGTTCTGTATGAGCAGATCGTGTGACAGTAAATGATGATATGTCACAAAGTGCTCCTTTATTCTCACCTCAGCCACTTGCAAGCAGACCTGAATCACATCCTCTGCCTCAGAAACACCCGGATACCTTCTGTTCCTGCCTGGGCACTGGATGAAGTGAAATAAAATGGAATTAAACGCTTCCTGAACAGCAAAAAAAGAGCAGATTCAAGCATTTATACAGCACCTATAAGCACATTTACCATCTGAACTACATATCTCTCTAAATCTTTCTCCTCTCTGTGAAGGTGTTTTGCCACACCAAGTCCCAGTGATTGTCCCTTTTCAACAGCTGCACTCACTATTTTCTATTTTATGAGATTTTAGTGAGTCTGGCAATTATTTGTCCATTCACAAGAGTGAGAGCTGATCTGAAGCAAAATAGGAGGGAAAAGACCAACGATTTCAGGAAGATTTAAAAGTTTTTTCAGTTGCATGCCTGATATATTAGCTGATAAATTACCAAAACCTGCTACACAGAGAAGGCAGAGGTGTAGAAAAGCATTATTTGTGCTGCCTTTGTGTAGAGGTTACCATCTCTAGGATCTGGAATATTCTGACACAAAATACCTTTCTATGCTTTGGTGGGGAGGCCAAGCAGAGCCCCTTTTTCTATCCACTGAAAATGTGACTGTGGACATTAAAAAATTATAAATAACTTTTATATTCAATTTCTCACTTTGGTTCTTTAGGAATTATAAACTGCAACTCTCCACTGACTGACTACTACCCTTAATCTTGTGTTACATTATTTTCACAACAAAACTTTATCTTCTTCACTGGTGCTTGCATCCAGGAATGTTTCCAGCTGACATCCAGTTATGACTGAAGTAGAAATATTTAACTAGGAAATAAACCTTTTCCTTTACTTCTTAAAAGTACTGTTTCACTAAAATGAAAATGCTATTTTTTATTCCCAAACAGTTTTTCTATTTTTCCTCACACCTTTTAGAGTGAAGGACTCATGGACTCCTGGAATGGTTTGGGCTTTAAAATTATTCATATAATTGGAAAAAAATGGATTTAAAATTATTCAGTCCCACCCCTGCCATGTGCAGAACACCTCCCACTGTCCAGCCTGGCCTTGGGCACTGCCAGGGATCCAGGGGCAGCCACAGCTGCTCTGGGCACCCTGTGCCAGGGCCTGCCCACCCTCACTGGGAACAATTCCTGCCCAATATCCCATCTAACCCAACTCTATTTAAATTGAAATATTATGAAAACTTCTCTGACCATCCACTGAAAAGATGAAAATGGGTAAAGAAATACCAGCCAACTGATACTGTGAGCTAAATTTCAAACATCAGAGTCAGTGAATCCTTTTCACAGAAACTTTTGGTAAAAACATCTAATAGACAATTTAGGAAATTGGTGATGATGGTAAATTTTACCACATGTAAACAAAGAGAAAACAATAAAATTTCAATATAAATACTTTCTGATGTAAACTCCAGGCATATATTACCATCCAGTGGTTTCCACATCAAAGCTATAGAATCAGCTTTGCTTAAATAAAATTTCTTCGCAGATCTAGGAAACTGCTGCTTGCCTTCCTAAAATGGAAGCATTTCACTCTCATCTTCCTTTTTGGAGGCATTTTCTGTGTGTTTGTCCACATTCTTTGTAGCTCTGATTAACCAGAGTCACCTATTTCATGTCACAGCACATAATAAGATATTCCTCCCTCTCACTTTCTGCACACCCTCCTCAGAATCTAATCAGTTTTAACATAATTAACTCCCAGAGAGATTTAGTACAGCAGCAAGTTATATAAAGGAGCAGTTGATTGTTAAAGATGACAGACAAGCCCTGATGTATGCACTTCCAAGCAGTGATTCTATATAAAACCTGGTTAATTGGTTAATTACAATAAGATAGGGGTGTATTATCCATAGCTACCCATCTCTCAAAAAAGTTTTAGCTGTGGCATCAAATTCAAATTACAATGAACCCTGTGCAATAAATTCAGCTTTGCAAATGAAAGAGGAAAGGACCATTTGGGCACTTCCATAATATCAATAAATTAACCCAACTGCCTGTTCAAAGAATACCACTGCCTCAGAGAAAAAAAATAATTTTTTTCCTTTTGCTGGAATCCTGCAGAATCCATCTTTAACAAGCCTCAAACTAAGTGCACACCATCTAAGCAATATTTGGAGCTTCTCTGAGAGTTTCCAACTTGAACCCAGTTAACTGCAGTTCACCTCTTGGAAAATAGTTGCTCTTTTGCCTCAGATGTCTTTGCCATGAATCACAGGTGGATACTCACAGCCACTATTTGTTTTGAAAGCAGAGAATGTTTCTCCACTGAGCTCTATGTGAAGCAGTTCAAATATTCTCTAACATGAGCTACATGTAAGTTAATTTGCTACTGCAGGCCAGACCTAAATTAGGAGGCTTTCAGAGCTGTAGGAAACCTTGTGTTCTTCAGGACTGGCCAAAGAAATCAGTTTAAATACATCAACATGCCTTGCTTGATGTTTCTGCCTCTTTTTCTCATTATGTGTTACAAAGTTTTGTAATTATAAGCTAAATAAGATTCCTACTGAATACCTTCAAATAAAAACATGAGGGGAGAAAAGTCTCCTCTGAAGAGGGGAGACAGGAAGGAGAAGCAACATTACTGATGAAAACCCCCCAGACATCCCCAAGAATGGGCTGGGTTTTAATCCTGAGGGCAATGAATCCCTTAGAACAATTTTACTAAGGACAAACTTCATTTTGTGTTACTTGTAGTGTAAAGTTCAAGATAAATTTCTGCAGGACATGCTGTAACTCATCCAACAGTTATGGGCTGAACACACTGTGAAGTTCACAAGGAGAGAGCTTAAATTTTTTTTTTTTTTGTATCAACTGTCACATTTGTTGGCCTTTCTGGTCTTAATATTTATGTTGTTTTTAAAAAATTGTCTTTAAAAGGCAACAAATGTCCAAAGTAAAATCTTGGAGGTAATTTTATGAAAATTCCCGTGTTTTGCTTTCTTACAAAGCCCTTATAACCAAAAGGAAATTTGAGTATGTTCTACAATCCAGTTTACAATTCAGAAAGAGTATTTGATTATTAAGAAACCAGGAGCCTTCACAACTGAACTGCTGGGAGGCATTTGGATCACTTATAGACATTGCTTATTAATCAGTGAAGACTTTGGAGTATTTTGGTGATCTTTTTCTTGGGTTTTTGTGTTTTTAAAATTATTTTTAATCCTTATGAAGGACAAGAAGTTTAAAACGTGCAACTGCCCTAATCTTTCATAAAGTTTATTTGCATTTAAATCCCTTGCTTTTGCACTCCTGCCTATATACAGCCAATTTATTTACTTTCTTATCTGCATGTTTTTCAGGAAATTATCATGAAGAAATCTAAGAGGACTAGAAGTTCTGGGCCATTTGGATTCTGTTCCCAGAAAAAAAAAAAAAGTAGCAAAGTGTGTTGCCCATTTCCCAGTAGCCTTTTCCTTGTGAGATGTTTGTATCCCTGTCACAGTATTAATTTTTTTCCTCTGTCATTCCAGAAATAAAAACAAATACACCTGGTATGGAAAAACTTGTGTATAAATACAGGAAAAAGGGATACCCCTTGGCAGTTCATGAGGAAGGTCAGACTGAGGCTAAATAAACAGGATACTTTTCTCTCCCACTCAAATAATGAATTCCTAAGTGTTTCATGCCTTAATCAAATTAAGGAATGAATTCTGCATTAGTCCCTGAACACCCTAATTCCAGAAAGTCTCATTTCTCCTGGGGTTCTCACCAGTTCATCCAGCTCATGCACCACAAATCAAACCACCCTTCTTGGAAGTTCTTTTCAGTGTTTTTACTCATGGCTTTTAGGTTTCAAAATCTGGCTGTTTCCTCAATTACCAAACCAATGTGAATCACAGCTTTTTTTTTTTTTTTTGTAAAAAAGTAATCTTCCCATCCTCTTGGTTGAAGCAGGGAGGAAGAAACTTTTTATGTGTGAGCTTTATCTTGACCCAGGGGTTTCTGGTTTTTGGCATTCCTGTTGTGTCCACCTTTCCACTGAGGGGCAGGAAATGAGGGAGAGAGCAGCTGCCTTCTCAAACATACTGACTCTGACCAAAATCTCCCTCTTGGGGATTTCAGTTCCCTTAAACCAGGCTGATTCAGGAGCAAATTTTGCACTGAGTCAAACTTTTCTCTTCCAGTTGGCTGCAAAGTCACAGCTGTGCTGCTGTTTCAGGTGTGTCCTGCAGTGCAGGCCACCTATTGTGATCCACACTCCTTGAACTTTCCTTATTCTTTATTCTTTATTCCTTATTCCTTATTTATTCCTTATTCCTTATTTAGTGTGCTCAGGGAAGCAATGGAGTTCCAGCTCTGAAAAGGCACAACTTTAATTATGATTTCAGTCACATTCTCAGAACTGCTCTGCAGAAATTTTGGACCATATCTTTAGCTAAAAGTATCCAGATTTTTTGGTTTTAGAATCATAAAATCATTAAGGTTGGAAAAGACCTCTAAGATCATTGAGTTCAACCGGTTTTGAAAAACAGGGGACTATAATTGAACAATAAAGTTGTACTAAATGGCATCTCTGAAATTATTCACTGTCTTTGGACTCTTTTCCCCCCTGAATTTATAATGTTTTTTTAATACTTATATACAGAGAATGCTGCATAAGATGGTTTCATTTATTTTTTTACTAGATAGTCAGAATCTACATGTGTGTGTATAAAGGATATAAATATTAGCAGAACAAGTAAAGTCACACTTAAGAATGGGGAACACAGATTTTAAGAAGATAATTTTGTGAAGAGTTTGCTCCCTTTCCTCCTTTGGCTGTGTTACATACACAGACATGCTGCACTCCACTTTATGGTTTGATGCATTCTAAACCTCGAGGTCCTGAGAGCCTGAAAACTGGAAAACCAAATGATTTACTGACATGAGTTTAGTGTTCTTAGGCCAGTTCATCGTGTTCCTGGCTTTTCTCTGGCTTTTCTACGTAGATGTGCAGAGTTCAAATCTGTGACAAGCCCCACTTAATAACTTGCATCTGTCTGCCTTTGCTAGCCTAGAAAATGATTGCTCCAGTTTGGCTAATGACCTCGCTGCTCCAAAGCACTCAAAACATCCTCAGGATTTTGTTTATCACAATGAAGAGCAGCAGTACACTGAGCATGCTGTGCTGTTCTGAATTCTGGAGCCCACATTTCTGTCATGATCTATGTGAGGACTGGCAACTTGCAAGAACTTACTTAGAAAACTGCACATCTCATACTGGAGTCCAGATAAATTAACCCTCACCTTTCATTAATCATTAGCTCTAGAAGCAGATTAAACTCTTGAGATGAGCAATGGGGGAAAGAATGACATTTGAAGATAGCAGGGGAAGATAGAAAGCACTGCTATCAAATGTTTAATCATGGGAGAAAATATGGCAAGGAGATCCCAGGCTGCACAATTGCAGGAAACAGAAATGCAAGGGGGTCCTTCCCAGTGATTAGGACAAATGGGACTCATCCATCACTGCATTTCCCCCCGAATTTAAGGGCTTACATGTGCAGAGTGAAATTACTTAGGGGTACCTCAGCTCCATTATCCTACTTAAGACAGAAAATTATGTTTTCCTGACTTGTTAATAGCTGTGACTTTGCTGTCTGTCCTGCTGGTCTGATAGAAAAAGTCCTGTGATCCAGGGAAAGCTTTCAGGGGGAGCACTACCTGAAAATGTAGCTGCTCCTCCTTCAGTTCAGTTCTTCTGATTGCACTCTCAGGCTTTTTGGAGCATGTTTGTTTTATTTCTCTGCTTTGCCTCCTAAATCAACAGCCTGGAAGCAGACACTGTTTTCCTTTTATGACATCTTGTGTTTTCCATGTTTCAGAGACAGGCAAACAGTTCAGGCTGGAGAGTGCTGACACACAGCAATTGCTCAACAGGGACACTTTTGATGTGGAGGGAACTGGCTTTTCAAGGCAGTGGGAGAAAGACAGTGCAAATACCTCTCGTGCTCAGTGGGATTTCTGGTGGTTGGACACCTCTTGGCCTCTGCTGACACCATCAAAGCTGCTGAGAGCTGCAGTCACCTCCCAGAGAAACACAGGCAGCTCCTGCCTCCCTCCACAGCAACCTCCTGAGCTGGGGCTGAGCTCAGGAGAAGCTCCTCAAGGAAATGCTGGTCAGGCTCCTCATGCACATCAAACAACCTCTGTGAATCTGGAGGAGCCTTTTGTTTTGTGGCCACATACTGAGATTACTGGAGAATTAAAGCAAAGAACACAAACCTTATATACCCACCTAAAACACCAAGGCTGTCATGTGAAAATTCCCAAGAGTGAACATTTCCTAAATATTCCTGGGTTTCATTAGCTGTGTCAGTCCAAACTGCTTTGGCTTCAAGCACCACAGGCAGGCCCTGCTCTGCAGTTACCATTGCTAAAGAAACGGTAGCTACAGAGAAGACACAAAAATAATGTTGGGAAAGCAGAAATTTAAAATTCTAATGACTGCTGAGGAAGAAAAGGCAAACCCTCACATACAGGAATCAAACAGAGGTCAGAGTTTAATAATGCAGGACTCATTTGCAGATACTGTCAGACAGGCTTTCAAAAGTACATTCATTTGATTTTCCCTGTCTGACAGAGCACTCCTCCCTTCTCCTCCTAACAGCTGAGGAAATATCACAATGAGGGGAACTTAAAATCTGCTGAAACACATCAGCAACTGATGTGACACTGAAATGGTTGAAAACTTGGTCTCACATCCTTTGCAGACATAGTTTTAAATGATAATTTGTTCTGCCAGCTCCATTTATGAAGGGGATAGGATAAACCAGTGTGATCTAATGCATTATCCTTACAGCATACCTTGGGAGACATGAAAAACCCCAGAATCCTTCTGAATATACTACTCCAAAGATCAGAATGAAAATGAGTGATATATGTATAAGTCAAATAAAAATCAAATATAAATGCAGATCAAATTGACTTACATAATGGAAGGCTTATTAGTGATGTATACTTACCTTGAAAAATCTCTTCTACTGTAATTTTTATAAACTATCTCTGTTTTTTTCAATTGTGAAACCTGTAAGATTTCTTTATGTTTAACTTGGCCCCCTGAGCATTCACACCGGGTTGTTGACGCAAACTCTTAAAATATTTGGAGTGGATTGTAAAAATAGGAATTAAAATTGCTCTTGGTAGGCCTCAGCTTCCTCCTGCACACTTGCATTGCTCCTCTGGCTTTGGCAGACCTGGAAGCTGTCAGCAGTGAGGGACCATCTGTGTTTAGAAGGGGATCCATTGTTTGCACGCAGGGTGAGGCCAGTCTGTGAAAGTGCTCATTAAATGGGAAAGGGTGCCTTCACCTGCCAGGCAAAGGTAAAGGGATGGTGCTGGAATGCACCAAAAGCTTTCATTTTAAATTGGGGTTTCAGTTGCATACCTGAGAAATGCACATTTTCCTTGTATGATGTGTGAGGTGTGAGTGTCAAAAGTGCTTATTGTGTGTTCTGACAGCTGCAGGAATGGCTGGATGAGCTTCCTGCAGGAACACCCAGAGCTGAGAGGCAGGAAACCCTGGGGACTTGAGATGCAGCATTTCACTTCTGCAGGAGTGAAATCATCACAGAATGGAATCATGATTTGGGTTGGAAGGGGACTTATAGCTCATCCCATTCCAATGCTCCTGCCATGGGCAGGGACACCTCCCACCCTCCCAGGCTGCTCCAAGCCCCTTCTAGCCTGGCCTTGGACACTTCCAGGGATCCAGGGGCAGCCACAGCTTCTCTGGGAACCCTGTACCAGGGCCTCAGCACCCTCACATCCTCCTCAGAAGCTGCAAGGGTCATGCCTTGACTTTTCAGACTTAAAATACATGAGGCAATGCTTCAACTAAAGAAATAAGGACAACACCAACTCTGGTTAGAAGTTGCTCCTTCCATCTTTCCTTCCTCCACATGGACTAAGTAGTATCTGGCCTCCTGCCTTTAATGACATCAAAATACCCAAATATATCTTTTAAAAGGTTTCAGGATCAAAGGCAAGTTAAATCCAATGTGGTTTAGTGCTTGTGAAACTCTGGAACATCTTCTGGGTTCAAAAAGCTTGTTTAAACTTGCAAAATATTTTCTCTTTAATTAAACCCCATATTTCCCAGTCAGGGTGATTCAGTTTTATATTCAGCTGAAGTGAGAGAGTGCTGTGTGTTCATGTAATCTAAAACACACACACACCAGAATGAGACCAAAAACTGGTTGCTAAAAGTCTTCAGACATAAAACAGCAAATTGCTCATTAGCAAACAAAGTAAAATAGCATCTAAAAAGGCAGAACTACTCTTGCAACAAAATCACAAAGCAGCAGTGTGATGTCATAAACTTGCTTTAATAAGCAGAGTTGCCATTTAGGGTGCTGATGTTCAACCAGAGGAAATTGTCATAGAATTTTATAGACCCATATAAGTTCACACTGGCTGAAAGCCTCTCCTAAAAAACCACTGGGTCACTTTCTGGACTTTTTATTTTTGAGAGGAGGCAAATGAACAGATTTCAGAGGAGAAAAAAAAAAAGAAGAAAGAAAATTGAGGGATCAAAGCTCCCAAAGCTAGGTAATAGCACATTTATCCTACACAGAACTGCACTGCAGCAATGTGATAAATTAAGAAAAAGGGAAAACTTACTCACATAGTCTTCCCCAGAGACGTGAGTAGTTGTGGCATCCTGTCCTGTGGTGCCCTCCAAAAACTGAAACAGCAGCTGCTCAAAGATATCCCAGCTGCACTTGAAAATTCCCACATAGAGCATCATTTCTCGGACCTCACGCTTGACTCTGCTGACTTGACTGCCCTCCCTTTTTAGGAAAAACAGAAATAGGATGTGACAGGCTCTAATGCCATTCAAGGCTAACTCTAGAGATAGAAAAGATATTCTGGAAATGGCAACTAAACTGGTTTTGACAAGTCAGAAAAATCCACCAGCATTGACAGTGACAGATTACTCACTTGACAAAACTTTAGAGAGGTGAAAATTCAAAGATTGCCCAGTCACAAAATGAATGGCAGAAACAACTGGGAAAGATTTGGGAGCATCCTATTGCTTTATAATCTATAATGAAAAAGTATTCCAAATCTGGTTAGATAGATTTGTATTCTTCAATAAGCTTCAGCTAAGAGAAAGACAAAAACCTTTGATTGTTCTAGATCTGCTGCTACACATTTAAGCTGAAGCTGACCTTAAACCAGAGAAGGAAACAGTCAGGCAGAAATCTGCCACTCTGAGTGCAGATTTACTTTGGACACTGCCCTGGGAAGTGTCATCAAAACTTTCCTGTTGGGTACTGTGGAGATTTAAAGCTTTTTGTTGGCTCAGCAGACCCCTGCCAGCTTTCTGCATTTCTTGCAGACCACACTGTATTCTTACCCTCACTCTGAACACTGTGATTCTTTACTTTTTCATGCCTTTCAGAGTAGGGATTATCCCTAAAGATATGCAAACTCCACCTGGACTGATGTTTGGAAACCTCTGCTTTGCTTCACCAGTGTCTGGGAATTCTCAGAGATGCTCCTTTTTAAACAAGAGGAGGAACCACAGAGTAAAGTGGCAATATCTCTACCACTGGACTAAAGCAGTCTTTCCTCACCATCCTTCTGTCTATTGCCAAACCACTGAGCTGTTCCCGTTTATTTTAAAAACTTATTTAGAAATCTGAATCTGGATAGGGATAGGAAAGTAAAGTCAACATGAGGTAAGGGAACAGCATTTCAGTTACTTAGCTTGCACTAGATTCACCCTTATTTGTTATTGCTAAATTAACTCTGGGCTGGAAAGAAGAGGAAAGCTATAATCAGTTGCTTTTAACTCAGGCTTAAAAATTGTGGCCAAAGTTTTTTAGTGTTCTGGATTCCTTTGCCTAATTGCAATCCCACAGTGGCAACTGCACTTAGAGAAATCCAAAGAAGTTGTTTATAGGGCAAAAGTTTCCTTCAGTGGCAGTTAAAGTAAAATCTTGAGATAGGTGTTTTTTATTTTTGTTTGCTTGGGGGTTTTTGTTGCTGGTGGTTTTGATTGCTTGCTTGGTTGGTAGGTTGTGGTTGTTTTTTATTTTATTTTAGGTTTTTAAAATTTTTTTTTTTACTTGTTTGTTTTTCAGTTCTTACTGTAACATATCTCATCTCTGAAGGCTCAGCCTCACTGCGCAGAGTTGTTATTTATGGTCAGTGCAAAACATTTTATCCCTTCTCAAAAGCTGACTTGGATTTGTCCAAATGCTCAGTAAATGCTGTTCCCTAAATGTTTGTTTGGTTTTGTTTGGGACAGTAATGGCCACAGACCCAGTAGAGGCAATATGAATTTACATTTTCCTTTGACCTGACAATCCAATGGAGTTATCACGCAGCAGAACTTGCTGGACAAAGCATTAATTCATCATCTCCCTCATATATTTTGCTTCACTTTGCTGCTAAGAAAGTTAACAATGCAAAACCGATTCCTTTTTTGCCTTAAATGAAGTCCCAAGTTTCTCATCAGCTGCACTGGTCAAGGATAAAGTGGTAGCTCCAGCTGTTTTCCTACTGGGATCTGATGCTGGCTGGATGTCCAAGTGCTGCTCTCTGGTTATTTAACCATTCTCATACAAAGCCTGAGGCCTGATGCCATCAGCTCCAATTCAGATACAAAAAGGTGAGGCCAACACAAAGTGATTTCCAGCACCCCTTGCCTTGCCAAAGCCCCAAATGGATCCTATTCTTTTCTCTCCATAGAAATGTTCATCTGCTCAAATTCAGCCCAATCTTGCAGTGAGTGGAGGTTCAGCTGTGCCTCTCTGCTGGAAGGTACTTTTAGTAGAGGCTGACCATGTGCTTTAGCATTTGAAAAGTGAATCAAAGCAGAGTGTCATTGGGAAGATGCCTGCAATTTTGGAAGTCACTTTTTCAGGCACAAGAATTCTTCACCTCCCCTTCTCCAGCACAGCCTAAGAGGGAAGCCCAAGGTGTAAGTGGAAATCCAAGATGCTACTCAAAAGTCCAAACTTAACAAAAGCCTTGAGTGAAAACTCAACAGCCTCACAAAACCAGATTGCTGTGAAACACTTGTTAATAATTTTCTCGATGCTCTTGCTTACATGTGAGCAATAAGACTCCCATGTCACAGGATAAAAAGGATATATTCTCCTAAAAATAAAGCTATTTTAGGGGCTGTGTTTGCACACACAGTTAAGGATGGATGCAATCCTGATAGGAAACAGTTCCTCCAGGGAGTTGTTGGCTTCTCTGATAAACATGGATCCCTAACTGGAAGATTCCTTGCATGTGAGAACAACTGCTTGCAAATTGAGTTGAAAATGTAACTTTAAATCCATAGATGCAAAAAACACAAAGACTGTGCTCATGTCAAGAATCTGCTGAATCCTGTGCTATCCATCTGCCCGTGTGTAATTTAATCTGGCACCATTTGCAGTGATGTCATGCCTGGAACACCCAGCCCTGTGCAGAGAGGCTCCCTGGGATGGAGCTGCTGCATGAGGTGGAGAGATTAGCAGATGTGGAAATTCACTCCTGGAATGGTGCTCATATCGAGTTGCATTTTTGAGTAAAGGCAGTTTCTGTACTTTAATCCATGTAGTTTTGGAGCAGGCACGTGTTCAAAAGGCAGGTAGGTGAGCCAGGCAGTTGCACAGCCAGTTCTCCTGGCTGAATATTCCAGTTTTAAGGAGAAGTGTTCCATTATGTCATTCCAGTTCGTGTCATTTCCAGGCAACTGGTTTGCAACTGCGGGATAAGGAGTGTCTGGCAAAATCTGTTCCTTGTAGATAAAATTCTGCTGCATGAGGAGTCTTCCCCCAGCCCAGCTGAGAAAAACTGGGGTCAGTTTTATCCCTGTGTGCAGTCACCACTCAAGTGATGATTTATTGGTTTCTCTAGAGTTTGTCCAGCAAAATTTCAAATATACCAGCACAATGCTGAGAAATCACAATGTAAGAGCACGAGATGTTCCAACATTGCTGTCCAGAAAAATCTGGTGATAACAAAGTTGTACCCAGAACTGAAACAACTGTTTATCATTTTTGAAAAATGGACCAAAATGTAGCAGTCAGTATTTCTTAGAAAATGTAATGTGAATTTTTGTAGTATCAGAATCAATGTGTCATATGCCATTATTAAAGCCCTACTGTCATAATGGAGACCATGTGGAGATATGGAAGAATTAAATGCTTGAAGATTAAAATAAAATTCAAGAATAGTTTGCTATAAGATTTAATTCATGCAACATTAAAAGAGTTTCTGACGAGTTTTCTTCAAGCCATTATCATTAAACATAATAACAAATATACTCTGCTGTTAAAAAATAATTTTTAAGACCTTTCCTAAAAGTTCTCCCTTCAGGTAGACACCACAAGTGGAAATTACTTCAGGGCAGAAGTGGCTATGGAAATTCAGGTTTTTTCTTTTTAATGTTGCATAGATGAAGGTACAGAGTGCTGCTTTTAGCAAGAAAAGAGCAAAAAGAAAGAGTTAGGAAATGCTTATGGCTGAGAAGTCTTCTGGAATGCTAACTTAGATAAGAGAGGTGACAAATATGCCCTTGATATTTATAATTTTCATCTTTTATGTGGCAGCTTTTGATTTTGTGACATTTGAATCTGTTAGTGGAAAATGGATTCAGATGCTGCAAAAACACAGCAGATTTTCCAGAGCGTAAAATTAATTGTCTCTAGCACAGAAAGCTGTTATTTTTGTTGCACAAAATAAATCAAAAACAATGTTAGGCTAATAATAAATAAAGCTACAGTCGTAAACAATCTGTTCCCTTTGTTAGGTTTTGTCATGTCTTGCATGAGAAGTTCAAACAACAATAAAAAGTTCTGAAAGCTCCTCTCATGTAAGTGACTACTAAACAGTGGAAAAAAATCCATTGGAATGAATCCTCAATGATCTCCTGCAATGAAGCCTAATTCCTCAAAAAAGGGCAAAATTCTCAAATAAGACCCCCAAAAATATTTGAGGCTTGTAAAAATCTTGTACAGAACAAGGAATCTTTCACTTTTTTTCACTGAGGGATTGATATTCTGTCCCATAAGCAAAGACGTTCCATCAAACACTGGGTTGGTTCTGAGAAGATGGTTTAGAGATTGAAAAGGTTCATAAAAGTTCATAAACTGAAGAGCAAGTAAGTTAATGATGCAAGAAATGAGAATGTAAGAAAGGAGAATTTATGTTTGGTTCAGGGTCGCTCTGATTAAAGGGAGAGTCTTTAATTACCAAGTGTTAAAAATCAGGAACCCGAGGACCCAGTCATCAGACAGCTTCAGGAGTGCCATATCTCCAGGCTCCTGCTGCCAGCCTCATGTCACCTGTGGTGTCCCTTCCTTTGGTGGGCCCTTCCACCAAGAGCCAGGTTTGACACCAGAAGCAAGCCCAGCCCTTTTCCAGTTAGCAACTTCTTCACATTCCTCCTCTTTCAGTGGTACAAGATTTAGATGCTCCCCTTCCCAGAGGAGGAGCCTCTACTTCTTATGAATTTCTCCTCCAAGCAGCAGACTGACAGGTCACATCAATTTTGTGAATATCCCGCTCAGTTGGATCTATTAGATCCTCACTACATATCAATCTCCAATCGGAATTGCAAGCTCACATGATATTTTCCAATTTTTGCTTCCCCTGAACCAGTCGTATCCATGCAGCTGTAATTTCATCTGTGACAATACTAAACTAAGAATTTCTTTTGAGATTGTGAGGTACATGAGCTTAGAGATGCTGTCACCAACCCTATGTGGCTTTGATCTTCCTACAAAACCCTGCGTGAGCTGGACTTGCAGAGCTGTTTCTTTTAGGATCTTACTCAAACTGAATTCCTTTAACTTTTACATCATCAGAGGTGACTTTCCAATTCCCACTTCCAAGTTTCCAGCAGTGACACCAGAAGCACTTAGGCTAATCCATGTGTTTGTAGGCCAGTCCAGCATCTTGACACAAGCCCTTCTGTCTGTCTGCTTTTAAATCCTTCTGGATGGGACATTGGGGATGCAGTTTAGGGGTGAGGTGATTGTGGTGGTGCTGAGGTGAGGGTTGGATCAGAAAATATTGGTGTCTCTTTCAGCTGCACCTCTGTGTAGTTTGCCATCCCTGATTGCAGCTACTGCAGGATAAATAAAGTCTTGACACATTGGTGGGGCTGGGGGGATTCAGTAGACAAAAATAATTACAGTGTTAAAAAATTCAGTAAGGCTATGCTGGCCTAAATTCCACATTCCTACTTCCATGCTTTTTTCCCCATCTTTTTTTGTACAAACTCATTAGAAGAGGATTAATTTTATATAGATGTAGTGGTGGCTGAAGGTGCAGAGGAGGTAACTGTCTGTAAGGAAAAAAGCAAAAAACAAGGTGAAGGGGAAAACTGATTACATTTCAAGCAGAGCACCTTTGCTTCCAGCGAGATCTCTGCTGTTTCTCAAAGTTTTGGAAAGGTTTTCTGATGACAGCATGGATTGTTTTCCCTGTTGCACTTTCCTTCAGTCTGTCTACAAGCAGTGGTTGAAGTGGATTTAAATGTGCAAATGGTATTTTGAATAGAGTCTGGAAACTGTAACACATCAGAAACGACAAAGAAAAAACTCTTTAAACTGGGAAGGAATGCAAAACAGGACAAGCAACAGTGCCAGCCGTGAGAGGAACTGAAAAGCTCCTTCTGGTGATTGCTGTAGCAAAAAATGTTCTTTCTAGAACTTCAGGACATATTTATGCTCAGTGGGAATTGAATATCCAACAGGAATTGGAAGCATGCATGTTTATTCATTGACAATGGCACACATGCAGAAACTTTGTGTGTAAGTTCCACTGTAATGACATGAGGTCAAGATTATTTCTCTTTTCCCATCTGGATGAATATTAAGGCTGCCATCTCCTAGGTACAGATCTAATACCTTTCTGGAAGACAAAAAAAATATAAAATTTTTGTGCCTTTCCACAGAGAAAGCAAACAAGTAATCCTCATCCAAGTTCATTAAGACTTCTAAGGAGTCTTCACGCAGGCTTTGTGCTACATTTTTTCAAACTATTAAACTATCACAAGCCATAGACAATTAGGCTGAAGATTAATTTCTCAGAGGCAGCAGGGAACTCTGAGACTGGCACCTCTGTCTGCTTTAGTGAGAGGAGAAAAAGCTGAGAGTATCATCAAAGCAGCCTTCATGGGGCTCTGAGGTTTCTGTGACTGAGCCCAGCTAAGCACTGGCATTGCCCAATTTCCTCATGGAGGTATTTAACATCATGTACTGAAAATCTGAGCCTGGGAACAACAAAGGTTTGGAGAAACAACATTCAGTGTCCAAGGTCTGTCTGGAGAAATAAAATTCCAGCCAGAACCTCGCTCCCTGGATGCTCACAAAGAGAATCCAGAGGGGAGAAAGTGAGGAGCTATGTGATGAAAATTAAAACCATCAGCATATCCAGAAGGAAACAAAGGCATAACCAGTTCCCTCAGTAGCCCTGTCCTCACTGCAGATATGGTGTCAGCAATTTCCCCCAGCCACAGAAAGCAATTATATTGTTTATATGGAATTGTATTTCCTTGCTGATAAAGCAACCATTACGTAAAAATTAACAAATTATGAGAATATTTACCATGAACAATTACACCAAGGACTCAGCTTGGACAAATAATCTGTGAAATGTTGTCCACTGATGGTTCTGACTCCTCAAGAAGTTGCCCTGAAAATGCACACAGAGCCCAACACGCTGTTTTTATACCTGCTACAGTCAGGGTGTTCTTCAGGTCCTTTCCTACCTTTGTCTACACAGCAAAAGTATCCCCCATCCCTCAAACTCAGCATCATCATTTTTATCAGTCCTGTATTTCCCTAGAAACCTGAAAATTCTTCTGCTCTGTCCGTAGTTGCTGAATACTTGTCCTTTTACAAGCTTCAGCTATATCCAGCTTTGTTAATCTGATGGTGTAAGGCAAGAAGTGTCCCTATAAAAGGAGAAGATCCAAATTAAAGTGGCCCTCTCACTCCTAAATATCTCAAAATACTTTGCCCACGTGCTTATGAAACAGCTGAATATGAGCTAACAAAAAAGTTTAAAGGAGGCTGTCTTGAGTCAATTATACAACAAGCTAAAGATCTGTTTCAAGGAATTTGCAATTCTTCAAGAATGTTGGGAGTTTGGCAAAGAGCTTGGGCAGGAATTGCAGGTACCAATCATATCCCTCCACAAATCTCCCTAGCATTTAAAGGAGAGAATGTATGAAAATCACTTTGCTCCCTCTGTTCCATAGGAAAGAGAAAAACCCATTCAACCAAGACCCCGGAAAACCCCAAACCAAACCACAGGATTAATCAGATCCATATCCCTGCTGTTCTAAAAGGACTTCACTCAGAAGTCCATGGAACAACACCCATGACACATTTATGATGGCTGTGACGTGCTGCTTGTGTGTGTGTGTGTAAATAAATAAACATGTACTGGGAAGGAATTGTTCCTTTTGAGGGTGGGCAGGCCCTGGCACAGAGTGCCCAGAGAAGCTGTGGCAGCCCCTGGATACCTGGAAGTGTCCAAGGCCAGACTGGTTAGAAGAGTTTTTAAAGCACAGAAGAAGTAATATGCAGTCATGTAGAAGGAGAACATGCCAGGTCTGAGGCTGCACATTTCACGTTGTTGATATGGCCAAGGTGGGGACAAATAATTTTCAAAAATACCAGAGAACAATCCAAATTCAATCACTAAATACTAGAAAATGAAAGTACTTGACTATGTTGCTTAAAATAAGTTCCAAATTATGCCCTCTTTAAAGCATTCCCTTATATTTGAAGACTTCAATATCAACAGTTTGATTTTCCAAACAGTTACTAATAAAAGTGATTTTACTCCATTGTACATCAAATGAAATAATACCCTAGAGTTCTTTTCTTTAGTATTCCATATACTAATTCTGTTCTGCTCTTTAGTATTTCAAGTAGTTTCCACAGGCACTAATTTGACTTTAAAGATGTACAAACCATGGGTACAAAAAACCACAAGAAATGAAAAACCCTCCCAAATCCAGTAATTATTTGGATATTATACTGAAGTTGAACACTAATTAACATGCAGGCAGATGAGGGGCTAATCAATAGACCAGACATCAACAAGATACCTGTTAGTATTGCTAAAATAGATTTGTAAAATATCCAAGGATCAGACTTTTGAGGACACTTTTGATAAAAGAATGGAAATGCTCTTGATAGGTGATTTGCATGGCTCACAAATCCAAAATTCCTAAGGAAATCCCGAGAAGAAGGCTTTGTTTCCAAAGGTCTCTGAAATCTCCATGTATCTTGAAACAATAAAGGATGTGCACCAGGACTGAATTTATTGCTTTGTTAAATGAATTGCTTCCATGCAAGTTTCCTTCTGTTAAGATGTAAATGCCGGAAATAGAAGGTGGAAGCTGAAAATACCACAGGAGAATTCAACCCTGAAGGAGGAATCCGAGCTGGGTCCTTACCACCTATGAGATGTTAGCAGCAAGATGTGAATAGATCTGATAAAATTACTGCATATTGGGAGGATAATGCAGCTGTTGCAGTGTAACTTTTGGCTTACACCAGGCTTATTCATAATCTATTTTTATGGTTTTCAAAATCCAGCAAAATAAAAAAGGACCACTGGCTAATTGCTACCATACTGTTTATTCAAAGAGTTATTTGCAGTGCACTCCAGAAGCAATTCCCTCTCCTGTCCTCCCCCTCTCCAGCCCTCGAGTGCTTCTAGTTATAGCATTTGATTTCTAAAATTAAACTTGGATCCACCTTAAAGCTCATAGTTTGGAGAATCTGGATAAATGAAATGCCATTTAAAACATCCCATGCCATCCCTTTCCTGTGCTATTCCTTTCCTGTACTCTACCAGACTTCACTGCCTAAATGTTTAAGGCAGCATTTACTTCTATGCTTTTCTCTTTTTAAAAATTTCAAGTATTTATCTTGTTGTCGATGATGTACTCCATATACAAGAAAACACAAGTGAATTTCACATATCAGTATTCAGTAGTGATTTGATTTCTAAGCTCCCTTCCAACTCAAAACTATCCTGCAAAACAAGTAATAATGCAAAAGGTGAAAATGTACCCAGAACTCTTATAACTACCCCATTGTAACATCATTAAAATAGAAAAATGGAATCCCTGTTTACACTACAAATAACTGAAAGAGTCACAGGAGGTTCCAAGTGGATGGAATTTCTAAGCTGCTACATTGCCTCAAAGTAATTTCTGAATTCTTATTTATGCCTTTAAACATAAAGAATGCGAGTATTGAATTCCACAAACAATTCAACTGTTTTCTAATCCCTGTGTGATTGACCTACTAACTCATAGCTGGATAATATTACAGGCAAGGATGTTTTTAACTATTTTTTAATTCCTTCTGTTGGGCCACTAAGGGGAACCTGGGCTCAACAGGCACCCTAAAATAAAAGCATAATTCAGGTATTGGGAAGGAATTTTTCAGCTGGCACCTGGGAGGGAGCTGAAATCTTTCTTGCAGTTTTAAAATCTTGTGAGAGAATCCTCCCAGAACCATGAAATGTCTGTGGTGTTCTTATCATGTGGGAAACCGCCTGAGTCTGCTGTGTCCTGACCTGAGGAACAGGTACATGCAGAGGTTCAGAACAGGAAAAAAGACAAATCCTGCTTCATTCAAGGGCAGCCCTGCAGGGAATTTTCAAGCAAACACTGTAGTAGTTTCACTGTTTCCAAATGCTTATTCTAGTCTATTTTTGTCTTACTAAAATACTTAATTTCCTCTCCAGAGTCATCTGTAAAATTCATTTTTGATCTCCTTGGTCCCCTTTTTGGGTAATTTGTGTATTCCAATGTCTGTGTCCTATTTACTGACTTGTATAGTGCATTGTTTTGCAGTTGCATTAACACTCACAGTCTAAAAATATAAAGTCTGTTCACCAGCTTTCTTGAGCCTTTGCCCAAAACCCATTTTCATATGACAGTAGACAAACTTACCACAGGAAAAGAAGAAAAGACTTTTTTCCCACTTTTTGTCTCAGCAAAGGTAAAACAAAAATTGAATGGGTGATCCTTCTTAGAAATAATAATTTAAGCCTTAACAAGTAGTAAATAATTGAATGTGGTTGTGAAAATTGATTAGATTTAAATATACAGTGTGAATGTCTTCATGCCTTTAAGGTCCCTCCCAACCCAGGCCATTGTGTGATTTCATGACTCTCTTCCAGAAGAACGGGAAAATTATCCAGCTTAAGCCTCTCCTGGCTCTCTGTTCTCTGATGGTTCACCTGCAGATTATTTCTCCTAGCAAGGAAATATTTATTTGGAAATAAGCACCTTTGATAAGCGTTGCACTCTCCTCAAACACTTGCCACATATGTTCAAATTAAAAAGCAAGTCATGCATGCCATTTTTTAAATCCATTAAAAACACTTTTTGATTCATCCTACCTTTGCAGAAGGAAGCAGTGAGATTAAAACTCCACTTCTTTGGTATTTGAGTTATATCAAGAGTGACTTTGCCTACTGACCCCAGTATTAGCTTACTTACAATCAAACTTTCAGTCAAAATTAACATAAAAATCAAAAATTGTCCCAGCTGCTGGGCTTGGAGTATGTTTTTGTCTTCTGATTTAGAAAGAAAAACGCTATCAATGGGGATTAAAAAAAACACCAGAGGAGATCTGATGAGTCAGTGATAAATCTACTTAATATTTGCCACTGAGCAATTTCTGTTCTGACAAATTTAACAGCTGACAATAAAGTGCTTTTTTAATGAAATAAATTGGGGAAAACTCAATCCCCAAAGGCTTCAGGCAAGCCCTGGTAAGCATCTCACATCTTCATGAGATTAAAATATCTCTTGATTTAAGTCAAAACAAACCTGACTGTAGCTTTTTAAAGTATATAAAGATATCTCTCTGTACCCTGAGCAGACTGCTTTATTCTAGTTGTTTATCAAGAAAACAGAAGTTCCAATTACAATTTATTTCAAGGCTTCCTGTCACTATTCTAAGTGTAACAGCCAAGCTTTATGGGCACATCAAAACTAGTAGCAAAGAATTTTTTTTCAAGTTTGGGAAGAAGCCTCAACCATTATGGTCAGTCACCCCAATGGGATTTTCAGGCTCCTTGTCAGACTTCTGTAGTGATCCTGGCATTACTTACCTAGACCACAACCACTTTGAACATCCCACAAATGGGATTAGACTGTCTTGAAACAGTTGAATGTATGAATTTAAAAAATATATTTAAAAAAAAAAGATGAAAATGTATATTTATATAAGTAGAAACATCCTGAAAGAGAAGAATATAAATAAGGGAAAATAATATAAATACAAATATGTTGTCAGTTTAGTACAACTGGATTTCTACTGACATCCTGGTTATAGACACTTCATTTAGAGTAAACCTGTTGCTATCTCAGATGTGTGAACACAAATCTGTCCTATCTCCGTCTCTAACTCTGCCTCTATCTCTTATTTCATCTTTTTACTTTTAGGCTCAGAAAAATTTCAAAGCATGTTGAGAAAAAGCTGAACATCATTAAATTATTTTAACCTGAGTTTGCTGCATAAAGGGGAAACTTCCCTACCTCTCCCCACTGTGAGTTCCAAACAGGAATATTGAGGACAGCAGGAATTAATTAGGAGTACAGACCATGACATAACATTTTAACTGGGCTACTTTTTCAAGATGATGGTGCCATGACTCTCATATCATCTGAGGATGAACTGTTTAAGGTTTCCATCCTTATAGTTGGGATTAAGAGGAAAAACCAGTCTTTCCTTTTAACTGAGCAATCCTGGGAAGTATTCTAAGATGCCATCTCCTGGATAACCTCCAGGGAGCAGGTTTAAGGACATATGAAGCTTACATAACACATAAATGCTGAAGAACCATTCTTAAAAGAGAAAGAAAATGGATGCAATTTTATTCTCTAGAAAAAAAATGTGGCCTGAATTTAATGTAACTTCCTTCTGTATAATGAAAAAATGCCAGCATGTGCCTCTTGGGAATTTGCAAGAAAGGAAAATAGAGTTTGAATTATATGTAGGAAAATTATTCTATTTAATCAATAATCAAAAATTACTGAGTAGAACAAATTATCAACAGGCTTCCCCTATTTTAGCCATTTAAACATAAATTACAGTCACAAAGAGGCTCAGAACAAAATGCCTCGTTGAGAGCATGGTATTTCATTTAAATTATTCCTTCAAGTGTCAGCTATCACTTTTGTGACATTAAATTATCAGTACTGGTGATATGAGAGGAAGCTCATAAAAGCTGGGAGAAAATCTATTTATCAGCACTAGAGCCCAGTACAAAGTCATTGAAGGGAATTTGATGCCACAGACTATTTCTGTCTGAAGACTGGCTACAAGTCTTGACTCTGTCAAGATTAAATCAGAGAACCAGGGGCCCTGAAGGGAATTTGGAGCTTGTTACAGACTTCTATTTCCTTCAGGAGCTTCCTGCAAGAGCTACATGGAAGTGTGCAACAACCCAGCCCTCCCAAAATCTGACTACTTTGTTTGCTGCAGAAGAAAGGTCTTAGGAGAAATTGCAGGGCTCCAAAGTCGACAAGGCGAGAACTTGGATGAAATCTGCTGCTCCAAATGTGTCACTGAGATGGAGAACCCAGTTCTAGAAAAGCAGGCTGCAGCAGGAGATGGTGCTCCTGTCAGCAATTAGGAGCATTTGTGTAAAAGTGCCGGCACGCTGCGCTCGCGCCGAAGCGCTGTGTTACATTTCAGTGGCACGGGAGCTCTGCTCGTGTACAAACACTTCTCACTAGGAATTTATCACTTCTGGGACTTATAATCACTGTGGGTTAAACATTGTGCTGTGGCCTGGGACACATGTGGTGTCCTTATGTATTTTCAGTGACACTGAAAATGGGTAATTTCTTGTTATTAGCATCACTCGAATTATCAAAGTACCAATGAACCCCAGTCATGGGCGTGGGCCCCAAGGTACTTGGTGCTGTTAAATATGGAAAGGAGACCCAAAATTCTTTAAAATTTGGGAACAAGGTGATGGCAGCAGCTGAAAACAAGCCAGGAAGAATACTCAGCACACTTGACAATGCCTTAATCACCAACAGCCTGTTGGATTTAGCTGTCAACATCAAAAAACCTGGAAATTTTGCATTACTTTTAAAGATTACTTTTTAACTTCATCAGTCTGATGTTGGCAATACTATTGCATTCAGAATGCAGACCTACATGGAATATACACAGTTTCTGACTTGCCACCCAGTCTTTCCAAATAAGAAGGTGCTTTAAAAGTCTCAAAACAATCCAGGCAACAAAATAGGTATGTATGTGATCTCTGCTCCCAGAAAATCTTAAGATTTACACATTTTATGGTTAAGCACAGAAATCATGATACAAAATACCATCTATATGTCATTATCTATATCTATATCTACATCTATATCTAATCTATACCTATCTATATAATTATCTAATCCATCAACCTCAAACTCCCCCGGCACAGCTTGAGGCTGTTTCCTCTTGTCCCATTGACAGTGAGATTAATTTAAAATTTGACCTCAGAAATAAAAACCCCTCACTGGTTAAAAACCTCTAGTTCTGTTAGGTATCTTCACAGAGTCAAGAAAAGCACATGCAGAAAAGGTTGCTGGTAATTTTTGTTAATTAAATCTCTGCCAAGTGTTTAGAATGTCAGGTAGTGTCCCTACAAGGACATTTGTTTCTGTTGCCTTTGTGGCAATGCATGACACAGCTGGCTGAGTAATAATGCTGGCAAGACCAAAAATTCAGGTTCCCTCTGAGCTCAAAATCCTCAAAAGACTGTTCCTGATCTGACATAACCCTGGATGTGATAATCTGGGGAGTCTGGAAGAACCAGTTTTGCTGACTGAGAAGCAGAGCAGCACTGAGCAGTGTGAGGACTCCACGTGTGTTAAAACAAGATTTAGAAAAACACTTGGCTATTAAAATGAAATGCAATCCTGCTGCCTCCACACCAGCATGAACACATGTTGTACAAGCATAGCAGAAATTGCTAAATAAACTCTGAAGCAGATTCACTATTTAAAATGAATCCAGTAAAAGGAGTTTTTAGCACAGCTCACAAACACAATCTCCCAGTTGCCAGGAGGTGCCCCTGAGCTGGTTTGGTTTCCTGTACCCAAATGCCACAAGTGCATTTGTCAGCTTGAGCTCAGAGTTTCAAATTTTCAAACTCTGTGTTTTAGGGTTGAGGGCATCAAACATCCCACATCTCACCCAAAGCAGCCAACTGAGCTGGGCAACAGTTTGGAAATTATATTAAACTTTTTGAAAATTACCTTTGCAAAGATGCAATTGGAAATGGTGCTGCCAAGACTCAAAGAATGACACTGATATTCATGGAAAGGTCAGGTCTTTAAGAGGACAAATCAGGGACTGTAATTTTAAAAATCAGAGACTATAAAGAGAAAATATCAAGACTATATCCCAGTCATTGTGTGCAAATGGAGCAAAAAATGTCCATGTTTGTATCTTGATAAGCATAACACACAGTGAGAGGTAAACAGGGGATTCTAGAAATAGAGAAAATGGAGAAAAAGCCACTGGATCCCAACAACTCCTGTTGAACCTTGGAGAATTTTCATTATAGATGGCACTAACACCGCTGTAGCTCAAGGAAATAACTTTAAATAAAACCCCAGATTATATTCCAAGATCAACTGCAATTTTTGTAGATATTTCCAGTGATGTCTTTGTACATATTTTCATGATGTCGTTTGTCCCATCCAAACCAGATTATCTGACACATATCATATGCTGTGAGGGGTTAGAGTCCCTCACAATTTTGTATAATTTTCAAGATCTAGACAGCTCTCAGATTTATGCTTCTAAAACAAACTGGTTTTTTTAAATCCAGTTTTGTAAGCCAGCCAGCATCAGTAATTCTTTGTGTGGATATATATGATATAGATATGATATATAGAGATTTTAACACGCTGAAAATGGAAGACATGGAGAATTTGAATCGACAAAGTTACCAACATTTCCACAGCCTTCTTCCCTTTGTGTCTGAAATTCTAAAGCATACAAGCAAACTAACATTAAAGAATAAAATTCCCTGTCTATATGAGAAACATAGAATGTGGAGTGCTGAGCTAAAAGGCTTCAGCATAGACCAGGCTAAAAAATCTTTTGATTATCAGTTGAGATCACTTAAATACTGAAATTTCTAAAAGCACTGCTCACCAATTTTCCCTAAAACCATCAGGATAACATCTAGAAGAACATATTCTTTATTTTTTGGTTCTGTTTTGAACGCTGTTCCTCAGCCTTACCTCCAAGAGAGTTTGCAAGGTAAATTGCAAGCACAAGTGGAGGCAAGGCCAGGGATTGCCTTGCAGGGCTGCCCTGCAGCACAGCTGGCAGCCCTTCTGCTGAGCCCTGTGATGTGGTTACTCCTTCCTCTCCTAAGCACCAGATTCCTGCTCCTGGAATGTGCCAAAATAAACAGCTGGGGTTGAGAAGGAATCCTTCTGTGAGAGTGCTCCATCAGAGCTGAGCTGCTGGGGAGGAGGTGAGAGTCACCCAGGGGACACGGGGCAGAGAAGGCAGGAAACTATGGCAAGAATGATTCCCCCCCTGTATATATTTTTGTAGTGAATTGGTATTTATTATATGCTCATGTTGTATGTAATGTGAGATGCTGTGGCAAGAAAGCCAGTCAGAAAGGGACAAATCCTGAGAGAGGAACAAGTGGTCCAAAATGTAGAAGGATTGCAAATTGGGAGAAAAACCACAGAAATGTTAAAGGACAGAAATGTAAATCCATTACAGCCAAGCAGAAGTGCCAAAACAGGACAAATGAGGCCAAAAATACCAGAAGAACCCATACTTTTATGTATTTTGGCAATTCTGCCTCTCACCTGGCTCAAACTGGAAAATGTAAATGAATATGAATTTAATAATAAAAAAGAGAAACAAACATTGCAATAGCATTCCTCCACAAAAGGTTCATTTCATGCTTGGTATATAAAACACAGGTCAGGTGTATCAGAAATTATCCAGCTGTCACAAAATTCTGACAATGATGTTGATAGGATAATCCATATCCAAAAATCCCCTGAACTGCTGCCTAACTGCTTAATCTCCAATCAGACTCCAATTGTAAAGTTTTTGATATCTGGCAACAGAGAAGATTAACAAGAGACAAAGTATTTCCCTCTTTTTGCTAAATTTTTGAAATTATGCAATGGCTTCGTGTCACTTGCAACATGAAATTATTTATATTGGATTGATAGTTAATAATTGTGTAATTGCAATGATAATAATTTATCAGTACTGCACAGCTGAAACAGTTAAGCCCCAAGTAATTTATAGGATTTTTTTTTTTTTTACTCCTTTTTAATGCTGATGCTTTTTTCTTTCTTTTTCTATTTTAAATTTTTATCATGTTTTCAGGTCAGAGATACTTATTTCACTATGCAGAAAACAGAGAAGCCAGCTGAGTTGTGCCAAAAAGCTAGAAGACCTGAACTGGCTGGCAGTACAAGAAAACAAATATATATATCAGGTTTATCACTTGGAAATTTCATTATCATCACACTGAGTTTGATAGGTACATTACTGCTGCATAGAAGTGATAAATCTGAGGGGTTTTTCCTATGTTTCAAGCCAAGAAATTCTAGATTTCCTCTTCAGCACCTTTAATTCTTTCAGTAATTCTTCTTCCTTTGATTGGACATCGTGCATTACTTTCTCAGAAATATTATCGCTCCTATGGTTCCAGCAGATTTTATTTGTTGCCACAGTTTTGTCTAGAAATGTTTTCCCCAAACATTTTTAATTTATATTTTTTTCTCCCTGTTTCTATTTGTGTCCTCACTCCTTTCTTGTTCTTTCTGTCTTCTCTACTCAGCTGCTCCTCTAACATCTGTCTGCCTGAACAATTCCCTCTTTCTGTCCTTTGGGCAGAGCCCTTAAACATCTGTACACTTCTCCATTTGGGGCAAGGAAGGGAATTCTATTTACTACTTAGACCACATCAACTGTAATTAAAGATTTCCAGGAAAGATTCCTCACAGAAGCTGTGTTTTCATCTCCAAACTCACTGAGCTGTCCACTCTTTTTTTTTTTTTTTTTTTAATTTGGTAAAACTCTATATTGAGTGAGCTACAAGCAATATCCTGAACAAAACAATGCTCCTGATGTCTGTTTCCTACCCAGCAGCTATGCAAACAACCACTGCCCATTTGCAATTCAAGGGCAATGTCTGCAGAGCCGGGTATTTAAATGAGTATTTAGGTATTTAAATGCCTTTCAGAGGTCCCTGAAAATCCCGGACATGGAGGGATCTCTGTAGAAATGAGACAAGTTACCACAGAGAGGAGGGAGGGTTTAAAATAACTCATTTGTGGGAAGGGAGAGTTTCCTCCTGTGGCCAGGATGACCAGATCCATGGCTCTGGATGTGCTTTCTGTGCCTTTTGGGGCTCCCTGTCACCACTTCTGACCCAGCAGCAGCTGGATTCTGACATAACTTCAGGCACTCCAAAGATCTGTGCTACTCCACAGCTGCTGCATGTCCATCTCTCCTGATCCTATCCTGCAGAGACACTCTTTGGAATGCATTTACTCAGTTAGAATCAGAATTATAGAATATCCTGGGTTGGGAGGGATATCACCAAATCCAATTCCTGCCCCTGCACAGGACACCCCAAGAATCACCCGTGTCCTTCAGAACTTTGCTCAAAACCCAACAAGTTTAGTGATGATAATACCAGTGGTTCCTCTTTATTGCACTCCTCAAATGGGGATGGCTTTTTCCCCACCAGTCTTTGGCAAGGTTTAAAAAGATAACAGCTACTTAGATAAACTTGTATCCATGGACAATTTCCCTGGAAATTAAAGGAGCTCATTAATGTATCCTGGAGACGTGGCTGTGTGCTTTGATTTCTTATTTTTTCTAGGTACTCCACAAAGATCTCCAACCCATCCTTTCACCCAAATTACTGTGTCAGAGATATTCAGCCCAGCCATCCGTTCGTTCCTGTAAATGCCATCTGCTCCACAAACCAAACCCAGAGACCCTTTGCAGTCCTTGCTGCTGGGAAGGTGTTGCCTCCTGTCCCTGCAGCAGATCCTTGGACTGCAGTCAGTTCAGCTGACACCACCTCCATAATTGCACATCACAAACCTCAGGGAGAGAAACAAAACCCAAAGAGTTCCATTGCAGTTAAGATGATTTCCAAAAAGGTCAGCTTTGTCATCCCCAATCCTAACCTCCCTGCTCCCTGGCATGGGTTGTGCATGAAAATAAAAGACCTCTGGTCCTTTCCCTTCAATAGCCACACTGAAACCAGTCCATTGCTCCACTGCTCCTTCACAGCTGTGCTTGGCATCCTGTCATAAAAACCTTCCTCCAGGTCTCAGACATATTGCAGAAGATTCAAGGGATAAAGACAATGTAAAATTGGAAGTTGGCCAATGAGGAAAAACCTATTTGTTTCACTGGCCCGATGAACACTCATTTATTTAAGACCAGGCTGAAACAGTTCCCTGAAGGATGATCTAATAAACTTTTAAAAGTGTCACCTTGCAGTCAGCTTCTTTGTTGTCAGTAAGTCAATGATGGGATACAGAGCAGATGCTTAATAGCCAGTACAATGATTTAAACATCCATTTAAGAGAGGTTTAACTGGGGCTTGCCACCACTTCTACATGGGTGATATGTGCTATTTCTTGCATTTTTATGAGGTTACATAACATCAAGGTCATGTGGTTTGCTTAATGCTGGTACAAAACACAGCTTAGGAGGATGCAGCAGAAAATCTGTTTCGCAGATGTTTGATCTTGCTTTTCCTAGCTAGCTTGGATTTTCATGCATGAGTAGAGGGTGATGGTGGTTTCAGAGATTCCTCTGCTGCTGATCATGTTTACTGCAAATTACAGGGTAATAATTCCACCAGAGCCTTCTATCAAGGACAAATGATGATGAGAGACTCCATAATTAAAACTTTCTTCTGACTAGTTGTAGGTGAAGCTACTGGTTTATCTTCTTTTTAAAGTTGCCTGATACCACCCAAATTTCATGAAAAGAATTTTACCAGACTATTTGAAAAAAGGTTTCCATAGCATGTTTCCAAATGCCTTCGAATGCAAACTACATAACTGTATTTTTTCTGAGACATTCTTGACCAAGATATATATTCTGCCAGCCCCTGATAATGTCCACAACCTGGCAAATAGAGGTTTTTAAAAGTTTGCTCATGCTTAGGAAAAATTTCTTGGACCTGATGGTGGATATTGTGTCTGGGCACTAAGATTTCAGACCCATTTCTGCTTCTGCTGGAACAGAAATTCACAGTATCTAATCATGGGGTATTTGTGCAACACAATTTGAAGTTTCCATAGGTAATAGTTTCAATGCCCTGATATTGCAGCAGTCCCAAACCTCGCCTCTGGTTTGGCCAGGGAAACAAAATCCTGACTTCAGGAAAACACCAGACTGCAGAGACAGATGAAAAGGACCTGTGGGTGCCACACAAACCAATTCCTAACAGAGCAGCTCCAAGTCATTCCATAAGGTTAATATCCCACTAAAGTCAGGGAGTCTGGTTATATTTTAATGGTCACATGTTAAACTTCAGGAAGCCACCTATACTATTGGCATTAGTCAGAAATTAATCCTTGGACTTTTTAGCAAAATGATGGGCCAGATTTCCAAATTTTAATAGTAAATATTATTTAATATCAATTAGTGTTAAATATTGGAATTGGTTCTGAGAATTTGAATGGTAAAACTGATCAAATCCAGTCAACAAACAGAAGCAGCAACAGTGATTCACACCAAATTGCAATTCTCCACATTTCTGAGGGTCACAGTTGACCAAAATATATTTTCTGAAAGTAATTGATAAAGAAGTTTGAGTACTTAAGAGTATGCAGACTGCAGAAATGTAGTTCTGAATAAACTGGCCTTTGTGGACAAAGTATGGCTGAAATATCTCTTTTTTTCTAATTCTTCCAGTTGTCCTGTATCTGAATGCAGTCAGATATAACAGCAATGAGCTCCAATACACATTATATTATGCATATACATAGTCAGAATATTTTCTTTTAGCTATTAATACCATTTTAAAACAGTGTCTTCATTGTATCCCCAAAGCTGAATTGCTGGCAAGAACAAGTTAAAAACATCATGGAGCTTCTGAATTCTGAGCTACATTTTGGCTCATATATCCATTTTTAAACATGCATCTTACCACCAATTCAAACTGTACTTACTGTGAGTATTCCTACCACATCAACCAAGAATAATATGAAATTGAGGGCCAAATGTTTCTCTTCAGACCAGCAGAACAGGAAGAAGCCCAATGTGCTCCTTCCTTAGTTTGATGTCTAAATGTAAGCTCTGTGTGCACTCAGATCAGGCCAAAACAGGTTATTCCTGGTATGTCTTTTGCTGCAACTATACCCCTGCCTCCACACACACTCACTGGATGCAGGGAGAGATGGTAAAACATTAATAATTTTAGTTAATTTTGCATTTTTCTTCTCCTGTGAAAGCTGTCAGTGTTTAGTGATAGTAGCACTCACTATTCCAGCATTTAAAAATGCCCCTCTTTGTCCACAGCAATTACCAAGAATGAAGATAAAACTGCAGAAGACACTTGGTTTATTCCCACAGAAGCAGTACCTCATCAATTTGAGGTCAAGCACCAAGCTAGAGGTGCTGCATTAAAATTTAACCTCTGTTTCTAAACTGTCTCATGTGAGCAGGCAGGCGAGTCACGCACATCGCCGTGGGAGGGATGTGGAGACACTTCAATTATTGACCTGTAACCTGGGAATGAGTTTGCTGGTAAAACATTGGCTTTCCTGGTTAAAAAAACCCAGAGGACAGCATTAGAGGGCAGGCAGGAGGGCAATGTAATGCCATTTTCTTATCTGTCAAATGAGGGGCTGCAGCTCTCTCAGATTTGGGCATAAAACACAGAATGTGCAGCAATGACTAAGGACAGCCAGAGGAGATGCAGCCAATAACCCCAAAGCAAACATCACCTCACTGCCAGGAGTCCAGAGATTAAATGTGTTGTGGCTCAGCTATAAAGGAAAGTGCCTTCCTGCTCTTTTAGCTCTAACACCTGAGGACCAGAATTTTGTTATTTTGCCAGGACACCCGGACCACAGATCTGGGCTGTAGATGCCATCCTGATATTCCACATTTCTTTTTCAAGGCCAGATAATTCACTAGTTTATGGGAAAACATTGTGGTTGTCAGACAGCAAGAGAATACTTGGCACCTGTACATCTTTTTCTTCTGTCTCCTCTCTTTCTAGTTGATTCATGACTCAGCTAATTCAATTTATATGTATTAATAATTCAACTTATATTTCTTTTCAGTGAAAATTGAGAGTTCAAGTTCATAGTTAATATTCCTGATTGTGACTCAAACTAATTAATTAAATGACTACATTTGATTTTTTGCATACTTTTGTTTCCTGGTGCCACCTGGGGTATTTCTGCAGACATTCCCTAAGACAGCCTTTCCCAAGAAACAAACAGCTCTGGCTGCATCACATGCAAAAACATGAGTCTCATACAATGCCTTATGATATTATTATTTTAAACTAAAATATTTCTAAGAACATGACATAATGATTTTTGGAAAAAAACCCCACTTGTTTGCATCAGCAGTGCAATTTTTATGATTTCTGCCAGCCTGCCAAGTCCAGCAGCAGTCCATGAAGTTTTTGTTAGTTCTCTAAAAATTTGCTCTATCTTTTACCTAATTGACTTCTAAATATAAAGTAATTGTATTATCTGCTGTAAGTATTAATACAGCAGCTATAATTTATCACATTTCTTTCTCTGTGTTACAAATTGTACACATGTGAGTTTTGATAGGGTTGATTTTCATATTTGCCCACAGCTGTATTCTGGTTCTCGCTATACCTAGGAAATACCAGCTAAAAGAAAATAGGACATTGTGTCAACTCTGTTGTGAGCAGAAAATCAAGTATGTGGGCTAACACAGTTATTTCTCAGGAGGAAAAAAGGAAGAAAATGGACATCAGTGTGTAAACTCTCAGAAATGTGGCTTTATAAAGCAGAGGACAGTTGGATGGCACCTGATGGACTGCTGCACAAATAACTCCTATGATCAGAGCCACATTGGCATTGAAAGCTGAAAATCAGTTTGGTAGAAGTTAGGCTGAGGAAATATGAAAGTTTCCACCAGCCCTTGGTTCTGTAAAAGCTCTTTAAGAATCAGTGCATTAAAGTGGTGGAACAAAAAGAAGGCTGGCAGAGAGGATGACAAAGTGTGCGTGTGTGGGGGAGCTGTTTGTTTATCTGCTTGGCTTTGTTTAGAAATGAATCTCCTGAAAGAATTCCCTGCAATCTCTTTGAAAAACAGAAGATAGTGGTTCTCTTTCACTCCAGCCATGTTCCTGGGGGAATTGAGCTGCTCCTGGCCCACAAAAGCATCATCAGCCTTTCAGAGTGGGAGCGATGACACAAGCTCCACCAGCGATCTGATAAGGCTCTGACTGCCAGGTTCTCTGGGGAAAATCAGTGCTTTGCTACTTTATTTCACTAATTAAACCCGAAATGGCTGTGTCCTGGCTGCTGGCTGGGCTGCCAAGATCCACTGCTCTTCTTTTGTGTGTCCCTGACCTGCCATTGATGTCAGCTGCCTCAATTAGCCTGCCAAAAGAATCACAGGGCAGGGGGGACCCTGCCAGACACGCAGCGTCCTCCCACTCCTCTGCCTGCTGTTTGGAACAAGAGAAAAACAATCTTTTAACTCTTCTGTGTTTCTCCATCCTTTGCTGCTTTCCTTTCATCAGATCAGTACATGTGTCACTGGTGTCCCACTCTCTGCTCCGTTCTGTCCTTCAAGACATGATGTTTTCACAAGGCGGAATACCAGACTGACAGAATTTCCTGGAAGAATGGAAGATTTTAATTTTTTTTCCTACAAAACTGCTCCAGTACCCACAGCACAACCAACCAAACAAACCCAATACCCTGGGAAGGACCATGTTTGACATGAGCAGAAGTTCATATCAGTATATTCTCTATGGGCATTTTCCTTCTGCAGATAAATCACTCGAATTTCTACAATCTCAGGAAAGGCTGAACTTCTGGAGAAAAGTTCCATCTCTTAAACAGGCAGAATTACATAAAAATCTCTTCATCTTCTAATACAGATTTAGAAAGAATTACCTGAGTTTTCTATAATGGAGGATCTAATTCAAAAGCTAATCAAGGTTTGGTTATATTGTGGAATTTGTGTTTGGTACCTTTAATGAACCAGTTCAGTAATGCTTGGTCTGAGGATATGAAATTAAAAATGCCTTCCTTTGATGGCACTGATTTTTGAGAATGTATAATTCAAGTAACAAACACTCCTTCTCATGGAGAGTCTATCCTAGTAAACACATCTGTGGCTTTTGATGAACAAAGAAAAAGAATAATGAAAGAAAAAGAGGAATGAAGAATTTTAATCCTTGAATTGCACAGATATCCTACATTTGGCAAGCAGTTTTAGGCTCCAGCCAAGTTTTGATGACTGAGAAAGATCTCTGTGTGAGTTTCATTGGTAGAAAGGACTTAGTCCTATAAATCCCCTGGCTACTGACAGAAAAAAATGATCCATGCTTGCTAAAAGGCATCGAAAATGTCTGGAATATCTGAATTTGAGAGAAATATTGGTAACATAATTTGCAATCTCTTTGCTACAAGCACAAATTGAATGTTCTGTCTTCAGTCATTCAAGGAAGGAGGGTGCATCCAACATTCCTGAGCAAAATCTTCCCAAAAAACAGCAAGATTTCTCTGGAATTATTGAGATTGCTTGCTGATGTAATTAGTGAATATATTCCCCTCCTGATGGGCATTGCACCTTCCTCTGACAAAATTTCCTGACTCTTTGTGTGGGTGTCCCAGATCTGGCTGAGATAATGAATTTTCTCCTTGGTAGCTGCTCTGTTTTGAGTTTGGAATGAGGATGGTGTTGATAATGACATTTAAGTCGCTGTCAGGGTTAAACCATAACACTTGTCACTTCTAAAGTTGTCACCACAGAACTTGTCACCTCCACATACACTCCTCTCCCTTCCCCAGAGTTCTTCTCAGCAGCCCATGGCATGGATCCCATAGAACACACAGAAATAGGACATTTCTGTGCTCTGGGGTTCTGCCAGGACCCAAAATTTAGCATTTTTAACACACAAGACAGCCAATGGTGCTTGTGCTGGGCAGGGCTGCAGTAGATTTCACATGTCCAGCCCTCTTTGTCCCCAGCCACAGCTTGGTCACCACCACTGAGCACACATTTCAGTGTCTCAGGTGCTTTTGTCTCATTGGTTTATTCCACTGACCTGTTATTCTGCAGAGAATTCATTCTGAAATAGTTAATTTGTGAATCAGAGTGAACATTCACCAGAGCATTAACAGCCCAACACCATGCCATGGGTTATTTTCTGAAACAAACCTAGCCAAAAGAAAAATTTAACATCAGAATGCAGAAAGTTTTCCTTATTTTCTCTCCAGTTTTTAAAGTCCGGAATCTGTTAGAGGAGCAGCCAAAGGGAATAAATGGATTAAAATCACAGCTTTCCATTGTTCCAGTTGTGACTGAAACAAAATGAAAAGTGATACAGAAAACATCCAAACTCCATCCAGAGCAACTCTTGCTGCACCAAGAAAGCTGGCAGTTATTTAAATATTGAAGGGTAGATAACAGAATAAAATTACCTAAAACATTTTGTTGCATGTTGACACAATCTTAATTAACTCAATATCAACAAAACTCAAACACACATGAAGAGAAAAGCAGTTTAAGAGAGACTTTAAATAGAAGGAATAATAAACAGCATTTATGCAAAGAAGATGAAGCAAAGTACTTTTACGGTTTAAATGTATTTAACACCTAAACCAGTTGGTTTATTTACAAATTCATTATAAATTTCAGGTATGGGGATTGTGTTGATGCACTGAGGGAACTTAAAAGGAACAAAAGAGACAAACTTCTAAACTGGTGTGATGGTATCACCCACAAAGCTGTGCCATAAATTCACAATTCTAACATTCATGGCACCATAAATCAGAATTACATTGATATTGAATTAGGATGATGGAAAATAACCATGAATTAGCATGGGTCAAATGAAATAGGCAAGATGGTAACAAAATAATGGAAAAGCAGGAACATGGAAAATATGATCCCTCTAATAGTTAGGTAATGTATTGAAAAGCAGAGAAGATGAAAATTGTGTATACACATACATTAAAAAATTCTCACAGTTGCTGCCAGGAATCTTAATTTTGCCCAGAGCCATGGATTATTAATAAAATAGCCCAATCTAAACACAAATAAATCCATTGTGTTTGGAAGATGAAAGAATTATAAATTGTTGTAAAATACCATTTCTCTGAATTGAGCAGCATCCAAGTCAACTTTATAAGCAACAGCTGTGAAAAAATTTGCATGGCAGAAAAAAAAATTAAAAAAAAGAATTCAGAAACAAAAGCAACCACACAGTTGGGGAATAGATGTTCTGGGCTGTTGCTCACTTGGCTGCCAGAGCAAATATTTGGTGTCAACACAGACAAATAAATATTGTATGTCTGAGTCACCATTTCGAGCACAGAACTGCTCAATCAATGGCAATGTGTATTAACAGGATTGCAATTCTTTCCCAGCATTTTCAATGTATAAGCAACAGCCTTTAGGAAAAATAAACAAGAGAGGCTGTCCATGTGTAAAATTTGAGGAGAAAGGTTTTGAAATGCCATCAGTGCTGCTACTTTTTACTACTTAGGTGTGCACTTTAAAAAATTTTTAAAGAGGTGCCTCTGCCTGAATTAAGGTGCAAATGAAGTCAATAATGTGGATTTTATTTAATAGTAAATGTGAAAGATTGAGAGAGAGAGAGAGAAAAAGATGAGTGTCAGAAACATTAAGTAGAAAATATCACCACTCCATGGATCCCAAGTAGCTGTTTTTATCTTGTTGTTGAATTGTAGTGGGTAAATGGTTTAAACACTTGCACAGATTCAACAATGATTTTATTCTTTTCTTTCCTCCCCAAGCCTTCATTATGTCACTTGGTTCTCTCTGGTACCAGGCTGATGAAGGAATAAAAGCCATTGCTAAACTCTCCAGAATGCTGAGAATGCTTTCACTTTCCATTTTATGGCCAGTCTGCATTTGTATTTGACAATTTTGGTCCAAGAAACGTGTCTAACAATCATGTTCTGGTAAAATAAGTTCAGGAGCAGTATAAATTCATGTGTCTTAGTGTGCAAACTGACAAATTTCTACCTTTGGTGGTCCAATGATTTACAGACAGTGAGTACATTCTCTTTTCATCTAAGAAAAACACAAGAAACAGGATTTTCATGCACATGGCACAGCAAAACCAAGAACATCGCCAACAAACCAAGACCAAAACACTCTCACAGGGACAGTCCATATTTGTAAAACTTTGGGGTTTCATTCTTAAACAGGAAAAAGCAACCATTTTTCTCAATGAAAATTACACTAGCACATTTTTTTAACCTCAGGAGGTATTTCCTTTATCCTCCTAGCAATTGAATCCCAACCTTTTTCTTGTATTCCTGCACAAGTTGGTGAAACAAAACATTGTGCATAGAAACCTGAACATCCGACACCAGAATAGAATCAACAAAGTTATGAATATAAAAGTGTTTGACAGTGGAAGCAAAGGGCAATTTCAGTAGCAGATAGCACTTCATTAGTTACAGGGGTGTCTACAGCATCTTTCCAAAACAAGGAAGAAGGAGTGCAGCTCCAAGTTTGAAAAAGCAAAGCTGCTGTTTTATTTTTGCTGCACAAAATCTTCAGTGTTTTCCACAGTCCTGTGGGGCCCAGGACTCAGAAATCTCTGTTAAGCTCCCCACACTCCTTAAAGACTGAAACTTATTAAAATGTATTCCTTAAATATAGTGGGGGTTTTTTTCCAGACTTCTCCCCAGTCATTTGCAGATGATGCTCTCTAACAGTTGTGCCTTCCCAAGCCCTTTCTGAGCACTGAACTGGAATTATCCTCAATCTCCCTTATGTATTTTGAGGTCTATTCTGCACGGAAATGAATCTCTCCATCTATTCCCAGGATTTTCACAGCTTTCCCACACACTTCCCAGCTCAGGACATCTTGAGCAGCTTAGCCCAGTCTCAGATCTCAGGGTAACAGAGCTGCACATTTGTTTGCCATTCATGGAAAGCATAAACAGCTGAGGCTTTAGGAAGTCTATTCACCAGCATGAGAGCCTGACAATATTGGGTACATGCGGACATTTCTGAAAACCCCAGTAGTGAATTCAGAGGATTCTGGGGCTTAGCTAAGGTCTGTTACAGAAGCTTCACATTTTTATAAATAATCTGTTCCTTTTCACTACCTCACACTCTGCTTGCTACAGGGATTGGAATCTGGGCTCATCCTTATTTTTGCAGGGGAAATTAGGATGAGGAGTGAGGGGCTGCTTGTCTCACTCTTCCAGAAGGCCTAACCTTGACACAAGAAGTTCTTTAAGACACTCTTTTGGACAGGTCTCTACAGGCTTTGTTTGTTTGAATTCAGGTGAGATATATGAACAGTTTCCAAGAAATCTGTGTCTCTCAGCTCACTCCACAGGTACAAAACTCTGGGGTTATTTGTTCTGGTTTTATGTAATTGCCTGTATTAGTCACAGTTGTCTAAATGTTTGGACCTTGCACATCACTAATTTCCCCTAATTCCAGACTTTTCTGAGGGCTCTCAAAGTGTAACCTCTAATTTGTAGGAACAAGAGTGGGAAGCTGGGTGGCTCCTTGGTCATTGCCTCTGTGATGGGTAAGGACACAGACCCCTCATCCCAGTCCACACAAAGCACAGGAGCTCCTTTATTCCTGCCATTTTTTCAGGATTAGGAGATGATGGAGTGCAAGGACATCCTTACAGTCCTGTTACAGCACTGATGTAGAGATGATGTGCAGCCTTTGAGCAGTCACCTCCTGAAACCACTCCTAGGGAAAAAGCCTCTGTGCCTTCCAAGGCAATTCTTCATTCCTCTTTCAAAAAAAAGGTGAGAATGGCAATGTTTTATTATTGCTTACAGCCACAATGAATGTGACAACAATGTCCCCTTTTTGAAATGTCAGTGAAGAGGAAATAAACCTTTGTGGGGACACCACCACATTTAGGGGCTCTGGCAAGGTCTCAGAGGGACAAGAGGCATTAAAATGTCAGATATTCACAGTGAAGGGTCTTTTGAGAGGAGCTGGCTGTCCCTAACAAGAATGGTTTCAGATTCAATCATAATGCCTGTTGAACCCTTTCAGGTAAAAAGCTTCTCCTGGTGGTTTTGCTCTAAATTGACCAAAACCACTCTTCTGAACCTAAAAACCAAGGCTCCAGTCACAAATTTGACACATTATTTGGTTTAAAGAACGCAGGTGTTTGATTTGGCTTAAAAGTTTTTGAAAGTGCTGGAGATTTTATGTAAACACACCTGTAACCTCAGGTGAAAAAAAGCCTCATCGTATATCAAAGCATCCCAGAAGAAAGATAAAATCACTGATATTTATGTTGAAACTGCAGATAAGCAAATGTTAGTTTTTTCTGTACAGGCAATTTAACATATAGGCACAAGAATGCACCTAACACTAAAATTTAAATTTAAACTTAGATTCTCTTTGTGTAAAAATTAAATGTTAGGAAATTAAATCCTGCTGCAGGTGGGAATGAGGTTTGTGGGCCACCACGTAGGATGCAAAGTAGGTTCTGACGTGTGACTCACAGACCTAAAGAGTGGTAACATTAAAACTCATTTTACATTTCTGAATATTCTGAACAGAAAGAGATCTTGCATTGAGGCCTTCAAAGCACATTTATGATGAAAGAATGCACAGCTTCTTTAGAAGAGGGCTTAATGTGATTTAAGGCCTGTTATCTCTGACAGTCAATAAGACTGAACTGCTTCTGAAACATTTCCTCATTTCTTTTTAAGTGAAGGTAACTTGCTGGAGCCAACTCCTCATTTTCCTAAACAAGCCACTCTAAGAAGATTCTTTAATGAACATAGAAGATTCTTAGATGAATTTTGAATCCCAGAGGGAGGAAAAAGAAGGGAAAATTAGAGACAGGGGTGTACTCTGAAGCACTATCTTTTCACACTAAAAAAGTTGGACTGAAACTTTAAATAACCATTTAACTGTAGTGAACTTTTGCATGAAAACTTTTTATATATGAAACTGCACCGATTGCCAGAGTGTATTGAAAGAATTTTTTCCATTGTCTTCAGTTTCACTCCATAGGCTCTGTGTGACCTCACATCTGTTTCCATACACTGAGTTGCCATGGAGCTTCCTGGTGATGGAAAGCTCAAACAGGCTGAGACAGAAAACATGCACGTGCATCAGTGTCCTGGAAAAAGTGACTGGATACCGTTTCACTTCCACTGGATAGAGCAGAATTAAAATTAAATCCAGCAAAGTTACATGCCTGCTTGCCTGGTGCTGAAATTAAAGCAAAGAAAGGGGATATTTGCTGAATAAGAATATGGCACATGAAATTATACTCTTATTTATGTCAGTGGAAGGTCTAGTCCAAAAAGAACACCTATTTAAGTAATTCAATAACAAGTGGCAGAACTTCACACTAAAGTTTTACAGAACAAAATCCCTCCTTTTTTCATTGTCTCCAATTGTACAAAAAATCATGACAGAAAAAGATCTCACAGTACACAACCAATGAAAATGGTTAATTTTGAGATAGACAATGACGTGGCCTAAAATCAAAAGTATATCTTTGAAAAATACTGAGTTTTTCTTGTTGTAGCAAAAGGATAAGGAATAAGGAAGGAAAATAATTTAATGTGTCATTGATATCCAGGATTTTATCTTATTTTCTGATATCTCTGATGAAATCCACAATCAGATGCAACCCCTTTTATGAGTTTCTGTGTAAGACCTTTGCTCTAAACAAAGTTCAACAGATGCCTGGGAGGAAGTGCATTTACATTCACATCTACCAGGGAGGACCAGACACCGAGACTTCCTCCTTCACTCATTGCTCCTGCTGGAGACTGGGAATTAAGGAAGCATCAAGATCTAACACCACCTCCTAGGATCCTGCACATTGCTCTTCACTGGATGCAAATTCTGGCTGAATCTGCCCCAACTCTGGTTTAATTACAGCCCCACATCCTGGCCTTGCTTCAAACGAGCTCTGCAAAGAGCTGGGTTGAGTTCTGGGTGTCCCACCATGAGGAGTGGAGGCTCTGATGCATCCCCACCATGGATGAAGGATTTATGGGTCTGGATCTCGCCCAAATCAGGTTTGGAAGGCACCACTCAAATTTGCTTTGAACCTTGCATTTCATGCGATCCTGCTGAAACTCCAGGTGAATCAAAACCGGTGCAAAAACCTGTTTGTGTATCCTCTGGTGAACCCACACTAATTCAGCATTTCAAATCCATATAAAACAAATTCATGTGGTTCTACAAGGGCAGAGACCTGGCTCTGTAAAGGCAGAGCCCTAAAACTTGGTGATTTTTAAAAGAAATTCAATAGGAAATAAAACTGCAATGCAAAATCTTGTGTAACCCCAAAACTGTGTTTAATCTCTATGTAAACATTCTTTCCTTTCCTTTTATTTTAATCTCTCAGGATTTTACTTTGATGAAGAATTGAGATTTGAATGAGAGCCAATTGAAAATTAATATTGTAATCTTTGATGAGGGAAAACATCAATGGATGCAAGTCATTCTTTACAAGGGACTTGAAACAAACATAAAAAATCTTCCTGGTTCGGCAAAGGCCTAAAAATGTGGAAGATTCACACAATTTGTTAAAGCATTTTCCAATAGGATGGCTCCTCCTTTATTCCTTTCCACAAAGTGTTTTTGGGAATCACTTTCTTGATAGTTTTAAATTCAGGTTGTGGCCCTCTTTTCTTCCTTTATCTTTTCTATTTTCTTTGTCAGATGGAAGCTCATCCTGCAAATTCTATATTACTTTAATATAGACTGGAGTGAGTTTTACTCAAGAAGAAGGAGACTGCTGAGCTCTTTTTGGAGTAAGTTCCATTAGCACTTAATCCAGCTGCCATGCACTACATCATGATGTCACCCAGAAAATAATAAGAAAAGTAAAATGTGAATATTTTCACACTCCATGTTTTTAAGGCTGCAGCCTTGATGGCTGTAGCAGACATCAACTTATTACATTTATTACATCTGATATTACTTTAGCTGCCTAGAGCTGATTTAAATTCAATATTTGGAACCATATTTTCTAATATTAGGAAATGTGCTAAAGCCTCTTTCTTTCCATATCACAATCTGTAATTTATTGCTTTGTTTCCAACCTCTCTGATATTGACAAATAGCACAAAAATTCTGAGTCCAGGGATCCAAACACACTCTGCTATGTTGTCCAAACCAGAAACATTTGGCCTAATGCTGTTATTTTCATTTCTGTGTCAATGTTCTACTTAAAATATTTTAGCAGTAGATTTCTTTTGTGCCTGCAGAGTAAAAGATATTTAAGAGTTCACCTGCACAGTGAACACAGCAAAAACCTCAGGAAATGGCATCCATGGGTGCTGTGTTCCAAAATGCCCCAAAAAGAGAGACACAGATTCCCTACAGGCATGAAATAAGTGTTGGCACTTTGTGCAGAAGTATTTTTGGACATTCCAGCCCAGCAGATGCCACATAAAAGTTCCTTAAGAAACCAGTTAGATAAGATCTATTACGATGTTAAATCTCAATACAAAAATGGGTTGCCTAAGGCAACAGGAGGCAGATAATAAAAGACAGTGCGGGAGTGGCTGAAAATAGGTTTGTTGACTTAAAAAAATAATTTAGAAATCTATTTATTTTTATAACAACCCTAAAGATGGAGGAAAAAACCAAACAACCCATTGGAAGAATTGATGTGTTCCCTAAAATGAGGCAGGGAATCATAGTTTGTATCAGTACAAAATAATCCAAGTTTTTGATTAAAAACTAAAACCATTCCCTTAAAGGATAATAATGAAAATACACCAGCTTGTCCCAAAGTACAGTGGATTTCTCAAGAAATATTGATTTTAAATAACTTATCTTGCAAATTATTTTCCTTAATTTCATTGGTGATGTTAGGGAATAGCTGTCATTTATGGCAAGGAAAATAACCTGGTGTGTGAATTCTGCTACTGAAAATTGAGGTTGCATTGTGGAAAGGTCCATGCAGATGATTCACACTAATATTAACACTACTACACATTTAGTAAAAGCCAATACATGTCTAGAACTCTGAATAAATGAGGCAGTATAGGCAAAAGATCAAACTAAAATTTTGAGTTTTAGTGATGATGGAAAAACCTATTCTTTCAATTTTTATTTTTAAACTTCATTTCTCAAACCTCTTATTGTTCCTAATTTACAAGAGAACAAAAGATAAATAAAAATATTATATAAATGTACCAGATTCCCACCAGATTAGACCTTTATCAGTGCTTTAATAACCCCAAGTGGTTTATGATGCAAACTGTGCAAGAAGAGGGGTTTAGGACAGAATTTTGGCCTTGTTCAAGTAATTAAACTTCTTTCCACCTCCTAAAACTGCACATTCATTATGTTCCGTTCTCTAATTGCTTTGTGCTTGACCTCATGAAGAGACACCACATAAATCTGAGCCTCTGCCTTGCTCTGCTGAAATCAGCAGGTTTGTGGGGTCAGGATGTCACTTGGAGGGACCTGTTCCACAAGGAATGTTATCTCCCTGTGGGACATCTGAAGTAGGCACGAGGTTGAAAAGAAAATCCTAGGCAAACCACATTCCCAAAGCTATGCCAGCACCTTGCTCTCATTTGGGAGATCTCAAAGGTCCAATCAGGATGAATCAATTTACTGACCCTGCTTGTCAGTCCAGAGGATATGGGATGAAATTTCTCACTGGATCAGAGAATAATAATTAATAAACATTAATTCCCAGCTGGAGTTAAACCACCACAGTGTGAAACAGCTGCAAGGTTTATGAAAGATGAGATACTAAACCAGAAATTCCAGCAAGAGTTACCCATGGTGACAGGCACAACCAGCAACAAATTGCTGGGTTTTAAAACCTTCTCCATACCCTGTCAGCTCACCTGGTGGCTCCAGTGAAACCTCAACATCTGAGTGCTCCCTAGAAGTATCCTAGAAGATCCTCACAGGATCTTTTGGGACCCTGAGCAGAGTGTCTGGAGCACTTGTGCACCCCTCTCATCTGCTTTTTTGGTTATCCTGATTGTTACAAGCAAACCCAGCTGGCTCACACGGGCTGTTCCTTGCTCAGCACTTTGCAGGATGCCCTCAGTGGGAGGCCACTTGTCAATCAGAATTAAATTCCAAGCCTCATTCTCCCAGTGACTCAGAACTACCCACCAGAGACTCCAGGAAGGTCAAACAAAATTTATCCTTTACAGCTTAACTCGAAGTGTCTTTTCCTGCCAAATAACTCTGTTATGTTTATATGGCCCAGATCTCCAGCCTCAGCTGTTTATTTACAGATACCAGCAGTGCCACAGGCAATTACCTTTAAACATCCTATAGCAGTGTTAGATAAACAGAGAGTAATTGTATCTGTACGTGCTTTCTTCCAACATTTTAAGTATTCCTAAAATGCTTTTAAAAGCTTTTTTCTCAATCAGGCCCCAAGAAAAAGATGAGATTGCTTCCAATTTGAATAGGGAAGTTCTGCATTCGATTTAGGAAAGAAGTAAGGACTGACCTTTGGGCAATGTAGTCAATATCCTATTCTGAAAATAACAATTCACTGTCCTGGAATAGAGGCTAAGGCCTTTTGTGTCTTGTTTCTATGAATATTTTAGTGAAGAACTCATTGCTAGAATTTTATCTGTGAAAATTTCTGATGTAGCTATGGGCCAATTATGTTTCTGGAGTATCACTGGGCAAAATACAAATTTTTAATTGTGCCGGTTTTCCTAGTGTCTCCTTTATGTTTGCTTTTAATTTCTAGCAATGAAGTTTATTGACAGAAAAGCTTCAAGAAGATAACTTTAATACTGAAGAGTATTTACCAACTGAGAATGTATTTATTATTATAATGGATATTTACACTAACTCATAGCTGTCTGTCACAAATCTTAAAGATTTAATCCAAGCAATCTTTTATAGTTTTATCTTTTTTATACTAAGGGTAAAACAGGAAAGAACCTTTATAAAGAATTTATCCCTGCTGTCATTCAATCCAAAGAGAGTTTTATATTACTGAAAGCAGGGAACATAAATAAATGAATCCAATAAGATTTTGGAGATTAGATGAAGATTTCACTGAGCTACTTGTATATTGAAGTTAGGCAACACTGGGTAATGAATGTTACAGGTTATGTATTGATTCTGTATTATGTTTGATTTCAAAGGGAATAATAATAAATCCAAAGTTTGAAATCACACGGGTCCAGATACACATGCAATCTTCTTAAGAAAATCAGATCAACTACAGGACTGAGGAATTATTTTTGTAACTGAAGGAAGAACTAAAAAAAATAAGTAAAAATGAATCTTTCTCTGATTGTTGAGAAACTTAGGAAAGCTGCATTAATTCACTTTGAGGTATTTGCGTATAAAGGGAAATATAAAGATGTAAAGGCACAAAGACCACCAGACACTCCAAACTTTTCAGTCACTTAACAGATAATTAATATCCTGTAATCCCAAAAAGTGATCATTGCAGTTCCTCACAATTTGTTGTCTTGTAATCCATAGAAAAACCTTGCACCTTAAATTAAATTAGAAGAGAGGATGATCATGAACCCACTAATGAAAATTTGCTAGAGATAATTTTATCTTGAACACTTTTTCCACTGTTGGATCATTAACATTTTTGCAACATTGACCCACATCTTAAAATGTATAGCTCTCTCTTATGTATACACTTGATAAAGCAAGGACTTAGTGAAGTATTTATTTTTTAGTATAGAACTTTGTTTGAAAAGTGCAATTATTTATTTTGCAGGTTTTTTGAATCTGGGTTCACAGAGCATGGAAATACATCAGCAAATTAGTTAATGATGCTGGCTCCTTGCCAGGAAACACTACTGTAAAATGAACAGGAAAAGGGCTGGATCCTGCACCTCCAGACTTCCTAGAATATCGTTTCTGAGGAATGCTAAAAGCAGCTTTTCAATAAATTTCAGGAATAACAAGAGTGGCCAGACTTCATACTTGTAATTCTGAATTTCAAACTTTCACAATGGAAAGTTTTTAGATTGTTTCAATTCAGATCCTCATCTAAATATTAGTTTTACCAGTGAATTGCATTTTCCTTTTTCATATTATTTTCAGCTTTCTGTTCCTAAAGAAGGTATTTGAATGGAGGATGATTGTAGTTCCCTTTTCAGGGAACATACTTTGGTATTTGCATTTAATTTATTCTTAATAGAAGACAAAGAAATGCATTAGTATGTTTATGTCTCAACTGTAGGACTATGAGTAAAAAAACTCAAAGCTTTCTATCCACTGTCACCCCTTCTTGAGCTCTTATTTGTCTAAATTTATTCTAATATGAAAAAGAAAGAACAAAATTCCAGATTTGTTTTTGAGAGCTACATGTAAATCCACGTGTCTAAGAATGATGCCTTCCTAAGCTGCAATCTTTAAAGAGGACTTTAAATTTAAAAAAATATTATTTTAGGAAGTTTCTGCATTTGTAAAAGTATTAAAGGAGGGTAATAAGTCAGCAACTTCTCTGTTACCTGAGCCTGACCCTACTCCTGCCCATTTACAACCCTTGTTTTACTGTGCTCTTACATTCAAGTAACCTTGGTTCTTAATTTTTTTTTCCCAATAAATAATCTTTGTCTGACTGCAAAGACTTGGAACATCCCCCTTCATGGTGATTCTGCTTTTCCTTGGCTGATGAACTCCTGCACCATGTAACACAAAAGACATTTGCTTTCCAACAGTAAAAAGAGATTGATGAATTATACTGAGAATATCCTTATGAAGCAAAGTGCATTCCAAACATTTTTCCCATGACAAAAATGCTGGATTTTCATGCACAGACTCTGTATACACAGCATATATACACAGGATAATCCTGAGTAGATCTTTGAGGGCATAAATCTCTCCCATGACCCGATCACTCCCTGTGTTCAAAAATTCTATTGCAGCAGGAAACTTCAAAGATATTGAGAGTTCCAGTTAACAACATAATTCCAAACTGAGACACTTCAGCCATCAAGGCATGTTATTTCTGATAAGAAGATATTAGGAATGATAGGATAGGAAACAATCCATCACCAAGACTCACTGAGCTCTGCACTCTTATAAGATACATGATACAGTTTTACATACAGCCCTAAAGACAGAAACTATAATATGTTTCCTTTAAAAATTAATAAAAATCCCTTCCCAAAATAGATTGTGGTCTCTCTATACTTTCCATCTAGCAATAATAATTAGATTTTGCATTTTGTCCATTTTTAATGTTTAAAGTTGATTAAAAAATTCTTAGATTAATAAAACAATCTCTCCATTTACTTCCTTCAGTTACTACATCATTTATCTTGCTGCTGCTCCGGTCTCTTTTTCTCAGTGTGACAAAAATCTGAAACTGTGTTGTTTCCTTGTAAAAAGTAAGTGGATATCAGGATCCCAAATCAGGGAGAAGTTGAACCTTTATGGGAGACGGAAATCGTTGCCATCAGTCACTCCTAACATGATACTTCCAAAAAACTTGAACATTAAGATGGAAATGAGGCAAGAAAAACCCAAAACTAACCTGAAAACAAACTACCCCCCCTCAAAACAGAACACAACCCAAAAACCAGGTAAGAAGGAAAACCAACTGTCTTCATATTTAATTATTAGGTACAGGGTTTGAAAGGCGAGTTCCAGATCCCACTGAAGTTCAGGAGGATGTTTGCTATCAGCAGCAGACAATTATTTTACTACCTCTGGTTAACCAGAAATATTAGAAAATAAAATGACATCAGGTTTATTTAAGGAAAATTGTGTCAAGATCTTTTTTTTTAAAGTTTCTACTCTTCTTTAACACATTCCCTATTCTTTCTGATATCCTTGTTGATGGTTTTCTCATGTAGAAACTCAAGTATTTCCAACCAAATAAACAACTTCAGCAGGAGCTCTTTGAAGGGAATATTTGTATATCCAACATACTAAAATATATAACACAAACCACAAAGATATCACAGTAAATGCAGACCTTCTCCAGTGGGGTGTCACTGGTGTCAGCGCTGGACATGGGACATTGCTGCAAGGAATTTCAGGCTGAAGAATGACAAAAAAAAGAAAGGAAAAGCCCAAGAAAGTTCTTTCCTTGCTCCTGCTCTTGAGATTGGTACAGCCACCTCCTTCCAGCCATAATTCCTTCAGCAACTCAGTTCTCAGTGCCTCAGGACTTTGAAAAACCTCTCTGATCTCTGTGTTTGTACATATATTTATATCGCTTAAATTATTTTATAGTTATATTATTTATAATGTTTGTACTATTTATATTTATATTTACTGGGAAAAGCATGTTGTACAGAGAAGAGGATGAGCAATGGAGCAGAGTGACATGTGGGAAAGCAGATGGAGAACCAGTGACATCTGCCAGGATAACTGTGACTGAAAATATCCCAGACAGTTTGATAGAACCGACTGGCAACATGGATATTTCAGGGAACTACACACTGTGGTATTTTTGCTGTTTTGTACCTTGAATATGGCAGGTTGTTTGTACATTTCAAGTTTTTGTGTTCACAGTCCTGGTTAGGAACATATGAAGAAGCTGAGAATAGGCAGGACATAAAATATTAGGCCACAGAAATTCTGTATATGAGTATTACTTATTTTCCTTTTCATATATGTGCAGTCAGCTCCAGTGGCTCACTTTATATTTTGGCTTCAAATGCCAAGTTTAACTTGGCTCTGCAACCAAGGATTTTGGTTTACCAGAGGTTAATAGCAGCTTTTCATTAAAGTTGCCCATATAAAGACACTTGAATGAAAAGTTTAGGATGTTTGACATAGTTTTCTGGTATTTATTTTGGTTGCAAAATGGAGACCATTAATATTAATGCTGAAATGTTTGAGAAAACAAGAATGTAAAATACCAGACATGGTCCAGGTGTTCACATAACTTTCAGACTGTGTTTCCTTTCCTTGCATCTCTTCTAGGAGGAAGAATTCATAAATCTCAGGATGACACATCTGTAAAGTCTGCTTACCCAAAAAGAGTGAGGCTTCCTAACCAGACAATTTTAGGAGGTGACCTAAAAAATTAATTTTTAGACAGAGTTTATCACTTCAGATCAAGCCTTAAGTGGCATTCTGGCTCACCTCTGTCTAGATGCTCACACTTGTGCAAGATCTGCATCTGCACTGCTAAATCAGAAATAAAAATGAACAAATGCATGGGACTGATGAGATTCATGAAAAAACACGAGGCAAATGCTATTACAAACCCTATTTTCTATCAGTGAAAAAATCACAGCCAGCTGGGGAGGTTTCTGAGGACTGGAGAATAATGAAGAAATTCTTGAAGCAATTGGGAAACAATAATTTTTCCATGCTTTTTGCCCGCCTGAACTTTTACCTATCTTCCCCAACTTAATTTAAGATAGAAGAATATGGATTATATCAGATATCCAGGATTTAGTTTGATTCTTTCCAGTAGTAATTTTGCAGCGTTATAAAATAATGTGCAAAGGTATTTTTTGTGGGAGGATATTAAACCTTCTTTAAAATACAGTTATCAGCTCAGGAAGCTCATGATATTAGAAGGAAAAGTTCAGCCAAAAGATAAGGATCATTGATGCCTGTGGATCACTGGTATTAACATAAACTCTCTAATTGTCTCTGCTTTTAAAAAAAAAAAAAAGTCAGCTCCATATTATTTCCTGCTGTTTTCAAAGTCAATGTTTGGCATCACTTGACACAGAGCCCTTAATCATATTAAGAAAATGTTAATTAGCAATTTCTTTTTGATATTTATGATGCTAGAAGTGAGCAAAAAAGAGACATAAAGATAATCCTTTCCTTTCCTCTCCCTCTGAAGGAAGAGAAGTAAAGTAAGAAGGAAGAGTTGAAATAATTGAAGTAATTTGAAGAAGCAAAAGACGGGGTAGAAAAAATCACAAGGCTCCCTCAATAGGTCAACATAAATTGACTTTTCCTTTTTTCCTCTCACCTCTTTCAAATTTTCTTGGATAAGTTTCCTTCTGGTTTTCAAATAATCAAATTCTTAACCAGAGACCAAGTTCTTCAGGCTGAAATCCTTGTTGGAATTATTATTCTATGCTAATAACACTGAGAGACCACAACCATACAGTGTTGTCAAATTCTTCTCACTTTAATTCCTAAAAAAATGGACACCATTTTAACCTATGTGTGAAGATCTGTCCTACATTGCATCCAGGAAAATATTTTGATTTCAGAAATTTTATGCTTCGTTATCAAACAGAAAAAAGATGTTCAGGTGGCTCAGTTACTTCTTCTGTCTGTGTTACCACTTTAATTGTCCTATAATGAAAGCAGTAGATAAATTGTAATTAAAATTGCAAGAGGAATGTACTGAGCTTGTGCTGCAAGCAAGGGATTGTGAGAAAAGCAAAATATACCAAACAACCAAATTAAATTTTGGGTAATAGGAAAGGAGAAAATTTGGTTCCAAATTACTAAACCAAAGCAGATCTGGAGGAGGGGAATTTGCATGGGAGGACAATCCCCTCCCTTGTTCCAAAGCAGGGATGGTGACCAGCAGTGAGCATCACACGGGGACTGACGTCAGGGAAGGGACAAACTGACCCAGCATCCACACTGGGGCTTGGGAACATGGGACACAGAGGGAACTCTGCAAAGGGGAAGTGCCACTGGGAATTCAAAGGCCTCTAAAAAACAAAACCAAAACCAAACCCCAAAAACTAAACAAAAAATGCAAAAACAACCACCCCATAAGAACCAAAATTATAAAAATTATATTATACAAGTGCCTGTGTGCACCATAAAAAGACTGAACTGGTCCATTGAAAGAAACTTGGGTCTTCCAATTAACTCCAGCAGGCATTTCATGGATCCTATTTGTGATCATTAGGAATGAAAAACAAGAGTCTCATGATGTGTCCCTAATTACCCCAAATATTCATTTAATGAAATCCTGACTGAAGGGGGGTGGCTGAAGCTCTGCCATCAACTTGCAAGAAGACAGGAGCCCTGCCAGGATTACACAAAACAGAATTAATTGAGGAACATTCTGCTCTTACTTTCAGCACAGGTAGCAAATACGAATTTAATCATCACAAAAAATCCAGATTGCCAGTTTTTTATTAATTTTAGAAAAATCATTTAATTTGGAAGAGTCAGAGTAAGCAACCTTAGGAAAATGGTCTTTATTCAGCTCTTGAAGCCACCAGAATGTTTTGCAAAGCTTGGTAGCAGTTCATGAGAACTAAAGACAGTTCAGAGGTATTTTTCTGCTCACGCTCTGAACACCATCAGGGAAGATCAATACTTTTGGAAATCACCTTTTGTTTTGCCAATTCTAAGAATCTGGCTGTACCTCTCATGCTGCCTGAATAATGCAAATGAATAGAAATAAATGAAGAGACAAATAAATAAATACAAAAAACTGGGACTGTTTTCTGCCACCTGTCCCACAGAGAAATCTCGAGGTACAAGAGCTTGGTTTGGGTATTGTGGTCCTAAGTCTGGTCAAAAGCTTTGGCCTTTGACAATCAAAACAAACACCTGGACCCCACAACAGCCAGAGTGCTATCAGGGTGTTTAAAGATAAAATAAATCTGGATTTATTCATGTAGGCATGTCAATCCATTCACTGCAGGGTGGGGAGGCACAAAACTTCACTATCAAAGCAGACTGTGAGACCCTCCCCAGCTGCTTCCTCACTGATAGGAGAACAGACTGAACTGGATGTTTTAAAGTATTTTCAGGTGAACAAGACTTCTACTTTTCCTCACAAAATCACAACCTTAATTCCCTCTCAGATTCTTCGATCAGCAAAAACAAAAAAGAAAGAAAAAGCTAAATTTATTCTTCCTATTTTTAAAAATTAAAAATATAAATTTTAAGTTTATTCTTGTGAAGTCTCTAACAAAAAGTAGTTTAGGAGCACAAGAAAAATTGAAACTGGAACTTCAGGGAGTATAACACTGCTTGGACTTTGAGACAAATAATTTTATGTTTTAGTTCCCTTAAAATGCAAACAATATTCTCTCACTTTGTCCAAAATTCTCTCACTTCACCCTAACCTTTTAAAGGTGGAAGAATATTTTTGTGTCAGATACTCCACATTAAACAGACTTCTCTCATCAGTGGTGGACTACTGGTATTCATAAAGGTTTAATATAATTTAAAATAATTGCTTTAATCTCAGATGAGTTTAGATAAATATGAGATAGTACAGCAGTGATTAATGTGACTGTAAAATCTTCTCTTGCATTTCTGAAAATGCTGTCTGCATCAGGCATACATGAGATTCTAGAGACTACCACAAAATTTACACAATGAAAAAATATTGGAGGCAGGTATTTAGGAAGCAAACTGTGCCTGAACATGTGCATTGATTTGAGGATTTCCTTAGTAAGCCACTTTTGCCAAATAATTCATTTTTCCATTTAGCTTAAGCTCATGGACTATTATTACTACAATTTAGCAATAAATTACTTAAGTATATTCATACCTTCTCAAAAACATTAAGAATCATTATGGCTTTCCCCTTGTCCTTGCTTTATACCTCAATTAATTTTCTGATGTTGGCTTTTGTAATGGTCATATTTCATCTATTACACTTCTTAAAATTTACAACTTATGGAAAGAAAATGTTCTACTCTGTGTCTTCAAATTGCATGTTGAGAGGGAAGTCCTTGTGCTTAACTAATACAATTTTATATTTTCTTGTTTGCAAAATCTCTTTGCACCATATTCATTCAAAGAAAGCCACTGATATGTTAAACACACTTGTTTCACAGGCAGAGCTTTTGCTGTTCCACCCTGCTGGGAGTTAACTGTGCAGAATTTCCTGGAAGGCAGTGCCCATTTGGGATCCCCTTTCAGGGAATGGACACTCAGGGGACACACACAGCTCATGATCTCATGCCATACTCAGATTCTGACTGTTTTGTCTTCATTTTGAAATAAATAAATGAATGTCCTAAGTTACAGCATCTCCACCTGCCCTTTGTCAGCTTCCAGGCATGGGAATATTTCAGATAATGCAATCAACGCCAGGAAAAAATTCCTTGTGAGGCAAAGCAGCTCCTTCAGACCAGGAGAAGGCCAGGCCATTTTCCTGGCCTAGGAAGGTCCTGGAACTTGGAATTTCAGTGTAATCTGTGCATTCCATCACATCACTGATGGCAAGTATTTGGGGAATACACACAGCAGAGGCACAGAGGAGATAACCAGCTCCTCATATCTGCACATTCCTCAGCCATGGCCTTGCTCCAGCTCTTTGTTATCTTGAAAGAATCCTGACTTGCCTATTGCTGTGCTGCTAAAGGTCATTTCTGTAGATCAAGCTGGTTTCCTTTGTGCTGGGATATCCTGCAGAGTACTGTTTGTTAATTGATAACTGTACTTCCTTTCAAATTTGTCAGGCACTGATATTTAAGTCTTACAGAGACATCAGGGTAAGGAAGAAATTAAACTAAGCAAAAATGCATTCAGGCAGTTATATTTAGATAAAATCTAAGTGTCTGAAGACTTGAAGAGGCCTTAGGCTCAGCACACTTGTTAAAAGAAGCTTAAGCTGTGTATATTCACAGTAAGATTTAGGACTGTAAATATAATTTTAGATGGCCTGTAGGCACATTTTAAATATTTCCTGCCGTGTCTCATTTAATTAATTGGTTAACTGATGAAAATTGCTACTGGAACTCCCTCACTGTAAAACTTTAACAAATAATTATTTACATACAAACTCCTCTCCAGCCTGATTACTTCAGGACAGAACTGACTTCATGATTTCTCACAATATTGAATAGAGGGAATTTAGAGAAAGGCACAGAAACATCACTCCAAGGACAGAATGAAGAGGAGAAATCTCCAGAAATGAGGTTCCTCTTGGTCTGGCTGTGGGAAATGGCAGGAATGGCAGCAAGTATTGCACCCACCTATAAATATCTATATCTAGGGAATGGATCTGTCTCTTCGGACTTCTAATGCTTATTGCTCTGGATCTTTCTGATTTTCAGATAGGAAAACTGAAGAGAAGAGTTAGTTTAGCTTTTAAAACACAGAGGAGACTGAAGAAAATTCCTTGTTATCCAAATACCACCATCGACAAATACATTCTTGGCACATTCTTAGTGATATTCTCATTAAAAACCAAACACTACATTATTTGATTCAAATTAAAATTCACCACCTTGTGCTGCTACTGGTCCAGGCATGAGAAAGCTGATGACAATACCAAGTTTTGGATCTCTGAACTCAAAGTTACTTCAAGTGACACTTCAGTATTGGACCACAATCTAGAAAAACACCATGCCTTGCTGGGGTGAAACCTCATGGAGGATTGAACAGCTCTCAAATAGTCCCTTTATGTCAAGGCTCTCTTACACAGCAAAAAAAATGTGATTATAGGGTGAAGAATGTTTATTTAGAATAGCATCTCTTAACCTTATGATATTTAGAAAGAGAAAAAAATGATAGAATGTTGAACAAGGTCACAGAGAAACTACAGAATTCTTTTGGTAAGCTGCAAGAGAGGAATCTTTCATTTCTGACAAAAATGATGGGAAACATCAAGGTGCCACTGACCAGCATGAGGGATTGAGTATCCTGAGCTGTGAACAACAGAGCCCACACTGCCTCCAAGAGATATGTACTTTCAGCATGGGTTAAAAACATATGTTTTTATTATTGAAAGAATCTGAAGGATTAAAAGATATGTATCACACAATGGAGAAGAAAGAATTCCTGAAGCCTTTTGAAAACTTAATCTACGCAAATTTGTTCATAAATATTTTGTTTTTAGGAGTGAAAAACCCCTCTTGGCATCTATGAAATTATCATTTTATGTTGCTGAAACTGTGAATGCAAGAAGCTGTTTAGAAAATTTTGACATCTGCAAGATCATTCCGCTGCCATTTCAATTTCAAATTTTCCTTCCAGTTTCACCTGATACTTCACTAACAACAGCTCTTACTTTGGTATAATTTTTTTATATATATAAAATTTACTTTCCCCCTTGTATTTCCCTGCAGGATGTTCTCTTCCCTATCAATCCATCCCTGCAGCACTCAGAGCATTAATTCCCTCTGTCTCGTGTGCGTGCTTTTCCCTTCCCAGTGTCACAGCCTTGACAAAGAGCACTGGGCTGGGAACCTTGTGGAGCTGCTGTTTAATTGTAGCAGCCCTGCCAATCCAGGATGCCAACAATAACATACAGTAGATGCTGTGTGTGGCTCTCCCCCAGCTCCTGGGATAGAGTTTCTTTGACAGGCTGGATAATGAAGTGGGATGCAGCGGAGGGCAACTTCTGCTAGACGTGTGTACGTGTTGGAAGCCATGGGGCTGAACATTCAAACAGCTTTTCACAAAAATTGTGCTTCTAAAATGCTGCAAGTGTCATTTTTAATTACAATAGCCTTGACAATACGTGATGGCTCATCCTTTTAACAAAGCACACAAGTTTCAGCCTTGAAAAACTTTGCTAAAGTCTCTGACTTTGGGGCCCACTTGTCACGTGCAGATTCAAGGGCTCTGTGGATTAAACATAGAACAAAATTGTGGTTTTCAATTCCTTGAAGTTCATTTTGCTGGAAGTATTTGCACTTAAAACACCTGAAGCTTTGGCCCTCACAAATCTAGAGTTGAGCAGAATTTTACCAGCTTTCAAACCATCTGACTGAGGGGCCTTTCACACCACCAGCCTGAGAAACAAACACAAGGAAAAAATACACAGCTCCTAATAAAATTTCCCATTTTATCTATTCACCTTCTGTTCAGCCTCTGAGTCACCCTGCAAAGGTAATATTCAATGTATGTAATATATAATATTACACATATTCATGTCCATGAAAGGCATCATAACCTGATTTTAGAAAAATGTAACTGGCTAAAGAAGCCATTCACAATGACGTTTTGTTGTTGTTTTGGCACAGGAAATACAGCACTTGCTGCATGCACAGCAGGCCTTTCCTTTCCCTGGTGACTTTATTTAGTCCCCTGTGCTCCCTTCCATGTTTCCAGAGATATTGGCCTTTAACTTGCCCTCTGCTCATGCACACTGCTGAGCAAATAAACAGAGGCTGCAAAAGACAATTTCCTTAATCAGGATATCTCCATCCAGCTGCCTGCTGAATTTCAACAGCTCCTGAGGCAGCAGAGAAGTCACAAAGTTCATGACATGCCTTTGACAATGACAAAACTATTGAAGACAAGCTTAGAACTGATGGCCAGACTAAATGAAATGAGAGAAATTACTATTGGCAATATTCATCAATATAATTCCAAACAGCTACAGCTGCAATCGTGGTAGGACTTCACTGTGTTTGAGCTAAGGATTATTTCATACCCAAGGACAAGTTACCATCCTCTTTGAGAGGCATTTAGAAAGAGAAAAGAATATTATCAAAATAATCCATGTCCAACCTACAAAGAGAATGATTTTCCAAAGGCAAAAATCTGTGGCTGCCCTCATACAAGGCAAAAAACATATGAATAAAATAAGAAAAGCACAACTTTCCAAATACCTTGAAATGGGTGAATAAATGTTTTTACTAAAGCAGGCCATGAAATATTTTTCATTAAGCTGCTTTTCACTTTCCTGGCACTTTTGGCATCCAAACACATGGGACCACTACTAGGATCTGCAAAAATACAAAGCTCAATAGTGTTCTCTGAAGCATTTTTCACCAATTCCTCCTATCTGCCTGCCAAATTATTAGATAAAAAGTCTTCTCATTTAGCTCTCTGTTTATCTGTTTATTTTGAGTTTTCCCCCTGTTGAAGCTGGGAAAAGCAACAGCCCATGTCACACTCAATTCTACAAATCTGCTCCCTCTTTTGCCATTCCCCTGTGCCTCAGAAAACAATGTTTCAAAACATACCCTGTCCTTTAGAATTAAAATTAATATGGTTAAAATTTATATAAATATTAATGGATTTTTTTTGCCTTGGAACATGCCTTCAATCAAATCTCGCTATGACTGACACAATTCTCTGAGTCCATGGGTACGAACAGGCTCTGTCTTTCTCAAACCACCAGAGTGACCCATGGCCATGTTGATTCTGGATTTATCTGTGTTATCAGAGGAACAGTTCAGCACTTTTGTCGAAATATTTACAACTATCTCATCAAACCTCTCTGTTCCAAGCATGTGATACCTCTTTTTTCCCCTGCAATAACAGCAACAGCACTAAAAATAATGACATTTCTCCCAGGAAGGAAGGGGTGATTTCTTAGTCTCCTCAGATAATAATTCTTCTACAATATAAAAAGTTATTTTCAAACAGACCAGTTTTGTTTGACTGTAAAAACGCAATAGGATGAACACTGAAAATTAAGAAATCTTAAAATATTTTAAATGTGGTAACAATTCCTGGAAGCAAAACATCCAAGAGTAGACATGCCCTGGGAGAAGCTTTAAGAAGAGAATTTTCTGAGAGAAGAAAATAAGGCTTTACTCCATGGTGGCTGTTTGATGCTGGGGAAGCACAACCACCACCCCAGAGATTTCTCCTTGCCAAACTCCTGGTGCCTTCTCCTTCCTAAACCACAACAAATTTATTGTTGTGCAAGCAGGAACAAGTTATCAGGTTTATTTAAATTTGCATTCTGCAGATAATATTTTCATTGAGCCATCTTTCTGCACTGTGAAAGGAGTTTGAATTTCATAATGAAAATACATTTTTGGTTCAAGTAATTAATTCTTTTTAGCCACTCATTACATCAGAGCAGTGGAACAAAACTGAAGGAGCAGATTTAAGTTATTTTAACAATAATAATAGTAGTAATTCCCTGTTACACTACTTTGAACCTCAGAGGATGTTAAGAATAAAACCTGGTAGTAAGTTCTTACTAATAAAAACACCATAAGATAATTTCAAAAAGGCCTTTTCAAGGGGAAAAAAGAGCTAATGTCAAATGACTGAGAAGACTAAGAGGAAATTAAGAAAATTATTCCTCAGGCTAAATTATGAAAAGGGAATTTATTTTTGTAATATGATATAAACATTAACAAACTATATTTTACTATATGCATTACTCATTCCTGGATTTTCTCAATAGTTGGTCAAGCTAATTGTTGGTACATCTTTCCTCTCCAGACAGACACATAAAATCTGGAAACTGAACTACTCCCTGGATAAAAGAGTGACTGATTTTCAGTTAAATTCAGACTACCACCTTTTTTTCATAAAACCTACATTTGTACTACACAAAATCTTCTTGGAGTAATCAAGCAGTTCACATGGGGTTTTCAGCTTTTAATATGAAAACAAAAAATATTCTCATAAAAATTTCCCTCCAGACTTCTGCTGCTTACCTTTTATTTTGTTTTTTTTTTAATGTTTAGTCAGTGTTTTTTGGTTCTTTGTTGCCAGAAAATAAAAATATTGCAGAGTTCCAAGATGTGATTGACATCATACTGGATTGCAGAAACCCTGAAATGAATTTCTCAAATGTTCATTTAGAAGTTTAAGAACTGTACCCATGACTTGCCATTGCTGCAAGGAACACAAAGGAAGGATGAATTAACTTTGGATGGTTTAGAACATAAGAGTAGAGGAGAAGGGAAATATGCTGTGAAACAATAAATTTTAAGGACCACATGCTTGCAACTAAACCAGAGCTCCCCCATTTAGTCTTACAGGACCTTAATACCCATGTGAAGGTTTAAACCAGATGTTTAAAGCTGTAATTGGCATTTTAGGAAAGATTTTACAAAACAGGATTTGTAAAACTGGGAGTGGGGATTTACAGTTGTGTGTGTTTTAGATTTAAAATGTATTTTTGTCACCAAAAGAAAACCCAAGTCTCAAAATGTCCTTTTTATAAAAATGAAAGATAAAAGAGAGGCTCATAGCTCAAATTATTTGAAGAGTTTTTAAATGAAAAGCTGCAAAATCCAATTTTCTTCCTTGCTGTGTTCCCAGAGTAAAGAAGTATTTGTCACAGTCTAACAAAATCCAGCATTCCTGAGAAACCTGACAGCCAAGTGCAATTTGTGGAGAGTATTTCCAAAGCTCATAAATGGGTTAAGCCCTCAAAATTCCAAATTTCTTGAAACCAGGCCAAGGCAAATAAAATAAATAAAATAAAATAAAATAAAATAAAATAAAATAGGACAGAGGAGGAAGAAGAAGAACGCTTTCCCAACTGTTTGACACTTTCCAACATGCTACTGTGTGTTGGTTATTTGCATAGCAGTGCCCTGCACTAACCAAAGGTATTTCATCATAAAAGTAATGAAAATATAATAAATTGTTAACCGTGGGTGTTATGGGCACATAAAAGCTAATTACATCTCATTCCATTTTGTGAAATTGCTACATGTTCAGATTCTGGGATTTGACACTTTGAATGTTAAGGGTCTTTATGTTTTGCTTTATTCTTCTGGATAAAGGGAAATAACCCAGAATTAATTCCACTAATGTGTGGCATGGTGACTTGTGACTGCTTATGGAAATTGCCTGACACTTCTGGTAGAAAAACCATTTTCAAATCCTCAAACTTTACTGTCAGATGTAGGCTGGTATTTTTTGCACCACTCCAGGGTTGATTTATTGTTTTACATTCCAGGCATTTCTGAGAATATGAGAAGAGAAAATGTGCTGTTTTACCCAAATAAATTGCAAAAACAGTAACAATAATAATAATGATGATGATTGAAAGCAGGAAAAAAAAGGAAACAAAACAGCTGAAAAGACCTGGCACTACTGAAAACTAATTTCACAATGACACCACTGAAGGCCAGATGTGTCTGTCCTGATCACTCCCAGTAAATGCAGCCAGATTTACAGAATTACCAATACAGCTCAACACGACCAGCATCAGCACAGGAAAAGAAACTTTTCCTTTCAGCAAAAGAAAACTTCAGACTCTGTGAACATCCTATTTGTCCTACCTGATAAAAGCTTGGAATTGCATAAAACTGAAAGATCTTTGGGTTGCTGTGAACTGGAGCTGGACAGGGACGGGACATGAATATCAAGCAAGGAGCCACTGGGAATGCAGAGTGCTCAGGAGGTTGAAAGGTGGCCACGTCCAAATAAAACTGGGAAAAATGGATTATGAGTCAGGAAAAGCAACAGGCACTGCCTGAGCAAGTAGACTGAGGCAAGGAGGAGAAAATAAAGTTTGAAGGAGTGAGTTGAGGAGTGGAAGAGTTGGGATAAATGAGCCTGGAGACTGGAACACAGGTCAGGCGTGGGAACAGGAAGTCCCACACCTGAATATGATATTTCCTTCCCAAAACTTGCATAGCACCTAAAATTATAGATACATTTATATAATATTTATATTTATATATAAAAATTGCTGTTCATCCAGCCAGAAGAGTGTCCCCCAGTGGCCCTGGTCCCTGCAGAGCAGACATCTCCCTGCTCAAGGCTCCCTCCTCTGCCTCCAGAGCGAGCAGCAGAGCTCTGAGCTCTGGATTTTCAGCTCCACGCTGCTCCCAGAGGTTTGCTTTCCTGCCACCAGATGCCCACGGACTAGAACAACTTCCACATCACTTCTGGAGGGCCTCCCTGGCTTGTTCTGTGGTCTTTTTCTCTCCCTGGTGCACACACAGACACACTAACACACACACTCAGGGCAAAATTAGATCTGACAAGGCATGCAGATGAAAGCTGGGAAATGGTGCAATTATCGTTTCCCACGTAATCTTAATTCAGGCTTTTGTGCATGGATTTTAGGGTACAGCTCCTAAAAGTGCTGTGTCATTTTCAACAAAGAATGGGCCAGCCCTGGGAAAGAATGAGAGTCATGACATGACAGCAGCGTTACCTACAGAGATGAAAAGGCAAATGAGGCAAAACCTCGGGAAAACTGGTCAGAAATGCCAAGAGCAGTAAAGAAAAGTTTAGTTTCCTTGAAATCTGGTATTCTTGGTTTTCTGTAGCTCTGATTTGAAATAAATTCACAATACTCTTCAATCGACAAAACACAATGACAACTTCTTTGCCCCTTCTATCCAGTTAGATATTATTCAAGGAGCATGGAAGATATGTTGGGAAGCCCTTTGCTGCAAAAATAATTAATAAAAAGATTGAAATGCTTAAATCCAAACACATCAAACAGTACTTGTTGCTAAATGCTGAAACCTTATTCTGTTTTTACCCCATGTTCTGAGCAGAGACTTTGGAGAAGATAAAATCTTAAGAAGCCTTTTGATTTCAAAAGTTTCTCCAAGTTCTGGTCTCATGACTTGTGCAGCTGAATGGTGCCTTGGGGAAAGGGATGAGACAATAACATGCTCCAGACTTTCAGTGTGGTGCTGGACAACTCCCTGAAGCTGAACTTTTCCTAGGTCAGCTGCTGATGGGCTGTTCTGCATTTTGTTTGTCTAGACTGGCGTTCCTGGATGGGACCCACAAAACAACTGCACTCTCATGGTGACAGCTGAAGGTGGTAGGGATTTATGGGGAATGTTCCACATCTGTGAAAATATTTGGGGGGAAAAAAACCAATCCAGATCCTGCCTGTCTTAAATTTGGCATCAAAAATGAGTGGCTAGTCAATCTTTGTGTCTGTCCTGTGGTTTGCAGTTTTCACTGTGGGAATGACTACAACACTGCACTGTGAAAATGAAATGTTTGTGAAGTGGTTCTTCTCCACTGACATATCCCTTAATAAATCTCAGGAGAAAATGGATAGCATTGTTGTCAGATGTGGCTTTGACCAGCATGCAGTAAAAGGGCCACACAATGAGCAGAAGGAAGAATTATTGGACAGTTGCTAATTAAACCAAGTGGAGCCATCCCAATCTGTCTGGTCTGTGCACAGAATTGTGCAGAAATCTTGTGAGAGGGAGAGGAAAACAACTCCCTTAGAGCCCATGTAGAAGAGGTAGAAACTGGATTAGTGTGAGAAACTTCAGATTCTAGATTCTATATTCTGTATTGATTTTGTTTATGTATCTTGTATTAAATGTAGGGCCAATTCTGAAAGAAGGTATTTGGTTAAAAAAAAAAAAAAAAAAAAAAAAGAAAAAAAAAGAAAAAAAAAAAAAAAAAAAATTACAACACTTCCAGAAAGTATAAATCTGAGCAAATGTTCTCCTGACACAACTGCTTCAAGGTCACCTTCTTGGTTTAAGATACTCCAATGTATCAATATTTTCTCCACAGTTCCTGCCTAGTTTCAGCCAAAAACTTAAGAACTTTGTTAAACTACTTTCTCAGCATTTCTAGACTCCATTTTCCTACTTTAAGATCTAAGAACAAAGCAATGAACACGAATTCTACCACATCTGCTCTCTGGAGAGAAGAATGTATTCCAAATCAATCAATCAATCAATGAGTCAATTAATCATAATTTAATTTCTCTGTAGAACAGAACTCCTGCTATCAGACAGCAGTACATTTTCCTCCTAGCCCTGGCAAACCAGCAGCCAGCAGTCCTGCAGGTTTTCCCTGGCAATTGTTTGTCTGCAAGTTGGTATGAAAACAGAAACAACTTTCATTAGCTGCAGTGGCGATTGGAAACCTCGTGTAATTCAAGGGCCAGACAAAAATGAAGAATGCTCAGTGACCTAAATTCCTCACATATTAACACAAAGCATATTTTTGTTATAAGCCAATATTCTTCGAAGTTGTTGGAAAAGTCTGGAAATCCAAAGGAGCAGGGAAGGGAACAAAAGCTGTGCTTTACATAAAGACACCTATGACATTCCTGCTCTCCTTTTCTTCCCTTCACCAGTGCACCAGAATTCCTTTAGGGATAATTTCAAGATACTCATTACTCAGTTGCATTACAGAACACATGGTGTCACTTACAAGTGTGAATTCACTTCACAAATATAATTTTCAAAGCTACTCAGTGTGTGGAGATACTGAAGCTCCAGGGATCTCCCAATCTGTGTCCAAAAAATGTGCAGCAAAACAAGATGTTCTTTAAAAATGTGTTAAACAAACAGCCTGCAAGGAATACTGTGAAGAGACAGTAAAAAAAACTTGGTTAAATAATAGATGTTTCTGAACTAAGATTTCTCAGGCACTATGAATTCCATCTTCTATTAATTATTTGATAGAAATAAAATTAGCTGTAATGTAAGCACAAAGTATTTATTTTGTACTTCCATTCATTGCATAAAGCTATGGCAAATTCAATTCAATTGGAAGTGGTAGAGGAAATTTGGATATATCCATGTCATTGCATTCAGGCTCTTTGGTATAAATTCAGTAGAGGGATATGGGAACTAGAAACAAGAAAGGAAATTAAAGTTCCAAAGCAATTTAGAAGAGAGCGGTTGGATTGGCAAAGAAAAGCACAACACTGACATTGAAAAAAAAGTTAAAGGAAGATCAATATTTTAAAGACAGTATTAAAGTGGCAACTTCAAAATATTTCATATGGCTGTACACAACTTCCTTGTTTCAAACACAGAATGGGAACCCCCTTCTCATTTAGGGGAAAAAATGCAAAACTAAAACAATCACAGTTATGAAATCATTTTCTTCAGTTTTTTTTAGTTGTGCAATAACACTAAGTTATGCTGAGCCTGTTACATGGATCATTAGTATAAAAGTTCTCCACTTGGGACATTTTGAAGTTATTGAATAGGATCACAGCTTTTAGGAAGATTTCCTCATTTAATTAATTTACACTGGCTTGAAAATCTGAAAATAGAATTCAGTATTGACAAAAGTTTTGATTTATGATGAATTGTCCCATTTATTTTTGCTCTCAAACTTTTCATAATGCTCCTTCAAAAGAGGCCACAGTAAACCAGGTAGGATCTCTTGGGAAAAATGCACAAGGATTGTGCCTTGGCTTGGGGAAATAACCTGTCCTTAGAAAGGTGCTTTAGAGGTGGCAGAGGGAACTCAAAGTTAAAGGAATGTAAGAAAAAGTCTAAAATTGTCAATTACTGAAAGGAGGAGGGAGCACACACTGGGCTTTGGTGACTGTGAGGAAGATGGTGAAAAGAACTCTCCTGGGAAGCAGAAAATCTTACAGCAAGGTAAAAGACTTAAATGAAAATATCAATTAAACCTTGGAAGCAAAGAACAGTCTCCAAGGAAATTTGGCAGGAAAAGAGCCAAGTATAACCTCTTTGTTTATGTTATTCCTTCCCAGCTGGCCCAGGGTCATTGGGTCAGAGTTTGGTGGCATTTACTTGTCCTCAAAAGAAACAAAAGGGCAAGGCATAAGACACCTGCCAAAGGACCTGTCTGTGAAAGGGAAAGGAAAGGTGCCCACTTGTACCTTAAATGTGCAGCACTCAGGATGTTCTTGACAAGTTACTGGATCCTCCAGGAACGAGATACTGCTGCTGATCAGAAATCCCAGGAGGTTTGTCAGGAAGCAGCTTTTGCTCAGTTGCTGCTTTTAAGCATGTCAGTTTACACCTAAATAATCCAGTAATTGTGTCATCAATTCACCAGAGAGTGTTTTCAATAGAGGGATCAGAATCAGCTGTACCTAATGACATTCTCTATTTGTGCTGTTTCATTGACAATATAATGTTTAAATTTCCCAATTATACAGATTTCAGGCAGAAATTATTTATGTTTCTGGTTCCATCCTCATTGAAGGCACTGGCATTTTTCCATCTTTATTATGGAGTACATTCAGACATACAGGCTGTTGTTAAGAATATTAAGTCATATTTTTGAATTGAATTTCTGCTGTAAATTAGTACTTAGATTTTGATAAAAATTGCTGCAGATAGTACATTAAATTGTCAGCAAATTAGCATTGCTTTACATTTCCTAATTAAGCTCTTTAATAAGAATGTTGCAAAGCATGCTTCAATCAAGGGTTACTGACTGAGCTGAAGCAAAATTTAGTTCCAAAAAGTGTTTGTATTCAACAGTTACTTGTTACAGCTACAGCAGAAAACATCTGAATTAGCAGGAATTTTAGGTCTTGTTTCAAAAGAAAATATTATGAGAAGTAATCATTTTTTATGCCTCTGTAAATTTTTTCAATTCTGTAACATGCAGAAACAGAATATCTATTACAAGAATAACTTGCTGTTCTGGAAAATGAATGACTCGTGAAGAGTCATGTTTGCACAGGAAATATCAGTTTTTCACCACATGGAAAAGTATTTTTATAGGTGTTATTTTGGTCAATTATGAACAAATGAACAAAAAATTATCAGAAAAGGATATTGTTTATAATATTTTGGTGCGTTTATCTGCTCAATTTAACAAACCAAAACAAAAAAGTAGAACCTTCTATAGTTCTAAATTCATCAGAGCTGAATTGCATTGGATTCCTGAGCAGCTTTGCCCATCTTATCTAATTGGAAGAAAGATGGGGAGAGGGCAGGAGGGAATGGCTTCAAACTGTCAGAGAGGAGATTTAGATGGGATTTGGAGAAGTTGTTCCCTGTGAGGATGGGGAGGCCCTGGCACAGGGTGCCCAGAGAAGCTGGAAATGCCCCTGGCAGTGTCCAAGGAAAGGCTGGACAGGGCTTGGAGCAGCCTGGGACAGTGCAAGGTGTCCCTGCCATGGCAGGGGTGGCACTGGGTGGCTTTAGGGTCCCTTCCAGCCCAAGCCATGACTGGGTAACCCTTCACCTGATGTCATCCTTCCTGAGCTGTCAGGGTCTGGATGGGTGGGTGCATTCATGTCAGTGTGAATGGCACAGACTTTGCCAAAAGCTGCCTCAGTTTCAGGAGTTCACAGTGCAGAGCTGCCCCATGAGCAGTGATGTGATAATGCTGGCTGTGGCACAGACTGGGCAGGTCTCCTTTCTGTCACACTCAGCTCACCAGTGCCCCTGATCTTTCCAATATTTGCTTCCTCTCCTTTTGACACATTAATCTGCTGCTGGAGGAGCCAGACATTCCCTCCCATTCTTTGGCTGATGTCCTCAGCTCTGTCAGCTAAATTATGAAATTATACAGAGCTCTCAGCTGGATTCATGGAATAAATGCACACCCTGCAAGTTATGGGCAACCAGCATTGTTCTCTGGAAATGTCCTTACCTCCAGCATGTCATTAATGCATCCCTCTGATCTAACAAATGTTTCATACAGGTCTGGAAAAATGTTGGGCTCAGGCTGTCACATTCTGTGAATTGTTTCACCTTTCTGATGCTGAGTACTTGGGGAAAATTACATTTTATACACATTTTTGGAGTCCAGAAAGAAACAACAATATTCCATCAGAGCATCCTAGTTATTACTGTGTTCTGTAGTATAGATAACCCTCCTGAAGCTGCAGGACAGGAGGGAGGAAAAGTCATGTTCTATCTAGAAAAGCATCCCAGGTGAAATTACTTTATGTCATAAAATTTCACTCATCAATTTTTTAACAGAAGTACCAAAAATACAGGCCTTGCCTTTCTAAAGTCCTTTACAAGAGGGGCAGGAGTCAACATCTTTACCTTAATAATTCATTTTTCTCACTATGACAATTCAGGTGCTGCCAACTCTACAGCAAAAATATCTAGGAATACAGTAAAAATGTTCTTCTCCTCCACTGAAAGATAATCAACTAAAAATAATTGGAATATCTGAATAAAAGTCATCCTATTTTCCAAGTATCTTGGGTGTCTAAATCACACAGACTTGAAATTTCTTAATATTAAAGCTTGAACTTTAGCTATAATTACATTCATTGGCAGACATTTTTGTAGTAAGTGAAAGCAGTGCAGGACTTCAGTCTTTGTAAAAAGATCCTAAATCAAAGCTGCATTTTATTGTAGAAACATCAATTTTACTCTAAGTGACAAAACATTACAGTAAGATCAGAACACTCTGGGACAAAAACTTATCACTGGGTTTATTCTTACAATTAACCCACCCTGGAAGTTCTACCTGAAATAATTTCAAGGGCTGGACTTATAGACCTCAAATGTCATCTCTCTTTCCTGCCTTGGCAGATATGATGAGAACAGTTTGGATTTTTTGCTGAGAGTGAAAATATCTTGGTCTTGGGGTTTTTTCCCCTCCACATTCCCATTGTCACGAAAGGCACAGAGATGATTAGGAAAAAGAGTCTGTGAAAGTGGCCAACAGCTCATATTTAGCAAACACTGGCCTAGGTTAAAGACAAGATCAAGATTAGAGGCTTAGCAGTCTGACAGGGAGCTCTGGAATTCACCATTTACAGTGTTTTGGTCACAGTGATGCATGGTTAGATCTGTTCTACAATTCAGCAGTCTCTAGGATCATAAATTATAAATCCCAGTGGTCATGGCTGCTGGAAGGGCTCCCAGGGGATGGCAGAATTTGGCCTCTCAGCCTCTTGTCTGGTCTGTGTGTTTGCAGATAGAGAAACCCAGACTCCACTTTGCTCTGCAGTCTAGACCAGCCCTTTGGAGGCACGTTCCTGAGGGGAGAAAATCCTCTTGCATTCAGTGGGACAGCCTATCCAGTGAAAATATCCCTCTGTCCTCCTCTGAGCTGAGCAGCACTGAACCACCAGACTCCAGGATAAACCAAGCAATCATGCACGAACCATGGCTTGTGAACACAACAAATAGGTCCAGGCAAATTTCCTTGGCTTCCAAAAGCTCTGGAGACAATGCATTTTTATTTGTAATGCAAGATTTATGCATTTCTAGAACACACTAACTCATCACATCAGTAGATTGGAGCTAAGATCCTGCCAGAAGGTTTTTGGTTGTTGAAAGCCCTGAGCTAAGGATAAGGGAGAGCAGAACAACATTTGCTTTAAGTGGTTTGCATTTGTCTCATGAAAAGACACTGCACTGCAAGATAACTGGGGGAAATACAGCTAAACATGCAGAAATTCAAGGATGTTCTCTCTATCACTGTGACACCAGCTATCCTCACATCCAGCAGTTTTCTGTGTGCTTACGTAAGCCTGGGGTACATCCAGATTAAACACATTCTTGACTGTGTTGCATTTTTTTTTTTTCCAGATTGTTCCACTGGAACATGCCCAATGCAATTCATCCTGGTTGACTTTATAGTTTCTCCTCAGGGTATTTCTTCTACAGATTTACTAAAGAGATCAGGGCCTGTCAGTTTTCTCCAATGGCTGCTTCCCTCCCTTCTTCTTCAATGGCAAATCAATAAATATATTTACTGGGGAAAAATATCCAAATATAATGTTCCCTGACTGAAGTGAGAAATTACTGTAAAAATTTTAAAAAATCAAGAAGCAATATGAAAATGCACTTGAATGCAGTTGAATTTACTTTGTTCCTCACATCTACCATAGAACCAGTGTGAAAATAATAACTGAAATTTTGATTGAACTGGACTTTGTTTTCATTTCAGGTTTGTATTGTATTATTTAGCTTATCTATTCCTGAATATTACATTAAATATTCCAAAGTTCTGAAGAGAAAACAAAGGGCAAGCCTGTTCTGTTGGGTCTTCCGTAATGACATAAAGAAATGGAAGTGTGTCCCACTGATCTGATAAACATTAGTGACAAAAGTGGAATATTCTGACTTAAAACTCTTCTAACTTATGTTCTCATCAGATACAGGCTGACAAGTTTGAAACCATAAGTTTGTTAACAAAACAATCACCAATAAACTTTATCTCCACATATATTTGGCTTTTTTTTGTCTCAATGTTGTCTCTGCAGCTCAGAGAGAATACAGAGGAAGGAGGAACTAATGGAGTGGAGTTATGATTTCCTTGCATTAAGGGTAAGAAACAAAAGAAATGCAGCTGTATCAGCAAATATTCCCCACATATAAAAAATTATTCTTATCTGCCCCAAACCCCTAAGCTATTGGATCAAATAAAGACTGTGACAGTCCCCTGGAAAGTGCCTTAGTGCTAGTCAGTTGTCTAGACCTAGATTAGTGAAAAAAAGGACATAACCTTGTCAGCTGGACTAAGGTTTCATTATTAATACATTTATTATTATTGTTTGTTGAGAGTTTCATAGTAACCAAGCTAATGTGCAAATGAAGAGTTCCTAATGCACAATGGAGTGTTCATTGCACAAATGAGAGCAAACCACAACATGGAGTGTTTTGTTTCTAACTGTAACCACAGGGTGAGGTAATAGAAGAGTTTGATATCTTATCTGCCTATGGACCTGCAATCAACAACAGCTATCATATTTATTAGCCTTTGCTGGAGAGCTACAAAACTGTTGACAGGCCTGAATTGCTGCTTTTTATGATGATTAAAAATTCAATGGAAGAGCAGCACAGCAGGCCTGAAGTCCTTACTTAAAAACCCAACACCTCCAGAAATAAAGAAAAAACAAATAATACACATGAAAGGAGGAAAACTTACAAAATATCTCTCATAAAATACTTGTATTACTGGTGTTGGTGTTAGATTAAAGTGAAAGCAGTGAAGCCCCTTTTTTCTTTTTTAAAAAATAAGACATTTGAAAAATTATTGCAACCAATTAAATAATTAATATTAACAGCATTCATTGACCCTGGTAGGCCTTTGATGCTGATCCCACTGACCCTACCTTCAACTTTCCCTTTCCCTATTCTTTTTTCCAAAGAAAGGGAAGCTCATTGGAAATGATCCAGATGAGACATTAAACAACAGATTTGTAACAATATGGCTCACGGTCTGTTCTCATTTACTTTCTTCCTTGGCCCTAATCCCATTGAAATCCCAAGAATTGCTCTGAGTTACACCCTTAAAATTAAAACCAGAGTGAGACCTGTAGATTTTACAGACCAAACCACATTTGCATTTAGTCAGACTTCTCTTTGTATGGGCACTAAAAATTATAAACCTCTTAAAACAGCAAAGGATTTTCACCATTTCACGGTTTTTGAAAACCTTTCAATACCAGATGTCCACCTTCCACTATCCCAGGAATCTCAGAGCTCCATCCAACCTGGCCTAGGATACTTCTACGGATTGAGGGGCAGCCACAGCTTCTCTGGGCACCCTCTGCCAGGGCCTGCCCACCCTCACAGGGAGGAATGACAAAAATTACAGGCTAACACAAGTTTAGAAGCCTAGATATCTGGATCACCTTCCAAGAGAACTGCTCTTAAATAATCTTTACTGCTGTTAGGTGATAAAGCCACATGAGGATGAAGTGCTGTGGGTTTGTTCTGCTGTGTGAGGTGTTTTAAACATTCCAGGAGATCATAAGGAACAGCCCTGGAAGATGCCTCCTTTCTGGAAATGTGGAGAGGCAAATGATGTGCAATGGAGAGTTTTACACTGAAGCTCCGTTTCTGATACCAAAATGATTCAGCAGATGAGGTGCAACCTTTACACAACCCAGGTGATGTCACTGCCCCTCATGTGCAGCTCTGGAAGGAGACCCTGGCAGAGCAGGTAATGATGTTACTGTGCTCAAAGCAAGCCAAATATGGTTTAAGCAGTTGTACCACAGATTTCCCAACTGCAAGCCAAATGCACTTGCCAAAAAATGCTCCTAAAACTTCATAAATAATACGTGAACTGTGATATTTGTGTGTGAAAGAGCTGAGTCGGCCTTTAGGGCTCTGGAGAGGATGCTGCAGCACAAGAAAATGTTCAGGTGACTTACACAGCAACACTCCATAAATCACTCTTGGTGCTGGCAGGACCCAAATAAAGGCTCCATTGGGTTATTTTTATTCATAGGGCTATGTGTGGAATGTCTGAGAGGAAGAGTCTTCATCATCCCCACATTTCACAAGGAAAAGTGCGCATGGAAATTAGGAGCAGAGTCCACCATCTCAGGGAGAAGAGACTTTCTGGTGAGGATTGCACTTCCAAGGCAGGGAATTTTATGGAGCTTGTCTTAAGTGCAGATATGTAATATTTGATTGGAAAGCCTCCTTGCTGAGTTAGTGTTTCCTCCCCAGATAGCTGCTGTCTCCCTGGTTCCAAAAGCTGAGGTAGAAGAGTGAGCACAACTGATGCTGTGCCAAATGATAGCACTGAGTTACCCTGTGCTTTCATTACTTTCCTTTCTGATGGAGCAAGAAACTGCTGTGCCATAGCTGCCCACAGCTCTATTGGACAATGTTCTTTTTTTACCACTCAAGACTAAAATCTCTAAACATTTTTCTTACATCTTTGTATTCCAAACACCCAACTAGAATTTGAATTTGATTTTCAACAAGTTTTGCTTTGTATTTTTTTATTTAATGCAAACTGAAACTATGATAAGTCCTAAAGTGTGAGCAGTCCATAAAGTTCTGTTTAATTTCTTAATTTTTGAATGTGTCTTAAACATGAAGTGAGTGTTAAAAAATGGAGGCCAACCATTCAAAACCAACTCCCTCTCTCAAAACTAGGAGACAAGATACTTAAGCCAGATCTTATTCAAGTCCTTGCTTATCCACCTAAGATACAAGGTTTTCTTTCTAGTCACATCAGAAATTCTGCAGCAATTGAGAATATGATTATATCTCCTTCTCTTAAATCTCCAGCACAAATCAGAAAACTAACTGATAAAACTTGAAATATTTTGATAGTCGCTTATTTTCCAGGAGAACATTAAAAAACTAGGAAAGATTGAAATATTTTTATCTCAATACTTCAAATATGTTCATTTCCTTATTGAAGAAGGAGCTTGTTTTTTTTATCTTTGACCATATAAAACAAAACTCTGTGTCTGTACCAAGGGTTAAAAATGTGTGTGTTTGAAATAACCTTGATTTTTTTTTTTCACACCATTCAATCTTTCAGATGTATATTTTGCTCCATCTGAAAACAGGAAGAAATTTCAAAGTACTGGTATGTCTTGCAAAATGAAATGAAAATAGTTCTTGGTAGGTTTGCCAGAATGGGGCTTGTTTGCTTTGAAAGCAGAATTCAATGAATTACATGTGCCATGCTGCTGCTATCACAGCCAAGGGTGTCCTCTGCTTAAACAAACACATCTCTCCTTGTTAAATCAGGGGTGATGTATTTGAATTACTCCCTGTCAGGACACTCCCAGAGGTTTCAGCTGGGCAAGAAGAGTGGAAAGAGATATTGCAGTCACAGAAAATGGAGGAGAAATGAGATTGTACAGAAGAGTAGAAAAGTATCAATGTCCAGAACCACAAAGTTTAACCCATTTCCAGCACAATTTCCTTAATGCCATCTTAGAAAGCAGCTTTTTGCCCACTTCTGCCTAACCTTGCCTCATTAATTTTAGATAACCTCTTAGATAAATTATAAAGTACCTTTGTACAATGTTGAGAACAGTGTTTTTATTCCTGTTTTGATGACACAAAGGCAGATGTTCCCAACACAGAAGGACTTAACCTGAGGAATACTTAATATCATGATAAAAGCTCCTTTCTACTTGTGAACTATCAAAAGGACAACAGAGAGATGATGATGTAGAAAAAATGAGCGAGGGAGGGAGGTGTTATGACAGCTGTTCCACACAGAACAAATATCTGCTCTTCTTTCCTTATAACCCTGCAGGAAAAATGAATTTTATTTGCCCCTGTTATGTTTCTGGGACTCGGCCTAAACATGCACTGTGTTACATTTCCAATGTGCTCATGGAGAGTTCCTGAGCAGAGCAGCAGCCTAGAAGTTGTATTTGCATTGCCTAAGCACAGAAGTGTTTGGGGACAAACTGAATCCAAAATCTGCCTGTTAGTAGGAATTCTGAGAGGATAGTTGCTCTTAGCTATGCAGCATAACTAAACTCATCATCAGATCTGTGGTTTTGCAAGGTTAACTCTGAAATACCTAAATGTCTGCTGCTATAGCCCCAGCCTGGCTAAGCTGACCCAAGGTTGGATACATTTACAGATCCTCAATCTCCTTAATGTCATGCCAGACTTTGCATAATACAAGACATAAATCAGTTCCCTCGAGTTTATTAACTACTGCTTTACATGAAAAAAACATTCCAGGTTGCCTTTTGCTACCTGCCTAAAATCAGAGTTGTCTTTATCCAAGTGTTAGGAAGAGGGAAAGGAGAACTGTGCTTCATATTTTCTAAAGTAATAATTTTTATTCTTTTATCACTATGAAATTCAGTCAGTATATGCTGTGTTATAGGATTTTATCCCATCCCTCATTTTCAGAAGTGTCCGTCTTTCTCAAATACAAATTTGTGGAAGCAAAATCTCTTGGCAGAGGAAATTCTGTCCCACAGCTCCTGTGGAAGATATTCAGCCACAAAGAACTGACACCACAGGCTGGGATTTTCCCTGTCTACATCAGGAAGTCAATCAGATGCTCAGAATTCAGTCTGAGAATTCCAGAATTCTGAAAATTCTAGCCAGGTGTTTCTGTAGCTGCTTGCACACTTCATTTGCTTGAAAAGAAAGGTGCTTTGAGGCAATGGGATGGGAAATGAAGTCCAATTTTCCCACAGGATTTTCCGTTCATTATGCATTCTTGTAAGTTCAAGTATATATAAAGACACCAATTGAAATTTTACAGGAACAGGCAGCTTGTAGGAAGTCGATTCTGTATTGTCAAAGCGACATGAACATTTTAAGGAAATGCTTTCAAAGCTCAGTGGATTGAAGTAAATCCCAAATCAGACAAAGGTCTGAGAAAGCAGTGCTTGATATTTTCTGCCGCCTAAACCCTGAGCAAAGATATATTTTGGCTTGCTCTGGATATGCAATTTGAACATGGTATCATGAATTTCTTACTGCCTTCCCCCATCCACTGTCAGCAGCAAGCTGCTTAGCCTTCTTGTCAGTAATTTTGATAGTTGTGCTTGCCCTTAAATTTCTAAGTTTACCTTTGGAGCATTCCCTGGAGGGTGTCTTAACTGAACCAAGATTTGAATTCTGTGGAAACTAAGAAATCCAAATAGAAGGAACTATTGTTTTCTCATTACTGTTTATAGAGATGCCTGCTCATGTCACACAGTTCTTGGTCAGCTATCATGCACACAGTTGTAAACCTGAAGCATTCCATTAAATCAAAAGAAATCTTCTCTTCCTTCTCTTATTTTTCAGGGTTTTCTTGTTTATTTGTTTTTTGTTTTTTTTTAAGGGGGGCAGTAGACCAAGTTGTTTGGGGGTTTTAGCCTCTCTGTAACTCAGTTACCTCACTGAAACAGGAAAAAGAATCTCCTTTAAGACTTCATAAAGTGTTCTATAAAGAATTATGCCAGAATATCTCTATGCCAGCTATGGCTGAGGGACAAGAGAGAGTGGAATCTTCAGCAGAGCTCAAGTTTATATTTAACCTTTGGATTGCATCTGGCCACTGGAGCCAGACTGCAAACTCCAGAATTGCCGAGGCAGTGGCTCAGAATAAATGAGCCAGTGGTCTGGGCTGATGTTCAAAAGGAGTATAATCTGAGTTCAGGATAAGAGAATCAGCAAATTCATATGGTTTATGCCACTACAACATATGTATTTATTCATATTAATCATGCTGCAACAGCCCCCCTGCTCCCAATGCAAATGCACAGATTTTCCAGTTTTCCACTTTATCCTGATGTTGGGAAGAGTTTTGTCCCCTGAGGTTTCACTGCAGTTTACCACCAGACAAATACTTCACTAGAATGGCAATGTCAAAAATGACATGGAAACTCAGGCAAAGACTCCTCTCATTTCACTTTTCCCAAACAAATGGTCACAAATATCAAACAATCAGAGGATTGTTTCCAACCCAGAGCCCCATTTCACTATAGCTCTATAGGATTATATATTTATATATCTGTCACTAGTTACCACTTGTGCCTCTTCAGAATTCCCTTGCCCTTGTCTCCCCTCAGTCTATGTTATCCACTAACAGCATTAACAACTTTTCCATCTTTTTCTTGAGTTAATTGGACAGAATTCAAAGAGATCCATAATTTTATATCACTCCAACAGCAACAATGCTGCTTTCTTTTGTTTGCATCTCCCCACTTGGATGAAAAAACAGCCCTACTCACACACTGCTTTTTTTGAGCTGTAATCTGCTAGAAGGCAGCAGGTAAGGAGTCCATGAAAAGGTACTGATGGATTCAAGCAACATCTACATTAATTTAATTACTGGTAACTTATATTCTGACAGGAAAGCAAATTACTGCCTTAGCAAATTAAACAATAAAGGTTTTCACAGATCCATATATTCAATGTGGATGAGCAGCACTTCTGTACTACTTAAAACTTACTAAAATATTCACAGAACCATCTGAGAGCTCCCACACTAGAAACATCATACAGGTTGGGGGGTTCTTCTTAAGGGATGATTGGTACTTTTTGCCAGAATTTGATCAAATTCAGTCGGATTGTATTTCACATACATTCCTCAATAAACTCAAGATCAAATATAGACACAGGATACCTCAAATGCATCAAAATCAGCCATCATCTTCCTGAGCAGCTGCTGAACCAGTCCTGGCCACTTCACTATGGCTTCAGGGAAGATCTCCTGATGGCCAGGGGTACAAAACTGGGTTTAATACAAGAGCAAATATGAATGAAACCCTTCCCTGTGTTCCCAGCTTAAAACAAGCATTTCTCTGCCTGGAAATCATGGAACAAAATTACATGGGCCTGAGATGGGCAAGCAAAGGTCTAAATTTGATGTGTTCTTAACCCAGCAAGCCTTGGCATTATCTGCCATGTGTCTGCAAAAAAGACACATTTATGTATTTCAGAGAATCCTGGATGAAATGAATTATTTACTAGGATGCCAAATTATTTCAATATTTTGACCACACATCCACATTGCTGGATAGTGTAAACTGGTTTGTTTATTCAGGCAAGAAATAACTGTACTTAAAAAGCCAACAATATTTGGATACATTAATTTTTTTCTTTCACTGAGATTTCTAGAGGTCTAAAAAGAGAAAACAGGGGATCAAAAGAATGTTGATAGAGAATTTAAAATGTTGGATTTTATTCTAACACTATAATCCAAACAATTTTATTTGGAACTGCAGAAAGAAATTAATGATGAAAAAATCATTATGAGAAAACGCTGTTTTGCATGGCAGAGGGAGGGGAACAAATTTGTTTGGATATTTCATGATTCATTCTTAGTTTCTGTTTTCATTTTTTTCTATGGTTAAGCTAAAACCAAAATATTTTCATAGCATTCCGAAGATGTTTTAAATGGCAGGAATAAAACATATGGCAAGGGAAGCTGGAGACATTTTTGCTTGCCATGTACTTAAAATATGTTTCACAATGAGACTGGCAATCAAATGTCACTACATTGTTATGCATGATGTTATCTCAGATGGGAAAATGAAATCACACAAAATGTTCCTGATTTTGAAGAAAAGCAGTAAGTGACCAAATTTAATAAACACCACTTAAAGACACTGGAAAACATCTGCAGGGAATTTTCTCCTTTGGAGTTCTGCTTACAAAAATTGATAAATAATCATGTTACTCAAGAACATTAAAATGACATTAAATTGTTTGTCCATGTTCAGGTTTTGAAATGGAGAGGAGCCTTACAATACTTTTGTGCTTTGTAGGTGTCGCCCTTTTCTTTGAAAAGAGACTGTTTCAGAAGTCTATTAATTTGATTTATGCCACTTTCTGGCCAGTACCACATGAAAAAGGCAATTCAATATAAAATGCTCACTTGTAATCCACGAAATGACTGCAGAATTCTGAGTCAGTAGCTTCAACAGGAGCCACAGGAATAATATAAATTAATATAATTCCGTCACCTCATGGAACTAAGAAAATATTTTTTGTAATGACTTAACAATCCATGACAAGTCCTTTGTGAGCTGAGGAGTCCACTTATCTGTAGAAAAAAGAGCTTAAAATCTATAAAGCAACTCGGTTTTGGAAAACAATTCTTGCCAAATGGAATTCAGTGTTCAATCATCCATCGATAAATAAACCTTCTGTAACAGAAAACAAATTACATCTTCTCAATCAAACAAGGGTGTGGGCAGAATGTCCAGCTGGTGCTTTTTGTGCTCCAGGATATTTTCTTGAAATATGAAGCAGGAGCTGCTGCAAACTTTCAGGATTCATTTAACTGCCAGGAGCACTGGTAATCAAGAAAGACTGCTGGGCTCTTCCAGCACACTGCAACAAACTCAAAAAACCCCACCCCATACCAGATTTGCATATATTTAAATGTTTTATTAATTTTAAATATTATTATTAATCCCAAATTAATTTGCATAAGTTGGGCTCCAATTTATCTGTCAAATGCATTGTCTGAGCTATGGGCCAGTAGCTTTTACTTCAGAAAGTTTCCCTTCGACAGCTGCAGTACCTCCTCCAAAGCCTGGATTACTGTTAATGTAGTCCAGTTTTTTTTCCCTTGTTCTGGAAGGAGACAGTAAATTTCAGCTGGTAGAGAGCTCTGAAATGACATTATTTATGGCACTCATTGGTAAAACTTCAAATTGGGGAGCTGCAGAAGCCAGGCCTGGTTAGGCTGACAAATTACTGTTTGCTTCTGATCATATTGTAAAAAAACCCAGATAACAGCTAAAAAACACCAGATAATGCTGCTCCTCTGCCTTTAGAGAAAAAGCCTCTAATAATTGAGAGGTTAAGACAGAAATGAGCTTTGCAGAAGGATATTGGGGTGTCCTAAAAGAGAGAAAATTCAGGAATGTCCTTGTCTGCTGAGTAGGGCCAACACCACACACTGGGCTGAATTAAGAGATTACAAACATAATTTCAAAGGAAGTTTTCCTCATCTAAACTTTTTTCTGCATTCTTGAGGGGAAAAAAGCTGCTTAATGAATATCTTAATTGCAAGGTGGGATTCTGTTTTTATGATTTTTCAAGGCAAGTAATTGTTTACTTGGTTTTTTTAGCAGCAAAACTGATATCAACTGCATAATAACCAATAAAGTTTTCATAGAGAAGAAGTCAAATTCCTTAGAATATCAGTATTTTTCTACCTTTGTGTTTTGCTTTGGTTTGGCTCTGTTTGCTGAAAACTAATTTATACCTCACTGCTCCATTTCACACCAAGTTACATTTAACTAGAAAAAACCCCTTTGTGCAATTAAGGATGCAATTTGTAAAATACTTACCCAGTCTGCATTACAGCTGCATTTCTGTTTTTTAAAGAAAGAAAAAAAAAGTTTGTGGCTTTTTTGAGGGGGTGGGAGTGCTCTCTGTTTGTTTGCTCTGGGGTGGAGGCTGTTGTAGGTTTTATTTTAACCTGGTAACTTCAATCTACAGGTGCTCAGAAGAAAAATTGTGTTTGAGTTAACTTTACCTTAAGATTTACTGCTTTCATGCTACTTAAAACCACATAATTTTTCAGGGCAAATATTCTCTGGATGATCAGACACTTGTAGGTACCTCTTCCTTTAAAATAATGCCATTGGAAGAGAACTTTTAACACTTGATCTGAATGGAATTTTGTACAACTAGGCTTCTAAAGCTCACCCTGGAAACCCTGTGAAGTGAATTACAGGTAAACAAATGGGATTATACTTTGTGGATCTCCATAGGCTTTACAGGAATCAAGAATGATTATTGGAGTAAGTGCCCCATGGTTCTTTACTGGCTAAATTTCTGGTTTGTTTATTTTCATCACAGATGGAATAAGATCTTTCAATGTTGCTATCTGAAGTGCTTTATTTTGGCTTGTAAAAGAAGTACAAATCAAATATGGCATTTCTTTCAAATTGCATTTCAGTCAGATTCATGTTTTTCACCCTTCTGAACCAATTCTTGAAAACAGAAGGTTGAAAATGTTTTATGTTTTCACTGTGCCAACTGAAACAAACCCAAATCTGAGCCATTTCCAAGTTGTGAGAGACCATCCAGAGAGATTTCACAAGGCTCCTGTCTGCAGGAAAATATTTTCTTTTCTCTCTATTCCATGTGTGATCACCAGGCAGTGGCAGAGACTCCAAACAGATGTCCACAATTAACAATCCCACAACTCCTGGTGCATTTATACCAATGTGCAGATATTGCCTCAGGAGTGAATTTTAGGTGAAATCCACCACTTTCTGTTGAAGAGTTGCTTGGCTAATCCAGCTGGAATTCCTGGGGAAAACATACGTTTTTTTCCAGAATATCTTCCTTGCTAGCAGGTCTAAAAGCTTTCTTTCAAATTTATGCCATTGTATTGGATCCATATCTGTCAGACAAAACAGCCTGGTGTGTCTCTTAGGTAGAGCTTGACTTCATCTCTCAAGATAATCTGGGCTTTGCAACCAGCCTGGCTTTGTTTTGCCTCCTCAGTGAAGGGAAACAATAAAATATTGGGAATGCCAAGAACTTTGAGTCAGTCAGGTGTTGTTTTTGTGTTGGGCATCTGATTCATCAGCCACTTGAAAAGCAGCTTAGATAATTAGTTCAAAATTAGTTTCAGCAGCTTGGGAACAAATACTCTTAGGCTAAGCCACCAAAATATCAGTGGTGTTGCTCAGAACCCTGAAGTAAGAATTTGGTATCATAGGTGTGGTGGGATCTCATTGGTGTAATTTATGTTTGGGGGTTGAGGAGTTGGGGTTTTCCTGGTTTTGGGTTAGATATCAGACTATGAACACCTCATAAATACAGAAATTACAGAAATTTGAAGAAATATACTCCTGCCAAGTCCCCCCCTCCACTTTTGTTTACACTTTTCTTCTGCTTTCTCATTTTCAGTCAGTACATAAAAATATACATAAACCTGACATTTTTTACTCGAGGGAAAATTTGAATTTTTCCTCATTTAACTCTGAGCCTTGAGAATGTATCACCAGTGAAAATACATTTAAGAAGTTCCCATCGATTTAGGAGCACACCTTTAGAAACATTACTTCATGTGTTTTATCCCACTTTATCTTATCCCCACACTATCCTGGATCCAGTTTCCTCTGCCCTCTTTTGCTGCCCTCTGTGGTGAATGGTGTCTGGAAAATGCTGGGTGTGGAGAGACTTCCTTGCTCACTAGGGAAGAGAGGAGTTTTCCCATCCCAAGGAGTGCTGGTTGTTATTGTTCCTCACGCCCTTCTGAATCATAGAAAGCAACCCCCTGCTTCTCAATATCAGGCTTTTCAACACAGGACAAGTGAAAAAAAGGACTTAAAATCATGCCCTCTACCAAAAGCACCATTTTCCAGGCATGTGCATAAACTCCACCCTGGATATCTGGCCATAAATCTCTGATTTCTGTGGGAAATAGTCAGGCATGTTATGTACAGCAGATATTAAAAGCATAACTTTAGCCCCTCAATGAGGTCAGTTAATTGTGAAACCTTACAATTGCCTCTTCATGCTTTCAATTAAACTTTGCACATTCATCCCCTTAATTTAGTGGGACTTGGCTCAGGCAGATTGAATGAAAACTGAGTACAGAATTTATTCCATAAACCAGCCAAATGAGCCACCCACCAGAAAAAAATAGGAGGGTATATTGTACATTTTCATGTGGACAAGGGGGACTCCTCCTATTTCCATGTGGGATTTATCACCAGCATCTCACACTCATTGCAAAGATGGAAAGTAAATTGAGTCATATGAAACTCCACAGGAGCTGCTGTTAAAATGCTTTGATGTTTTGTATGGAGATCATGGAATTGTTACAAACAAACTGGAGGCCATGCCAGTGCAATATTCATCTAATAATTTTTACAATAATAGCTAATATTTTTGCAATAGAATAATCCTATTTTGAGAGTGAAAGTACTGGTGATTTGTGCTGTACAGTAGACACGTGCTCTGGGAAAGTTTAATATTGTACTCTCCCTATTTCTAGGAAGCGAGCCCCAGGCTTGCTTTCGAACAGGATTTTTCTTCTAAAAATTATTTCCTCTAGCTTCAATAATTTTAACACATGGTGGAGGGTGTACAGAGGGAAAAGAAAACAATATTGATGCAACCATTCCCCCTTCTCTTTTTTCTCTCTATTTCTATAATACCTGCAGGACAGGGAGGGAATGGAAACCACTTAAAAGGGGTTTTTTTCCACAATTTCTACCAAAGAAACCATTTCATACCTATTCAGGAAGGGAAAGGATGATGTAAATATATTTTCTCTGAATTTCTCCTCTGAGAAAGCAAAAAAAAACCCTGAAGAGTTTCTTAGAAAGTAATTTTTTAAGTGGATAAATATTTGTCCTCAATTCCAGGGGAAATATCTTCCTATAATATTTAAGCTATAGCACAGTTGCAATGAGAACGAGAACATTACCTGAAGCCAGAATTTGTACCATTTGAAAATTCTGCAAATTCAGTATTTTTAAAATAATTAATATTATGATGATAGAAATTTAAGTAAATTCTAGTCAGGCATTTTGTAGTTTGCATTTAGTTTCTTACATCTTACCATTTAGTCTGTATAGCTCACCAATATTTTCCTGTGAAATAGACTTAATTAAAGGCAATGAGACATTCAATACACTTAGTTTTCTAAATATTAATTCACCCAACTATTATTATGAAAATTCAAGAGTAAATTCTTTGTTGTATGAAACAACTTTTTGGATTTTAAAGTTAAAAGTGTGATAAAGCCTCAGAGAACTGACGGGAAGTTATCAGGAATTGAGCAAATAGCAGAGAACACTGGGATGAAAATTAGCATCCTAAAGACTCCCACATTAAACCACAGAATTACAGAATCACAGAGGTTGGAAGAAACTCTGGGACTGAGTGCAAGCTGATCCTCACCTTGTTCCCAGCCCAGAGCTGAGTGCCACCTCCAGGAGCTCCTTGGACACCTCCAGGGATGGGCACTCCAAACCTGCCTGGGCAGCCCCTGCCAAGGCCTCAGCACCCTTTCCATGGGGAAATTCCTGCTGGTGTCCAAGCTCAGCCTCTCCTGGTGCTCCAGCCCCTTCCCAGATCCATTCCCTGGACACTCTCAGTGTCCTTCTTGCTGAGACTCAGAACTGAACCCAATCCTGTAATATTTCCTTCTTATTTCTACTAATTTCACTGGGAATAATTTGGATACATAGCTACCAAAAATGCTGTTACATATATACTGTGATGGAAAAGAATCCAAGTAACAAAAGGGAAAATTATAATTAGACAATAAAACAGTTGCAGAGGCCCCAAAATAAATACAAACCAAGTGTGATCTTATTCAGGCATAACTGTTTTGTTGCTGTTGTAAACCACAGTCCCTATTTAGAATTTAGATGTGCAAATTCTAATATTTGGAAATATGGTTTTTAGCTGTGTTATTTAAAACTCTCCCACAAGAGAGTTCACTGTCCCCTCAAGTACCCATTTATAAATTACAAATTATATGCCTCTTTCCGTCTGTTCCCATTTCCCCCATTTCTGCATCCTTCACATCCACTGAAGTTGTGGAGGATGAATGCTTTGATCACTCACTCAGCTGGTTTGATCAACCAACAGCATTTTGGAGAGCAAATGCACAAGGAGAAGTGCAACCCACGCCTTGCCCTTGAGCACACACCACTATTGCTCACTTTTCATTTCCCAGACTTGAGCTGCCCTTTCTGCTGTGACGAACGTAGCGCTCAAGACCTGTGACTTCCACTTATTATTCCAGAGGATGTGCCGGGACAAAACCGGACGTGGAAACTTCTGCTTTCACCAGGGGAGGAGAGGGAAGGGGTGTTATCTTTTACTAAGGTGAGAAGTGGGTCTCAAACAATCAACCTTACGTAGGAAAAATTATTCATCCATGATGCCATTCCAGGGAGAGGGAGTGCAGTTAAAAGTGGAGCTCTGACAAACTGCCTATCAAATGCTGATTAAAAAAAAAAATCAGTTTTCTTTTTCTAAACAAACACAAGAGATATGATAGGAGCCATCAGACTGCATGATTTCATTTAACATCACAGCAACCTAGTCTGCCAGAAGAAAAGGGAGAATTGGTATCACAGTTAAGATTTTTAATTGCTGAAAGTTGCATTACTGTGAATGCTGTGATGATAACTTTTGACAGCAATTCTTCATGGAAGAATTATTTTCTTTCTGCTGCAGATACTCTCACATCATTCAGCACCTAATATTCTGTCAGCAGCTGATGACTGCGTTTCCTTATTTGCTCTTTTCCAATATTTCACATTTGTAGAACAAGTTGATAAAAACTACCAGCAAAGCCTCTGTACCTCAGTGCAATGGGCAGGAATCACCAGGAGATCACCCACAGATAAGAGATTATTACCAAAATCCTGCCCCACAGTGTGGAGGAAGGAGCCTGAACATTTCTGACCTGTCCCTGACAGCAACTCCCAGAAAAAGAGCAGCCAGCTGCAGGTAAGGGGCTGACACAGTTCTCACACTGCCCCAATTTTTACCAACCCAGGCTAAAGCAGAGTGTGTGAGCATGTCAGGTATCCAGGGAATAATCTGCTGGATACATCTGGCTTCCTGATACCACCCCAGAGGGCTTCAAGCAGGCAAGAACACGAAAAAATCTGTTTCACACAAGTTAAATAACAGAGGATATATAAATGTACCTAAGATTTTCTGCCAGTTAGTAACTGACATATTATCCTATATTGTGTTTCCCTGAGGGCACTGGCACTTCATTTGTCAAAGGCAGTCCCATTTCATAACCAGGATTCTGAATGTCCAACCTTTTCCACACACAAATCCTAGAAAAGAAGAGTCTTCCTATTTTATCTTCCCATGCATGTAAGCTCTCCCAAAGGAACAAACTAAAAGCTGAGACACAACACACAAGTCTTTGGACTCTTAATCATGTGTCAGATCCTATTAGATGTTAAAAGGTTTGGGGGAAAGATGTAATTTGAGCTAGATGTGGTTAAAGAAACAGAAAATAATACCTGGCCCTGAGAAATTAATTACTCAGCAAACCATAAGGAGATGAGACAAAATGAACAGGACAGGGTTTAGGAAAGGATTTATAAATGTGAAAATTTGAAAGAGAACAGACACAGGCCACCACCTAATAAAAGGATATCTCTTTGTTGTTAAAAATAAGCTATAATGGTGAAGGATATTGTACAGTTTCTCCTCAAAGGCAAATTAAAAAAAGAGTAAAGCAAACACTGAGATCTTCAGGAGTGATCAGCAAGCTGAGAGCCCCTCCAAGTAAAAGGGCTGAAGGAATGTGATCAATGCCTAATGACAAAGTTCTATTTAATTGCATGGAAAGGCTGGGAATGTGAAAGAAATGACATTATCAGAGCTGAAAAACAGGAGTGTGAGCACATGTGTTTCAGAAAAAAAATAGGGAAAACATTACAGCTATACAGGGGAGAAAGAGCCACAGTTTAATCATAAAGCTGATAATCCTCAGGACTTCAGCACCCTTGACACAAACACCCAGCAAATGTTATTTTGTTTTGGTGGTAAAGGTAAATGTTAGGGTGGGATATTGGCATGGCAGTCCTGGACAAGATCTGCTGGAGAAGGTACTCACAAAGTTGAGAAATCCTAATTTTCCAGTGCCAGGATGTCCCTGCTGCAACTCAGAAAAGGGAGGAAAAGGAAGCCTGGAAGCAATAAAACAAAGATCACTCTTAGTTAAATGAATTTATGTGGAAGTAATTTGTGACAGCAGCCACTTAGAGCTTTACATACATCCACAGGATGTGACAGATCATGTGTGGGGCACATTCACATGTGTTTGTGTGCTGAAAAATGGAACACAAATTGTCCTTGTTTGGCTGCTCAACAACTCCTCACTGCTCCTGCACAATTGTTGCCTCTCCCAGATGATGCCAAGCACATCACAATGATGTGCAACACTTTGCTGTTACTCAGGATTGAAAATATGTAAGTTCAGAGCTAATTTTGCTTCCTGCACAGCTGCAGGGATGATTTTTTCCATTTGCCTTCTGCCTCCAAGGCAAAGGTTTGAATCTTCTCACCACACTGTAAACACCCAGCTTACAAAACAGGAGGATGACTAAAACAGTGACAACAGCCCTCAGCAATGAGAAGTAAAGAAAAGTCTGCATCTGGAAGGACAGGATGAAAACATCCCTCATAAAGAACTCTCACACAAAAACCATAAGGTTTAACTCAGCCAGGATGAGAGATTTTAGCTATCAAGTGTGATTGTCTTTTTTATAATTTCAAGGGGGAGTTAAAGTGATTTTATCGAAAGTGATCTCTTAATACATTAATTGATAGTTGAGTACCTGCTGTGTTTAGAAAAGACACGTTAAATTTATTAATATTTTAATAAATCTAAATTTAGAATAAAATCAAATGTTGCCTTCTTTCTTGAAAAACCTTGAAAATCTCAAACAGAAACAATGGTCTTCATATATATTTTAAAAGCCAGTTGAATGACTAATTTTTCTTTCACAGCACATAAATCCTTGCACTTAAGAAAAACCTCAATAAACCCCAAAAAAACAGGTTTATTAAGCAATAACTGCCTTTACACCTTTCTTACCACAAGGCAAAGCTTCTCCTCACTGACACCTCAGAAACCATCCCACACCCATAAGTTAAAGTTCATCTCAGAAAAGGATCAGGGCCTGTTCTGCCAGCTTGTGGCTTTTGTAAAAGCAGTGGGGATGTTTTGCAGGTCCATAGCTGAAGTAAGAGCCATGGCAGCTTTTCAATAAACTAGTCAGGTTACAATCTTCCTTTTCTGAGTGAAAGCCTGAGACAGGGAAAAACTGCTGCCTGCTGGGAAAAGACTCCAGCATTTCTGAGGACAAGAATCCTCAAATGTTGTTTACAGCAAGTGATGCAATATTTTTGCTCAGCTTTTCAAAATAAGCTCGAGATGATGTTCCAGCATTTCTCTGAACCCTCAGCCACAGCTGCCAAGCAGTTTGTGCTCATCCCATGGCTGCAATTCTGGTTTCAGACAGGGAAACTGCGGGTGAGGTAGGCAAGTTTCCATGGAAACCTGCCTAGATTCTGCCAGGAGAAGCTAAGAAAAAACAACTTTTTCCCAGAGAGTGTTTTGATGATTTTGACTCAGCATTTTTCCAACAGTTCTATTAATACACTCCAGGATTTGTAGCTGGGGGCTGCTGACAGAATAACACACTGATCTCAGAGTGAATGACTCAGCTCCTGGCTTTCTTATCAGCATTTTATCTCAAAGACATCATGCTTCCCACCTGGGCAGCTTCCTGGCACTGTGCTACATAATGTCTGTGAACGTCTGTGTACACACACAGCTCCCAAAAAAACCCACCTTAAAGAATCAACTCCTGGTTTCTTACCTCTAACATTCATTGGGCTGTTTTAGAGAATGGATTACAGAATTATCCTACTGATATGATTTCTCCCAGCTCTGCAACGTATGGATTTTTTATCCTTCACTGAATTTTTTTCCACGTTGCATCTTGTTTGAGTTTTTTTCTCTTTGTGGGTGAGGTGATGGGAGGTAAAATTAGATTTTACCACCATGAAGTTTACTCATTCTACACCTGAGAACCCCCAGGGCTTATCCTGTAACATGTTGCTACCTTTAGATGCAAAAGGAGGTGCATGTTTGGCTGGCAGTTTTTCTGCATTACTAATCATGGAAGAAAGCAAGTTCACTTTAGTAATAGGAATTACTTGTTTTAAGCTTTTCTGGTGCAAAATTTTGTAAAGATTCCACTGACTCTTGATGAAAAGGAAAGTATTTTGGTTTTGTCTGAATTGAGAAGTGTTTAAAACAAACAGATTGTGCCATTCTTTAAGAGCAAATCTTCTGGTACCAATTTCTTCAGGTACTGAAAGGCCTCAATTAGGTCACCCTGCAGATTCCCTTTTTAAGGCTGAACAATTAGTGTAAAAACCCAAAAAAGGCAAAAGAACAGCCACTGATCAATTACATCCAATAAAGGCACATGTGACAGAGCAAGATAATTTAAATAAAAAAGCTGGACTCTTGTGCTGCCAATGAATCCTTGCATCATTACAAAGCGTCATGCAAACTGCAACAGGAGATAAAATTTTGCCAGAGCATGTGCTGAAAGACTTGGCACTAGCCAAATTTTGTTTCATTACTGCATTTAATCACATAAAAAGCATGCAGAGCAGCAGGATATCATTTCTATCATATCTGACCTCAGCAGCTTTGGACAGATAAAGAGATATTTCTCATATCTCATACCCTCAAGGTCTTTTCAGTTCAGAGCAAAGAATTCCTTGAGTATCAAACCCAACAAAAACTTTGTTAAGATTTGGATAGGTGCTGGAAATGAGGCTGTCAGTTTTTAGCCAGGCAATTGCAGTTTTTTCCTATATAAAAACGAGGCTGGAAGTTGAAAGAGGAAGTAACAAGATTACTTTGGCACTCAGGATTCCAGGCCTGTTTCTTCTCTTTCAGACTGAAGCACTGCAGATTTTATTTGGGAATGTGAGTTGTGACAATCCCAAGTGACTTAACTGCACCTCCAATGTTTATCTTGCTATCTACCCTCTCTAGGTAAATAGTCTGTACAGAGAAAAATCTCTTAATGGCTATAAATTTAATTTTCAGGCTTGTTCTACTGTATTCCATCATCCAACAAGGGAAAATAAGCTTCCCCCACCTTTGAAAATTGTCCCATACAATGTTCTACTTTTTATCTCTTAAATGAAGATTTTTTTAAAAATAATTATTCTGCAAATTAATTATAAGGATCTGGTTGGAACATTAAGTTGTTTCAATGTTAACAATATATTCACCCTCCATTTTTCGTCAGGTTACAAAACAGCTGCTTCTGAAAAAAAAAAGAGCAGGTGGTAGCAAGCAAGAAGAGAGAGAAAAATATAAATACATTCCTCTTAAAGCATTGTGAAAATTTAATACACCAGCTTGTATTACCAAAAAAAATTTCTTCTACTTGTCCTTTTGGCATCTCCTGTATTTGTTAGCAGGTTTTATTATTCCCAAATTAATCAGTCAATAAGCACTTAGACATTTCTGCTAAACAGATGTTGTTTTGTTTGAGCATAAGTGAGAGATGTTATGACCCCAACATCCACACCCAGTGTTGCAAATTCAATCTTACTTCTGGTTATTTTCAAAGCAGGCTCCCACACTGAATTTATTTACCACTACAGAAACTTGGTTATGATTAACCATCTCTTACTTTGGTAATGACTCACAGACTGCCCAATATTTCAAGTTGATCTTCAATAAAATGCTTTGTTAATATGGGATACACAACAGTTTTGCTTCCTGTTCATCTTCCAAGGCCCATGAGAGCAGATTCCCTCTGTTGTGCATCACAAAGTGGGGGAAAGATGTGCTGATGAAGAGCCAGAAGGTTTTTATGTCTTTGGAGTAAAGACTCATCTACAGAGAATTGTCACATAATGTGTGTGTGACTATATTCTAACACCTCTCAGATTTTTCTGGTCTTCCTGTCTCACAGTCCTTCTATCCACCTTATTCTCCCCCAAAACATTGGATTAATTCAGTACCTTAGAAGGGGAAGCACATAATAATTGTCTGAAAAAAACCCCAATAATTCCTTCCACAACTTTACAGACTACAGATGACCCCGAGCTCTCTCCACTGGGCATCTCTGAACAATCAAGCAGTTGAGATTGCAAGGGTATGGGGAGAAAATATCTAATACTGCCATCTATAAACTCAAGGCTAAACAAGCAAAAACCAAAAAATCTCTTAGGAAAATAGTTTTCTTATTCAACTTATTCTCCTGGTGCAAAAGTACATACTGATTTCACAAGCTCTCCAGGTACACTTAAATACCTTATTCAAAGTGATTTTATTTTACATTATTTTGCATGGGGAAGAGAAAAATTATCCACAGAGGATCAGAAGAGAAATGATGAAATTTCTGCACAATGACTAATGGAAAAAAAAAAAAGCCACAGAAAATCTTGGCTTCAGTCTCCTGCTTTCCAAGGTGTAAGTAACATGGAAATAATTAGCCTGTGATAAGAGGTCATCCAGGATCTGATACTGGTAGTGAGATTATTGATTGACTTCTCAGATGCTGAAATATTAGTGCTTCTGTACTGGAACTGGAGAGGATAAGGGGAAATAGTGAAGGAGATAAAGCTTCTTCCCTAATCTGAGGGAGTTTGGGATCTAAGTTTAGTCAAAACCCCACATGAGCTGAGCTTACTCAGGATGTTAATGTTGGCTATGCTGATGTTTTCTTTGATTGTAGTGATTTCATTTCAAGGAAATGTAATTAAGTACCAGTCACACATTATCTCAGAGTTGCCCCCTGCCTTCACTTTTTCAGTATTTAATAGGTGTTTAAAGAACCCAGCAAGTACTCTAAAACACAGAGGAGGAAATGGGAGAAAAACTAAAATCCCATACTGGAGTTCTCTTTATGGGCAGCCTTTTCTGTACCATCTGTACTTCCAGAAGCAGGAGAAATAAGAATTAAAAAAAACCCCAACAAACCCAAAACAAACAAAAATCCCCAACCATCCAGCCAAACAAACAAACAAACCAACAAAAAACAACCCCAACAAAACAAAAGCAAAACCCAAAACCAGGCAAATACAATTCATCAGACACTTAATCATACTGATGATCTATCAATGTATTTTGCTTAGTCCCCTCTTGTATTTAGAACATATTCACACTATTTTACTGTACTCTGAGAAAGGGACTTGGAATTACAGAATACCTCAAGTTGGAAGGCATCAGTAATGATCACTGGGTTCAACTCTCTGCTCCTCACAGGACTGCCCAAAACTAAATCACATACCTGCAGAAGGTCATTCAAGAAATGCTTTATAAATATAGTATTATATCTAGCTATCTAGATATAAAATACACTTCTTGTCTGTGTAGCCTAAACCCCCTAAAAGATTAAAGGAACAATGCTGAAGGTAGGAGATTCAGGACTGGGTTTTCTCAGCTAATGATCTTCAGAAAGGAAGTCATGCAGAGGTTTCAAATATCTTCAGTATTAAAAATTCTAGAACAATGAATCTCAGGAAAGAAGCTGATCTGTTTCTCTTAAATTTATTAAAGTTGGGGGAGATTTCTCCAGGCCTAACCCAGCTGCTCCCCACAGCAGACAGCTGTCCCATGGATGGAAAGCTGCTCTCTGCCAGAGTTACACTGCACCTGCAGCAGGAAAGACAGGCACTGTTTCCCAGAGACAGATCTACCTCGAGGCAGGGTCCCAACAGCTCCTGGCAGCCCTCTCCCATCTAATGACAACACAGGAACAACAAATTCTCCATTTAGGTCCAGACTGATGGTGATTGATAAATCTCTGTTTCACTGGCCCTTCAGACCCTGGGTGAAAATGCTCTGAAATATTAATGCTGGGCTGTAAAAAAATTAGTTTATCTCAGCAGAGTAACTAAATACAATAACTTTTTTTCAGAGAGGAATTTATCCTCATTTTGGATGCCTGAGTTGTGTTAGGTGAGTCCCAATACAAGTGTCTCCAGTGACATCCAACTGAACATTTATTTAGACAGTATTACAAGTCTTGACTCAGTTTCCTCTTCTGGGTTTTGTAATCTTGCTAGGAAGAGTCAGATTAGATTTCTGATTCTATATCAGGTTACTTGCTTAGAAGGAGTGAGTCATACAAACTTCACAGGGAAAGCTAAGAAAACAAAAATCCTCAAAAAATTCCCAGCAGCAGGTGGATTTCTCTCACAGCTGTTCTGAGGAGTTTGCAGCTGTACAGTCCAGTTACATCCTCATCCCTCTCTAGCATTGTTTCCTTAGTGGCCAATTGTAATGAAACAATATATGAAATATAAGCTATAAAAATACTTTGCAGGAATAATTAGGATTAATAGCTATTTGTATAACAAAATACAATCAATCATAAAATTCCTTAGAAATAATAGCCACAAAAGAAAGTGATCAATAATTGATGGGTGTTGAAATTAGAAGAGCTGCCAGTTATTACTATCATTGAATGAGCATTAATGCCAGTTAAAATAAAATATTAATTAAAAAAACCCCCTCCTGAAGTATGTGACAATTCTGGATGTGCCAGTTATGGATGCAAGACCAGTTTTTTGGCAAATACTATCAAATATATAAAAACAGGGATACTCCACAGCACCAACAGCACCAGAGGGATTGCAAGGAGAGCACAGAAGTCACTCTGGCTGTAGTGTCCAGGGCAGACAAGGCTCCAATACCCTGGAGTTCAAGTGGACACCAGTCAGAGGCCCAGGAAGCAGGAGAGTGCTGTACCCAGCCCCATAAATCTCCCAGTGTGGACACCTTATTGTGAGTGCACAGGTGCTAAAAGCACCAGCACGTGTTTCAAATGTCAGGATTGCCTGAAAGCAGCAGCACTAAAAGCTCACCTTTAATTAACAGCTCACCAGTGCCAAACAAGCACACAGAATGATGGATGCCCCTGCAGCCCCACATCGTGGGAAATGGCATCCAGCTATAATTGCAATGTGCATTTCACACACCCCCCAGACAGCGAGTGCTGGCTGCAGCAAGAGCGGGAGCAGGAAAACATTGCCCAGTTGTTAAAACCACTCTTCTGCTTGTGCTACATTGCCCTCTGCCCTCCAGACAGAGCTGCCTTTCAGAGGAGAGGCCAGGGCACTGTGCCAGCCCCAGTGCTTTGGCCCGTGCTGGTTCCCAGTGTTTAATCCATGCAGAGAGGGAGACAAGCAATTTGAGAGGCTGTGAAATGCTCGGGAAGATAAATGTGGGCTCTGGATTTATTAACTCGCTTTTCTTTCTGAGAACTGCTGGCCTTTCATGATCAGCCAAAATATGAGCCCTGAGAGCTCCACTGCAGGGGAACTTTGAGCATGCTGGCGCATTTGTTCTGCAGAGTGCAAGAGCTTACAGCATTCCATCCCCCTGAGTTTCTAGGGAGGAGGATATTGTTTAGGACTTTCTTCAATGTGTTCTGAATTCCTATTGCCCATCAAATCACACAGCAGCAGAACTGGAACCAAGTGGAGAGAGAACACAGCTACCTTGAGTTCACAACTACAGAACTTTATCTCTTTTGCTCCCTTCCCTGAAGAAAGAAACTCCTCTGTTTGGAGTACAGCACATGTCCCACTGAGCCAAGCTTTATCACTTGTTTATCACATTGTTTATCACTTATGTTCAATATCAGATTTAACTGAAGAATTCTGTAATCTCAAAGTGAAGGTGGGAGGTCTCAAAAATGTATGACCTAATTTTTTTTAATCACCTCAAAAACAAACTGAGGAGACTTTATAAACAAACATTACCCTCACATCTGAAAATTAATAAAACCTATCATGAGATAATCAAACAGATGCAAAATGGGGAAGTTTAATAGTTTTTCTGCTAAGAGTGGAGTTTGTATTTTAAACACAAAAGTTCATCTGTGCTGACTTGAAACAGAGAGCTAATTTGAGGGGGAGATGTGTGTGAGGGAGAATAAGCAGTGGTGTGCACATGGTCTGCATACTTTTCCCAAGCTGGCCATGCAAAAGAAGTGATATTATGGAATTATCACATTTATCATATAAATGAACACCTGGTTTTTAATTTGGATGGAAAGTCCAGGGATTCAGATGAGATCCATACAGATCTTGTTCATGTGCTCTATCATCACCCCAAGCACAAATCACAGAATCACTATTTGGAAGAGACCTTCAAGATCAGAGAGTCCAACCCATGTCCTAACACCTCAACTCCATCAAGGAACCAAGTGCCACATCCAGTCTTTTTTAAACACATCCAGGGATGGTGACTCTACCACCTCCCCAGGCAGACCATTTCAGTACTTTAAAATTCTTTCCATAATATACTTATTCCTAATTTTTTTTCTAACATCAACTGTAAATCTTCATAGATGAATATATAATGCTGTATGGAAAGGAAAATCATTTATCTGCTGAATGGGGTAGGAAAATTGTTTTTGAGAACTTTTCCATTACAACTATTATTTTCCAGGTGAATATATCTGCATGTTGCTGATTGTTGTTGAGAGGGGGCCATGAAATGGCAATAATCAGCTTGCAGGCAGCTTTCAGCGACTTCCTGGATTACAGCTCAAACCAACAAAGCAACCATCAGGCATAAAGTCACCATTTGTCTCCATCCAGGCTCTTGACCTTTAGATTGCTCATTAAAGAGAGGAAGATCAGTTCCTATCCATGTTTTGGCAACAGGAGACATTTTCCTGCCCTAAATACACATTCATTCTGCAGAAGTTGCAGCCCAAGTGACGTCCATCTGATTTGGAGGTTTCCTGCCTCTTTACTGGAAAAGGAAGCACATATAATTATGGGCTAGCCCATTAACTGGTTTTGAGGGAGTGGATTGGAAGGGAGGAAAACACTGTCTGCAAAGATGGAAATGCTGGACTCGAGATAACCACAGAGAGGATGAAAAGTTGTGTTGCACCTTCATGGCTTTTGATTGGGCACATTAGAAGCCCCAATGAATTCAAATCTAACAGAAGGATGTGACACATGACAGCTTCTGTGGCACTTTTCTTTTATCTAGCAAGCAAATTCAATGCTGGGGAAAGAAGAAAGAAGGGCACACTTTACTTAACCTTCCATAAAGTAGAGAAGTCCATCTAAGATTATAGAGCCCGTGATTGCCAAGAAAATTAAATGCCAATAGTTTAATTGGAGATTCCCAAGAGTAACTGCAAGTGAAAGGTTCCAAAACTGGAGCAAATTTGGCAGTCAGGCCCAAATCCTGTGCAGCAGAGGGTTGCCAAAGGGAACTGTGTGGAGATTTCTGGAGAAACTGGCCCAGAGGGAAAGGAAGTGAGCTCCAGACACATCCTTCTATGACCATGGGGCCACAGACACACGATTGGTGGAAGCTCATCTGCAGTTTTGTTATTGTGCAAAAGGCCCTGAAGTCAGGACAGCTCAGCATCAGAAAAAAACAAAATGCAAACCTCAAGTAACACAGAAGATGACTGAGTTAACCACAGCAGGATGAGTGCTAATTTAATTCTTCATTGGCCCCATGTGCAAATTTTGAGGAAAGGTCTAGAGGTGAATAATACATTACATCCCCCTCTTCCCTAGAATTGATAGGTTTTTCATCAAGAAAAATTATTCATTGCAGGAAATAAATGACACAAAATCTGTGTCAGTGTGGTTGCAGTGAGTCAATAGAAACCACAGCTCTCCCAGCTTCCTGTTTCCCTTTAAGTGAATCCCACTTCAGATGAAATCCATGCAAATCAGTCCCAGAAGTTCAGTTCTGTACACCCTACACACATACATACATATCCTATAAACTATGTAGGTGGCCCTCTTGGGTTTGGTTACATTTTGGACTGATAGTAAAACAAGAAAAGTTCTTTTAAAGCACAATTAAGTAGAAAAGAAAACTACAGTGAGGGCAGGAAGGCAGTTGGGACTCTATTAAACACATGTGGAAGTGAAAGGACCGACCCAAGTCTAAACAAGTGCTGGAAAAACAAAAGTGGGAGAAACTGTGGTGGAGGCCAGGCCACATCAGGAGAGGTTTTGCCATAGGGAGGGAAAACGAGTAGGAGGGAAGACTTGTCTGTGTACACAGTGTTTTCACGCAGCTTTGTTCCTGAATTTTAAGAGTTCTGGCTCTGTCAGTGGAAATGGGATGGATATTTAGGAGCTCACACTTTTCAATGAATGAGCACACTGGAGTTCCTGTGCACATTCCAGCACCCGACCCACCCATGGCCTCCCTCTCCAGCCTCTGGATCACAGATGGAGCTGACCCAATGCAATTTGCCTGGGTTTTGCTTTGAAAATGGTGTGAACACCTTGTTCTTCATGCTCGAAAAAGAGCAGATCACTCTGCTAAACACACATGTACAATTGTTTATTTGCAATTAAACCTGAAGGGAACAATTATTCCAGAAAACAGGGTGAATATTTGGTACATTCTTGTTTTCCTGCTTTCCTGGCTACCAAGTATGCAAAAAGCTACACAGAGTGGCCTGTAAAGAAATTACAGTAAGAAAAGGAATATAAATTCTGTTTCTCATCATTAGTGATGGAAAAATCTGTGTATTTCTCTGCAAAACTAAGTACAGTACCAAAATACATTGGCATGAAAAGAATAAGAACAAGGGATGTAAGAAAAGACTACAGTGATGAAGAGGGCTGCAACAACTGATTTTAAAATAAGTAAAGTGACATTGCAAGGAGAAGGAGAATAAGGTACCCTCCATGTCTAAAACAATTAGAATTTGGGGTGAGAAACATAAATTACAGAAAGAGATATTCAATACAGACCCAAGGGAAGGAAATGTAAAATGTCGCCATTTTCACAGTGATTATTATACAGCAATTGAATAGATTCCCTGGACAGGGTATAAAATTTGGATTTTTGGAAGAACATCTTTAAACATAAACTAAATACATCTTAATCTCACCTGTGCTCAAGGCAATGGGATGGTCCAGAAGACCCCTTGATATCCCTTCTTGTGCTACAATTTAATGATTTTCAGAACACTTTCTGATACTTCCCATTTAAGAAATGAAAAAGCATCCTCTTCACAAAGCCTCATGTCCCACTTTAATTTTTCACTAATTAAACATCTCCCAGTGGCTGCTGCCAACCAATTTCCCCTCAGACTGAATGATGACCCAAATCCTACACTCTGACATACATGGACATGCATCTCCTTCACACATTTATTCTGAATTCCAAGTCAAATTTCTCTACATATTGTAAAATTAAGTACAGGGTGGATCTTTGGATATGCAAAATGAAAAATAAGTCAAAGATAAAAATGTAAAAAACCAATTAGAAATGTACCCACATAAGAAAACTGCTTTCATATGGGAATACTTATTAATGCTACTGTCCTTTAAGCTTTCTGGCCATGTCACTGGATTGAGTTAAAAAACTTTTCAATCACCATTCTGAAAACATATATATTTATGTATGAATAGGAACTGAAAAAGAAATGAAAGAATGAATTCAAAGCTAAGTATTTTTAGGGAAGGGGTAGGTTTCAGGATCTAAGGTTAGTTATAAATTTTGTAGCCAACTCATACACATTTACTGCTACAAGCAAAACCTCACACTGGGCCATACTGAAATATTTAACAGGTGGTCCTATTTCAAGATAAAGGTTTGGCAATGCCTAAAAACCCCAAATCATAGTAAGTTTAGGTTATAAAATAGTTGAAACACTACATTCCATTCTGAACGGTTGTCACCTAAGGCATCTATGAATGTTGGATATTTTTGTTGCCATACTACCATTTAAAATTTAAGTTACAATGCAGAGTTTTTGCCTTTGGTAAATCCTTCCACTGGTTTTAAGCATTAGTATGTGAGCAATGGTTGTTTTTCAGTCCCTGACCTCTGGAAAGCATTTCTGCAGTTTACCACTGAAAAACAGATGAAGCCACCCTGGCTCCCCCTCCTCCTCACCCGACACAATTTCCTGAGGTTTAGAAGTGCTGCACTCACACGTCCCAGTGCAGAAACAGCACAGAATCCTTTCCCCTACTCTGTTCACATTTTTCTGATCTGTACACTGATCCACTACAGTAGAAGGAAATTGTGTCCTACATGTGACCTCGAAGTCCAGATAAATTATTTGCTTCCCTTTCTGTCAAAGGCTGAAACATCCATACAAATATGAGCATCCCAAAGGCAGCTGAGATCTGTATTTATGTGCCTATAGGTTTGGGTTATCAGCTGTGAGATTTTGGATTTTGGGTCAGAATCCAGAATCAAATTATGCTTGAAGAAGTGAAATTAGATTGGAGGCTGAAATAATTTTAAGTACTGTTAAAAGAAGTTATTTGCCTTACAGAAACCACTGTGCACTCCTGGCTTGTTCATGAGTTCAGAAACATCACCCTGAGAATATTCTGGATAAGGCTTTTGAGGCCAGAGCTATTACAGAGTGCACTATCCCAAGTGTGATCACAACACTTCTCTCTCTCTCTTTGCCAAATACCAAAGGGAAAGGGAAAGTGACTGTGGGATACAGCAAGGAGTCCTGGTTTTACACTGGCTTTCTGATTTTATGCTGCACCTACCCTGAACTGGGGGAAAAGAAAAGGCTGTGTAGAATCAAAAGATAAATAATAATTTTTACACTGCATAACACTAGTGCTTGTTATTTGAAGTGCAGTTGGGGACACTTGGGATGTTTGTTTCTTCTGCATATACAAATGCAATACATAACCTTTAAGACACTCTATTTCTCTGCTTCTGTTTAGGTTAAAAGAGATGCCACTTAGGATTTCAGAGCAGTGAAGCTGAAGAGATGAGTTTAAGAGAAAATGTGGTGAATGCATGAAGTAGTTCAGTCAAAATCCCAAAGGAATTTGGGTGAAAGTTTGTATGTAGCCTGAGCAGAGTTTATCTGTGGAGAAGCTGGACAATGCCATTATTGTCAGCTGAGTAAACAATTCGAAAGCTTCATGAAATTTTGTCTGTGTTGGCAAATACTGATGAAAAGATTATTTTATGAGTAGTCTTGCTCATTTTCTCCTAAAGCTGCCCTACATAAAAAAACCTAAAAGTTACATATTTTAAGTATGTTTAATAAGCTTTGGATGCTCCCTAGTCCTAGGAAAATCAAAGGACTCTGAAGATAAGAGAAACTATAGTCTTGACAATTTGTATCAAGTCAGGTTATTTCAAAATACCAGTTTCTACTAGAATTAGTGTTATCACAGAATATGTGAGGAACAATGTTTAGTTTTCCAAACATATAATAATTTTAATCCCCAAGAAAAATTATTTTAATGTCAAAAAACATTTTCTACTGCCAAAATTTGACAACAGACATATTAATAATAATAACAAAAAAACCCCCAGATTTTTAAACAATTTCCTTTCTCAGGTATAGTGACCCAAACTTGAATAAACAAACTTTATAAGTTTACTATTGGTTCAAAAGAACACAAAAAATGTAAAATAATATTGTTACCACTGGAAGCCTCAGAAGCAGAAAACCACAAACTTAAAAGTTTTCCGGTTCTATGCAAAACAGTTCTTAGCTCATCTATTTTAGGTACAGTCTTTCTTTGATCCAGAATATAAAGTTGAGATGTCCCCTGTCCATCTTCAAACTATTTTTTAATGTCAATTTTTTTGTGGAATATTTTATGTCTAATCCAATCTCATAAAAATAAACTCTGCTGAACACCAGTTCTATTTGAGAGTGTGGTCCTAATTGCTCTCTGTATTTATTTCACCCTAGGCTTGTTCATCTCTAAGGAAAATAAACTACAAAAAGTGTTGTGCAATATGCAGTTCACCACTTGAGAGGGAGGAAGTGTCTGAACACACAATTTAAAGACTTATAAGCACAACTTCTCCCCACACCTGTAAAATGTTCTAAAATGTGCAACACTAACAATTATCAGTCCCTTTGAGGTAGAAAGTCACAGAAATTTGGATTTTATGGTTCAAACTGCATTAGGAGCTTTTGTCATGGGATTTGATTCATTTTTCAACATTAGGTAAATCTTGAAACCGCTGTTGTGAAAAATCAGAGCGTTTCTCATTGTCTGCTTCTTAAAGAAAACTCCCAGAAAGATTTAGTGCACAAAGAGTTGTTAAAATAGGCATCAAACCATTACTGTATATCTAAAAAATTACCAATCTTGGTACAGGCATTGTGGAGGAATAAAATACTGTCATTAGAGTACCTACAGAGCAGACAAAAGGTAGTGTAAACATCTGGGTTTTAATTGTCCTACCATAGGAGGAAACAAACTTTTCCTCCTTGGTATTAATTCACTCAGAATTAATTCTACCTGCAAAAATCAATGTATTTCTGGAGGTATAAAGTTCTAGTTTTTGAGTTTAATATACATTTCAATGTGTTATCACCTAATTTGTCTACTCTGCCACCTTCCACCTCCAGCTCTAAGAGCTCCAATCCCCCTTTCTCTGTTTACTACCAATGCAAGGTGAAGGCTTCTTAATGGCAAGGGATCTGAACAACTTTGAGAGTTGACAAACACCAAAACAGAAGCACTTTGAGGTTAAATACTGTCCAATTCTAGCAGCATCCTGTTTGTTACCTGTGACTCACCAAGCCCTAATGAGTCACAATCTCAAGGACATTTCTGGTGCAACTTCCAGCCTCCCCAGACAACAAAATTCTATAAATAATCAAGTCACAAGCAGCCAGAGGCTTTGATCCAGATGAAAGGAGAGTAAAACACATTCCAGAACTTAGCTGAGGACAGTTTTCTACTATTTAATGACCTCCACAATGACTACAAGATTTTTCCAAGTTTTCATTCTCTCATTTTCTGTCTTCATTGGGATTTAAGATCTCTCCTTCTTTTCCACACAAGGCTCTTTATTGGAAGCTTTTTATTCAGACTCAGCAATTTCTTACTTTTAAAATTAGTAATGAGAATTATAAACTTGAGGGAAGTTTAAGGATCAATTATATACCATATATTATATACTATATATATGTGTGTATATAGTAGATACACATACACATTACACAACATAAAAATAGCATTTCAAACTTAATGATCCTTCTAGGTCCCTTCCAGTTCAGGATGTTCAATGTTTCTAAATTTTAAACTAGCCAGCAGCTTTAGTAAATGTTGTAAGAATTTGTACAAACTTTTAAAAGAATCCTGAGCACCATTAACATTTCCAGTTTTAAATGAATCACCTTACTTTTTTATTTATGTTTCTCTGCTTCTGTGAAGTATGACCATAATTCATATAGAGCAATGCATTATAGCAAAATGAGACCCTTCCACGAGAGAATCATCACCCATCAGTGATGGCCATGTACAAAAGAGAATACAAAGATATTATCTAACAGTTTTTATGCAGTGTCCTGGGTTAAAACATGTGATAAAGTTCTGAGGGCAATCCAGCCACATAAACAGCAGAGTTTTTACGATCTCAATGACTGGTCCAAACAAAAACTCCATATCCACCTCAAAACTAGATTTCAGTATCTGAACACTAATTATGCACCCTGAAACACTGGATCCTCACAATACAGTTGTTTCAAAGTAGAAAAAATTAAAAAGTATTTTTAAATCTGGAAGATGAATATATCAGAACTGCCTATTTTAGCCTGCAGAAGATATTGGTGTCTAATATGCTCTGCTCTGATCATTGTAAGGTCATCAGGGGCCTTTGCCTGAGATTTTTGCTGGCTTTACCTCAGGATCATTTAGGCTGGAAAAGACTTCTGAGAGCATTGAGTCCAACCCCACCAGAGCCCTGAGTGCCACATCCAGTCATTCCCTGAACCCCTCCAGCAGTGGGGACTCCACCACCTCCCTGGACCCTCCATTCCCACATCTAACAACCCGCTCATGAAGAAATTCCCTCTGATGCACAACCTGAGAATGCAAACTTTTTTTTTGAGTGAAACAGGAATAAATTTAGCAATCCTGCCTTCCCTTTTAAATGCAAGTATTTGGGAAGTGTGTGCATGAAGCGTAGCACCCATTTGTGGAGTGGCACCCTGGGAGCAGCAGCTGTCCCTGCCATGGGGCTCTGACACAGCTCATGGGAAGGAAGCTGATGATCCAGCATTTCCAGACACTTGGTTAAGCACAAGTCACCACAGGCAGCACTGTGGGATTTTCCTGGAGCAAATTCAGGCTGCAACCAAATTTTAAATGTTTCCAGTTAGAAAGAATTTTTTTTTCTCTTTCAACTCCTGGTTTCACTCACAGTTTTACTACTAAATTCAGTGGGGTCACCATTTTTTTTCTAATGGTCTATGAGATTATTAATGATGAGAATTTTTTTATTACTGGGGATCCTGGCTTGACAGGGAGGTTGGATCAGATGATCTCCAGAGGCTCCTTCCAACCCCAAGAGTTCTGTGATTCTGTGGGATCAGTGAATTTCACTTGGTTTAAATGTAATCAGAATCACACTTCAGAATGGATAAATACTGATTAACTGGATGATACAGAAGTTCCCATCAATCATCAGACTGAAACCACAGATGTTCTTCTGCTTGCACCACCCACATGGATTCCCAAACCCTGGAATTCTGAAGTGTATTACATGGGGAGGATGACTGGTACCAGGATCTTACTGAAGCTAAAAAAAACCCCACCCCAAAATAATGAATCTACATTAAACCTATGTGGTCAATAAATCATAATGTCAACTGTTTATCACTGAGAGAAAATCAATACACAAATTATTCAAAATACACACCCTAATGGGGAAAAGTCCTAATTTCCTGGATGTAATAGCTGCATTTTGTTTATTGCTCTCTGAGTAAATGTGTTATATTTGGATCACAAACTCAGCATGACTTTCATCTCTTTAAAACAATAATAAAAGAAACAAAGCAAAATATTACATAATACTTCAAAAAAGTACTGGGAAATTTGAAGGTTTCTAAAGTTTCCTAGCTGAAAGACACTGTCCAGTAATTAATATTGGCAGTATTTCTCATAAATGCCAAAATATAATTATATTAAGAATTGAAAAATGTTACCTCAGAACTCAACAAGGCTTAGAACCTTTTCCAAGTGAACTCCCCTCAGCTGCTGTAAAAGAAAGTGTGTTTTTAATTCATGACCACCATCACCAGTACAAGAAAAGGAAGTGATTTGGTTTGGGGTTTTGTTGTTGTTTAATTTTTTTTTTCTTAAATAAATGTGCTGGTTTTTTTTCAGGGAAACAGAATCCTTTAGTCAACTTGAATCCAGGTATCTCCATACATATTTAAAAAAATAAGAACACTGCATTTCTACTATTTAAAGTTATTTTAAATTTAAAAAAATATATATCCTTTGAGCATTCAAAACCAAAACAATGAGAGATTAAAAATTCAAACCTAAGGTAGGCTCTGAAGAAGAAATACTATGATGAGATGTGTACAAAATGGAAACAGTGAATAATGCAAATAGTCTGGATTTCCACTGCTCTCCCATCACAGATCCCAACTGATAAACCTGTTCACAAGACAGGCACTCATTGCTTTCCTTTTTTTAGGCTTCATCATACTGATGGCAGTGTGTATTTGGCTACAGAAATCTTTAAAAAAGGTTTCCATATTTTGAACATACAATGAATATTTTTCTGAAATTGTTTTTTTAAGTCCACTGCAGTATGTGCTTCATTTAATTATATTTCACAATTCTTCTGTTGCATTTAGTATGCAAGACTGACCAAGAAGGAATATATGTTTCATGTGTCATTCATGCTTTAAAGATTCACATTAAAATTTGCAGCAAAAGCGCACACTGTTCACTTACAGCTGCCAGCTGTGTCATGAAGGTCAGAAGCTGAGTTGGAAAAGATACTTTTACTGCTTTCAGTCGAGCTTTGGTTTGTACCTGTACTTTTAGATGGGCTCAAACTGCTGGATTTGTATGTGCTGGTTATTTTGTGAGGGCCAGACTCAATCACTTCATCCCAAACCTTTCCTGAGCAGCACCTGCCAGGTTCGCTGAGCTGCAGATTGTGGAGGAAATTCAGCGTATGCCCACCCCCATTCTGAAGGATGTGCTACCTTTTTTCCATCTTTTCATTAAAAAAAAAAACAAAAAACTTTTAACTGCTTTGCCTGCCATAGCAGAAGGTAATAAATGAAACCAGAATGGAATTGGCTGAAGTCCAGTGGGTGAATTCCCTACTGATGTCACTTTGAATTTCCCACAGCTCCAAATGTTGCTGACCTGTCCCATGGTGGAGCAGGGACACAGCAGAGTTCCCAGTGTGACACCCTGAGCCAGACCAGGCAGACAGGAACACAATGTTTTGGGTTTGGCTCAAGGACCCAGATGTACTGGAAATAAACCCTCCTCCTCCTGACTGAGAACCACTCAAATGGTATTTCAACACTTCTACACTTTTGCTTTCACTCTGGATCCAAACCATGAGATACAGATGTGATCAAACTGGGTTTGGTTTAGTTTTTTGGGTTTTTCATTATTTTTTTTTTTGGTAGCTAAGCTGAGGAAGAGATTTACTTCTTTTTCTCTTTTTTTTCTCCTTTCTTTTTTTTTTTTTTCCCTGTGTTGTGTTAGAACATTATGAAGAGCCTTTGGCCAAGGTTTCTGCCAGGCCTTCTTTGCACCCTCACATCCAGCAACCAACTCAGATCCTAGGAAGCCTCTCCTGCAGATCACAGGTTGTAAACATCCTTTTAACTTTCTTTGTGTGTGTGTGAATGAGATAGAGCTCCTGGCAAATGCACTGCTGCTGTTAGGATGAAGCCACTTTTTGCAGATGAAGCAAAACAAGGTGGAAGCAGAGGAATATGCTACAAGTAAGTCATGTGCAGTTACTGAACCAAGAGCATGGGGAAACTCATCCCTGACAATTAGAGCAAAACTTGTAAAAATCTTAACCACAGCACCTAGAGTCACACATCTTTAATTTACTTTGGCTTTGATAGCAGCTTCATCCACAGATGTTATGCTGTTAATGAATGCTTGAGAATGATGCTGTTTGACACTGTGGGGTTGGATACTCTCCTCAACATGTAATGATACAGATGGAGTCAACTTTATTCCATCCCACAGCTTGTTGGCATCACAGTAACGATAATTTTCCAAAGAAATATCCTTCAGAGGCAATATTCCTCACATGCAGCAAACGAATCATTAGTGAATGCTACTTCAGAGTTAAATCTTATTTTTTCAGGATTTTTTTTTAGTCCTAACATATTTTCACAGCTGGTGTCAGAACTGATTCCTTCACATTTCATATCCCCTGTCCTCACAGTCATGCACAAATGAAGAGGGATTCACTATTGCCATGTGTCATGGCTTGGACTAGATAAGGGCAGCAGGGCTGTTCCTGCCAGATCAGGGGAGGGGATGGATCATTCAGTGCTGCCCAGGGACCAGCCTTGGAGACCTAAATAATGGGCAGTCCTACAAGGAATTGCATTGAACCTGCCCTGGCTCTGGAGGAGACCCAGCAATCCTGTCTCTGCCCCAAAATGAAATATTAGATGATGTCATGGTTGTGTGCAGCCTGCAGGATGTTTCACACCCATGCTGGGTCCAAGTTAAATACAGAGGAATTGTGGACAAATGGATCAGGTCACAGAATGAGTGCCTACAAACTGTTCCAAATACTTTGATACAGAAGACAAATTCTCCTCACATGCTAGCATATGCTGGATTTCTTCCCATTTGAACACAGATGGGTAAGTGAAGAATGAATAAATAAATGTAGCCTTTGACACAGGAGTGTGCCTGGAGTACATAAGAGTGTTCATGAGCTTCTTGTTACCCACACTTTGCAATATAAAAGCAAGCAAAATGGGAAGAAAACAGAAATTCCTGTGCTACCCATCATTTCTAGGATGTCTGTCCAATGGTCCCATGCTGTGACTAAAAGTCTAAATTTGACTGCACATTTCAATCACTCAAAGAGTTCATCACAAGGGCTGCAGATGAAACAAAGCCTACAGGACTGTCTAAGGGAGCAATTATCCTGCTCATAATTACTTTTTTATCATTTCCTACACTTTCCTTCAGGTCTGTTTAGGGAAAAGGAAGCCACAACAACTTCACTCCTGAGTCTGGGTGAGAGCATAGGCACAGTACACTCCTCCTGCATAAGAGATGATGCTTGTCTCCCTGGGAAACACAGAAAAATGGATAATTGTTTTCAAATCTAGTCATTTGTGCCACCTCTTCTCCTTCAAAACTCCTCAGAAAGACTTGGATCATGCTCCTGAGTACCAATATTGCACACTCATTTTGTTAATGACAATTTCACTGCACTAACCAATGAATAAATAGGAAGGAAAAAAAAAAATCCGTATTTTAAAGTTGTCCAGTTAGATTTTCCCCAAAAATTAATTACAATAAGTTCTACTCCACCCTCCAACCATTCTGGATCCCCAGCTCTTCTTGAAACCCTCTATTTAAAACATGAAAAAGGTACTGGTAGCATTGCTTGCCACAAAATAACAGTAATAGGCCAAGGTGTTCTATAAGTAAAGATAAGTGAATTAGGGAATCTGCTACAAGCTGATTGTCTTTAAGCATGTATTGCAATTCTTACAGCATACACCATTTCCAGGATGCTTTGAACATTTTACATTCTGTACTTTTTTGCCACATGACATAGAGAAGGATGTAATTCTGAGATTTAGCATCAATTCATCTTGTTGTGGGTGAGATTTAAAAGTCTTTCAGCTTTGGGCTGACATATTTAAAATCCTGTTTCCTTTTTTTCTTTCAGTGCTTTCCTAAATATTATTTTAAAACTATGGGTTATATTTACCAGGTCATCTGATAGGAACAGCAATCTCATAAACATTTTAAAAGAAAATTTGTGCTAAGCCTGAAACAGAACACCAGATATGAGCACTCTTAAATATCTCCCCGGATCCCATTCCAGTTCCTGCTGCTATACTTATCTTTTGCTGAAGTATACATTCATCTCAGCAAAAAAAGGAGACAAAAGCAGCAGATGTTCTTGCAAGAATTTCCATATTTTGTTGCAGCTGCCACAAGAAGCTTCTGATAGAACAACTGATGCTACAGCCTCCACAGAAAGGGATCTGCTGTTATATAGAAATAGCTTGCAGGAGGATATATTAAAAAAGCCCCTCTATATCCAACCAGAAGGACACCCAATCCCACATTCATGAGGCTGTGTTTAGTTAAAGGTAGAGGCCAAGCTTTTTAATAATTCGTTCCTTTCTACTTTGCAGTGATCTCAGTTTAGCTACAAAATTCACTGCCAGAGCTGCAGAAAGCTGGTTCCTAAACAGGGGTTGGAAAACAGAACTGTTCACAATTTAGATATCTGAGGAGGTGATGAGAGACATACACACACGCCAGTAAAGGATGCTGAACATTTTTCTTCAATGATTCCTAACTTTGGAGGAGCTGGCATGGTTCTGAAGGAGCAGACTTACACACAATATTCTGCACAGTTTTAAACAACATCCTAATTTACAATCTGCCAAGGACTGGGTGAGAGACGAGCATCCAATGTTTCTTCCCATGATTTCTAAATCCGTCCTGGATTCTATTTTGTTTGTGAGATAACATTTTGAAAATCTCATTCTCTGCTGAAGGGGTTTCTGCACATCAAAGTGTGAAAATATGCTCTATTGACAGCTCCTTATGCTGTGTTATAGCATTCCACCCTAACAGGATGCTCATTTAAAACTGGGTGGGAGATGCTGTCGCACATGTGAGTTACATAAGAATTACATCAGCCTTACAGAGTGTTTTGCATGTCACCCACAGAACAAAAGGAGCATTGGACCACATCAACTTTGAGGAGTTTTGCTTGGTTTTAAGCTGAATAAATGGTTCCAGATAAACAGCTTCCTAAATGAAACAGCTCTAATATTACCTACAGAATAAGTGCCCTGTACCCTCTCTTCAACAACCACTTTCCAATATTCAACTCCATCCCATGGAAACTAGGACACGAGGGCCAAAGTTTCTCGTTCTGCAACTTGCATTTCTCACACTATGGCCCATTCCTAAGCCCACAGCTAAAAATACAATTTCTGTGCAATTATTTAAACAACTCCTTTCATGGCCAGTTGGAACAGTACCCAGAAGCTAGTGATGTGCCCTGCCAAAACCCCAGGACTCTTACAGGGGGTATTTTCTGATATTTCTAGGCTCATATTGTTCAATGGAACTGCAATTTCTACAGTGCTGTTTTTACATATGGCATGCAGTGACCAAGTAATATATGAACTCATCTTTTGGAACTAGATTGATTCTGTGAGTTATTTTTGCAAACCAAAGGGACAGAACTCTAAATACAATCAGTAATTGGAAGGACAAGTAGCTGTAGACAGTTTCTCTGTTCAAAATGTTGTCTCCAGAGAATCTTACAGGATTTTTAAATTAATTTCCCTACTACCAAATTTGCCTTTTCTGTGAACTATGAAGTTATTTCTACCCCAAGCTCTCTAAACATGTTTGGAAACACCTAAAGCTTGAACTACAATATTGTATCAGTCCTGGTGAAACATGTTTGCATCAGTGAAAACTGGGCAGACTCAAATAAATCATCAAACACTAAAATTTGCTAAAAAAATTAACAAATACCTCTTGCCACTTCAGTATGCTGGGTTACTTCTCATATCAGAACTAGTGAAAACAGTATTTTTTGCAACGCTGCTATTCTCCTCTTAAATAGTGTTAATTTCTGCCTTTACAGGAAAAAAATCTTTGAGTGGTGTGGATGTACAATAACCTCAGTCAGTAAATTTGTATTATTTCATGATTATATATGGGGTGGGGGACACTAACAATGCTCTACACTTCACAAGTAGCTTATCACCTACACAGAGGGATCGTTTAGAGAAGAATTTTTAACACTTCAGTACAATCTGACCTTAATAATACCCTTCTGTTTAAAAAGAAAAAGAACCATTGAAATCTATGGTTGAATGAAAATTATATCACAGCAAAGAGGGTTGTTGCTTGTTGTTATCAAAAGGAGGTCAAGTACAGTATCCATTAAGCACAGGAAATAAACAGAAACTACTTTAAGAGTAAATAAAACACAGGCAAAGGTTCCTGTGGCTGCCAGCCCAGTTCAAGCCAAATATTTTTACAACTGACCTCACACTTCTTGGTCATGGATGATTCAGGGACGCCACACTAAATATACAAATGTGCAGAGAAGTGTAGTCTAGCAAAATAATACAATTAAATAAAATTGTTATTATGTGAACAGGAAACGCAAGGAAGATCTAAATATTTTTTGCTTCAGAAGGAGAAAGGTCAAAAGGATCAGTGCCTTGCAGAGCTATGCAACATTAACTGGTTGCAAGCACAAGGAAAGAGCTGGCCAAGATTTCACTACAAATAAATGAGATTTTTTTTTTTTTTTGCAGCCAAACTTTACATTGCTGTGCTTTAATGCTATTGCTCAGATCTAGAAACTGTGGACTGTGTCAGAGGACTAATCAAAAGACTGAAAGGAAAAATGAGGGATATGAAAATCTCTAGACTTCTCTCTGTTTTAAAAAGGAGGGGTAAACAACTTTCCTCTATTTGAAAACAATACACAGATTTGTTACTACACAGGGGAAATTGCAAAGCTTAAATGTTATTTTTAATTGAAACACTACTTTAAAAATATTAGGATTAAGTGGGAAAACATTCTCTGTCTTCTTATGCACCATTCAGAAACGTTTGACAAAAAGCCATGGTGATCCACTTAGCCAGAGAATCTGCAGGATCTGAGGCCACAACACCTGAATATTGAAGGGAGCTTGTGCATAGACCTTGCAATCCCACAAAATGGCCAAATTCCACATGGTTATTCCGTATTTAGGCAATCTAAAACCACCATCAACACAGAAAAGAAGGATGACACAATATTTTAAAGAATTTTATGTCTCTGAAGAGATATTCTCTTACCTGAAAGCAAAATCCCCCAGAAAGTTAACAAGAGAAAACCAGAATTAAATGACTTAAATCAGGACAAGAGAGAGAATAATGAGATCCTCAATTCTGGAGCATACGATTTGTTCTCCAATTAAAAAAATTTGCTTTTATAAGGCTCATGATGATAGGAAGATTGAGTTTTAATTTCTACTCTGTTTAATTTCAACCTAGAGGGCCTGCTCTGAGGAGTGAGCCTGCTTGATTCCTTGAGCATGGATCTAAATTCTCCTTCACTTCTTTCAGAATTCATATTTCTGTTCTTAATTCATGATTCAAGATTTGCGCCCCTAGGCAAAAAATATGAGTTGGAAAAGATTCTTGATAATAAAGACAATGTAAAACCTACATTTCACTGAACACTTAGCATTTTTCCCCATTTGGAATATCAGTTTTCATGCTCTTTCCAGCCAGTGTGCATTTTTGCTTGGAATAAACTGTTTAGCCACATGTGCATGCCAGTTTAAACAGTGCTGGTTGGAGAACATTATTTTCACCTTTATTGGACAAAAAGTATCATAGGAAGTTGCCTCCCCCTGGAAATTGAACCCAGTTGGAAATAAATGAACTGGGATACAGCCAGGCCTGGAAAATGTAAAACAAAAATCTACTTAGCAGAGAGGTGCACATCTCAAATGCTTCCATGAAGCTATCTTTTAAGAAGATGGAATAATGTCTGTGTCCAAATCCCATGAAAATAGCTGGATTTTGCACAATTCATGTCATAACTCTACATGTTCCTATAGAGGCAGCATAATCCTAAAAGCATCTGATTTTAATGAGATAAAATATTCCATATCAAAGCATCTGCTACAGTCTGCAGCCACGACCAGTGTCCCACAACAATATATATTTTGTATTGAGAGCATAAATGAGAATTCTGCCCTCATGGTTTGCAGGTTGCACACACAGACAGTGAGGAAAAGGTGCTTATCTTCATCCTTATTTTGACTGTGAATTGACCTCAGAGGGTGCTGAATAAAGTTCTCCATGATTGCCTCAACACCCAGAACAAAGTCAGTAATTCAGGATGTGTCTCCTGACTTCTAGGAGTATCTACAGATTGCACATTCCAAAGAAATTTCCAAACAGCAGAAGCCAAAAAATCCCCGCTAAGTCCTAAGAACAGGTTATAGAGAAAACACAGCCAACTTTAGAGGAATTTTACAGATTAAAATAGCCCATAGGACTACCCCTCTGAAAGCCTGGAAAAACATGTTTTTTCAGGAATGTGCTTCCTGAAAAAACCCAAAACATTTTCTTTATACATGATGGTGTGTACTTCACACCAAGCAACATTCTTTTCCATTTTTTATGCTATGTAAATTTGAAAATGTGATTCAGTCATCTCACCTACTATATTTTAATGCTTATATTTATTTGATAATGCAACCTATGATATTATGCACAGTCTTGCTACTGAAAATGGTTTCTGTTCTTTCTTAAGCTTCTATTTAAATTTTTGACAAAATACTTGATTGTTCAGTACTGCTGAAAAATCAGAGGGTGTCATGAAGTTGTCCCTTCTCACTAATGTGGTTCAATTGTTAGAAGACATTTCTGGTCCAGGTTGCCCTGTCATCCTAAATGCCACAATTTCCCTCAGACATCTTGTGGCTGAAAAACTCCTAGGACTACATCCCTTTTGGGGGGTATAAGTTACACACTTATGCTAACAAAATTTGGGATATGTTCATCTCAGTTGCATATTTCTCAGCTTAATTGACTCAAAAGGTATTTCAGATTTTCACTGCTGCCATAATTCCTGTGTCCACATCTTGTAAAACAATTCAGAGCAGTGGGCAGCTGTATCCCAGAGGAATCAGAGTGAATTAAGTAAAGCTTGGGCCATTTCTCAGAATAAGTCAGTGAAGATTGCTTTGAAAACCCTGTAAGATATAATTGTTATTGATATTCTGGATATCTTTACATCTCCTATCAATCACACAGGCCTGTCAGCAAATTATTAACAAGTGAAGTGCCAGCTGTAAGTGAGTCAATTGTGAACATGTGGGATTTTTTACGTTCTTTCCTTCCTTTTTTTTTTAAATTTCCTGCCCAACATTTTATGGATTAAATTCTTGGGAGCTGAACTGTGGCAGCACACCTATGTTACAGGTGAGATTTTCTGCAGGAAGAGAAACCATATTCTTCTCAGTCAAGCACTGTCTGGTGCCCATCAAAGCCACTCTAAAACTTCTCCTCAGCTGCACAGGAGAAAGAAAATATCATGAGAAGCTCTGGACAGAGATCAGGGCAGGGAGAGATCACTCACCATTTACTGTGTGGGCACAACAGACTCAGCTTGGGGAAATCAGTTTTCTTACCAATCAAATCAGAGTAGAATAATGAGATAGAAAAGAAAATCTTTGAAAATCTCACTTCCCCTCCACCCCTCTCTACTTCCTAAGTTTTGCTTCAATTCCAAGCTGTCTCCCCCTCCCCTCAGCCAGCAGCCCAGGGTCAGTCCATCACTGGTTTTCTCACACCCTTCCCCTGCTCCAGTATGGGAGTCCCTCCCACAGGACCCAGTCCTCCAGAGTGAATCCTTCCCACAAAAGCAGCACTTCATGAACTTCCAGAGAGCCTCTGGGCTTCTGAATGAAAGACTGAAATTAAAATTCGAAATACAACAGCAAAGTGCTTGGACAAAGTTTCCAATATAAATTTGCGTATCCGCAGCTAGATGAATTATCAATGCCCAAGTCACTGTTAATCATATGATATTTTTATGTGCTGTGAAAGAAAGAACTGGGACATCTATGATTTAAATGATAGCATTTTACTGTCTTGATTGCAACTGATTTTCCCTCAGTTTCTCAATTTGTACCCATGAAGCCACAGCGAACTGAAGGTCTTGGCTTATCCCACCCCCAGTTCTTCTCTGTTACCACAGTAGAAACAATGAACAGATGACAAAAAAAATTCCTTTTCCCAACAGGTCACTCTCATATTGTACTCCAGAGGGCATCCATGAATGAATGGCAAATGGCCACTCGGAGAGTTGCCAAATGCCATTAATCAATGCACCAATGTGGCAACACTGAGCTTTGTGACAGGCATGATTTAATCTATTGTTTGGTAATCAACCTCATCTATGGACATTCTGTAGCTCTTATAAATCCAAGAGTTATTGTTGGTCTTTTGGAGCAGAGCACTTCCAGAATGTCTCACTTAATAATCACAAATTGCTCTTTTCTCCACTCAAAGAGGTGAACATTTCATGATTGTTGGAGAGAACAGATTATGTCAGCTGGACCCAACAGTGTGTGCTTTGTCTCACTGAATCCTGCTGTACCCCAAGCAGCCCTCCCAAACCTCTGTGCAATCTCCATGTTGGAAGTTGTTCCCTGGGAGCAGTGGATAATAATGTCATTCATCCAGGGCCAGATTCAGATTTAATCACTGGAATGACTTACCCCCCAATTAAAGGGCAACGTTACTTCCGCTGGTTATTGTTCTCTGATTTACAACCTAGCACCATACAGTACTCAAAAAACCCCAAACCTATCTCATCAGTATGCATTATTTACAGGATTACTTCATCTCCGACCTTATCTTCTGAATTAAGACAAATTATCCATTTGATGAAGGAAGGAATGAATCACTTTGGCCATTTCAGAATGTGCACACTCAAAAATTTGCAAATATTCCGAATTTATACTGAGACAAGATCTGAAGACAAGGCTGTCATTTATAACATTTCAGATTGCAACCCTGAAGCCAATAAAATTGATGCTTTTAAAGGCTGAAAAGAGAACTCCCAAAGAAAATGCATCATCTAATGGAGTCTGCCTCAGAGGAGACATTCCAGAACCCTCTGGACACAATCCTGTCCCCTGTGCTCTGGGTGGCTGGACCAGGTTAACCACTGTGGGCCCTTCTCAACTGATTCATTTTAGGATTCTGAGATTCTCTCTATGCCTGAGACAAACTGGGGCTGCCAGATCATAGATTCATAGGAGAATAGTTTAGGTTGGAAGCGACCATAAATTCCTTTTTATTACACCCCCTGCCATGGCAGGTTGCTCCAAGCCCTGTCCACCCTGGCCTTGGACACTGCCAGGATCCAGGGGCAGCCACCCTGTGCCAGGGCCTGCCCACCTTTATAGGAAAGAATTTTTTCCTAAAACAAACTCTAAGCCCACTCTCTGTCAGTGGGTAGCCATTTCACTCCAGGACTTTGTAAATAATTTCTCTCCAAATTTCTTGTAGTTCCCTTCAGGTCTTGGAAAGCCACAGTCAGGTCATCCTGAAGTTCCTCTTGTCCAGGCTGAATAATCCCAATTCTCTGAGGTTTTCCTCTTGGGAAATGTGCTCCAAGACTGGGAGAAGCAGCAAATCCCTGCCCTATGGAGTAGTATCTAGGAGGCACAATGGCACAAAGTGCCCACGTTTGGGGAATGAAAAAAAGCACACAGTGCGGGTAGACACTTCATCAGTGTCTAATGCAGACAGAATTAGAGCCAGGTTTTCTGAATCAGACTCTTATTATTAGTGAAGGAAATAGAAAATAGGGGCTGTTTTGTGCTTTGAACACAATGCTGTTGCATGGAGGGATTTAAAAAGACAGAATTCAGCTTCTGAAACTGGACAGAAAAAGAGGTAGAAGGGTCATGAACTTTTGGTATCCAATTATCCTGATCTGTTTTTCTTTATTAAAAATAGAATAAGTTGGTTTCAGTGAAACATCCCCAGTGATGAACAATTCTGATTCAAATAAATTAATCAAATTACCTATCTATATCAGTTGTATCAGAACAGCACAAAAATCCAGGGGCAATACCAAAGTCAGTATATCATGGAAGCAAATGACACAGAGGGGCAGGACTTCTGCCAGACCATGTTTCCTTCAGAAATATGGTTTATTGAACCAGAATTATCAAACTTCAGCACAGCTGCAGAACTATGAGAAGGAAGCAGAAGCACAAGGAAGATAAAAAATTCCAGGGTATTGTCTTATAATGAAATGGTTACAAATTCCAATGTCAGGGGAATTTAAGATTAATCCAGATGGATCTGCCAGATCCAAACCTGCACTGTGTCTGGCAAAATGAGTTCTAACTTAGATTATTGAATTACACTTATGGCAACTTACAAGATCCATGGATTGTCCACAAGTACAGAATATCTGGTTTGACATCCATGTGCATTTTTCTACTGATCTGTGTGTCTTTAACAATAAAATATATATGTTTGGGAAAGACAAACATAATATGCAATAGGATTAATAGTTATAAAGGGAGTTATTTGTAATTCCCTCAGTATTACAGCCTGAAGATAATATTGTGATGAGTCAAATGGTCTCCAGTGTAAATCAGGAACCAAATGGCAGAAGAACTGGATTTTAAGGGCTGGAAAAGATGACATATCTGAGAAGTGCTGCAAGGCCTGAACGGTGTGAATAACGTTTAACTCGCAGCTGTTATGAAAGCACTTGGACTGGGGACACATCGAGGGCTGCAGTCACCACCCTCTTCCCTTCTGATCTAAATTCTTTAACATCTGATGGATTTCATCATAATGAGCCCCTCAAGGCACTTGTTTTGAATTAATCAAGAGAAAGCTGTGAGATATTTCTCAGTGGAGCGCAGTTCTACATTACCACCTATCTAGATGGGTTTGAGGCATTACTGGAGCTCAAAAATTCCCATCACATTTCCATCCCAGACAGTTTGGGTCCAAACTTCTGCAAACTGTTAGAAGCAAAAGCTGTGCCTGTAATCTTATTTTAAGGAGATCCAGCACCTTCCAAGTCTAATCCTTCCACAAAAGGAAAAAGTGGGGCAGCAGTTCTGTTCTATTTGCTAAATAAATAAAATTCAAGATACTACACTGTGGAAACTGCAAGGCCTCAAATTCTCCCAAAGATATGGAGAATTAAGTGGATGTGGGCTTATGGTGGAATATTGGGAAAGTTATCTGCAGAATGAATAAGTTGTGGCTAATAAACCCCAATCAAACACCCAAGTTTTAAGGTAATTTGCCTTATTGTAAATATTTAAATAATCCTCATCTTCCATCAGCTAAAACTGAGATTTTCTTTTTTTTTTACTCTAGTTTTAGAAAAAAAAGGCTTTAATTTAGTATACATGGAAATTATTTATCAGATTTTTGTTTTAAAATCATTGGTCCTTCACTTCACACCATAGCAGTCTTTTCACCACCTCCAGTTTTAAAATTATGCAACAGCTCCACTTGTTTCACTATTTATAGGAAGCTCTTGGTGCTGGCCATGACACCACCTTATATTCTTTTGTTTTCACGTGTCCCAGGTGTTAGAACATTTTAGACATTTCTTCTCAGGTAAATAAATATAATTTTTTGCTTATTTTTCAATTATTTTGCAGAGTATCTTGGATTTCTCCCCCAGCTGTGTGAGACACTGTAGTACCAGATATAAACAATCTCAGGGCATAAACAGGAATGTCCTCTGCTCCAGGAATTTTTTTGTTTCTTTCTAGTCAGCTTAGCACATAAGGAGGAGAAGGTAGAGGAGCCCAGGAGGCACCAGCACTTATTTTGCTGTAAGAAGGGTTCTGAGAAAAGGGAAATGAGACTGGAAGTTCAAAAAGAAAAAGGAAGGAAATGTGAAACATGCTCTGGCAATTAATTGTGGTTTTAGTGATTAATGAATTCTGAGTCTTGGACTTGCAATCCTAATGTATTGTAATCACATAAAGGATGTTTAAAGTAACACAGGCAAAGGTCCTGTTTAGTTATGTTATTTTCTTAAAGAGTGTAATATTAGATAACCTAAACATAGAGACTGATCAGAATATAGGTTAAGATCAGTTTTATTACTTTCAAATCTGTGAGATTTTTGGTGCAGGTAAGGAAAAAAAGAAGTTTTAAAGTGTATGATGGTGATTATACTGTGATGAGCTTATACAATACGTCATGTAAATGATTTTGTACATTCAAATTAAAAATACTTACAGTACAATGACCAAATTTCACCTGAAAATATAAATTTTTACTTATTAACTCTGTGAGAGAAAGGTAGTGCTTTTCCTCCTCCTGTTCTGCTGAAACACATGAGCACTCATAGGCACTCATATTCTTTGAAATGGAATTCCTTCAGTGACCCAATGGGATCCAATATATACTTTCTTTACTGTAATTAATCCTAAACACAGAGTGAATGTATCAAATATTTCCAAAACTCTCCTTTTCTCCTAAATATCCTCTTTAATATTTTTAACTGTGACTCACAAGAGACACTGAAAGCTTGAGTAAGAAGTGCTGAATGAATTCCTCTTTCATTACAGGAACAAAGATAAGTACACAAGAGTACTTCTAAATATGTGAACATTAGGAAGAAAAGATTTCCCTTTTAGCAAGAAGATTTTGGGACATACATTGAGTCAGGCTGCTTCTAGATCAAGGTCTTTTCTTCAGAGAAGGAAATGATCCTTAAATTAACTCTGACTTAATGAACTATCCTTCATAGTGACAAAATACACTTTATCCAGCTCTTTGCCATGATTGCCATTGCTGGGACAAGAACAAAGGACTCACTTTTCAAGGTGCCAAGAACAGTGAATTTTTCATAAGTTCCATGGATAAATTGTTCTCCTTTCTATAAAAAAACTTCCAATTCTTCTGGTGGCTTTCCAAATAAATTATGCAGTTCTTGAAGAAATTTCGCTATGGAGATCTCTTTGGTTTTCAAACATGGTTTCCCACATTCTCAGTGCTTGTATTAAATCTTGTCTGATAAGAATGAAAAATGCTTCATTTTTCATATTCCTTAATGGCACTCACTCCTCACTGGCATACCCAAGAGAAAATATTTATTTCTACTAAAGACATTCAGCATAAGAGAATTCAGTCTAAAACTCATTAATATATTTCTTGACGAATTCAAGTTCTAATGAGGGTCTTCTGATAAATTAAGATTGCAAAATTATACTGTTGTATGTACTGAAAAATATTAATTGTACAGTGAAAAGACTGAAATTAACTATCTTGGCCAAATTATCAGATAAAAGGGCAAACTGCAGAATAAATCAAGAAAAAACCTGATCCTAAGGCCACCGTCAATGAAAGCGGAATTAAAGCATTTTGATAGAGCTATAAGAATAACACTGGAAGTCTATTGAGACTCAGATATTTAGAGTTTAGAAATTGTCTGTTTTGACAATCCATCTGGATGAGGTGTGCAAACAAAAAACACTGCAAATTTCTACCAACAAAAATTAGAATTTACATGTTGACATAATTTTTCTTCTGGGAAATCAGACTAGACCATACTACTCCTAGGGCAAATAACATTCAGCAACAAAACTGTACAGAAAGAGAATGATGTAGAGGACCTGAGAGATCACATTCAAAATCACAATAATGAGATTTAGGAACAACAGCCCACTTATTTCAGAGGACAAATACTGCCAGAAACTTCAGTGCTAAGCAATGCCTTGATATATTTGTGAGTTTTCTATACAAGTACAATTACAGTACTTTCCATGTGGTTTTGAAAAACTAAATGGGGTCATGGCAATTTCTGAGGATGGCTTCTGAGGTTTTTGTAGATTTGCTGGTATCAGTCTGTTGTCCATAATGTTAAATCAGTGAAGTTGTGTTAGAGATGATTCACATCTTCAGAGAAAACACTGAATGGGCCAAAGTCATGCTTGGTGCAACTCCAATGTATTTCATGGAGTTACATGAGGGATTGATTTTTGTTAATCTTGGATCAAACTATTCAGTTACATTAAATTTTAGCTGGAAAAATAATAAACTGAGCAGGATAACACGAGGGCCTGGAGCCTTGGGGCCCGCATTCCTCACAGACACCATGAGCTCATCTCCAAGGTTGGTTCACAGATATTAAACAAACTGACTTCCACCTCCTCCCTTGGAAATGGTGCTGCAGTGGGACTCTCCTCTGTTTGTTCCTGTTTTCTCAGGGATGAACAACTGGAGGGACTGGTCCCCACTGTGGGGAGGTGATCCAAAATAAACCTGGTTCTTTTGGGAAGGCAGCACAGTTATTGCAGGAAGTGGTGGAATGGGACATGCAGATTTCTGACTGCTCTGGGCGCCCATCAGCTGCTTGTACAATGTTAAATGGAAAAAAAACCTTTGCTCTGATGGCAACAGATGAGAAACTTAAGCTTTTCACCACAGCAAACACTTTGAAAATAGGCCATGAGAAATAATTAACTTTTAGCCCTAAGGAAGACACATTTTTTTCAAAATAAAGCTTTTCCTCCTGCAGCCACACTCCAGAAATCCACCCAGTGGGATCAATCAGTTCTTAGATGGTTTTCCCCAAGCTCTATGACAAAACAACTTGAAGATGCTCTACAGCCCTAATCAACACTGGCTCCTTGAGGCCCAACACCCCACACACAATGGGGGCTGGAACCAGGAGAACCCAGTCCAGGGAAACTTCTTTCTAACTCTCACCAGGTGGAAATCCCCCTATGTTCAGAAATGGGAAGATTTGAAGCTGACATAATTTTTTGGTTTCCTTCCTCAGTCTCCACCTAAGGATAGCAGATGTTCAAATGACGTGCTTCAATGTCAGAAAGTGAAAAGCTGCATCCTTTTTTTTCCCTTCTTTCAATCTAGACATTGAGAGGAAAAGTTTAAATGATAGCTTTTATATACTTGCTGAAAAACAAACAAGATAGTGAGGGTGCTTTGGACAGCCTTTCACATACACTTTGATCAGCTCATGGCAGGACAAACCCAAAACATTTGCAGCAGCCCTGGCATTTCAAGATTTTTTTGGGTTGCTTCCCTCACTTAAGTGCAGCAGGGACTTTTTAATCTTTGTTGTTTTTTTTTTTCTCACCATTCACAAGCCCACCCAGGCAGTGTATAATTCATCCAGACAGGAAATATTCCATTGTGTGGGCCAGAGTACTTGGAAATGATTCACTTGTACCTGAGTTCAAAGCTTCTGGCATAGATCTATGGTACATTCTAGTCTGCAGTCATTCTTGCCTCAGACTTCTGTGTTTCATGCAAATCAGCTGCTAGAGCAAGGCTTATGAAAGTTCAGTGGCTTCAAACTATCCTGGATTTAAAAGTTCATCTGGGATTTATGAAAAGGAAGCAGAGAATAAATCTTCTAGGGGGGAAATCCTGCAGGAAAAGGCTGCATTTCATGCAACTGCTAGCCCAGAAGAAAGAGTTTATTTTCCCTCTAGGCTGTAAAGTGATTTGAAGTCCAGTATCTTAACTCACCCCATAATCATGTGTATTTAAGATTACACCACTTTCCCAGCAATCTTCTTCCTGGTTTGTTTAGTGCTACAGAGTGTGGCTGTTCTGCACAGGTGGAGGAAATAAGAACCAACACTGCTGTTCTTATCTTCCCCTTAGTGCATGCAATGAAGGCATCTGTGAGAAATCCACTTTATGTCTCCATACAAATAGGAAATTATTTTCCCATTGCATGGAATCATTGGAGATGACTCTGTCTCTCCTCCCACCTGATATATTTTGCATCATGTTAAAAAAAAACGATTGCTTGGAAATGAAATATAACAGAAAGGTAAGAACACTAAAGGGTAAAAATCTGCATCTCTCAGTGACTCAAAACTTGTAATATTACAATTCTCCAAGAAGCAGCAAAGGCAAGACTCTCAACCCACAATTTCCCTCAGCTTTAGTGCTTCTCTGAATCACTAAACATATTATTAAGTGTTTGGACAGCACCCTCAGGCACAGGGTGGGATGGATGGGATGTTCTGTGCCGGGCCAGGAGCTGGATGATCCTTGTGGGTCCAGTCCAACTCAGGATATTCTGCAATTCTGTGTATTCAGATGTAATAATTTGAATGCAATAAATTAAGGAAAAGTCTACAATCTTTGGCAGGCTTTGCACCACAGCATCAGGTGCACCAAATCTGCTTAGCTCTTATCAATTCCCTGAGCTATCCAGTTTACAGACCTACCTTCAGCAGCCTGAGCTGATGCACCCCAAATAAATACTCTAAATACCTCCTTTTATCCATTCTAGGTGATCTGGAGCACTTTTTTAACAACTCCAAAAATGCCACTGGAAAACCACTGGCAAAACAAGGTGCACACTTTGCAGGATTGAATCCCTCCAGGTCATGGACCAATCCTTCTATATGGAGCACTGAAATTCCATTTACCTTCGAGACTACCACTAGGAAGAAGATTAAAACAAGCAAATGGTGCAGAATTGCAGAGGACAAACATGGAGCACCCATTATCCCTGTTCCAAATTTCCAGCATTATTTTGGAAGGCAGTACGAAAGGAGCAGAGGTTAAGCTAAAATTGATGACCCAGAGAAGCTGTGGCTGCCACTGGATCCCTGAAAGTATCCATGGCCAGGCTGGACAGGGCTTGGAGCAACCTGAGAGAGTTTAAGTTGTCCCTTTCTTAAAGATCTGGATGATCTTTAAGGTCTCTTCCAATCCAATCCATTCTGTGATAATTCTCTGAATGACTCAGAAGATTTGAATGCAAAAATATGGATCAAAAAATATGCCTTACGAGTAGAGGGTCATGGGATTTGCCATTTCAAAATTATTCATTTTACTGTGGGAAAATCAAAAGCACAAACATCTTTTCCACTGTTTCTTAAAAATAAAATCTACATATGAGGATCAGTAACCCAGCTAACAAGTTCTCAAAACAGCTGACCAGCATTTTCTAGAAACACATTCAGAAACCAAAATTGCTCTGACTAACAAGATGTTCTTCATGGGAAATTACCCTCAAAACAGTGAGAAATATTTCTTACCAGCTGAGGCCATGTAGTTCTGGAAGGAAAATACAGTGGGAAAATATCTCATATTGACAGTTCCAGGTGTACAAGATGTCAAAAACCAGCAGACTTTTCAATAGTTCACTTCCTAAATTATTGCCTCTGCATCAGAATTCTATATCCTGATTTTGGAAGGTTACCTTCTCTTTTGCTTCCCAGGTCTCTTTATTTTCCCTCACTTGTCACTGTGTAAAAAAATGTGAAATTTTTGACCTGGTCCTTTTGTCTGGTATATTTGAACATGTGCCTATTTGCAAACAGTAATTGTTCAGATCCAACCAGGTAGAAAGGAGAAGCAGAAGTCAGAGGAGAGAAGATGAAGAGCTGAGAGACTAAACCCTGCAATATTTACTTTTCAAAGATTTTCTCCAAGGAATGAGGCTGGGTCAGGGGGATCTTTATTAAGTTTCTGCCTCATCAGGCAACCTCTGCTATGCTTTTGATAAGTAAATATAAACTCTGGGATTTTGCCAAGTGATCTGTAAAAGGGGAATCCTAATATTGATGGCCACTATTTCCTGTTAAAACGAAAATAAATCAGCAGGAACCCAGACCTAGTATTTAAGTCATAAATCTCACACTAAAAGCTGAAAACACAGTAACTCCATGAGGAGAAGGAACATTTGAGCAGAATGAAAGAATTTCTCAAGGTCACAAAGGCAGGAACAGCAAGATGCAGGGTTTGAGCTGGGTCACCATTCCCCAGCCTGAGGATTTAGTGGGGCAGGAAGGAGGCTGCACATCTGCACAACACAGCTGACAGTGGTAAAGGGGAAAAAAGATTTCATTCCTTCTCAGGACTTCACCTCCAGGAGCTGGCATTGCAAGGTTTCCCCATGATGGACTCCTTGAATGGTTTGAAGCCACAGAGAAAGGGTCTAAATTACTCAAATATGAAGAAATGCTAAAACACTCTCTTACTCTCCTTAAAATAAGATTTACAGGCACAGCTTTTGCTTCTAACAGTTTGCAGAAGCCTAGACCCAAACATAAAAATGTTTCACTGGTTCAGTGTTTGAACCAAAGGAAGAAATGCTTTTGGCTAAACTTGCTGAATATTATCAAGGGATTGTAAACATCCTATTTAAAATCATATGTCCAACAGCTACTTGGTAATTAAAAATCTGGGCTTTTGTGCTTGTATTCAGAAATAAAATGTGGATAAATATGTCCTCCCAAAATGTTGTATGGGAAGGAAACACAAAGAGACCCTCACAAAAGCTTTTGCTGTCAGTTGTCACATAGATGGAGAATTTTCCTTTGTTCCATAGGAGATGGTAAAGTTAACACGGATTTAATGTATGCTAAGTTATAAGTCTGATGGGAAAGGGAAGTTTTTCCTTATTTTTGGAAAAGACAATGGACTTCAGTGTAGGGGAGGAAGTTCACTGTGTACTAAAAACAAAAATGAAGAACACCTTGTATGAACCTCATTTTCCATTCAAAATAGGTGAAAACTAGCAAGACAACACCAAAAGATCCGATCATTTTGATGTAACCTTTTCATTCCTCTACTAAGCTAAATTATTTCTATTTTATCTTACTTAAGACTAAAGACAGCTGAATTTACTGTAAAAAATCCACCTCAATATCTCCTTTTTGCATTCAGTTCCTCCTTTGGATAATTTCTGATGACAAGCAGACTGATGGGAGGAAGAGAACAAAACAAAAATGGTGCTTGAGACAGCCTGTTCTGATTATGGGTGTGCTTGTGACTAAGGCACTTGACTGGAATTCAATTTTTGTTCAGTTCTTGCCTCTTATTTGGAACTGCACAGGTCACAGAATTTATCTCAGTTTCTTGAACTGAAAAATGGGGGTAGATTTAATTCTATGGTGGTTTTCTCAGGACAACTTCATTTATAGTTGAAGGCATCACACACATCTGGATGAAAAGCATTATCCCAGGTCTGATCAACGTGTGGAATGTGCTTACTCTCAGTAATGTTTATGTTCAGTTTTCAAGGAATTGTTCTCAAATTCCTGCAAGTCTTGTGCTGATTATGGACATCCCATCTCTCATGGAAACTGAAGCAAACTACTTGTTTTATGGTTTTTAATCAGACAGCAGGCAGCAGCAACATATGGCAAGAAGCTAAAGAATCAGAATTCTTCTGGCAAATATCTGAAATAACACTGCATTGAGAAAAGAGCCCCATTTGTCACAAGATGGCAAAGAAAAACAGGAGAAAGACATCCTGTAATGAGCATTACCTCAGCAAAACCATCCTTATCTTCAGCAGAGAGCCAGCTGTGTTGCATATAACTGCAGGAGATCTCAGGGCTGAGCTCCAGCTCTGGGATTATTGATGTTGGCCTGGGATGGGAAATACACTCCTAATAAGTGAAAGCTTCTGTGCTCTTCACAGATCTCTTCATTCTTTTGAAAGCTGATAGTTTGTAGTCATTGTCAGCCACTCAGGCACACTTCAATGTGCTGCACAAAACAGATTTAAGAGCTCTCACTGTGCTCTCAGAAAAATACATAATTTCAGGGAAATTAAAATCCAGGGATAGCAAACAAATAAACAGGAGAAGAAGCAGGTCTGAACTAATGCCCCACCAGTGGATGTTATGAATGGGTAGAGAAAACACCATGGTACTTTGCAGGAATTTTATAGGCAAAGTTCCCATGAGTGTCAGATTCTGCCGCCTAAAAAAGGTGTCCTGATACCCCATCATTTATGAACAATAGGTTTGAAACTGGTCAAAAATCAAATTTCTCTTCTAATTTTATGTGTGTACATACAAATAAGTTTGCATAGCCATCTCTCTTCTTTCTCCTCACTTTAAGCAGCATTTCAGAGCTGCACAGGCATTTTCATTTGTGTAACCACTCTGCACATTTCAGTCCAGAACACCTGCAACTTAATGGCTGCCTGGAGAGCCAGCCCCTGGACTGATTGGAATTTCATTTAAGACAACAATCCTGGAGTGCCCTGGCCTTCTCCTGCCTCTAAAACACTCATGCTGAGCTTGAAAAAACAGCTCTAAATGTGCTGAGAGGAAATTGTAGAGTGCTCTTTGCTCAGTGCCCCGCTCCATGGCCGGATGGGAAAGGGTAGGCTGGGAAATTCCTGGGAAAATGCTACCACATGAGGCCCCTGTTAAACCCTACACTGCTCACTGCAAGACAAGGCCACTGAGGATGGGTTGGGGAGAGAAAATTCCCAGATTTATTGCAAGGGCCACTGCAGCTCATTCCTGAGATTGACAACAAGGGTTCTGTCAGCATAAGAAATGCTTGGTGCCTTTTTTTTGGCCTTAAAGGACTCAGGAGTGGCAAGTGACACCCGATACCTGGCACAAAGTCTGTGGGATACCTGGGAATTTGCAATCACTTCACCTGGCCTACAATCACTACAGTTCCCTCTGCAAAATTGTGAGAGAAAAGAAACTCTATTCAGAGCCTTCACTGCAGGCAGGAAGTTCACTAAAATTCACAAACCTCAGCCAGGAATTCACTGTTCATTTTTGGTTTACACTACCACTTATATAATACTGTTTTCCTTTTAAAGAAGTACTTAAATATTCTTAATAAGAAATTCAACCATAGAAATATTTCAATACTGAAATACAAATCTCCTTTCCTAAAGGTAAGAAAAATCCCCATGTAGAACAGTGCTCTATAGTGTGCAATCCTGCTTTTATATATAAACACCAGATTCAAATTTCTTTACCAGCCCTATAGCACTCCTAAATAATTTACCTTTCAAAAACATGAAAGTAAGTAAAGTTTTCACTTTGTTTCTCATAATAATGTCCATAATTTCTGCTATCAAAAAGAAAATCACGGTTCTTTTGCCCATTTTTTACTCTCATTTTTAAGCATTGTACGGTAGTTAAGGCAAAAGACAAAATGTCCTTAAAACATTTAATTTATCCAGGATTTAATGCTACTAGAAGCACTCAACAAAGTATTCCATAAACTTTATGTCTTCTAGAAATCAGCTACTTGTGGAAGTTTATATTAGAGATTATTTTAAAATGGAGTTGAAGGGTGCAGTGATGTAAGGGAATACATTATCTGTACAAACATATTTTATGTGTTATTATCCAGGAGTGCTGCTCTGACAAAAATAACCTAAGAGAACTCTGGGGGATCCTACCTTAGTACAAATATAGTATGTATATATTTTCTCATATAAATCTAAAGCAGATATTGCAGAAGAAATTGAAATATGATCCATGCAGACAGCAAAATAAAAGATTTTATGGTAAATGAGGGGAATGAGGCATTTGTGGCAGAAAAAAATATGCACAAAAGAAAGACAGATTTTTTTCCAAAGTGATTTTTTTCTTAATTGATTTTACTTTTTGCTTTGAAAACAAATTGTCTTCAAAATTTAGTTTTTATCATTTATAGAAAAGTTTTAAATTTAGCATTTCAAAGCATAATAGCACTAAACTTATTGCTGAGAAAATAAACAAGTAAAAAACAGATAAACTAATGGTATTACTACAAAAGCTTTATAATATTTTGTTTTGTTTTGTTTTTTATCATGAAGTATTTCATGTGGATCAACCCCACAGACAAAAGCAGAGGGAGAACATAAACAAACCAAGTGGAAAGTGCTCCTGGCGGCAGATGAGCACAGCAGAGACAACTCCCTGTCACTGGAGGCACTTTTTGTTTTTACAACCTCTTTATTTATTTTTCCTCGATAGAAAACTATTTCAAGAGTTATTAGGGAGTTTCAGAACTTTATAGGAAATGGTGATCACAGGTCCCTGGTACAAATGGGACCATGGGAGTTGTAGATCACATGAATTTCATGAAGATGAGGACTAACCTGACACTGGAGAGGATGGCAGAGATTCTGTGGGAATGAAAGCATGGCCTGAAATCTCCCATAATGAATAAAATCTATAAATTGCCGCCAATATCTGGTTCAAAAGAAACCACTTTTACTACAAGCAATCAATTCCAATTCATTTGTTCAGCATGAGACCTGTGTTTGGCCTCAGTCCTGTGGTAAAGTTTGGAGTAAACCATTCAAACGTGAACCTATATTGATTGACACAGAACATCTCCTTTTTTATTCCCAAAAAAGATGAAGGAAAACATATCATATCACCTTTTAAATAACACCAAATTTCTGATAACAAATTTGCACTGAAATATATTATACTGCTTCACAAAGGAACACCAAAAAAGCCCTACTTCCCAAAAAACATATTTGAATAGGAATAGGCATAAAAATCAGGAATGTAAAAGGTTTTTTTCCTTTTCCCAATTTTAAAAGTATTATAATGCTATTTCCTTAACCCAAAAAAGGGATATTAAATTGACTATTAATGTCTAATTGTCTTAAACTCTGTCAGATGCAAGTGTTTGGATTTGTAACTTTCCAAAAAAAGTACAGAACTGGATTTTAAAGCTGGCCTGGAGCTAAAAGGAGACTTACATGGCACTGAATATCCACACATCTCTCTAATGAGACTTTTTTACTGCACAATAAATCTTAAAACAGTTTGTATATGCACTGCAATTGCAGAATGACTCAAGCAGAATTAATCAAGTGTTATGGTAACCTCATTTTAAAGCACAGTCAAACATTTCTATCACTGTGCTTCATTTCTTACGAGTTCCTTTTAATAGGAAGGGCTTTAGGATGTCCCATGCACTGGCTTTCCTTATAAAAATGTCAACCCTCAGAGTGTACCTACATACCCAGGATTCTTTACTGTGTTTTCTGCTGCGTGCCAGGAGCTGACATCATTTCTGCTGTTTGAACAGCTGCTCCTCACCCAATTGCAGTTCAGAGGTGCAACCCAGGCCAAGACCCCTCTCTTCATGAAGAAAAAGAGCATGAGGAAACAGGATGGATCTCCAAACACCCCTGGCCCATCCCACAAGGGATAAACTCATTCAGTTAAAAGCTGCCTGCTGCTTTGCCAGTGCAGATTTCATCCCACACCTCTCAACACCAGTGTGATAACACAGAGTGATTTTCAATGGCTCAAAGATGGAATAGTGTGGTTTAAAAAAGCAGGTAGCTCAACACCCTAGTGGAAGTGGACTAGAACTGGGGGGGAAATAGTAAAATTTCCTTTGAGAAGAACATCAGGTAGTGTTCAGAGAAGGTTTAACCTGAGTAAATCTTTGGTTGTCCTGACTTTGGTGATTTTCAGCTTTTAAAGCCCTAATATAATTGTGTTTGTTGTCATCCAAGTACACAACATGGTTATAAACCAAAAAGGAATCATCCTGTCCTCATCCCAATCTCTAAATTCACTTCGACATGAGGTGAAAAAGATCAAGACTGAAACACCCAATAAGGAAATGAATACTCTCACCTACCAGAATCACATCTGCGAAGGGAAGAGTCCTGTGTTCAGATTTTTATAGATCTGAACCCTCAATCTTCCAAAGCCCTGGAGAACCAACATTTTCTGCTACATTAAGTTTGCTTTGAGATGTGTTGGTTTAAGCTGCATTTTGTCAAATGACATTTTTCTAAGGTTGGATTCTGCTCAGTTCAGTGTGGATCAGCAGAGCAGGGGCCTGAAGACAAACCAGACAAAGCTGCAAAGATGTGCCCTGTCAGGATACTGGGTTTCCTGCATGGAATTGTAAGCATTCCTTCATCTTTTCAACTCTCTATGCAGTGAAATGAAATATACTCATGTAAACACAAAACACAACTTCCTTCTACTCCTACTTGATGATAATGAAGCTCAGGAAACCCAGATGAAGCAAAGGACCCTGCCATGGTATTGCAGGGAATGAATTAAAATAAAAAGCATGGTGCAGATGAAGTATGCAATTCATTTTCAGCTCATAAATCCTGATTTTAAAGTGAAAAGGATACACAGAGGATGTATAAAAATTTAGTGGCTACGGTCCTTCTAGTGTCAAAAACATGTGCTTACATAAGAACACACACTTCTGGGGGAAAAAAGCAAAGCCATTAGATGGTAAGATGTTAGTAAATCAGCCTTGGGTCAACTCAGCCCCACGGTGCACCTGCACATGCATTTCACTGTGTTCCAAGGCCTCTCTGCCACACCACTCACTAAATCAATCCATGATTTACTGAACGAAGGAGCTCGGAGCAAGGAGTGAGTCACAATATTTATTTGAATTTCATTGACCCCTGGTGGGAATGAGGGAAGGGGTGGCACTGTCCAGTTCTGTGAGTGCAGTGTTTTCTTCTCCCATGCCAAGAAACTTTATTTTTACTGGGACAACTTCTGAGTTGGAGACATAAATAGCAAAACCAGTATTCCTGCTGGCCAACTCCTCAAGTGAGGATTGGATGGGGAGGAAGGAGATTTAGCTCAGCCTTGGCTGTCACCAGGCAACAAAAGAATAAACACAATGACACAGGGCTAGTGTAGAATGCAGTGATGTGTTTGGTGCCTTTAAATTCTATATTGATTACTCTGCATGCAAATAAATAAAATAAAAATATTTGTTTCTGCATAGGAGTGTGTGTGAAATCTAGTAAAGGTTTGTATTTTTATGTGTATGTTTAAACATTGCAAAAGATGATTTGACACAAGAGCAGAGGCAAAGACCAAATTTTAATTATGTCTTTTCTCTATGCCAAACATGACAAACATGATCAAGATGATGGAATTCCACCTCACAGCTCTTCCTGCTCATGAAGATGAGCTCTTTATGTTCACAGAACTGCTCCTCCGAGGTCTGTGAGCTCTGTAAACCCCTTGGATGTCCCATCACAGCCTCCAAAACTAGAGAGTGACTCCAGTTGCTAAGTTTGCTCTATTTACGTTCCTCATAGATTAGGAAAGCAGCAAAATTAAGTGAGTTATAATAGGAAATGGGATGTATTTATTTTCCTCCAGAGCAATCAGCAAAACAAATGTGGTGTTAATCACCCCTAAATATTCCTGCATAGCAAAAAAACCTAAAATAAAACAACATATCTGTGGATTGAGCTACAATGCATCTTGGTGCAATGTTGACTTTTCAATTAGCCCTTAAAAAAGTAAAGCAGTTGTTTTTTTTTTATAATGCCCCATAATATTTCAGATCCTGAGCTGGTCTAGAAACCAAACTTAATGATCTGCTGGACTCTTGAAAATCCCTGACCTCGGAACATTGAAGCCCAATGCAAATAATTTGTCAGGATTTGCAGCATCTGAATTGCTGCTTGGGTTATTCCAGTTTTAGCACCTGGGTCCATTTGAGCACACTGAGGCCTTTGGGTTGTGTCATGCTGCAGCAATGTTTTGGTAAGTGATGTTGAAAACGTACCAAGATGAATTACTCGTCTTTGGACACATTACCACCAAAATGGCCCAGCATTATGAGCAGCACTGCTGCATGGCCATGTGCAGAACTCTGCTCACTTGACAAATGGCCTTTAAAAACCTAAACAAGAATGTAAAACTCCTCACAGATGGTGCTGAGATCAGCAGCTAACACAGCTCAGGTGACAACTTGTCCCTGCTCCCTGCAGTAAAACCATCCAGGTTTCTAGGATGAGTGGGATCACAGAAAATAGAATATCCTGAGCTGGAAGGGACCCACAGGCTCATTGAATCTATCCCCTGGCCCTGCACAGACACCCCAACAATCCCACCCTGTGCATCCCTGGCACTGCTGTCCAAATGCTCCTGGAGCTCTGTGGGGCTGTGTCCATTCCCTAGGGAGCCTGGGCAGTGCCCAGCACCCTCTGGGGGAAGAACCTTTCCCTGATATTCCATTTAAACCTGCCCTGGCACTGCTCCAGCCGTTCCCTGGGTCCTGTCCCAGTCCCAAAGAGCAGAGATCAGTGCCTGCCCCTCTTGCTCTCACGAGGAAGATGTAGAGTATTGGGGCTGTTCTGTGAGAATTGTCAGTTGTGTTATTTTCCTGTGCACTGCAGGATCTACCAGCAAGACTAAAAATATCATCAAGAAAATTTCACTTCAGATTTTTGGGGGTTTTCTTTTAAGACTCTGAAGTACTTGTGAGGGTGTTACAAAACAATTCCTGCCCTGATCCTCTGTGTGCTGCAGGTTTGGGAATTCGGAGGATGGTTCTGCCCACTTGTGCAGCTGGCCCTACTCCTGAGCCAGTGACGTTATCAGAGTTAATAAACACAAATTTTATTTCTCTCTTCCATCTAATCACAGTCAGATTTGCAAGTCTGCTCTTAAAGGTTCCTTTCTAAACTCTTTCTGTGCAGTATTTTCTAGTGGAGATTTCAAGTTTTTATGTTGAAGAGACATATACTTCTGACTGCTAAATACAAGTGTGGTGATTGAAAGTTTATCTCATCCTTGCCTCATGTATTGACATTATCAATTATGTGAGGGATTCTATTGCCGTTAACTCACAGTTAAGCATGCTGTCTTCCAAATTTAGAAATAAAAAGCTAATATGGACTCTTGCAACAATTATTCAACTTCTTAATAAAAGCTGGATGTAGGGAAAGCACAGAAATAATTCAGTACCCTAAAGCATACAAGCAAAGAATTGAAGATCATTAATGATTTTTTCATGCCCATCTCTGGTCCAGAACAGTTCAACTGCTGTCAGAGAAGGAAATAATGTTTGGAAGTTTCCTGTTCTGAATCAGGTCACAGCAACTGCAAGCCAAACTGCACTTGCTGGGAACACCCTTCCAGACAGGAAGGATCTTGGCTAATGAATGCATCTGGGAGATATGGGTCTAATAAACTTGGCACATATTTGCTCTGTCTTGAAAAAAAAACCAGCAAGAGTAGGGATCTGGAAAAGTGGAGTTAGGAAAAGCCTGTCAGTGCTATGCACTAAACAAGATTTTATGACTGTTACCACATTTTCTCTACTCTATGGAACTTAACCATATGACAAATTCCTCAAATAACAGTGTTTTGCTTGGGAAAGAAATGAAAATTCAGGATTTAGTCACCACAACAGATCTAGACTTTGATATCTAGATTCAACTATCTGCAAAACTTTGTTGCTATGAGCAGTGTTTGAGGGTGCAACTTAGAAACCAACCTGTCAGAAATTATTAATATTATTATTATTAAACCACAGTATATTATACAAAGTGAGAATGATAGAACTATTTAGGGAACCAATCACAAACCCAGCAGAAAATTCAAACTCGACTCATATATTTTCTTACCAGTGTATCCTGCACTAATATTTTTCACAGAACATTGAATATCACATCCTTGACTGAGAAAAAAAAGAGTTGAGACATTAACAGTTTTCTGTTGAGCTTCAGAATCTCATTGTGGGCCCAGAGTTGTGGGCTTGTGTTGTACAGAATTGTATTGCTGGAGATCCAGTCCTCCTTTTTTTCCCATCTGCTTTTCCATGGATGTATTTATTTAAAGCCATGGGTGATTCCTAGGATGATTCTAGGATTCTACAGCAAGCAAAGAGAGGGAGAGGATTCTCATTTGAGCTGACTTCAAGCTGAGGAAAAAGATCCTCACAAAGAGCATCAGTCTCACAGTGACCTTCATAAAGTGAATTTAGGGAATGAACATTATCCCACTCTTCTCCAGGGACTTTCACAGCTGAGGCCTGCTGTGAAAGTAGTAAATTAATGAAATAGTAAAGAAATGTCTGCTCAGGTTCTCCCCTTCTAATTCCACCTGGGCCTGAACACATGGATCCCATCCACAGTTCTGCAGGGAAATATCTCACAGTTATCACACATTTCTTCTCTGAGCCTGCATCTCCTGAATTCTGATTTTCTACACTTGATCACACTTCCCAGTAGTTAATCCCCACACAAACCAGAAGCCGTTGTCCCTCATGGTGTGCTTTTCTAAAATACCAAAAATATTTCCTATCAAAGTAGCCCCAAATTCTTGTGTGCTCTAAGATAGCTTTGGTTTATATGCCAAGCATCACATTACTCCACACTTTCACATCCATCACAAGCAGCTGTCAGTACAGCCTGAGCTGTACTCTTCATTTACTGTTACTAAGTTTTAACTGGAATGTGGGGAAAAAATGGTTTTTAAAACAGGAGGGTAAAAATGGTATAGCTGAGACTGCAATAAGGATGACATTGTATCTCTAGGTGCTTTAGTGAAGAATTTTATGATTTCATAAAACTATGAAAGCTCACTAAAAGACACGTAGAATCCTTAAACACTCCAATATAACTTCATCTCTTATATACATATACATATATATATATATATAATGGATACATGTGTTTCCATATATGATATGAAATATCAGATCTCATTACACTTAAAAATATAGTCGTCCTCTAAATGACAAGTCCATTTAAACACCTAGACCCAGGAATAATGCAGTTTTCAAACAAGTTTATGTACTTTTTGTGATGAAACAGTTTCCAATCAAAGGCAAGAGCTCCCTCTAGACAAAAGTTTGGGAATTTTTTCCAGCCTGCATTTTAAGTGCACTTTGAAGAAAACAAAATAAAGGTAACGGATGAGGGAAGCACACAAGTTGTCACTCTTCTGAGAAACACTGGACTCTGCACCAAGGACTGACGTTGTGAAAGAATCAATGGTTTGTGTAAGAAAAAAAAAATCAGCACATTTAGCATTTTGAAGTGATTTTTTTCATGTTACATGGAGTTAAACAGGTCTTCTCCTAAAACTAAGGGCTCCTTATTCCTTTTAACTCAGATTTCAGCCCAGAATTAGAACTGCTACAGTCCTTCCCCAGGATTTCTCTATACTTAGCACTGAAATGTTCAGGTTGGAAAGCACAGCTCAGTTTGGGGGTGACATGCCAGTGGCAGAGTGACACAACGTGCCCTTCAATAGGCAAATGGTAGAAATTGGCTTATTTCTTCTAAAGAGGCAGAGACTGAGAAGAAACACGGCACAACATTTTAATTACCTAGGGTAGCGGTTTTGGAGAAACCTTAATTTGTTTCATTTGAATTTAAAGACTTCCAGCTATGCCAGGAATTGCCTGGATAAAGCTGCCTCAGTGCAAGAGTCCCTTAGGACTCTCCTTTATTGGATCCCACACAAACTTCTTGATGTCCACAACTTTGTAACAACATCACATCCCCTTGGAGGAGAACCTAAATATTTCCTACAATTTCTAGATTCTTTCAGAGTAGAAACTTGCTGATTATTCCTTTCTCTGCACAGAATGTGGTGTTTATTTCTAATTAATAATGCTTTTCTCTTCTCCAGGACATTTTTTAGGGGTCATTTTGAGCTCTTTATGTCAACCAATGTGCTTACATTTCTGTTAGGAACATTGTCCACCAGCTGTTGGACTCCCTTCTCTCCTTTACTATTCTCCACAACAATAGGATTGAAGATGTGCCTCCAAATTCTTAAGAGGAAGATGAAAAGGCTCAATCAACTTCAAATATGCAGATCTGTGTTCTCCAACTTATTCCTTCCCTATCTGATAATGAAACCTTGCTCTGCACCAGTGGTATTAACTTCATAATCCTCTTCACTCCACTTTTGCTGAAGACATTCAATATGTCAGGCCCTTAATGATCTTTAGTACTTTAATTTGGACTGAATATCAAGCTACTCCTTTTTGGGAATACAAGAAATATTTCCTATAACCATGTCCAGAAATACAATTTTTAACATGCGCTATTGTTTATTATTTGCATTTTGGATTGCACAACTGGGCAATTTCCAGTGAACTCTTCAGTGCTGACATATTTTACCAAAAAACAGCAGTTTCCAGAAACCAGAGGAGAAATACTAATATCAACTTACAAGCTCATTTCAGGGAATTCTAGACAAGAATTAAAGCATCCATCAATGATCACAGAGTGATTTACATGCCTTCATCAAAGCTGAGGGAATCAGAGTGATTTGAAGAAAATTTATTGTCAAGCAAAACTAGTTTAGTTCTGATCACTGAAAAGTTTCGGCTGTTTTAATTTAGGCTGCCTCTAAGCCATATATTCATCTGGCTCAATAATGTGCAAAACACAAGCATTGCAGCTCCCTCTATCAAAAAGGAAGCTTTGGATAAGGATGAGATTTCTGTTCATGAGCAGGAATAAATCTTCACTTTACCTCATTGTTTTCTACATACTGAAATCAAAATGGATTAATATTGCTGCCAGAAATTTTGCCCACCAAAATTTTGCTCATTTTGTGGTAATGACTGTCAATATTTTTCCATGTTTATGGTCTTACTTTACAGCAAAATATTTCTCTACCACAACCACCCCTCCAGTTTAGCTACAGAGGAAGTTCTGGTAATAGAGGGTATTTTGGACCCTATTTATGACCCCCAGAAGACTCTGACCTGCAAAACAGTGCACTGGGAACGTTCAGGGTCAGCACTTAAATGAGGAAGTAAGAATAAAGTGCTCAAGGGACTGTTCATAGAACTTCAGGGTACGGATTTGTAGCTGAAGAGCCGAAAGTTGGGCATCTCTGAATTGCACAAAAGCAAACTGTACACAAAAATTAAACCCTTTCAGCTGGTGAAAAGACATTAATTTACTGAGCCCAGAGAAAAGATTGGCAAAAACCCCCAGAAGCACAAGGAGATGGTTCTGGTTAACAGACAGCAGGAATGCACTGACATGCAAGCCAGCAATTACAACCCAAAATATCCACATGCCTGCCAAAAAATGATGTCAGGCTTTGGTGCTTGGTACATATCAAAATACCCCTGCTACCAGAAACAGAGGCACGTACGTGTGAGTTTTAGATGAATTTCCCAACTTAATAGGGCCACACACCTTGAAAATGGGAAAATTAATGGTCAGCATCACAGCATACATTTATGTGCAGTAAAATTCTGTTTAAAATGTTAAACACAGATTAGAGTTTGGCCTTTTTATTTGCTTTTACACACCTGGAAAAGATTAATAAGCATTTAGTTTCCATTTTGTGGAGAAAAAAAAAATCCTCCTACTTCAAGTAAAGACTTTGTAACAGATTATGTAGAATAGGGAATACTTTTAACAATACAGCATTATTAATAAGACACATCTCTCTTGTTATGAAAAGTTTAAGGGGCAGAGGAATTCCCTCAATATAAATAATGTGAGGAGGTTAAAATGATTTTAAAACATGAGGAGCCATCAAGACATTGTTGCTGGAGGATCCCTGAGAAATATACTAAATTCAAATGGGGGTTTTAAAAATTATGTGGGTATTTTTTTTCTTCCCAAGCAGGGTCTCAGCTCTCATTTGCTTTTTCCTAAATGTTCTGAGAATGGCTGGCTCTAAATACTCCTGTCTTACGGCTCCTGAATGGATATCAGAGCTTAAAACCCAGAAATTTCCCTAATATGGTTTTGATAGCATAGGCCCAAACCAAGGCATGCTTTAATCTTTGAAATCTTTCTGTATATTTAAAAGGAATTTTACCTAAGCCTGATAAGCAAACCCAAGCAGTCTCTTCACATGCAATTTCAGCTGCCTCGATGGAGAGATAAAAATGGGGAGGTAGGAATCAGCTCATTCAAGAGACAATGGGCTGCAGACGTAAGACAAACACTAATCCAAAATGCAGCAACGTAGTGGAAAGTCATAATAGATCCTGAATAACTTCCTTTTCCTCCCACACATCCAGGAGCTGAGAAAATATTGAAGGAAAGATGAGAAAATTCACAGTCATTTCTCTGGAGTGTGGAGCCAAGGCTGTCTGCCCCTTGTCTCCCTCCTCCCAGTGGAAAAAAGCTCTGTGACCATCTCCTCTGCAGAACTGGGGAGCATGAATCACTGTGCTGTTGAATTTCTAAAGGGTTGCCAGCTTTGTGATTCTTTTACTGCCTGCCTCCAGCAATTCCTGTACCTGTGAGAGAGCAGGAAACAACAGTGCTGCAACTGCAAGTGACTTATACAAGAGTCAGGGCTTAGCTGGGAAAAGAAAGCAGCCCATTCCTACATAGTTTATGAAGTAATTTAGGATCCCAACCACATATCTCTGCTGCAAAGAGCAGCCTCCTACAAGAAAAGGAAGTAGATTATGCCCTAGTCTGCCACAGACTGGATTTCAGAGAGGGTAAACTCATAAACAATGAAAGAGGCGCTACCTTCCTTCACCACCTGTCCCTGCTGTGTTTGTACTCCTTGTTGAAACATTGCACCTCACAGTGTACTCACCTCCTGGCTGTGTTGCAAGTCCCATAAAGTAATAAGGAGCAAATACTAATTAAAAAAAGTGGTTTTCAGAAACACGATAATGACTTTCAAACACAGGATGGTGACACAAATTGCAAAAATAGGACTCTCCCTTTTTCAAAACCCTGTACTGAGCATCTTTTTCCTAAGTGGCTCTGCAGGCAGTGACGTGGAGCTAAGAATGGAAATAGCCACAATTGTGGTTACAGCTGTGCAAGCCCTTCCCAATCCTGTTCACAAGGAAACCTGCTGGATTTCCGGGGGATGAGCCTCATTCACACTCCTCAAGGCAAAACTTGAGTATACAGGGACCCCTTGGTGGAGTCACCTCGATGTGAGAACTGCCATGGAATTTTTATGTGTAATTCTGCCAGAAAAAAAAAGAGGATTGGGGTTCAAACGATCTAGGGAAGGGAAAATTGGGGAAAACACCAAAGACTTTTGGTCAGCTCCACAGAAAGTAGATGAGCAGCCTTTGAACTGTGGATTTGCATTTAGGATGTGCTCAAACACAGCTCATTGGAATATGCTGGAACTCATAATACATCCTTATGAAATCTGAGCTTCTAAAAACTGGTGAATGTCATGCAGATTTTCCCAGGGAACTTTTGTTCTATCTCAGGAAAAGGGACATCCTTTCCACCCTCAATGAGCTGTACCAACATCCCACATCCTCTCCTCATAAAAAATCCCAGAGTGGGGAAACACTACACCTAGAGTAGGAAATTAAATCATGCCCAGGCATATTCCTGGGCACTGGTGATGTGTTCGTGGAATTAAACTGCAGGACCAGCCAGTGACTTTTTGCCCTTCACTCTCCCAAATGACTCCTGATTTAGGCAGGGCACATTCAAAGGCTCAAAGAAATCAGCTTTTTCCATTTCAGAAAAGACAGGGTGGAATAACCTGTGTGAAGCTGAGGTCTGAACAGCCACCTAAGAACTTTACTGCCTCGTGCAATTCCATGTGTAGGTCAAATATCCCCACAGTTGTAAAATCCTGCATTATTATCTTTGCATGACAGGTGGGAAATTGATAATCTAAAAGACAGATTAGCAGGGAACATTTCACCCTGAAATAGCCTAGTAAATCTAAGAGGTTGGCCAAGGCTGGACAGGAAGAGAAGTGATGAAGTAGGTTACTGGACAAGGATGTCCTAAGTGTTTTATTGTCACTATGATCAATGGATTGTCCTCCCTTCCTTTCAATGCCATTGCCATTATGGTGTGCAAAAAGTTTATATTCTGCAGAGACTCTGCAAACAAATGAAAAGAGACAAATCTAGCAAGAATTGAAAATCAAGAGGTGTGCTTCTGAAAAATATGGGGTTTTCATCTGTTTGATTATGCAAATTATAATGGTAATCAGAATGTAGGTTATTTAAACCCTACATAGGAGTGAAAGCAAAGATATTTGTTTTAGAGCAGCTAAGGTAAATAAGAATAATAACTGAAGAAATACCTTGTGCACCTGCTGATCTCACATAACAGATGTCCTGATTTTGATACAATAGCAAAAAGAAGCAGGTTTAACATAGTGTAATATTCCTCAGGTTATCTCAGGTTTACAAAATAAAAAGGTTAATGATGGGCAAAAACCTTCATCAGACTTTTCTGCATTCCCAGAGTTTCAGAAAATGACAATTTATAGTGAATTAGAAAGAAATCAATAGTACAAGTAGTAACTAAATGCTAATCTGCTGGCTTGGAGGATCTGGATAGTTCTCCAAAAGGAGTATCAGAAGTAATAGAAAAAAATATTAATTTGTTATCATGTTCAGTTATCTAGGGAGCTACACAAATCACATTCCCATGCAGCACCTACAAGGAGTGGAACTGCAGAACAACAAACTGAGCCTCACTCAGCTTTGGAACCACACAAGATTTTAAGTTTGGCCATTTCTTTGGCAATTTAAGAATGTTAGGTAAAGATATCCCTTGAATAAGAATGTATAGAGCATGTACACATCAGGATCCAGTGTTTGCAATCCTAATTTCACATATATCAGGAAAAAAATGCCTAGAAAATTTCCAGTATATACTATAATTTCCTGGCAAATTGATAATGAACGTGCTGAAGAGCAATGACAGGACCATCCCAATGAAATGCTTTAATCCTGTATTTAATCTGCATTTCCTGTACCATTACTTTTGAATGGTATTAATTTCTAATTATAACTCAGTCAAGAAGAGGAGACAGAGTACCCTTGTTAAAAATTGTGCATAAGAACAGATATATAACAGGCATTTTGGGTTTTACTAAACTAACAGGGAGACCTACCCAAGTTATCAAACACATGGGGTTTATTTCTAAACAGCAAAGACAACTTAAAGAATTTTGGAAGACTTTCCAAAGGGCTGAAAAACACAAATTCATCGTGAAGAACCAACAAGACCACTTAAAACTTCATTTGATCACAATAAATTGATGCCAAAAACTTCAACAGTAACACAGAACATGCAAATCTCTCTCTGCACAACAAGGCAAAAGGCATTCAAGAAGGAGGGAGGCTGGAGAAGGGAGATACTTTAATAAATTTCCCCCCTTGCTTTCTGCACCCTGATTTTACCAGTGCCACCCTCTCCAATCTTGGCAGATATGTGCTCTGAGAGTCCCTCTGTCCACCCTCCTCAAGCCAAAAGTAAAATATGCCTTTGAGAATGAAATCTCTCTGAAATCGAGAGGGTTGCCTCTATTTAAAGTTAACAGCTGGTGAGTAGTAGCACGGCAATCACATCTTGATCATGGTATTTATTTTTTGCTACATGAGTCTCACAAAGTTAAACTGTATAGTTTATTGCTTGATTAATCATCTAACACTCTCATAATTTATCTTATTTTCTATCAGAGTACATTGTATTCGTGTGTTCAAACCTTTCTTATCCACGTTTCTGCATGGTTCAAAATTTAGTCATATCACTAGTAGACATTTATGGAATTTTACTTATTCAACGCTGAATCCCCCTTACAATTCTGGTGCTCTGCTGCCTCATTTCATGATTCTCAACAGCCTGTGTGGCTTCTGGTGGATTATTGGTTTTTCTGTTTCTGGGGAGAATTTTTTTGGGAAGAGAGATTCCTCTAACTTAATATTTAAAATAATATTGGCTATTTTACAATCCTTCAAGCAATTCTGAAGTTTTCAACCAGTTAATTTTAATAGCTCTTTCTTAATTCCATTTTTCATTACTCCTGCTGTCTTCCTTGTATAGTATGACTTATGCTAAGCAATATTTACTTAAACTCCTGCCACTAGATATCTTGTAAACATGGACAGAACATTTGTTATTCATCTCACAGGAATTTCAAAATAAGGATTTATATTAAATGGCCATTTAAATAATACTACATGAATCCAGGAGCATCTTCCAAGAACTCTATGGACAAACAGATTTATAAGGTGAAAACTGGAAAGCACAATGCACCTCTTACAGCCAAAAATTCTGTTTCAAATCAGATGGATGCAGGAATCTCATTCATATGCCAATAATCTTTTTATTGCCATAGTTAAGACTTGTGTCTCTCCCGTTTACAGTTGAGAGCTCTAGATTTCAAATCTCTATTTTGGTCCTCTCCTACTTCTTTTTGATTTTAAATGTCCTCATGGTTCCATCACTGCTGCCATATTCAACTTTTATTTTACAATTATATTGTTTTTTTGCTGTAGCTGTGACTCCTGGCTGCAAGCCAAGAAGGGATGGAAAGTGCAGAGGTGGCACTTTCTGATATTGCTGGCAATGGCTGAACTTTCTGAGGGCCAGGTACAGACCTAGGATTTGACTGGGTTTTTGAAGAAAATACTGTGTTAATATTGTTGTCTTAAAGATTCTCTCTCTTACCCTCCATAAAATTTTTGACCTTTTAATATCTATATGGATATAATAAATTTCTCTTTTTGTATCTTTAATATACAGAAATTCTTCTAAATACTAACTCTGTATTATTCCCTATGATTTCAAACTTGCACACTGGTTCAAAGTCACCCCTGTAGATACTTGCTATTATTTCCAGTCTGTTATTTTGATGGATAAACTGATCCCCCCACTGATCCCCCTCAATGGAGAAAATCAATAGCCATAAACCCCAAAAGACTGAATTTGAAGGTTGAACAGCAATTGAATTGGACATTTGGACTCCAATAGAATTTATGAAGTCATTCATGGTGTCTTCAAACCAGCAGATCATAAAATCAGAATCTTATGGTTTCACTCAGAGCTTTGGGCTCATATTAAGAGGTATTCATATTAATACCTATTCATGTTATATGTACATAACTCTTATTGAAGTCCAAATGGCTAAGCCTTTCTGAAACCTCAGAGCACTAATCCAGGAACATGTAATAAAAATCCTGGACCTATATTTCCCTTGGAGAATTCAGCTTTGGTTTGTGCCTCTGATTCTTTTCCTTTTGAATAGGTATTAGTAAACATATTGGACTCTTTTCAAGGTTTTTCACATTTTCTCCCTTTCTTTCACAGCATCTCAGACTGGAGGAGGTTGAAAGGCACCTCTGGAGATCTTCTCCCATCAGAAAAGATTCCACAGGCCTAATTCCCATTTGCCTTTTTAATACCTCCACAAATGCAAACTCCAGTAGCTCTCTGGGGAATCTCTTTGAGTGTTTGTCTTCTCTTACAGTAAAATAGGGCTTGGTTTTGTTTAGAGGAAATCTCTGTGCTTCAGTTTGCATCCATTGCCTCATTCATCCCCTGTCTCTGGCAGGGTTGAGCTCTCATTCCCTCATGCTCATTCCCATATTTATCCCCATGCAGAATGTAATTTTTGAGGAACTTTTCTAGGCTCATTCCTCTAAGCCCACATGTACTGGGAGGACCAGAAATGAACATTTCACTCCAGGTAACTCTTTTCACCATGGCAATAATTGTGTTGGCAGCAGTTCATGTTCCTGATAAGGTTATTCTAATTCTTTGTATTCCTGTGGAACCAACGGTCCTGACTGGTTCACTGCTGCTTGAAGGGAGAAACACTCCTTAATTTAGTAGTTAGACATTCTTATTCCTCTCTACATCAAGATCCCAGTGTTCAACTCCAAACATGCAAGTGTAGGCAAAATATGCTTTTATCTATAGAAAAATAGGGTGTAGTCTGGAGAAGTTGAGTAATCCACTGATGATCAGTCTTGGCTACAGGGATGAATATTTATTGTTTTCCCTTAATAATAGTTTTTAGATAATCTCCTTCTTGCTTTTGATGATTTAGATCTAAAAAGAACTCAACTGCTTTCAGTTCTCTTATTAATGATGGTCAACAGTTGTTTCAAAAATAATTCCATTACTTTACTCAGTTCTGTGATTATGGACACCCTGTTCATACACCTCAAAAAAATTCCCCTTTTCTCAGTGGGAGTTTTCACATGACTAAAATAAACACTGGTGAATCAGAGCTCCTCTCCTCAGTCTGCACAGTTGTTGATATGTTCAGTCTATACAGAAAGTATTTTAATTATGAAGTTTAAGTCCTGCCTTTCCAGAATTCAGTGCTGCACTTAGATGCTTGTGTTTCTTAATATATAATTGTTAAAATCACCTGTTTTCCACAGAGATAAAACAATTCCATATTGCCATCTTGTTTAGATAATTGGGAGTTTTCCAACAAGGATCTATCCATGAACTCTGCAGATTATTAAGGCTGGTTTTGACAGTCCTGTGCCCTTTAAAATCCTCACCTCCTCACCTAGACACTGTTCCCTCACAGAACCTGTAACCAAAAGTAAAATTAAAACTGCTGTTTCCTATCTCACCTGATATCTCAGTTTCTTTTCCCTCTCAGTAGAAAGTTCAGGAGAGATAAACATCTCTCAAAAATATTCATGCAGAAGCAAAACAAAAAAAATCTCTGGCCATCATATATCTCCACAAATTCCTTTTATTTTCTGCCAAATAAAGGACATCATGTAAGGGTGTGTTTCAGTACCACAGCCTCTGCAGGAGGAGAACTCCTCAAGATGAGTCAAAAACTTTGGAAACTTTTTGAAAGATTTCCAAAAATAAAAGAGTCAGAGCAACAGTAGCATTCAGGTAGGTCTTGCCTGCTCTCCTGCCTACTGTAAACATGATTACACAGATACCGGTTCAATATCTTTTTTTTTAATTAAGTATTTAGAAAGCTCAGCACAGCTCTTTGGCTGGAGAGCTTATTACCACTTAGTACTAATGAAGGAAAGCTTCTTTTAATTTTAATTAGGGTTTGGTTTGGGTCTTTTAGTAGTTTTTTTTTTTTTGTTTTACACTAAGATGCGTATCTCTTAATTTTAAACACACGAGGTCCTTAAATATCTGCTTTGTTTTAAGCAGGTACTTAGAGGTTTTCTCAAATAAGACCAGCTCCTAAATGATTAAACACATGCCAAAATAAACTCTGAAATTTGTAAGCTGGAATTGTGTATTTGGTTTGGCTTTTCAGCAGAGCGCACTGAATGAAGAGAACGCTTCTCCTTTTTTGGTTCCACCCAAGTTCCACTGCCCAGCACCTGAGGACAGAGCTGCTTCACTTCTCTCATCAGCTCTCCCAAAGGATTTTTCTGGACACTCCTCATCTCCTGCTTTGCTACCCCAGCCAAAACTTCCTATGGAGAGACGGACTCCTTACACCACACATGGATTTTTCCCTTCCACTGTGGATGAAAGGCCTTGTTAGGCCTGCCTTTAGCTGCAAAACCAACATTTTGGGTTTGAAGTAAGGAGAGGATGATGAAAGAGCCAGGTTTTGATAAAAGGGAATGATGATTGTTATTTTCAGCCTTCCTGGGCTGGTTTTTCAAGATTCCACAAAGGAGTATGGAATGCCTGCCAGGGCTGGTCAGATCCTATTAGGCAGACACTGGAGATCTCTGCATTTCCTTGCTACCTACACTTCTTGCTATTTAAAGCTCCTGAAAGATTTAAGAGCAGGAATGGGACAGGATGATGATTTCTATCTCCATATATTTCTCACCTCTTTCTTTGCAGTTGTGCAGATTTTAGTTGTAGTGGCTGCTGTGAAGACAACATTTTATTTGGGATTTTTTTAAAACTATTAACCATGTCACTAAAATGCATTCAGACCCACTTTTCCCAATATTGACTCACTGCAGCTCAAAAATATTTTAATATCTATAAAGCACATCAAACTTAAATAAAACAAAAATTGAATAAAGATGTAAAAGAAAGAAACAAAATCATACCAATGAAATTAAGCCTTAATTCCTCATTAATTATTTCATGAGTATTAATCCCAGAAATTCTCTTCACACTGTCTCAATTCCAAATACAGGTAATTTATTTTACCAATATTTTAATGTTATAAAAATATTAAAAGTTGGTTTTTTGGAAGATGTAGCTTTGCTTGGACTACAATCCCCAAGGAGACCAAAAAGGTTGAGAGAAAAAGGGGTGGCAAGTACTGAGGAAAGATGATCACTGATTTAACTTCCAAAAGCTGTGAGTAAGAAAAATCTGTCTAACCCATCTCTCTTTACAAAGAATTGTTCAAGAAAATAACTGCTGGTATTAGCAACAGAGTTTTTAATGCAGTAAAACCAAAATAAACTAAAGAAAAAAATATAATTAAATTGAAAGATGCAAAACTCATACAAATATTTGTGATGGAAAAATGTTGCTTAGGACAATTTTTATGGCATTTCACTTCTGCTTTGTGATAGAAAAAGCACCTGCAGGCCCCAGATCTGATCATTAAGTACCATGTGTGTGGTGGATAGAGGATAATGGAAAAGAGTTAAGGGAAAAGGTTATTCATACTGCCTTGGATTGGATCAAAAGATAATAGAAAATACTGTGGTAAAAGAGCAATCAACAACTATATTCTGGGAAAAGGCTAAAGAACACAAACGTCAAAAAAAGAGAAAAAAACCAAAAACTAAGAGAGAGAACTGGGAATTCTGTCAGTGTTAGCTTGGAGGAAAGTGAAAATGTGGAAGTGGTCAAGACACCATGAGGTTACAACTCTCTGGAAGCATTGCTGCTTTGGCCTCCTTCCCTTGTCAAGGGCCTTTTCTCTTCCAGAGTGAGGGAACTCCTCCCTGCTCCCAGTCTGCGGCTTTGGACCGAGCCCTTCCAAGGAAATGCTCAGCCTGAGCTGCTGCTCTGAAACCCTGCAGGGAGGAGAGGATCTGTGCCTCACTTTGCTGTGTTCCTGCCATGAAGCTTCCCAGCCAGTAGCCACCCTTCTGCCGAGTGCAAATTACAGCAGTCTCAAACCAGAACTGGTTTATACTGGTGTCCTGTTAAATGTTGCAGGAAACAGCTGGAAAACAACCCACTAAAGCTTTGTCTTGTTCCTGTTGCTGCCTGATTCTCTCTCCCTCATCTTTCTGCCCAGAGCCAGGAGTGCTTTTAGACCCAGCTGCTCTCTGGAGTTCAGCAATGACATTGATTTCTTCCTGGAATTATGTAAAAACTCTAAATGTTCCCCTTATATAACATAAAGAAACTTCAGTGTTACAGTTCTAAGGTTACTTGTAACCAGAAAAAAGTGTCATCTCCCAGCTACCAGGCATCTTGGAAGTTTCCTGAAATTCCAGCCAGAAGGAGAGCCATGCATAGAATTTTTTTTCAAAGTTCTGACTTGTGGTTGCAGTCAGGGAAAAGACAGAAAAATAAGTGAATAAAAAGGAAAACAGCGACTGCATTTGCAAATAGAGCTGTTTTTTAAACCTCAGCCATGGAAGCTGAGAGGGCATTTCAGTGGCACTTTGGCTACCTATGCACAGATCCCCAAAGAAACCATTTGTGTCACCCATTTTCCAAATACCAGTATTTATAAAGTGGGAAGTGATTTACTGAGGATTAATTGCTTATATACCACTTGAAAAACTGGACATAATTTTGATTCAGATAAAAATGCTTCGATTCAGATAAAATGATTCAATTCAGAACTGCCACAATTGCTTCCCACTGCTCACCCAAAGAGTGATTTGTTGTTGCCATCACTTCCAGATTTTCTAATTATTTCTTTGTAACATAAAATTATGGACAGTTTCTTATCCAGGCAGATTTCTAAAACCCCAAGCAAGCCAATGTTGGTTGGTATGAGTAGTTCACATGATCTAAATCATTTGAGGGTGTTTTTTTCTGGTTTATTTGCCAGAGATAGAGATTTCTCTCTGACAGTTTGCCTGGACATAAAAAGAGGATAAGGAATTATGCACATATATAAGTGTAGCCAATGTCAGAGCCAATATTTACACTGAAAAGGAATTGAGAAACTGGCAATAATGTAAAGGTTCACCAAATTAGAGTTAAGTTTCTATTACCACACAAAAGGTAATGTCCCTAAAGGTTTTTTTCCCCCTTTTTATTTTCATGGTCATAGATAAGCCAATGCATTCACATAAGAAATTAATTCAATTTTTTTAATAAATGGTGCACTCAGTGTAATTAACCTGCATGTCTGTGGTGGCCAAATATACAACAGTAAAAAATGTGGCTTTGATTCTAGTTACAGACACAGGATATGGTCTGTCTAGACCATCAAATAATGCACCTCTAAAGTGAAAGTTTTACATGTGAGATTGCATCTCTGAAATGAGAACTGCTGCAGGAGTATTGGCCAGAGAAGGGAAAAACTAGATTCTTTTAAACTGTCATGTTATTTTACCAACCTACTCTTCCAGCAAGACCATTGGAAACCTTAATTAGCTCTCTACTGGATATGACAGCTTTCCATAGAACATAAAAATCAGGTGCCACCTCCCTTTCTCTAACACCCTGGAAAAATGCGTATTTTTTATTTCATTACATGACCAAATTCAAAGAAAGCAACAAAGACAAGAAAAGGAAATGTAATGATCCAATACAAAGCTTTATAAATAATGACAAAGTTATTAACTTGCAGATTCAAGTTCATATGGTATTTCAAATGATAATATTTTTCTAATTTTTCTGTTATCTCTGAATGATTTCAACAATCAAGCATGGATTCAGATTCCCTGACTCTTGGGTTGGGATATGTCAGAAATGTGATTAAAATATTAAATTTAAAGACTCGTTTTATTTTCTGCATTTGTACTGCAGGATCATGAGGAAAAACCTCTTGTCCCCAGAAGTGCAGCTGATGCCTAAAGGAAGCAAAATACACCCAAAGAATCAGAATTCAGGCAATAAAAAGCCAGGAATTCTCTTAAAACCCTGCACTCCCTTCAACATCCTTGTCTTTTATCTTCTGCATCAGGGAAAAATCAGGACAGGTAGACTTGAGAAAGTGTTTATTTAAATGGTGCCCTCACTGATCCTGTGGCCAAGACATTAACCTGGAGAGGGATCTGTATGGCTACAAGAATTTTTAGTTGTAGAATCTATTCATTTGGGTCTACAATAAACATGCTCTCAATGCAAATATCACCTGGAGTCTGGCCTGCCCATGGCACTAAAATAAACCTGAAAATCTCTGGGAGGATGTCTGGTGTGGTAAGGGGAGGGGCTCAGTAGGATCTACAGCTCTTCTGAGGGAAAAGAGCGAGCACCTGCCTGTCAAAGGCACAACTGGCTCAAAAAGGGAAAAGAGGAGCAGGTCTGAGGCAGGAATGCTGCAGAGGGGCTGCCTGGGAGAATGGGAGGGTGAGCCAGGAGCAGCAGGCACGGAACACGTGAGCTCCTGTGTGTGTCCTGGCAGCAGAGCGAGCAACAGCAAAGCTCTGCACTCAGAGAGCCAAGGGTAGGAGCTGCCAAAGATCCTGGCAGATGTGTCCAGCAGCAGAGCCGCCTCTCAAAGCCTGCCTTGGATCTGACAAGGCCAGAAAAAAGCTGCAACTCTCTGCCACTTTCAGTCTTTGCATTTTCTCTGTTTTAACCAATGACGGCCTAAACCCACTGATCTTCAACACCTTCAGAATGGGGTTTTGGATACTCACATCGAGTCAAGACATCTGATTTTCAGCAGTCTCTCCACCTCTAAATACAAGACAACGTGCATCCTGTGGAGATGATACATGCACTTGATGCAAGAATAACCAATTCATACTTGAGGAGAAAAGGAGGTTTGGAACACATCTCATGTCTCACACTGCCAAAAAAAAAGCTCTTTCTTTAAGGCACACCAATTATGAAATGGTTTAGACACAGCTGCCATTATTATTAAATTATTTTAAAATATAGTTTTATTTTCAATCATTTTTCTACTCAATCTTTTCTCATTGTGAAAATTGAGGTGTTTCAGGACCATGTATGGCTATATTTTGCAGTAAATCAAATAGACCACAAGAAATTGAAAGAAATGGAAAGTTATTAAATAAATACTGATATTTAATGAAGAGGAGGGGGAGAAATTTCCTTCACCTTTAAGTGATTTACAGAAACTATTTTCTGGCAAGCCATTTTGGCTCAATCCCCCCACTGGATATCAGAATCAGTAACAGACTGGATGTCTACCATGGGTCTTCACGAGCTCAGTGAATTCCTCTTGAAAATTTGGAGGAAACACAAGAAAAGCATCCAAAGTAAAAGCCCTTATTTTTTGTTTTTGATGCCTGTAAAAATTAGAGGCTCCTACTCAAGAAAACATTGGTTTGTGATCCCTAAAAAAGTGAATTTTTGCTGGGAGCATGTGCTTGGTTATAACCCTAATCACATGTTGGACCAATGGCCAAACCTTTCCTCCTACCTAAGAGTCAAAATGTTGATTTTTCTGCAAATTCCAGCTAGTCACTGAGGATATTTGATGGATGAGACCTTTGCCAGTTAATTGACAGAACACTGATGGCAAAGCAGTTTACATTTTGGAAAACGAAGTGATGCTTCCCAGTATTTCCCAAGCATTTGCTGAGAAGCTTGCTAACAAAATTGTTTTCAGTTTTTCCTGAGAGTGCAACTGGAAATGATTGCTGCTCGGATTCACTGTTTATTTGGAGGGAGATAAGGAGAAGATATTTGGGTACCTGAGTGTAAATCAGGTAGACAAGGCTACCATGGCACCAATCACTAGAGTTGATAGAAAAAAAAAGATTCCATAATTTCCTCTAGTCAGGATCTAGAGAATTAAGCAGAGGTGCATAAAAGCAAAGGTTTCCTTGGCAATGTTGTAATAATGTGTGGGAAACAAAAAGAAAAATCTGACCCTAAGTTCAAACCAAGTGCAGTGAAGCAGGCACTTACAAGTACTCAAGGCTTAGGCCACCTGTGTAAATTACTGGAAATATCTCATTCCCCATTATATTTACTTTCTCTTCTCCCTCTACATGAAGTGGTGACTAATGGTGACAGTCATTAACAGGTTTCTCTGTGCAAATAAACTTGACTTTGTATTTCAGTTGTCCTACATACAAGTGGTGGAGAACACAGGATATCTGATGGTGTTAGCTTATCATTCTGGAAACATTCAGGAAAGCAAGCTCTTTGATATTTAATATATAATATTGATGTAGAAATTCTAAACTCTTTGATTTGTGGATAGGCTGTAAGGTTGTTTTATTCCCCCAATTTAATAGAGGGAAAATAATTCACAAGGTACCAGACGGTGAGACAAGACAGATTTTCAGACATCATCCAGAGCAATCATTAGGGGTTGGAGCATCTCTGTGGTTGCACTAAACTGAGGAGCACCATTCCCAAACCAAAACAGCTGGCCATGGAGGAGATTTCAACAGGAAAACTGAACCTGTCTGTGCTATATTGGATGGAAATGGTTTAAAAAGGCAAAATAAACCCATAAAACTGCTCAGCTAATCAGAACTACAGCAAGAGCCAAAACATCCTTATTCATTTCACACTGATGACAGTTCAGGAGGACACAGCAGAGCAGTCACCACCCTGCCCAAGACTGACATTTACAGTCTGGCACATCACAACAGTCTCTGAACCAAGTGAAGCCATTCCTGGAAAAGTCCTATTACCTGGAATGTGGGAGAATGAAGGGCGTCTGCTACTGATTTTCAGTTGTCCCAACAGAGAAAAGCTGCAATTTCTTTTTAGAATTTACGACTAAACCATGTGGAAAATGTGTCAAGCTCAAGACAGAGTTTCTCTCCCTTGCTCCAATTTCTATTATCCTCACAGGTTTTTAAGACCACATTTACCACCAGCAAGGGGCAGACTTTAATGACATCTGTAAGCCAAAAAGAAAACCCCCACATGCTGAATTTCATGCCTGAAAGACAAACACCTTTGAATACAGAAAAATTTGGGAAAATTTGTCACCTCCAGGCAACCCCCAAAGTACAAAATTGTTCACATGCTGATTGGGGGCCTGGTGTGAAGAAAGCTGAAATGGCTGTAAACTTTAATTAATCAAAAAGGACACCCACAAAGACAGATGTTTGTGACTCATGTGGTCACACTGTGTGCCCATTTCCCATCTCAATCCATAAAAAAGGCAAGGCTATGTCCATACAAACCATTTATAGAAACCCAGCAATCTGGTAGAACTTCCAATTTTCTATAACAGTATTGAAGTTGTGAAAATAAGATCAATAAATGGCAATGAGAGGTTTTCTATTCCCTAAAACTTCTTTTGTGCCTGCGCATAATGTTACCCAATTAAAACATAATGGGCTAAACCATGACAGAGGAGTCAGTAATTATTGATGTTTCTGTGGTCACTGTCTTTTTACTTAGGTATTATCACAGAATTACAGGATGGATTGAGATGGAGGGTGTCTTAAAGATGATCCAATTCCATCCCCTGCCATGGGCAGGGACAGCTTTCACTATGCCAGAGTGCTCTAAGCCCCATCTAGCCTGGCCTTGGGACACTTCCAGGGATGGGACAGCCACAGCTTCTCTGGATAACTATTTCCAGTGTCTCACCAAGCTCACAGTGAAGAATTTCTTCCTGATTTCTAATCAAAACTCTTGGTTTTTAGTTTGAAGCCATTTTCCCTTCTCCAGTGACCCTTCTCCACCTGGGAAGGATGTGACAGACATTGCTACTGTTCTGGTTGTTCTAGAATGTCTGGATCCCCTTAGCCATATGAAAGCTGCTGTCTGTGCACATTTCAGCAATGGGACAAGGAGAGGCAGACACACAGGCACACATCAAGCACAGGAGCTTGGTGAACACCCGCAGGAGTGCAGCTGTCCTCATTTTCCTAAATATACCTATTATCAGTGTCTGCATCTAATATGGCTTTGGGCCAATTGATAAGATGGGTCTGTACCCATCCTGCTCCTTTCTAGGAACACAACTCCCCAGGCAGCTCCATCAATTCACACTGTGCCCATCTTTTACCCAGTGACTGCTCAGGTGGGAGCCTGGAGGGAGAGAGGAATGTCACATCTCCCCATTCCCCAGCAGATTACCTCACCAGATCACTGCCAGTCTAACTCACACCAAAACAAACCATAACCACACAAAAATAAACTTTGATTACAGCAAACTGCTCCTATACATCTCCTCCTGCTGCCACACATTCCAGCACGATTAGTCCTCATCAGGTGAAAGATTCTCTGCTAATATGTGCATGTGAGAGCCAGCCAAATCCAACAAGGCTCATGCAATCAACAACCTCACTGACTTCACCTCACTGTGGGTGAGGACAAACTCCTCTGTGTTTGTCTTGCAACTGTGGGTGCTACGAGACAATGGATCTATTTATATTGTTTATAACTAAGGAGCTTGCAAAAAAAAAATAAGGAGGGAGATGTTTAGTTGCTAAGGTAGACATTGGAAATTTCTTCACCCAGTAATCCCCTTTTAACTTTCTTTTATGAACAATTCTCAGTTACCAGCTCCTAAGAATGTGGGGTGAGTTCTCCTTATCTGGAAAAAAATAAATTGATAGCAATATAAGCAATACTCCTTTTCCTGTCTGGGCATTGAGGGTGCCAAAGACAGGCAGAAGTCACTGAGCTCTACTCCAGATTCGTCCCTGTAAAACACACAGCAGTGTTTAATAGAAACTGAGATTATTTTTAAAAGCTCTGTGACAGCACCTATGAATTTTCCCCATCTCCCAACTGATAAACAATCTACTCTCCTCTTGTAAAATCAAGCTCCATGTTGTACAGGTGACATTCTACGTCAAAAATCCGTATTAAAAAGCCATATTCCCATTATTTTCCTGTTATCCACAGGACTGGGCTAGAAACAGCACTTGTCATCTACTCAGCTGTCATTTGGGGCTCCAATTCTGCCTTAACTTCTCTTTGGACAATTTTCTGAACCTGCTCTTAAAAGATCTTGGAATAATGGGTGTAGGGCTTCTGCTTCCACTGTTTCACTTAAACATGGACTTCATGTATTCCTCCTAAACTGAATTCCATGTGTTTGAAATTATTATTTACTTAAGAATGGGCAAAGAGAGGAGTGTGGCAAAGCCAAGTTCATGCATCTACACTTTTCAGACGAAGACAACAGCTCTGCTCAAGAATGTGTAGCAGTGTGGGAGACAGGCTGCAGAACAATTACAGCTTGCCAAATAAGCTGGATTCCCAGTCTGTGGGAAAACAAGGAATTGGTTTCGGCCCAAATAGGACAAAAAATATAAAGAAAAAATAAACACAACAAACCCCCAAATTCTCAAGAGCTGGAAGCTTGTTGCATCTTTTATCAATCCACTAAAAGTTACAAAAAGATAAGTTTCATTCACCATGGGGGTCACCCAGTGATGCTGGTCCCAAGGCAGATGTCACCAGGCCACCCAAGACCATCAGTTCCCTAATTCCAGGGAGGACCTGCCAAACCCAGCCATGAGGCAACATTTCCTTTCTTCCTTCAAAAAATTTCCAGTGAGCAGCAACGACCGTGATTGCGAAAGCACGCCCTGGTCTTGGAGAGCAGATAATTTGAAAATGAGGAATAATCAGAGCTTCCTATAACCAACACTACCCAGAGAAGGGATTTTGTGCAGTGCTGCACAAACATGCTAATTAATTACTTATCATTCAAATTTGGTTTCACTGTAGAGAAACTAAAATTTTGCTTGTTTTCCTCAACGTTTTATACCTCCAAAATATGTTTGAACAAGCCCATTAACAGGACCAGATTTTTTATTTGGTGACTTGGTGATTCAGACAAAATCCCGTTATTTTACACAGTAAAATCCCGTTGTATCACCATAAGGAAAACCCCACTGGATTATCATTTGACATCAAATCTGGCACAACACAGTCTGAAGACATCTGACTCATGGTGTTGGGAGAGACTTGGAAACTTCCAAGAAGTCTTTCCAGTATTTCAACCAATTTAATTCCCTGGGAAAGAACAAATCTGAACACAAATTTGCCTTGAGAAATTTTTGAGTGATCCCATTCAGGAAGGGATTTGCTGTCTCTTATGGAACTGGTTGGGAATTCCCATTTACGTATTATGAAGGATGAAAATGCCCATGTTGGGTTTTTGGTAGCTCTAGTTGGTAGTTTCCTATAAATGGGAATTAATCATTTATTCTTTGAACTCTGGTTATTAACTGCAAATGGGAATTAATCATTTATACTTCGAACTCTGGTTATTAACTGTAAATGGGAATTAATCATTTATACTTCAAACTCTGGTTATTAACTGTGTGGGTTTTTGCCTGTCTTGTTTTTAAACAGAAAAAGAAAGACTTAAAGAATTTATTAATTTCCTGATATTTTAATTCATTATCATTAATATCCTGATATAGGGCACCACTGAGTGGATCTAATGTACAAGTATATATACACATACACAAATTGCATTAGGTTTACCTTCAGATTCCACAAAATAAAAACTGTTTTTCCCAAAAGTACAAGTTTTTGGATCCAAATTCACTGCCTGGTTCATTGTAAGAAAATTTTGGCAGCAATGGAGGAAATTATCATCCTCCATTGTTAAAATAATATAAAGTAGCTTTGAAAAAAAAGAAAAATCTGATTTAGATTTTTCACATAAATTGCAATATTCCTTGTTTATCAGTTCATGAGAGGGAACCAAAAAATGCAAGCAACACCAGCTCCTTATCATTATCAGACCTATAGAAAGAACTACTTCAGGTTTAAACAGTTATACACAGAATATGAATTTCAAAGTTTAGTTTCTTGCTTCGGCATAACAAAAACCTACTGCCAAAATGGTATTTCAAGCTCACATGTTTGACACTTTTTATGCTAAATCTTTTCCAGAAAATAAATAAATAGGATTAGTTGGAACCTGTGCTTTTATTGATGTGTCCCACCATTTTTAATCCATCAAAACTGCAAATTTTTCTGATATCACTTGACAGAGTTGTTCATTGGGTGTTGTTACCCAAATATAGGCTGAACACCCAGAATGAGGACAAAGACTTGGCAATATGGAAATGATGATGCTGTTGCCTCAAGAAAAAACACTTCAGCTTTTCCAAAATTACTTTCCCCTCTTCTTTCAGATAAAGCTTTTGTAGGGGTTGTGTCAGAGACTCATTAACTCTTTTAAATCTGACTTTTCACTAGCTTCATGAATCAGTTCTTTATGAACATGCAACAACTTTATCACCAACCAGATTTTTGTCAGTCTGAGGGTGACAGAGAAACCTGCCCGTCTGACTTCAAAGAGCAAATGACTGCCTGTGAGCAGTGCCAAGGCATACCAGGTTGTCATCAATTTGCCCTGTAAAATCTTTTGCTTCCTAATTTTAAACATAGCAGGATTAATATTCCACCTGGAAGAGGAAATGTTCAAAGCCTTAAAATGTTGCCGTATCTCATAGTTGTTTAATTTTATTTTTTTTTAAACACATTGACCATGGTTCAGTTGTACTGTGTAGCAAACTTCTCATTCTACTTAGCATCTAAAGATTCAGTAGAAAGGATAAATTTGAAGTATATGTTGATTCCCTGACTATTATAGTGACCACAATGACATTGGTTTGAGCACCTCTGAGTAAAGGCACAAAGTTTTTATTACACACCTGCATTACCTTAAATAGTTTTGAAATTCCGTCTGAAACTACAATAAAATCTTTAAGCTTAGATACAGCTACAGTTTCTTTCAAAAAGGTGAATCTTCCAGTGAGTCATAAAAAAAATATGTATATCTCACCATGGAAAAATATAGTTCTGGACTGACTGAAGGAAGAAGGCGGAACTGAGTAACTCTTGTCTGACTTTTTCCTTATACAAAGTAAGGGATGTACAGTTTTGTTCATACATTCTACACTCAAGGCATGATTGGTTAGCCAGAAATTGCCTAAATAAGGTGCTGTGCATAGTCCAAGGAATTCTAGCAAGCCCTTTTTTGTTCCTGCACATCAGTAACACTCCTGGAAACGAGTGTTTCCACAAACAACATTCCTATTTGTCATCTTTGCAGAAGGAAAGCATCTAGGACCATTTCAGAAGCAAACAGCATTTCCTCCATTTGACTTCCCTAAAACCCATGGTAATTGAATTCCATATGGTAGGTCCCTTTTTTAAACAAGAGACCTGCATGATCCTCTCTGTAGAGTTATATCTCAATGGAAGGAAAAAGAAAACCAACTTCTTTTCCTGACACCCCAAAAATGCGCCAAGCCATTTGTTCTAATCCTTGGCCCTGTTACATTTGGCAGACTCACGGTCTCCCCTTGTTTTATAATAATATCTAAATTAAAATTAATTACTTGGCATCATGAGTCAATATGTCATCCCTGGCATTGCCACAGATAACTAATTTAAAGCAAGTTTTGCTGAGTAGAATCGTAGAATCATAGAATATCCAGAGTTGTGTTCTCCTGGAACACTTCCAGGGATCCAGGGGCAGCCACAGTTCCTCTGGGCAGCCTGTGCCAGGGCTCACCACCCTCATATTTTCTTTCTGCTCTAAGCTCTTGGTAAATACTTATTTTGCATAGATATTAATAATCAATAGAAACCATCTATCCAGAACTGAGTGGACAAAAAAGAAAGACACAATCAAGATAGAGTAAATCCACAATCTCTCAGCAAGCCTTTAATGCAAGCAAGGTATGGCAAGAGGAAAGCAGGAATAAAAGCCAGGAGGACTGCAACTGGAATACTGGAAAGCAAAAGGAATAAAGAAAACAAGAGAAGAAATCATAGATAAGTCAGAAGGATGATGGCTCAGTTAGAAGTAGCTATTCAGAGGAATGATTGATGAAAGGAGTGAGGGGATGAACAAAAGAGGAACAAAATGCACAAAGATATGAAGTTAGGGATAGTTTGATATGGTGAGAGGAGAAATTTACTGAGATAGAAAATTTTATAGTTAACATTTGAGGGCCAATGTTTACAGGCAGGCATTTTCAAGTGAACAGCACTTTTTTCCTGTTTTTCATTTGTAATTTTCAAAATTTGTGACAAATTTAAGAAACCAGTTCCTTGGAATGTCTGCTTTTGGGTGGTATGACATCCAACCCATGGGGTCAGATGTAGCCCCAAAAGATCTACCCCTCCCAAGGCACCTGCAGCCCACACCAAGGAACATATGTGGATGTCACCAAGTGTTTTCAGCTTGAGTTGTGTCAGCACCCACTGGAGGGAAGCAGAGTGAGCCTTCTACTCCAGCAGGGTTTCTACAAGACTGGGGAAGCCTCCCAGTCTCCTATGCTGAACATTTTGCCATCCTAAGCTGTAATGTTATGAAGACATCAGCAGAGCAAACCCCAGGTTTTATATTACATCATTCCTGATGCTTTCTGTGTTTCACAAACCATGTCTTGATTCAGAAGGTATTCTGCTGGGAAAACCTTAGGGTTACACAAGCAGAAAATCCTCTTCCCAGTTCTCTGGAAAATGAAATTCTAATCTTTCCCAAAATTACTCAGAGTAAGCCACATCCTCTCACCACCATGCACAGATATAATGCCACAAGATGCTGTATTCCTAAAAACATGATGAAACTGCTTAGGGTGTTTCAATCCCTGGTCCAAATTTAAGCTTGACATCCTCAAATCCTCAGAGATTATAATAATTGAACCATTAAACCAGATAAATCTCTGTATCCTGTATCCTGCCTGCCAGTAAATTAGGTGTTTGCCAGTAACAAATTGCTTTGCCAAACACACAAATGTTTAATTACCATTGCTTCATGTAAACCCAAAAAAGCACAATCAGTGTTTGAAAACAAAAATCTCAATAGATAATCCAGCCTTGAAGAGCAGAAGCAAGTAGTGCCCGTGCTAACCCCAACAGCTGTCAGACTTAAATTAGCAGTCTGGGGATTTAACGCCATGATGCAAAAATGTCATCCCCTATGCAAATCAAGTTAAGAAAAATCCAGGAATCAAACCTCTTCCTTCTTCTGAGTATTGAAACAAAACCAACAAATCATTGCATGTAACATTTTCCATGGATCAGAATGAATAAATTAATAAAGACTATTTCCAGTTCACACCACACCTGTTGAATGAGATCTTTATGACTGTTCAGGTTTGACAGCAGGAGCGTCGGCCAAGAATGCAAATACGTTGTGAGAAAGAATTCAGGAGTGAAGATGAAGAACCAAGTGATATTTTTATGTTGCCTTCTCAAAATCTTTAAGAAAGAAGGCAGAATGAGGAGAAAGGGGGGCAAGATTACCTCAGAGAAGCTGTGGCTGCCCCAGCTCTGGGAGTGCTTAAGGCCAAGGTCAGGGAGAACCTTGGGCTGGTGAAAGGTGTGTGGCAGGGGGTTGGAACCAGATGCTCTTTAGGGCTCTTTCCAACCCAAACCATTCCATGATTCAAGTTATGCATTTGTATTAAGAATGGCCCAGCTGCAGTAACACAAACTGGAAATATCAATTACTTCAAACCAGTCACTGAGCATATTTGTACAAATCATTGATAAAGAAACTTTCTGCACATTTAAAAGTACACACTAGTGCACACTGAATTCCACAAATTAAAATCTTTTTTTTTTTCATAAAGATACTTTTTTTTAGACCATCAAGACTGTGTGGGAAAGCATAAAAAACTCTAAAATAGCAAAATGTGCTTTGGGGATTAATCACCTTTTAAAATCTTTACTAACATGATGAAAACAGAACATAAACCTATCTGTGTGTAAAAAACAATTTAGTTTCACTGCAACAAAAAACCAAACCCACAGCCAAACAAAAAAACAAACAAAATACAAGCAAGGTGAGGAGGTAATGTGAGCTGGATAAACAAAGATTGTGAATGATAAAGGATTATGTGGAAATTGGGGGAAAAGTTGTCCCCTTCAACTTTGCATTTCCAGAATGTAATTATATATTTCTTAAAACCAGCCAGTTATGGCATTCCTACCCAGCTTGGGAGTTTGTGGTGAGTTTTTTCAAGGATAAGGGGCAGGTGGTTGGGCAAGCTTGAGGCCTCTGAAACACACTTCCACCCTAATTGTTTTTCCACTCCATTGTTCCACTTGTTAATCTATGCACCATACCTATGATAAAGTGTTTAATACAGATATTAAGGTAGCAGAAAAGTTTTGAGGGCGTATTTTATACTGTAAAGGCTGCTAGAGAGGACAAATCCCATTTGTTTTGTTTCAAACACCAAATGTATAACCCAGGAAAGGTAAATGTGTGTAAAGCTGGGTACCCACAAGTTTTAAAGTCATTCTCACCTGGCTGGATGCAGCAAGGCAGGAATTTCCATGGTCTGTGGGTGCCACCTGCTGCCCATCTCCAGCAGCCCTCCCTAGCGCTTTCCAGAAATGGAATTTATTTGGAATAAATGCAACCAACACAAAATACTCACTGGAAACTTCTCTGCTAACCAGTGCCAGGGGATAAAATTTATGCAGAATTCCCATCTCATAATAAAAACCATCAATACACTTCCCACTTAAGGAATCTTTAGCCACTCTACCTCACTGTTGTCACAGACACATAACCTGAGCTGCAGTTTCATAGCACAGATGTCAAACAGCTACTCATGCAAGGAGAGGCTCAGCATGCAATTACAAAAATGCTCTCAGAATAAGACAAAAAACTCAAACTGGCCTGAAAGAATGGCAGGGCTCCTCACTCCTGAGATCCAAACTGTATTATCTATAAGATTACCTGGAAAAATCTCCACCATCTGTGCAAGTATTATTTTTCATAGGCAGAAAAATAATCCATTATTACTGCTACTACTTCTGTTTACTGTCTGTGTCAGATTATTATCAGATTTACAGGGCTACATAAAATTTGACTGAGGGATTTAACACAGGGTTCTGGTTTTGGCCACTGGCACTGTCACAGTGTCTCTGTCCACCCTCTGAGGGCACTGTCTCTCTGGGATGCTCATCCCAGGCAGAAGGAATGGGAAGCTGAGGACTATGAGAACATGCACAAAATAATAAAATCCAAAACCTACTTCCAGGAAACACAATGGACAGGGAATATGGGCTCAATACCTCGTGCTAAACCTTGGAGAAAATAAAATTAGTATTCTGTTCAGGCACCTGCTCTGATCCTGGTGTTTGAGGGAGGTCAAATGAGGCTGGGATTTATCAGCTATGGAAATCTTTAGGGTGCAAGGATAAAGAGAGCAAGGCTGTTTATCTTTAACAGGTGTGGCTTATATATTAAAATGCAAATAAAGCCAATGCTGGGAGATTAACAAGAAGATAATTAGCAATGAACAGTATCATATTACACTAGGCCTAAGAATAAGCTTTAAACAGGCTTTTTCAATTTCTGATTTCTAGGAATGTTCAGTGCTGTTTTCTGTTTTTCATTCCATTGTTAATAGCACTCTCTGATGTATTTCAGCCCATTACTGTGGACAAATTACATTAATAAATGGGCAAAGTAGCCAAAGAAATGGAAAAAAAGGACTTTTCATCTGTCTGCACTGAAATCAGGGGGGTTTTTTTAGAGGCTATCACAAATCTATCTACAGACTAGCTCCTAGGAGAAAACAGTAGCATTCAATTCCATCTTCAGGTCCCTTTCCTGATCATTTCTCTAAGGAGAAATATTATTCCCTCTCTCCTTTCTGTCATTCATCATGGATTCTGCCACCTTTCCCAGGACTCACATGGTAATAGATGTTACTGCATGAAGTCCATTAGAAAATGTTTATGCCATTTATTAAACACTCAGCAAAGAATTTGAAACAAATATTTTCAGAGGGTACACCGCATGATGTCAAGACTTAACTTGAGAGCAGGACCATAAAAACCTTATTTAAAACAAATAATAAAGTTGCCTTCCTCTTTCTCTAGGAGCAGCTGAAACAGGAGTGCTACTCTGGAGTTTTATTTCAGAATGCCATAGCACACGGCTTTCATTTTTTACTGTGAGAGAGAAGCTGAGAAGTGTTGAAATTATATGAAGAGGAGAATAAAATTCTCATAAAATGTAAAGAAGTAAAAAAAAAAAAAATAGTAGGAAGTGAAGGAAGATTCCATTAAGGCAGCAAGGAGAGGACAAAAAGTGGCAACGACTCAAGTTTCTTTAAAAAAAAAAAAACAAACAAGAACAGCTGAGAGTAGATAGAGTGTCACACCAAGCAAGGGACTCTGCACAGATCCTACAGAGCCTCCCTGTACATCCCAGATGCACATCAGCAAATGGAGTTTTAAAACCCTGTGTCATCCTGCAGCTCCGAGGGAAGTGGGATACATTTTCATCCAGCATGATTTAATATTATTTGAGTTGACCTATTTCCTTCAGTTTGCCTTTTAAGGGAAGCTTGGACTCTGCAGAAAGCAAGAGGGCTCAGTTTCACATTCTGCCAGGAACCTGCTTTGTGTCTCTGATCATATATCTATTTTTCTTTGCCTCTGTTTACCTTCTCATCCATTTCCTTGGCTTTATTCCGGGTCTCAAAGGGCTGGAAGAGAAATCACTGTCTTCAGTACCAAACTGAGAAACACAGGGAGGAGAGGAAAGGGGAAATTACTCAGGATTACGTGCAAATTTTTTGTATTATTTATTTTTTCCCTAACCAATAGAAAAAGTCAGGAAGAAAAATCATCTCAGACAAAAAATCTGACTCAGCATAAGATACTTTGTTCAAGCATTGTAAGAAAAACATGGGAAATGAGCAGCAAGACCCGCAGCTGATATTTGCCCCCCACATCCACAGTCCAGAACTCTCCCACAGGAGTACCAGGAAAGCAGAGTGACAACTGGATGTCCCACCTCAAAGCTGGGAATTTTGCCCCATTAACACAGCTTAGAGGGGACTTTGATCACCTTAAATCTCAGCTGGACTGAAGGAAAGTGGCTCCTCAACTTCATGGTGAGGACATCCCACTTTCAGCCTCTGCTTTGCTGTGTTTGGAAAATGGCAAGGCAGCTCTGATTGCTGTCAGCCTCAAAGGGGGTACTTCCCAGGAAAGTGTGGGAGAAGGCAGAATTCAAAGGCAGAATTCACCCTCATTTCACACACTTGAGGTAAAGCACTTTCTAACAGCAGGTACTGAACTTCCTGAATGCACCCTCTGTGCTGAAGAGTAAACATGGGAGTGGAGAAGAATCATTTAGCTCAAGAACTGATGTTTCCTTTAGAAATTTTCATTAAAATCTAAGTCCAGCACACAACCTTCACTTACATCACAAAACCAACCAAAAAAACCAAACCAAAAAGAACATTCCCCTCACAAAAATCATAATAAAAACACAACACTGAATGATAGAGGACAATTAACACAAATGTGGGCAAAACCATCCCACGACTGTTTCCTGCCCCATTGTTTGTTTGGGATCAAACGTATCCATAACCAAAAGCTTGCTCTTTTCCACCTCTGTCCTCCTTTTCCATTGTGGAAGTGTTTTGTGGTACTGAGAAGCTGCTACTCCACAGTAAAATATCTGGAAAATCCATGGAAAAAATAACTACAAGTGAACAGGTAACAAGTGCAATGGTGTATTTACAGAAGGATATTTCTAACTCAATAACCCAACTCAGAATTAGCTTCCAAGCCTGGCTTAGCATCACTTAAAATGTGAGACAAAATAAACAAACTATATGTCTTTTTGTGCAAGCAGCCTTCAGCAAAATACGTGTTTGAGAGTATGAATGTGAAAAAAGAGTAAATAAGCAAAAGGCCAGTCATCTGCAGTCAGATTCAGGCATGCATGATGTGTTGTGCAGGACAAAACTGTGTTTTATTCAAACATCAATTAATGCTAAGTACTGTTTTCTTTATATTTTTTCTTTACATGTTTGCGGCCTGAGTAAAAGATGTTGGCCTTTATCTAAGGAAATATTTAATACCTGGTGAGCTTAATTTCCTCAGTCTCCAATTATAAATGACTTGTGTGATCATCCTCTCCTGCAGCACGGCAGGAACCAAAGGAGAGGCCAAGCTTTTTTATGTTGGGTCACTTTTTCTCTCCCAGCAATATTGCTGCTCTAATAGAGAAATCTCAGAAAAGCAAAGTCTGCACTCTATTCTTTGAGACTCAGCAGATGTCTTTAAAACACTTAGTCTATTAAAGCTTATAAAGCATGATTAATGACCTGAGAGCTGCTGATCTGAGGTGAAAGACTCAGCAGAATTTGCCCAATGGCTTTTGCAGATTTCTGTGCTCTACATTAGAAACCAGAACCATCAGTGTAATTATTTCACAAAAGCTCAGATGCAAAGCTCAAAAAACCTCTCCAAAATACTAAAAAGTAACTAAACAAGCAAAGGTGAAGAGCTCTGTAGCTCCAAAGTCCCAGTTTCTGTTTGCTCCTTCTTTTTTTTTCTTTTTTCATAGTAATGCAGACAGAAATTTGTTTATTTTTTATAAGACCCCATTACAGTTTTACCCAATTAAAATAGCTTTTTATCCAGATCAAAAACAAATTAATTTTTTACAGACTTTTCCCTCTAGTCGAGGGTATAGGTTAGTAGTTTTCATGATAGACATTTCACATTTAAAAACCAGTGCCCTACAGTGCTCATTTGTGTGGTGAAAGTATCACTTTGTTCTGCTTACAAATGAAGTTTTGACAAAAAAACACATCCCTTTTGTATTCCTTTCTGGGTCTGTAAGTAAAGGGTAGTAATTTTACTAGAAATAAATGCTCCTCAGTAAACATCAACCTCAAAATAATATCTACAGGGGGAAATATGCAATGTGTTTGGTTCATTGAAATGTTTTTCTCATAATTCCATTTGTTAAAAAGTTGTTGCTGTTTTATTGTTTATCTTTGCTTAGCTGATATAAAAGTCCTTAGAACCTTCAAGTAGAGCATAACTCTTTGTTCTCAGGTTTCCAAAAGAAGCAGTTGTGCAATAGGGGCTAGCTCAGGATTGTTTCTGAGTCTCAGCAACCTTATATAAAAAAAAAATAATTAAACTTCTCTTTTTCTGTAAAAAAATGTCATCTCTTGTTCAGTCACTCCAGGCTTTAGTTACAAATATCTCTCATTCTTTATATAAAAAACCTGCTGAAGTTATTAAATAATGCTGATCCCAGTATGGACCCTTGATAGACACAACTTGTTACTGGTTTCCACTTGGGCATCGATCTGCTGACTGTTGAAATCAACCATTCAGACAATTCCTTATCCATGGCACACTCCATCCATCAAACCCAGATCTTGTCAATCTAGCAGCAAGGGGTGGTGGGGGTGACTTTGCACACGTCCAGGTAGGTAAAAAATTGTAAGGAGGGTGAGCAACCTATTCTCATGGGTGCCTGGCATTGGGCCAGTGTTAAACTACAACAGTTTCCAATCAGAGAAACAGGGAACTAAGTGAAATGGTGTAGGAAACAACCACAGGGTTTACCTCAGGATAAGAGAAAAAAGGAGAAAGATGAAGAATTATGAAACTTCTTTCAAACCACCTCAACTTGTCCCAGGTAGTATTTTAACTCTCTCCATTACATCTGGTACCAGACTGCCATCACATGTCTAAATATGTAACAGTGACTAAAGTTACTTTTATAAAAAAAAATCACTTTGAATTCAATCTCCAAGATTCAAGTTCATACATATTCTTTGGCAAACACAACCAGCCATGTGAACTTCATTCAGCTGTCAAAACCACCAGTATTTATGGACAAATCTTGTCAACATTTCTCCCTCATGTCCTTTCCTTTGAATAGGGTTTGAGATTGAGCAAACCTCCAGGTTAGAAGTGGATGGGCAATGTTGTCTTTACAAAACAACTCGAAAGGAATTAGGAAATGGAGAGTTCTTGGTGCCCTTGAATAGTTCTTAAAGCCTTTTGTATTGAGTCAATTAAGCACCAGTGTAATGATCACCCAGCCCCAGGCAGGGGCACAAAGCTTGTCCTCCTACCATACAATGCCCTCCTTTGCAGCTTTGAACAGTGGCAGCAGCTTGCCTGACACACAGCACAAGGTGGGTTTGATTCTGGCACACGAAGTTCCAGAGGCACCACCAGATGCTGGAGGGAACAGATTTCAAGGTTTAGCAGCTAATGGTCATCACCAGCCATGGCTGTCTTCTCCCTCCTGAACAAGGGACCCTCTGTTAGCAGACACTTCAGAGATATCATGGAAAAGCTGTCACATGAGAGTTACTCCCATGACAAAAGCAGTTTGTGATGTTTCCTATCCCATCCACTCTAGCATCTGCTCATTCCTGCCCTCCTGAACTTTAAAAGCCCCTCCTAACATCTGAGCTCACTCTGTCACCAGATTACTGAAATAATCCAATTCTGAGGGAAAGGAAAAAACCCACACATGCATCCACACCTAGCTCAGAATAAAAAATAATTGGGAAACAGGGAGTGGATGCTTTCTTTTTTCCAGTGTGGACTATTCCACTGAATTTATTTGTGCTGCACCCCAACAAACAATAGTGTGGGTGGTAAATTGTGCTGCAGGATGGGCAACAAGAAACCAGGCAGCTGGGAAAAGGTCCCTGTAACCACCCCCAATGTTTTTTCAGGCAATAGGAACATTTCTAGGAGTGCCACACACCTGCCTGTGGACACAGGGATTTGGGATTACCTTCAGCAGGGCTCACCTTCAGAAGGGCTCTCAGAAAGCATCAGGAAGATTTTATAGAAACTTTTTGGAAACTTAGGATAACAATAGCAGAATCTATCTGGCTTTTCAAATTAGCAATGTCGAAATCATGACCAGGAATTATGATGAAAGCCTTAGATGTGGAAGTTATGACGCTCTGAGATATGAACCATTCAAATACATTACACAGGCAAAAGAAATCATCCCTCAGAATTCTGAGCAGCTACAAAGCCATAGAAAGAAAGACAATATTTGTCAGAAATGCCAAAGTTTTCAAGCTTCCAGGTGCATGGAACTCCTGTTAACTCTTTTCACCAGAGCCTTCCATGTCTGATTTTAAGTACTTGACTTTTATTTCTGCATGAAGTCTAAATGAGATCCAAACTCGCACAGATGTGTCAGGATAAAAACAGCCAGGCCACATTGCTTCCATGGCCAGGATAAAAGCCTGGTGAGCTGTGAGGCCTCAGGTTTAGATCATACCACAGTGGGGCTGTGACCTCTCAAAACTTCTATTGCAAAACTGTGTATTCTTTGATCCCTGAGGCACAGAATCTTGAGGGCATTTCTCAGGAAAGGGATAACAGATCACTCTGGGCAGTGAAACCCTGCTCAGCCACCCGAGGAAACTGCGTCTTTTTGCCAAATTCCAGCTTTTTGGACACTCCTCAGCAGCTCAGGACATGCATAAGCACAGATGGTGAGTGTTACAGGAGGTTTTCTTAACCCAGGCACTCTTTGAGCTGAATAGAACTCGTGAAGGAGCTGGAGGCAAAACATGATGGATCACCTGCACGCTTTCCTTTCCATGCTTCTTTTGTCACTGCAGGATGTGCCTGAGATCAGCTGCCCTCAAGTCTGCCTTTGGCTAAGAGCCTCTCCCCTGCTGTTGTTTTCTTCCTCTAAGCCTAACAGGACACCCTCTGCAAGGAAACCATGTCTCTGTAATTCTCTGTTGGGAGACTTCCCATCTTCTGCTCTCTCCTCCTGTGCAGAGGAGCCTGCTGAAACTGCTTTTCCCTCCCAGTGTCAGCCAACCTGCAAGGACTTCAGCAGAACAGAGTATGAAATTTAGTCTCCAGTAAATAAGAGGGTAATTTAACCTCATGGCTGAAAAAAGGGTAGAAGTATGGGTAGGAAATTACAGTGCAGAATTGATGTTTTCTGTTGAGTACCATCAGGGTGACTCAGATTTGGGTACCTGTGCTCTGCAACAGCTCTGAGAGGAGACAGAAAGAGGCACTGACTTTACAGCTCTCTGAGGGGGAAGGATTGATCTCAGCCCTTTGCTATCCTCAATACATACCTAGACTAAGATACAGACCTAAAACTGGGCCTTTTCCATCCTTACCCTTTTCACCCCATGAAAACCTTCACAGATGCTAATTTGTTTTTAACAGTGCTCTACCCAGCTCTTATAATGAGTTTTGTGTAATCAATGGCTGCAAGTCTCATATTCTAAAATGACTGGAAAGTTTATGAAATTCCTTTTTTTTTCATTATCTCCCAGGTTATTCCTTCAATATTCCTTCAGTTTCCCCATGAAAAGAAGTTGTAGCCAGGTGGGGGGTGGTGTCTGCTCCCAGGTGATAAGGGACAGGACGAGAGGAAATGGCCTCAAGCTGTGCATGGTGAGGCTCAGGTTGACCATTAGCAGGAATTTCTCCATGGACAGGGTGCTAAGGCCTTGGAATGGACTGCCTAGGGAGGTCTGGAGTCCCCATTCCTGAAGGTGTCCAAGGAAGGCCTGGATGTGGCACTCAGTGCTCTGGGCTGATGACAAGGAGGGGATAAGCCACAGATTGGATTCAGTGATCCTGAAAGCCTTTCCAACTTAAACAATTCAGTAACCCTGTCTGCCTTTGATATCCATCATTCCCAGGCAATTATGGCTGGGATATACTCAGCATAAACCTGCAAATCCTTGAGCACCATTCCTGGTCATTCCTGTGCACCTGAGGAGCTCCTGCCTGCTCTAGGGAGCACTAAATGCATCTGCTGGGCTGGCTGCAGCAGAAAAGAAGACAAGGGAGCTGTTTAGTATCTTGTGGTTCCCTCTGGGCTGACAGGATCGTTGCTTGGCTGCTCAGGGTGGTGTCAGGGCAGCTTTGTGGCACGGGAAGGATATAAAATGTTCTAATAATGCTCATGATGGCCTGGCTCGAGGCATTGACCAGAAAAGTAGGTCAGAAAGGAAATCTTACAGCTCCAAAGAGGACAGTGGCAGCAGTCCATTGCAGAGGCAGAGGGTTTATGTAAGGCAGCAGCTAGGGCTGCTGAACTTTGAGTTTCACAACCAACACAAAGCCTGGCGATCAGAAAAGCAGGAACCAGCTTGTGCATGAATGTAGAAGGGCAAACATATCCCCAGCACCACAGTTTTATACTAAGCTAAACTTCTGAATACAGTTAAAGTTGAACACTTCTGTCCCTGAGTCACAAAAGATACACTAAAACAGTATCTTTGAAGGCACAACCAGAAATTCAGCCAGTAGTTATTCCTGCAGTGTCTTACTGTATTCCCAGTTATTCCAGAGTTTCTATGTGCCATCCCACAAGAGTAAAGAGACCTTAAAAGGATGTAATCAGCTCTCTGAAAGAGATATAACTCATGGAAAGGGATGTCTCAGCAATGTTCCCCAGCCCTCACAGGAATCACTATCAGCTGTGTGACCAGGGAAAGTTGTGCTGTTCCCACATTTTCAGCCACCAAAGGCCAATGAGAATGAGGGGCACAGAGATGTACAGAAGGCATCAGTTATGTCACAGGAGGTCCCACTCTGGTGACACACTGAGAACTGGCTGAGACTGAGCCAGATCCCCACACAAAGGAGGGGAAAGTGGCTTAAAACAAACTTAACGTAACTCCATCATTTTCATCTTTACCTAAGGGTACTGGGAAAGAGGTGCTGGGGTCTTCTTCATGCTTCAAGAAGCTTCTAAGCTCTCACTGATTAAATAAACAGATTGGGTTTAGAGACACAGCCTTATTCAGGGAAATAAATAATAAAGTGGACACTTCTGTGCAGCATAAATACTTGCCCATCAGTGATTCTCCTGCTAGCCCTGCTGACTGTGCTCTTTTTGGATCCCTGTTTTTGACATGCTCCAGTTTCCAGAGTCAGCACCTGACCTGATCCCCAAGGGCAGCAGCACATGCTTGGCAGTGGCAGGACCCAGAGGCTAAAATGTATTTTAGAGTAACAAAAGTAACCTTCAGCACATTGGGAAGTAACCAGTTTGGAAATCATCCTCTGACACTAAACAGCCTGCCTGGAAAGGGCTGTCAAACAAAACAAGTCCCTTTCTCTAGTAAACATACCAGGTAAAAGTATTCAACTAAAGAAACCCTCTAGTGGATCATGTGCACATTTATTCTGACATGAAGAAAGGGGAATATTTCATCCTGAATGCTTTGAGCTGTGCATAAACTTCCACCGGGCCAGGAAAAACAACAACAGCAAAAAAATCTGCCATGGCTTCCAGTCTCTAGAGCAGTCCATTCCCTGCTCCATCATTAGCCTAGCAGATTTTCCAACTCTCCTAGAATTGACCTTTCACTTTTAGCCCTCTGTTGACTGTAAATGACCAGGCAGTGACTGTAAGATTTTAATATCTCTCATCTATCACAACGGGCCATTAAAGCTGATGTCTATAAACACACAGAGCATGGGGTTACTGGGTCTGTTGCACAGTTTGGAGCTAACACATTCCCTGCTACGCTATTAAAAGAAACTGCATTGCTTTAAATCTTATTTTGGAGCATTTTCATGGCTTGAAAAGTCAGGGTGATGGCCCCACAGTGCATTGAAGGAGCTGCATAAATAGAGTTTTAGAAATGTGGTGTCCTGTAAGGGATTAAACTAAACATTTCAGACTCTTCATGCGTGCAAGCATTAGATGGATATCAGAGACAGGAGTTTTAAGCAATGTGGAGAAAAAGATTTAGAAAAAACAGTGAATCAAAGAACTGTGTAGCTGCAATTTAATCAAGATGGTGTCACATTGGTGTCTGGCAAATGCTGACATCTCTTGAGACAACCAACTTCTTTAATTTATGTTATTTTATTTTCTAGGAGCTAAACCTAACCAAACTATATCAGCTTCCTTGTTTGTCCTCTCAAAGTCAAAATAGGCTTTCATAAGGACTTTCCTATGGCACACTTCCTTTGAGTGTCTCTCACTCTTTAATTGAAATTCTTAATTATTTTATACATACTTTTAAGATCTTACAAAGTACTGAACAATTGGCATTCTGATGGAACTCTGCTGAATGTTTATCACTTGGTTTATACATTTAAAAATGGTATTTAACAACTTTGTCCCCCATTGTACTCAATGGGCAGAAGCTCAAACAACAGGGCAGCATTTTACATCTGATCAATGCAGATAGAAGTCCAATCATCATTTATCAAAATAATCTTACACCCTTGAATCTAAGAAAAAATGTTCATGGAAAGTATTTTCATTAATCAAAAATCTAGGAACGAACAATAAAATTACAGGCAAGAGATAGCATTGTGAATCCTGCTACATCTGAATTTTAGGAGCTTGCTAGTGCTAATGTTGTTAACCAAAGAGCACTGTAACCATGTTCACAGAAAATGCCAGAAATACCTGAGTTGGGAAAAAAAAACCAGTCTCAATAAGGTAAAAGGAAAAGGTTTTGTGTTTGCAGCAAAATTGACAGGTGACAGAAATGAGCAGCAAGGATTAGGAAAAAACTGATCTCTCTTTAGACATGGAGTAAGATCTCCACCAAAATACAAAGTGTCAGGAAAGAAAATATCTAATGAATCAAGTAGTCTTGATATACTTTAATATAATTTCATCAGAGTATTTCATTTTCAATGGAATATCTAAGCAGTTTTTGAGTCAGCAAAATTAGTGTGGTGTCAGGGGAGCATGAAATAACCCTGGTTAGCCCTGACACAGGGACTTCTGCTCTCTGAGCTCTAAAATTCCTTTCACACTGATCAGCAAGGTGTCATTTTCTGTCTGCAAAAAAGTTCTCCTGTAACAATGGATGATCACATCCCACACGTGGCTGCAGTGACAGCTCCCTCCTTAGTGCTCCCCTTTGTTCCAGGGATCCAGGCAAGCACAGGAAAATTGGGTGTCAACTCTGTGAAGGAACAGTTCCTCAGCTGGGTACAGCACAGAGATGGGTGGTGGGTTTGCACTCACAAAAGATATCTGAAAAACCAAAGTCAGTGGCCAAACATCCTTGTTAATGGACAGCCACACTTTTTCTAAAGAATAAGGGAGTATACAGGAAAGATGGAGAGAGACAATTTACAGGAGCATGGAGTGACAGGAGCAGGGGAAAGGGCTTCAAACTGACAGAGAGGAGGTTTGGATATTGGGCAGGAATTGTTCCCTGGCAGGGTGGGCAGGCCCTGGCTCAGGGTGCCCAGAGCAGCTGTGGCTGTCCCTGGTCCCTGGAAGTGTCCAAGGACAGGCTGGACGTTGGGGCTGGGAGCATTCTGGGATGGTGAAAGGTGTTCTGCACATGGCAGGGGGTTGGAACCACCTGATCTTTAATGTCCCTTGCAACCCAAACAATTCTGTAATGAATCCGTGGTGATGATTATATGAATTCAGTTAAGAGCCCTCCTCAAAGAGCTCCTTTTATATATCTCAGAACAATTTCCAGAGATAAGTAATTACAGGATCATTTTCTGCTCCCTCTCCCGCCACGATACCTCACTTGTGGCTCCCCACAAAACACATTTCTGCCTCCCATTCTGTTCAGAATAAACCATAAAAGGCATTTCATAAGACTGCAACACAGCTTTAGTGATTTTGAGGTCATGGGGTCCTTGATTTAGCAACCCCTTCTTGGAAAAGGCAGACCACAGAAATTCAGCAATATTTAATGCTGAGAGCACTGAACTGTATCTACTTTAAGAGGTATTTAGGTAAGTCAAGATGGTACACAACAGATAAAAAGGAAAGTATTCATTTCTTTCTCAGTTAAAAATGTTGCTTGTAAGAAATTCTATTATCATCATTACACAGGATAGCCAAAAATCACCTTGGAACCTGCTCTTTTTAGAACAGGTCTGGGTTAAATTCAAGATTGTCTTCAAGATACATTGAAAAGACCTTAGTGCTTTTATTTTTTAACTCAAAGGCTGTATTACAGAGAAGGGGCTACACAAACCCCTTGCATTAGAATATCTTGCTTTTCTAAATCCGGTTGATACAAAGCTGCACTTCTTTGTGTTTGAGGAAAAGCTGCCAGTGAAAAACTGAAGTGAGATTCTGAGACTCCTTTTCCATCCTGTGAGCTGGAGCTTGCCCAGGGTCACAGCCAGGTAAAAACAAACACAGAAAAAACAGATGGAACACAGGCACAGTTTCACGGAAAATTTAGTTTTCTGCAATATCTAAAAGCCTCTGCCATTAGGATTTCCAGGAAGAGATCATCCTTCTAGGTCACTAAAATCTAGTAACATCTTCAATGGAAAAGGATATATGAATCAATTTTTTTTTGCTGTGCTTTGGGTGGCAACCCTACAGATGGCAGGGGCAGGACAAAGGAGGGGATAATAAATTTCTAATTTATGTCAGCACACTCCTAGTCTGGTTTTTCCTAAAAAAAAATGCAGTTGGTAGCAGAGAGTGACCTTCCATTACAGCATCTGAGGGCACCACAGTGATTAATTTTATCCTCCCTATTGCCTTTGAAGTTGAGATAAATGAGTGGTCCAAGGTCACATGAAAGGCTATAGTTGATCTGGGAACAAAAGTCAGATTTTTGGTGTCTGGACCTCTGCTTTATCTCTGTAATAAACCTTGGTAGTAAGAGCAGACAAGGAAAAAGCTGTTTAGAGGACACTTGGTTACATTCAGAGAGAGAAAGCCAAGAGAACAGAGAAAGTAATTTCTCCATGTGAGATGTTTTGAAGGCAAGTTGGCATGTGTTTATAGAGTTCCAACTCTACTCTGCTCTGGAAAACAAATAAACAAGACTCTAAACAGTTTTAAATTTTAATATTTATGTTTCAAAATATGGTCAGGCCATTTTGTACACTGATGAAGAGATTCTCCTAAGAGTTCTTTGGATTTTTTGCAGTGAAATTAACTAAATGAGTGGGGAAGGGAACACACCAGAGGGAAGAACCAACCTGCAGGGAGACCTGGATAGGCTGTAAGAGACTTATCCCCACATTCCAGTATTGAAATGGTGGCTGCAAAGAGGGTAGAGCCTCCCTTTTTACGAGGAGTCACTTGGAAAAGACGAGAGATAACGTGCACAAGTTACTCCTGGGGAGGATCCAGTTGGTCACTGGGAGATAATTTTGCACAATAACTGTCAGCCCTGGAATAACCACCCCATGGACATGCTGGATTCTCCACCACTGGGCAAATTTGAGATTCAGCACAACAAGGTGCTGAGCTGTCTTGTCCAGACTGTGATGCTGCCAGGAAAGGCTGGATCAGATGATCCTTGAGATCCCTTCCAACCTGGTATTCTAGGATTTTTTGATTTATTGTAATGCTTTGTTTACTCACCTAGTTACTGTGATTTCAATCCAAAATCAGAAAGAGTTGGTTGGTTTTAGCGAATATTACATCAGATTTTTAATATTTTATTTATAATTATTAGAAAAAAATTTCTATGCAAACTACATATATTTGTATAAGTAGGTATTAATATTAAGTAAAAATAATAATAATGATTGTAACATGGTTCCTATTCCAAAACATTTCAGATCTGAAAGGAAACTATTTCTTGTATTGTCTTTTTTTACTTCTGAAGAAGTTGTGAAATACTATTGTAAGAAAGCTCCCTGTCTTAATCCAGGAATTTGCTTTTTCTCCAATGTCCAGCCAGAAAAAGCCAAATCAAACAGACAGGATGAGCAGCACAGCTCAGTTTGTTTACAACACAGAGTAAGTGATTGACTTCTTGATTGCTATTAACAAACACTGTCACTTGGATTGTCCTCCCTCCTCATCTGTCTTTTCATCACCAGAAAATATTCCATAAATTATTGAGCCAGATTGCAATTTATTTATTTATTGTGAAAATTTCACTGACATCTGTTCTTTAAGATCCTCTCAGTATACACTCTTTTATTTTCCACTTTTTGATATCTCTATGTCCTTTCAGGAAATTTAATCTGTTCTATGAGTGAGCCTTATTTCGTTAACTTTACAAAATGAAAATATTAATCATATTAAGAGGGGAACCAAAGACTCATGAGTCAATATGTTGGCCATCAAGGCTTTTTCTTTTAAATCCAGATGTCAGCAATGTACACCAGTGCTCCTCCAGATGGAAAGAAAAGAAAAAATAAAAATTTAAAAAGCATGGAATAAAATGTAAGTAATAGCTGAAAAATCCAGTTGAGGCAAGCAGAGATTAGGCAGTTCATTTGTCATACAGAGATGGCTTTTTTTGGGCCTCTCTGATAAAAAACCAAAAAAATTTAGTTCTTCAGTGCTCAAAAAAATCATAAAATACCATGCATTACTACTTCAAGGATATGGATTTATGAATGCAAACATAAATACAAATTTAGTATAACTTGCAAAAACAAATCAGATCTTTGACTAAGATAACTACAGTAAAAATTCTCAAGTGCAATTATGTGGAGAAATGTCTCAGGGGCAGTAGGTCAATCTCTTTTTTAGCATTACTTCAAATTTTTAAATGGTTTCATTTTCCACCAGTTTAACAACCTACATCTGTAGGTTGCTATAAAAACTCCCTTCCAACTCAAAGCATTTATTATTCCATGATAGTATACAATGCAAAACAGAATTAATTGTAATTCTAAGTAATTCTCATTTAAATTAGAATTCAAATTCTAGTTCTAATCTTGCAAATATCCCAGATGCATCTTAATGAAAATCAACTGCCCACAGCAGAGTAGCTGTTTCACCAAGAAAAGACTTTAGCTGGCTTTAAAGTTATTTTACTGCAAGTTTCTTGTGCATTTTAAATTATGTCATCATTTCTTTTCCATGTCTCAGATAAGCACACTAGAATTTCTTTCAGGATCACTGACTTGGGTGTTTAGGGTGAGAACTATTTAGCAATAACTAAACCACCAGTGTGTTATCAGTATTATTCTTAGATCATGTCCAAAACACAGAACTGTGTCAGCTCCCAGGAAGAAAATAAACTCCATTTCAGCTGAAACTAGGACTGTGGATCTGAGAAGGCACTGCAATAATTAATGCCATCTCTTTAAAATACAAACTTTTCATAGTGTGGTGTTTCATTTAGGTGAAATAAAACATCATGCAAGATTTTGTATTTTTCAGTAGAAGATTGATACCCTTGCTTTATTTAGGATAGATATGATAAGGCAGCAAATCTGTCAGGTGTCAAAAATAAGACTGATGCTTGAAAAATCTATTCTGAACAGACTAGAATAAATATTTTTTAATTTTATTTTCCCCAATATTAGCAATTGTGTCTGAACATGAGCCAACGTGTGTCCAGGTGGGCAAGAAAGCCAAGGGCATGTGGGCTTTGGCAGCAATGCTATGGCAGCAGGACCAAGCTGGGATTGTCCCCTGTAAGGTTACACTTTTAAATCTGGGGTCAGTTTTTGGCCCCTGATGACAAGAAGGAAATTGAGGGGCTGGAGCAGGAAGGGGTCAGAGTTGGGGAAGGAGCTGGAGCCAGGAGAGGCTGAGGGAGCTGGGAAAGGGGCTCAGCCTGGAGAAGAAGAGGCTCAGGGTGACCAGTATTTCCTCTGTCTAGCCCTCCCACTTTTTCCCCTCCAAGCCTCCTGTACTTCTCATTCAGACACTGATCCCTTGCTGAAATAGTGAGGTCTGGTGTTCACACCTGGCTCGAATAGGACAGCTAATAGGACATCAGCATGATGAGCTGAGCTGGGAAATGTTGGAATCTCCCTGTATCCCCTCCCCAGCTCTAACTTATCAGAAGACTGCTGAACCACTGCAATGGGGCTGTGAGAGGAGAGGGGCCATACCAGGACATCTCCAGTTTCTGCTCACTCATCTTAGAAAAAAAATGGAACCCAGCAGATTTTGGTTATGATTGCTCCACACAAGGCAGTCACAGCAGGTGAGCTTGAGCTGCATAGCAGGGGATGCAGAAGCTGAAAATACTCTTTGCTCAAAAAACCCCAAGCTTAAAGCAGGGCCAATACCTCAGTGAATGCCCTCCTGCCTGCAGCTGCTGTAATTCATTTATGCCCTCTAAATCTGCATGGGGGCAGAGCACAGTGAGGGTAAACACCAGAGCAGCTTCTCTGTGAGTGGCCAAGGGAACTAGGGAAGGGAGAGGAAATGCTGAGGGGTACCTTGGTTCCATGGAAAGTTTGTGCCAAAGCCATTGGATTTCTGATTTGGAACTTCGCAGCAACTGTGCACATCAAGCCTATTTTAAATCCATGACATATTTACTGCTATCCTCAGTCTCTTTCCTATTGTTTTACACTCAGTTCTTGTTGTCCTGTCTTTAATTAAACTGTGAGTTGCTCAGGGCACCACCATGACTACTCCTATTTATACAATGCTTGGCACATGGATTTTGAGGCATTGCCAAATGTGGGGAGAGAGGAAAAAAAAAGAAACACAAGACAGAAAACTATTAAGACGGAAGGTCTGAGTTAGAAATCTATTTTTTTAGACTATGTAAATTTTGGTGATTCAGCTCTGGGAAAACAAAAGCAGAGAAATTAGTGGAAAAACAATGAATAGTGAGAAAGATATAACAACATAGGGAACATGCCCAGGGAACTGGAAATGTAAGCAGGCAGGAACAGCCTCTTTAGAGCCCAGCCTTGGATGAGTAGGGCAGCACAATGTAGGCAGGTGTCTTGCAATAAGAAGCCAAACAATTACCATGCCTTAGAATAAAACAAAAATAAACAGTCCCTATGACTGTTGCCCTGGATTCTGACAGGGAGCAGGTTTTTATTGAGTTTAGACAGCATTCACTGCCCTGCAGAGCATTTTAAATCTTCAGGGAGAATATGGGACCTAGATAACATGTAGACATTCACTGCCCAAAGGGGACTCACATCTGAAAACAGGACAAAATTATACGGAGGTGATCAGGATCAACCCATGTGATTTTCTATGTTTTTTCTAGACTTTTTCCTCACTAGTATTATTCCAGTGTCATCTACCCTCAATGGCATCTTGCAGCACAACACCAGGTGCTAATAGAGCTTTCCATGACAGATTTATTGAACTGTTTGATTTTCATTGAGCTGAATGAATTTATATAACGGTGAAATGGATTAAAAAAACCCCAGCAAACAAACTCTCCTTTTATCTAGTTGAGTGTTCATTGCAGACAAGCCTCGAATTTCAAACTTCTCTTAAATACTCTGTTTAATCAAATGCCTTTGCTTCTACACCAGCCACATCTTTATTGAGGTGTGTAGGTCTGACATAGTCTATCATCAGTCAGTAATTTTATCTTATTGCTGGTCTTGCAAGTACATAGGGTTACCTGAAAAAACCCTGGTTATGTCAGGAACTTCACAGGGATGGCCTAAAGATTACATTGCACCTCTTGCTCGGGGAGGGAAAAACAAACAAACAAACAAAACATCCAACAGAATGGGGCTTAGACTAGCCATTGAAATCAAAGGATGAAGATATTCTGCAAATATTCCTTTTCCTAACATTAAGATCTTTCAGCTCTAGAACATCTTAAAAAAAAAAAAAAAACAACAAAAAGAAGGAAAAAAGGAACACCTCAAAGCTCCCCATCCACAAGCCACAACACAGGCAGCTGCATGTGAACATTTTACACGTCTTCAGTGCTGTGCTTTGTTTTGGAACCTGTTCCTCCCCTTCTCGCGGTGAGCTCATCACGGAGCCTTAGCAACTGCTGCTGCCGGCCGAGGAACGGCTCAGGGTGATCCAAGCACTCGGCTGGGAGAGTACAGCAGGATGACACGCTCCAGAAAAAGCTTTTTCCTGGAGCAGAAGGGGATAGTTATGGCAAACAGATGCAGGGAATCGAATCCAAAACACACTGTGTGACCTATCTCCGATAGAGTTGCCTTGCGTTTTGTTCTGGCAGCGCTGGAGCACCCCTGGTGCCAACAGAATGTTCCTGAGATGAGGATCTTGTCAGCAGGCTCCAGCCCTCCCCCCATCAGGATTTAATGGACAACATAGCTCAGCAGTAAATATTGACTGGAGAGAAACTTATACAAAAAATAACATTACAGAAAAGAAAAACAAGAGTATTTCTTCAAAGTCAAGGGAGCACATCTTTCCCTTCCAGCTATGTGACAGGCTGGATTTCACACTGGCCACACCAAGGCTCTTAAAATCCACGGATAGGAAAGAAAATGAACTCTGAATGGGGCTGTGCCCCATTATTAATGACTCTAAATTCAAGTGGGGAAACAGGGTTTTCTTTCTCTGTTTGACAACAGCATGACAACATTCTAACTGTAAAATGGAAAGTCCTGGAGCCCTGCAGAGATTTGCTAACAGAAGCATGGCTCAGAAAAAGCAGGGAACAAGACTACCAGCACAGCAGCTGTCATCTGAAGGACCTGCTCCTGCACTTAGGAAACCTTTAGCTATTTAATACCTGTTCTCTAGAAAAAACATCATCACCCTTTAATGGTCAACGATAAAAACCGGGAGAGAATACAGAAGAAAGTGAAAGAAAGCTACAAAACAGCCAAATCCCCAACTGAAGACATTCTGTGTGGCCTGTCTTCTTTTGTGTGAGTCAGGAAGAGAAACCATCACAAAGAAAAATGTCATTGATATTAATAGTCGAGAGCAGAGTAACACAAAACATCCCCAGTGCAGACATTTGAAATTTACAGTCCCTGCGTGTGCCAGGAGCTGCCGCCCTTCTCCAGCTGCCATCTCGGCTTCTTTTGGGGGCTTCCCCCAACCTGTCCCAGCAAAATCAACCCTACCTCTCCTCTCACCCTACTGGACTAGCCTGGCTTTCTCCTGCTTGTCCGTTCAGGGTAATTCTGAGCCTGTGGAGGAGTAGGGGCTCAGCACAGGGTAGTTTCTGTTTATTTTAGATAACCCTTTGTGACCTTTGCCTGGTGCCTGTCCTTTTTCAGGACTATGGTGGTGCTCCAAAACTGAAAGGTCTTAGATATTCTCAGAGACTCAGACACTGAGGTCCTTCTAAATCCTCCTTTAGTCCTAAACCCTCCTTTAGTCACAGCAAAATGCTGTCAGTTTTTCTGTGCTGGGGACTGTTTCTGCCTCTGTTTTTACACCAGCAGAACAATGGGATTCAGATGTGGAGCACGGCCTGTGGGGACTCCTGTAATACAAATAACACATTAGTAGGACATGCTGCTGGAAGTGTGAAAAGCAGGGTATAAAATCCCAGCAGCTGCATTCCTCTGCTGTTCTGGCAAACAGAACTCGATGGCAAACACAGAAAATGAATGTAGGAGCACCTGAAGCAAAACTGTCTCAGCCCAAGGGACATGTAGTGGAAACTGCTGGGCAGCCTGTGCCAAGTCCCTGTCCCCAGTGAGTGCTGAGCTGCCTTTCCCACATACCTCCCTCGGGCAACAAAGGAGCTGGATGCCAGGATTTTTGCTGGCTTGGCATTGCACAAAAGGCCTGTGGGGTGGGTACAATGGAATTTAGGCTGGGCACACAGGCAGCATGGGTCTCCAACAAACAATGGCAACAGCGGGATCAAAACAGCAGGCAGAAATTATATGCACAATTACCAGAGCAAAACAGCTGAGGCTGCAAGGACATGACTGCCCCAGCCCTGTCTCCAAGCAGGATCCCACTGTTGTTAACCTAACCATCAAGGGATCAGGCATGTATCCCACATGATGCAATAAATGTTATCCAAAAAGGAAGGTGAAAAGCAGAGGGATTAACCCAAGGCCATAAATTCCATTCAGTTCCTCCAGGTTGACATGGTATTAAACAAGCCAGTGTCCAGACTTCATCACATAACCGAGGCACAGGCATGAATGTACACAAGTATTAGGACAGAAACTCAGGAAAGGTGAAAAGAATCTGGTACAGAAGAAAGCAGGGAAATAAACACAACCATAGCTGAATTATAAGCACCCAAATCAGAAACAACGGAGAAGAAAACTACTCTTATTTGCAAAGAAACCTGACAACTTAATCCTCCCTTTTAGAGACAAGGAGAGAAGAGGATAAAAATTATTTCTGCTCTCTGTCTTTATTGAATAGACCATAAACATAATATATAGTTGAAAACCAGCCAATATGTTTTAGGATGTTTTCAGGAAGAAAAATATCTATCTGAGAAAAGTTCATTTCAATATATGAACCCTTTCATTTAATATTAATCAGAAAAGCATCTTCAAGTTTACACCTTCGGAAAGGCATCTGCTCTGTATGAGGTCTGATGTTTGCCCCAGCTTTTTTCACACTGACATCGAGGAAAGAGAGAGAGATGAGGAAAAAAATGATAAAAAAGGAAGGAAAACTGGGAAATTGAGTTTTTGATGACAGATCTATCAGTGAATCAGGGACACCTTTGTATGGCCATCAGAATTTAGTACCTCCAGGTAATAACTTGCAGAACTGATTCTGTCCTGGGGGATTTAGGCTGTGCTGGTGTTCCACATTACAAGAAGAAATCAAGAAAAGGATGGAGATTTATCAAATCTTTATAACTAGTCAAAGCACTGTGCTAAAATCCTGTCTCCAGCATGATTCTTTGGGTCACAGTATCGTGCTTCAGACAGAAAAATAGGTTTGATGTTGTTGATACTTTTCCATATTTGTCATATTGTTTAGAGTTACATCTCTAGTTTTTGCTTCCTCAGGATATTTTCTGGTATGTGAGATGTGCTCCAAAACACAGCTAAAAACCCATCCTGAATAAATGGAGCCTGCTCAATAATTAGTCTTCAAGTACTACCTGGAAGCTTGAATAGGGAATTGAATGGGATTTAATTCTGGGGAGGCCTGGAAAATGAAAAGACCTTCAGTATATACTGAAAAATAACACATGCAGCTTCTTAAAAGCCTTTCTCACTCTTCACAGTGGAGCAGTTCAGGTCTGCCAGCATGGCACTTCCCAGCTCAACAAGTGACAGACACAGAATAGCTCTCAGTCCAATCACAGGAGAAAACTGTAAAGGCAGAATGTTCTATACATTTCAGAAACAGCTGCCTGGTTTGATTTTTGGGTTTAGGCAGTGAGAGGAGATTTCTAAATCTGTTCATGTCACTATTCAGCAGGACTTTTTGGATGCAAAGGGAAAGAGAGTTTTACAATCTTTTAGCAAGTGCCATCTTTGACTATTACATGGTAATATCTCATTATAACTGTTAATACCTCATTTGATGTGCAGAGGCCACAATCCTTAAATACAACAGCCAGTACTTCCCACAATTTTACTTGCCTTGCAAAGTGATAAAATATGAATACTCAAAACAGTCTGGAAAGTCCTGATGTGAGGTGAGTATTAGCTGCTGATTAGAGAGGAGCAAACTAGAGTCAGGGCATTATCTCTTCTGTTTGAATATTTGGCCCTAAGATGGAACCATCTTTCAGCAGAGCCTGGTATAAAAGTGAACGTGACAGATTGAGCAGCAGCTTGGTGCAAGGAGAAGTGGCTGAGGCATGAGTAACAGCTGCTGATAAGAGCTAATCAGCATGTCCTTAAGGCCTACCTGGAACTTACTTATTTACTTCCTGACATGGCCTGCAAGTCTCATCTTGTAAAGTATTTTTTCAAGTGCATTAGTACCTGACTGCACACACACACACCAAAAAAAAAAAAAAAAAGTAAAAAAATTAAACTAAGAACTGAAATAGCCAAGAATCCCAGTCTGTCTCGAGGCACTTTTAATTGTGATCGTTTGGTGTTGATATAGAAATTAAATTTAAAAAAGGTTTTACTAACACTTTCTGTGATATTCTGTGATGCTAATTTTTAATGTCAGCAACTGCTGACAATGCTTCAAAATCTATGGAAATATTAAAACCTATTTTTGATTAAGCATTGGGGTCAGCACTAAACTTGTTCATACACCAAGTGAAAAAAGCCCTTAGTCAGATCTCGTCTGCCTTGTGACTCATCCACTCTTGACGTTTTCCCAGCAGCTGAGAGGAAAAGTGAAGCAAAGCTCATTCTTAAGAGAAAAGCTGAGCCCAGGCAGGTGGTTCTTTGCAGAGATTTTTGAGCTGGTGCTGTGCTCAGGTTTGTGACGAGAGGGGAAGAGATGCTGCAGTTAGAGTGGAAGCAGAGCTAAGCCACTGTGCCTCTCCCTGGAGCCAGGCTGATTGCTGAGAGCATTGGAGGAGCCCTGGCAGCAGGCAGCTCTGCAGCCTCCAGGCCACCATAAAACAGGAGCTCCTTTTTTCCACAAGAAGAAAAGGGCAGTGTCTCTGCAGAAGCTCTTTACCACATGGTGCTTCTGGTGAAGAGGGAGCCTGATGCTGCAGCTCAGCAAGCAGGGGGAGGAGAAGGGAAAGCTGCTCATTTGCAGTGCGCCTCTACAGCTCTCTTACTTGTAGGGAAGAAAACACAGGCAACACAAGCACATCAGATTCTTGTAGCTGCTATTTAGATGCTTTTCTAAATTCTTTGCCTCAACTTTTCTGGCACAAAAGCTGTGTTAAGGACTCCAGAGCATTCAGGTATTTAATACAGCTACCCTCAGGGTGGGTGGGCTCTGGTCTCCACCTGTAACACTGTGGTAACATCTTTCTCCACCAGGGCCTTTAGACCATCCTTCAAAAACAATCTGCTAATGATAAACACTAACTGTGCTTTACCTACAGGAAAGGGAACAGGAAAAGCTGGCATCGTCAATCCAAAGAGAAATGAACTTACTGAAGGCATGTAGATACAGCAAGAAACAGAATGACCTGCTATTAGGTACTGCCATCATAGAAAAATTACAAACGTTATTTACACAAGCTGGATTTTTGTGACAACAAAGTTCCCAGCTGGGGTCACAAGTAATGTAGCAGCTCAATTTTTAAAAGATATAAAATTTCAGTGTAACTGGTAGATTTCTAACTTAAAAAATGATACAGCATCAGTGTTTATCAAGAGCTAGGCATTTCAGAATTTTTTCCCTCTATTTTCAATCTCCTGCAAGGCTCTGATTCTAGCAAAAGTGTTGCAGTGCTGCAGTCATTCTCCATCACAATCTGCTGACATAACTGAAATAATAATATTGTAGCAGCAAACCACCTGAGTATTAAGTGTCTGCCAACAATTTCTGCCTCCTCACACTCCAATCTTGCAAACTCTGCATGTGAAATTACTAATTTTTTTTTCACTGACTTCATAAAACTATTATTTCTTTTTTTTTCCCCTATCCAAGTGCTCACAATCTGACTTCATCAGCATTAAACATGCAGTCTGGCAGCTGAAGTGCTTGCAGTAAAGGTTTAGCTCCATACCTTGAGGATTTGTACTTCAATAAACAATCACAGCTCAAAAAGCCAAGTGACCATAAAAGACAAGTTTGAGAAGTGTCCCCACATGTTGGGGTTTCCCCTCTTGTGATGTTACAGAGAAGTCAGCTATGATCACCATTTTTAGGGCCTTTATATCAGCTTATGAGGTTTGTTGGGCCCTGGCTGCCCTCAAAGTTTTGAGATGGAGTTTGCAAAAGACGTATCTGGAAGAAATATTTTAAAATTCAGATCTTCCTTCATACTCTGCAATGAACCGTGTTCAGTAATTTTGCAGTGGAGTCAGACAGAGTTTCAAGTTGGAGCAGCCAAAGCTGAGACATGTGGAGAATGTTTTCATCAGCATTTTGTACAGGTTTTATTAGATGTTATCTCCCTCATGCTGGTTGATTACTTGCTCTAACCCCTCCCACACATCCCTCAATTTATTCATTCGCCCTCACCCCAGGAAAGACCAAAATAAAATTGCTATTTGTTATGCCCACATGCAATATTTCTTCTCTTTGCTTTATGTCCCATCTATTTAAAATCATAATCTATTCAAGACAGAGGCTGTCTGGTTTTCTGTGTTTGTAAATTATGTGACAGATGATACCCGAACTGAAGACGGGCCCTCAGGCACGAGCAAATGAACTTTGGCACTTCTTGATGAAGTGATTAATGCATCTCTCTCACATTTCTGCCAGAGGTCACTGTCATCCTGGAGCAAAGGGAGATATAAACTTGCTCTTAAGCCATCTCTCACTTCCCAGCTCAGGGTAATAACAGGAACAGCTTCCAACTGTCTGTACAAGTTCCTGTGCCAGGCTGAGCATTGCAACAACAACTAAGGAAAAACAATCAAAATGTTCATCCATATCTTCCTAACTAATTTCCTCACCTGCAGCCCTCCATTCATTAGAATAAAAATGTTATTTCTGTGCCGGCATATTTGACACTTCAGAGGGATTTGCACAGAATGGATTGTACAGCTCCTGAGTAAACATTTTCCATCTTTCTTCATCAGTTTGAAGGGAGGTGCTGTAGGAACCATAGAAATTTCTGTACAGCAACAAGAGAGCTTTTGTTGTGTCTCTGCTTCTACTGTCTCAAAGAGCAGAACAATTTAGTAATTAACAAATATTTAGAGGGATTTGTTCAGTGGCCTGAAGCACAATTAGGCAAACTCAACTCCTGTTGAGTTGGAGAGCTGGATTTCCAATTGCCTCTATGATACAAACACCTCTCACTCCACAATATAACAAACACAACTTATGCTGGACAAATAGGTAACAACACAATTATCTGGGGTTTAACAGTTAAGTAAATCACAACAGATCAGAAAAAGGACTTAGGATACTTTGTGTAGTTTCTTGTACTCCTTTTGCTGGCTGGCACAGCCCCTGTCACTAGGGGAGAGGAGTTTGGGCCACCAAAGGCTCTGCTTTTTACTCACAAAGCCCATTATGAAAAAAACGAAGCAAGGTACAGAAAAAGAGATCTTCTGGGATCCAATCAGCCCATAAAGATAACATCATAATATCTTGTTTCCTTCTCCCCAATGATGTGTTGCCAGACAGAACTGCGCTGTCCACAGATGAGGTAAAAGGAAATTAGCAGGGAAGTCCTGCGGCAGCAATTAGAAAGAAAAGGAGCTGGGGCAAAAACCACCTGTTCTTCAAACCCTTTCCTCTCTACAGCACTGATTTATCCTTTCTCCCAGGTTTACACACACTTGTCCTCCCTTTCTGACCTCAGCAGCCTCCAGCCAGCTCCAAATGGGACTCAAACCCAAAGCACACGTTTGTGTCCTGCTAGGACACAATCTATTTTGAGTCCAGCTTTTACCCAGCAGCAGTGTTTGCCACAGACACTGCTCAATTCACCTACACAGCTCCACGGCTGCATCTTCCCCACTCCTGACAGCAGAGGGATTTATGAGTCACTGGGTACCAGTAGTTAGGTCCAGCCTCTGGGCTACAAGCTGGACAGCCCTGCATTTTAATGTCAAAAAGGACAAACTCACTTTTAAACACTTAACTTGTCTTTTTGTTATGGTTCAGGGTACACCTTCCTGTGTTGATCACTCTGTAAATGTGAAAGGGCATGGATCAGTGCACGTGGTTCCAAGGTTATGTAGGAACACGTCTGTTATCACCGAAAATATGGAAAGGGAGACTTATCTACTCCATATTCTTAATTTGTTCTGGGAAAGAGGATTCATTTCATCAACCCAGAGCTTTCTGCTTGACTAATCTTTCTCTCTCAGCATTTCCCAATCCACATTCTTCTGAAAGGAGAAAGGGCCCTAAGCAATGACATGTTTGAAGTTTACCTGGCAAGGAAGGAGCTCTTGGACTGAAATGCGTGTCCACAGATAAGGTGGGAAATGAACATTTTCACGTCTTACGAAACTTGCAATTTTTACTACAGGACAGCCAGACTGTGTTATTTCAAATATTGGCTGAACACTATTTACTGATTACTCTTAGATACAGCAAAAAATGATGTCATGGTTTGGAGTTGCTTTTTGTTTGCTTTACAGCAGTGAAACCTTCTTCAACAACAGAGTGTAGAATGTTTTCCTTTTTCTGCTATATAAAAAGAAAGGCTTGAAAAACTGATTATGAAGAGCTCTAAAACAAAGGTAGAGTTAAAAAAAAAAGAATGTTGACTTTGTCTAAAACAAATTATGCATCCAACCCTAAAATCATGTATGAAGTACTCATATGAGTGAAATAACTGATTTGTATCTCCTTGGTGAAACTCACAGCTGCATTTCAACTGTAGCAGATATATTTTATGTTGGATGCACATTTCAGTTGGTTGTAATTTCCAACTAGAATAAAGTATATCAAACATTTTAAGACTGAATGTATATATAAAAATCTGTTGAACACATCTGAAGTTTACTAAAATCTTTACATTTTGTTGTAAAAGCAACATAAAAATACCAACTCCTTTTCAAGGCCTATGTTATCTTCCATTTATGGTTCCATCCTATCTGAGCAGACCCTTCCTGTCTCACTTTTTGGCTCAGGATGCTCCACTCCCTTTTGTTTGAGCAGTAGGAAGTTCACAGCTCCAACAGGAAGGCCGCACCTTCCCAAGACAAATCAAATGTTATTGTATGACTCACTTTTCAGGGATAACCTTAACAGTATGACATACAATTAATATTAAAAATCCAAATATATAAATAAAAAAAATGCAATCCAAGAAAAAAGCCTTACAGGAGTTTCATGTGAATTTTACCTACTCCTTTTTCCTTCCCTTAAATTTTACATACTTGCACCACATTTTCTCCTTCCTTTAATGCACAAGGAGCTTCCATTCCTCACTGTTTATTAAAAAGTGAAAACTTTGGCCTGTTTTCTCAGTCTTTGCATGCAACAAGTAATTGAAGGAAATTTTACTTTTTTGTGCACTTAATAGTCTGTACAGCTTGATACCTGCTGGTGAACTATAAATTTATTCAGATTTAGCGAGTCCTGGGTTAAAATCTTGTGCCATTTCCATGAGCTGAGGTGACAAACATTTACCCTGTTACAGAATTCACTTAGCAACACAAATTAACATGATGCAACTATAAGAAATAAAATGGAAACTCTCTAAGAGTCTCATGTAATTTGGGAGCCTAAGTCCTGTTATGATTACAGGTTTCTAGACATTCCAGAATGTAGAGTTTAAGTCTAAATAATTGCAGCAAAAGTGGGAAACATTTGACAGCTTTTTGTAACTATCACTGTGATACCTGAGACGAGCAAAGATCCTCAAGGATCAAATCCTCAGCACAACTATGTGTGTGAGGAAAAGAAACCACTACAAAGTATTGAAAACTCTAGAAGCCTCATAATAATATAAATAAATTAAAATAAATAGTTTTAACTGAAGAAATGGATTATGGCTAAGATCAACTCATATCTGCTGCAGCATTAATTGCATTGTGTTAAAAATATGATTGTAAACTGTACTCAGGTACATCAAGGAAACATTTAATTGGAAAAGAAGTCAAAGAGGGCCGTCCTTCCCTGGCAGGAGTGGGGTTCATCCCCATCCCTCATGCCCATCCCTCATGCAACAACAGTCTCATGCCAGTTTTTTGGATGGCTGAGCTGTGCTTCCACATGCCTTGGCTCATCCCCTCAGTGTCCTGCCAGGGACTTCTGGCACTTGTGTTTATCCTGCCAGGGAAATTCCAGCTCCAGCTGTTGAAGTAGGTGGCTGTGTCCCAAAAAGACATGAAGCTCAGGATTACTGGTCTAACATGAAATAGGGGTGAGCTGTCCCAGGTGATGCAGCTGTCTGACAATGCAGAAAAACTCTTTTCCATATTTTCCCTGATGGTGAGGAGGACATTTGCTGTGGTGAAGTGGGGTTACAGCTCAAGGAAGGGCATGGCATACTGCCTTGGGCCACTGATAAAAATCACTTTTCCTCTTCCAGCCTCAGACCTGGAGATTAGTTTGGCATTTCCTGTTTCAGAAGCCAGGACACTGGCAAGGGAGAGATGCTGGGAGTTTTTGGCAGCAATCACCTGCCTCTTTTCCTCTCCAGTACCCACTGAGGCAGTAAGGAATGGGCAGCATAGAGGTGCAGGAGAAGGAGGCAAGTCCCCCTCAACCCCCAAAAATGTGTTCAGCCAAGTCACAAAGCTGTCAGTCTTCATTACTCAACACCACATCTTCCCTATGAATCCTCTTCCAGGGATGAGTGAAGATACCATTCTTTCCAATGTTTACCCCAGATGGGACAATAACATGGGAAAATGGGGAAAGAGGCAGGAATGGCATGCCCATGAAGCCTGGGGTCCTCAGAGACATGTATTTTAATCAGAGGGCAAAGAGAATTAATTTTTGGTAAAGTCCTGTGCAGAGCCAGGAATTGGACTCCTCGTGGACTCCTTCCACTTCAGAATATTCTGTGATTATAAAACTGAGTGTTCTTTGTGGTGCCTCATGAGGAGTAGGTGTCACTTGCTACATTGAATCTCAAAAGGCTATTCTGATTATACTCAGATGTGCATTGCACATATGACATTTCAAACTTACACTGTCTCTAAAAACATTTTTATGGAAACCTGAACTTGAGATTTCCTCATTTTTAGCTCTCCCAGACCAGAACTTCACCTTTGCCCTGAAATGATGCCATGTACTCTGCTCTCAGGGTGTGCAGTGACACAAATTCATGGCATTTAATTTACTTTTGAGGTGTCCATTCCGATTTGATCATGGGCTGTAGACCAGCCTGTCTCATGCACACACAGCCACTGTCATGTAACCTCAGCCAGTATCCTGTTATCCTACACAGATCACACTGGGGCTAGAAGGAGGAATTCTCCATGTGGAAAACTAATCCTGTGACATTTTCAGTGTGACAAGAACCAGGACAGGCTGTAATTCTAACCAGACATTCTGTTATTGAAAGATACATGGTCCAATTTCTTGTCTAAAATGCAGAGTTTAATAGGGACCAGAGCTTTGGGGTGCAAATCCAAGCCAAATTAAACTTTGTGTGCTTTGAGGCTTAACTATCATTACCATATTGTGTAACTCTTTCATTACTTGTTTGTCATGTAATGTCTCCTTTGTATTTTTTTAAAAAAACTCAATGCAAAATGCTAGAAAAAATAAGCAGTTCTGTATGTTAGACATAATTAACACTGTAACACATTTAAATGAAAAAGTTTCTTATCCTTATAGGTCTCATTCAGGAAAAAAGAATCTTCTGTCTGAAATCTATGGAAGGAGAGGAAAGCTTCAGATGGGGAGTTCAAGGGGCCACAGAATAAAGAGCATGGTGCTGGTGTCTGAAGATAAGGTCAGCTAACTTTCAGCCTTAATTTGCAGCTCTCTGGCAACCTTGAAGACACTTTTAGAAAGCAGAAAAATACATTTACAAGTTAGAAGTCATGGTCAATAGAAAACCAAAAATTTTCCTGAAGGCATCATCGACCAACCTACATCCTCAGTACTGGGCCAGAGACCCTAAAATGAAAGGAGAAAAAAAAAAAAAAAAACCAGGAAATCCATGCCAGTGTGCCTGAAAAGTTGCCACTAAGCTGCATATATCATGCAGACCAAAGTCTCAGTAATGCTATTTCCTAACTATCTCCATCTGGATCAGAGTTCTGAACTACATAACAAAGCTCTTCCCATTTGGATCCTGATTTTGACCAGAGCATTATATATCCAGAACCTCTGGGCCAAGGGAATTTGCGTCATTAAAATGTCCCAAGAATTGTGTTACTGAAGGTGTAAATCATAGGTTGCTGTTTACCACAAAATGCTATGGGTTATGCTGGCCAGGACCAAACCAAAATGAGGAATTACAACTGCTTTTGTACATTCTGCATCCTGAACTGACATGTATAGCAGCATTGTTTGTGGAGCAGAGGTCCCTTCTGGGAGCATCTGAAAAAGTCAGAGCCCTTTTCAGATGATCTCACTGCCTGTAATAATTTGCATCCACGAAAACACAAAGGGCAGAAGAAAACTTGTCTGAGTGCTCCAAGATGTTTGTCTCACTAAGAGTCCTACAGCTCTGACCAACATCTGCCTCCAGGTTTTGGTTTCCTGAGCTGAGGGTCAATTTAGAAGCAGCCTTTCCCTGTGAGTCTGGGTGATATTGGAGACCCTCTGTAGGAATGAGACCTAATGCCATGAGATATATATATGGGGTGTGCTGAAGGGATTTCTGTGGGAAATGCCATGGCACACATGGGCATGGTGACATGCTGAGGGGTGACAGGTTAGCAAGGGGAGGCTGGATGACTCTTATTCCTATCTCAGCCAGACAGAAGTGGGAGACTTGTTAGAGCCTCTTATTTCTGTTACATCCCTGTACAAGTCCCAAATCCTCTGTAATTTCTGCATTTGTAACTCTGACATCCCACACTACATATAAAATGGCTGCCCTAACCATGACATGAATATCAGAATATTTGACTCAGTCTTGCCTCCACTTCCCTCCAAAGTAGAAATTGGCAAGTGAAATCCTCAGTGTTATAAGGATGAAAATTTGACCATCTTGCAGTCAACCTGACAGGATTGGTCCTCTCTCCTTCACAAATCAGGAACACCTCTTTGGCAGCATTTGTGCCTCCAACCCTTCTGGAGTACCCGGGAATGCTTGTACACACAGATTTTGTAGAGTTAGCCCAGTTATCATATAACAGAATCTGAACTCAGTTGATTCATATAAAATAAATCAAAATAAATCTAAACCTGTTGCACTCTTGATGAATCTGCAGGTACAAGTTACTGGATTCAACCAGATTTACAGGGCTGGGTGGTAGAACAGTGTTGGTGAAACTGTGATCACGGATGAAACCTAAATTTGGGTGTAACCCACACTGTCAGTGCTTCTGGGACCCTACTGCATGCGACCCACAACCAAGCTGATTATGAGAAATTCAGCCCAGATGATGTCTGTCAAATTTCTGAACTCTTAGTGCAGCAGTGTCTCTGTACCTGACCTGTCCTTGCTCCAGGGCCTTCCTGGCCAGGCCTGGGGTCTGTGACCTGCTCTTGTTGCTGTGCTGGGCCCATTTCAGCCTGGTCTCTCTCTAGCCCTCCAGTCCCATGACAAACCTCTTTACCTGGGCATTTAGCAGATCAGTTAAAAGATGCTGAATAGAACAGTGTTGATTTAATCCTTCCTCTGAACAGTGCCACCTCATCCTGAGCAGCATTTAGCTCTAACTCTGGGAAATGGATTGCAAAGCTGTGCTCAGATGAGAACCCCGTCAGCCATGGTGGGGGTGCAAGCCCATAGAGATGAATCACATTTTCCAGCAGAATGCAAGCACAATGGTGGAATGTGGAAGGGTTTATAAGGAATACCAGGCTGGCACTGCTGGAAGCTCCACTCTTCAGTTTTTCCACAGACTCGGTACAGCACGGCCGGCGGCAATAACGCCGAGCTCTCACTGCCCGCCCTGCTGAAGTGTTTTAAGCCTCTACTACACAGGCTGGAAAGTTTAGCTCTGTCTCAGTGCCCGTTCTATGTTTGGCCTTTGTGCTCAGAGTGCCAGGAGCAGGTTGTGTGAGGTCACTTTACATTAAGTGTATGTGGTTTGTGATCCCATCTCCCTGCGCAGGCCTGCCACATAGGTCTGTGTGCTCCCCAGCCCCTCAAACACACACAGTAGCCACCACTGCCTTGCCATCACTACTAGCTTGGTCCAGATTTGGATAACTGGCTTGAACACCAGCCACTACAAATTCCTGAGTCACCCTGCTCAGTAATAAAAAATAATTTCCAAGCCAGAGGTCCAGTTCTTGTTTGCCCATGTATTTTAGACATTAACCTACAGATGAAAATTTAAACAAATGGAATATTTTATGTGTCACCATGTTCTTTTAAGACATGCACACTTGTGGTGATTTCAACTGGGGCAGACTTTTTTTTCTTCCCAGTGGTTGGTGTGGGGCAGTGTTTTGGGTCTGACAACACAGACATGGTTTTGTTATTGCTGAGCAGGGCTCACACAGAGCCAAGGACCTTTCCTGCTGATCCTGCTCCTGGGGAGGAGCCTGGGGGTTCAGGGGGACACAGCCAGGAGAGGTAACCCCAGCTGACCTAAGTGATATCTCAGTGACATCCTGCTCAGGATATGAAGTGCAGGGAAGAAGGAGGAAGGGAGGATATTTGGAATGATGGAGCTTGTCTTCCCAAGTCACTGTTAGGTGTGATGGGAATCCTTGTTCCCCTGGAGAATTAATGAGAATTAAGTCCTTGTTTTGCTTTGCTTCTGTGCAGCTTTTGCTTCCCCCATTGAACTCTCCTGACCTCAAACCATGAGTTTTCCAGCATTTTACAGCATTTACCCTTCCAATTCTTTCCCTGCACCTGCTTAAGGGAGAGGGAGTGAGGGGCAGGGCTGCTGGCTGGGATTAAACCAGGACAACATCTCATAATGAATTTCATTTTGCCTCCTACAGGTATCAAGAAATTTTAGACTGAATTTCTCTGCTCATTGAAATACATCTAAATTCACATTGACAGCTCAATTTCTCTCCATGAACATAAAAAACTTCCTAAAAGGTCCAATTTTTTAAACTAAGTTAATTTTCCTATTTTTATGGCATAAAACCTTATGTACAATAATTTCCAAGAAACACAATAGGTTTGTTATTGTCAACTAAGAGGCTGTAAGACAGATATAGCACTACCAGAAACAATAAAACTTCCTGTTTAAAGAAGCTTTTATACAAGCACAAATAATCCCAAAGTATGATTTTATATTTACATCATATGGTGGGATTTCTTATAATACTTTAAACAGGTCACAACCCTTTTTTTATCTGTTAATTTTTTGTTTGGCACTCAAGTCAAAAAATCCACAGATGACACACAAAGTGACCTCTCTTCTGCCTGGTTTCTGACAAGGACTTTAGGACAGTGATACCTGATGTATATTTAATTTTTATAAAACCATCTCTCTTAATTTTCTTGCTGTTTGAGAATCTAAGACATGTGTGTGCTTGGAACAACACTGACATTAATAAAAAGGTCAAATAAAAGTGCTTATAATGAGCCAACAAAGTTGGGATCAGAGCCAGACATTTATGGACTATCTTTGGCATAAAGAGACACTTTCCACTCTTCTGAAAGCCAGATGGACTTGGTTGCTCTCCTCACCATGGCAATCAGAATTCTTTGATGATTCTGAAGCTAGCAAATTACTTTATAATCAATTATTCAGTTCCTCCCTTACATCTCTACCAGGAATTGGAGCACTGTGCTCTCCTGTCTCAGGCTTTATCACAGATTTGCCTAGGCAACACTCTCAGCTACCTCTGGAAGAAGAACAAAGGATGGGATAATTCCATAAAAGGCCTCCAGCCTCTGAACAGGAGCAGATGAGCAACTCTCCTTGGTTTGGAACTCAAGAAGAGCCAAGCAAAGTGTAGGAGAGAATGAGACCAAATGCTGAGTAGACAGTAGAACCGGCACATTGACCTCAATATTAATGGAAATATTGCTGCATTAATTCTTCCTCTGTGGTTTAGACATTTTCTTGGACAAACCCTGGAATTCATCTCCCTACGTATTTTTTACTCCCCAACTGGTGTATTTTAGTGGGATGCTACTACAGAGAAAGGTATTACTCACACTAAGCCACTACTTTGGCTCTGTTTGGGAGGAGCCAAACCTGAACTGTGCAGTGACAGGAGAGGGGAGACACAGAGAAACGTGGCATCCAGAAAAGGATAAGGAATGGAACTTCCCAGCCTGGTGCCAAGATTCAGGAGCGTTCTGATGAGGTGGTTCCCTCCCCAGGGACGCTGCTGATAATAAAACCTGAGCGAATCCTTCTCAGCCCTCTTATCCAGCACATAAATTCACACTCCTATTCATGTTGGAACACGTTCCCATTCCCTGAGAGATTTTCCAGGAGAAAGAACTGCTGTCCATAACTCAGGCTTTAAAGGACCAAACTACTGTGTGCAGAAAATAGCTGGAGCTCTGTCAATCCCATCTTCCCTGGCTCTCCAGGGCCCAGCTGGCAACTGGACTGGAAGGAGGCGTTACAGGCATTTGCTGCCTCTGGGACAAAAACTGATTCTAAGAAAGTGGTCTTTTTTGGGGTTTCTGCCTTCCTGACTGACAAGAAAACTATTTTTTTTTCCACACTTGAGGTCTGCTGGCCATAGAAATTTAGACATTAAAGATAAAAACAATGTCAAAACATGCCTGTTTTACTTGAATAAGATACAAAAAGTATAGTGGCAAAAAATCCTAATCCTTGTGCTTTTTTACCCCTAATGCTGTGCATTACACACTTTTTCAATGAATATAACAATAATAATAATAATGTAGTAATAATAATAACACAGATTTAAGTTTACATGAGGGCAAATCTGAAGCTACTGTGTCACTCTCAGAGGAGCTGTATGATGTGGTTAACATATAAGGTGACAAATCTGTTTTGGAGATTATTTTAAATGAGCTTTCATTATCTTAGGATATTAAATGTAACTGAAGGTGGAAAAACTGTTTAACGTAAGTAACTATTTTTAAAAAAAAATTACCTTTTTCCAAAAATGAAATATTACCACTATCCTAATAATACTGCTCAGACTTACTGGAATTGCCAGCACAGATGTTTCCAAAAACTTCAATCCCATTTCTTGCAGCCTTATCCAGTACTACTGAATATAGGTAATTTGCCTTTTATTCTGTAGAAATGAGAGATAGCCTTGGAAAAGACTTTGGGAACTTTTAGGATAAAGAAGAACACACTTTCTCTAGAGTTTAGATTTGAGTCACTCAGGGAGGACAATGAGAATTTCCCAGTGAGCTCAAAAGACTTTGTTGTTTGGAGACCAAAACTTAGGAACCTACTCAGAGCTTGGTATTTCCCCAAAATTCCCAAGTTTGCAGAAGACAGGTCTCTAAAGCTCCTGCCTCAACTGGAATTTCAGAATTCCTACGTTCTGGTGTTTGTGTCACACAGACTGATGAAGAGCTGGAAGCCATCAAGTTCAAACTTCTTTGTTTATGTTATACCAAAAAAAAAGTTTCCATTCCAGGGAGATTTCAATTCCCCAGATTTACCTGTTTGGCAGATTATACTCACCAAATGTTCTGAGAAAGAGAGAGAACAAAATCCTTTCTGGTAAAATGCCAGATTTTCCAAAGAGTAGAAATGTTCATAAGTTGAACAAAAAAAGACCAAGCTCTGTCAAACCCTTTACTGCCAGAATTCAGCTGGAACACTGGTTAAGGGAAAACCCCTCGAAATCTACATCAGAAAATTAATTCCAAGGGAAGAAGCAGATCCAAAACTCAATCTGTCTTAATGCTTTTGAAAAGCCCACAAATGAAACGTTTTGGTCCTGGATGTATTTAGTTTTGGACTGACAATTTAAGAGATTAAATCCCTATTTTAGAAAACTAAATATCAATAGACTTTTATTTTTCAAATCCACAGAAGAGAAGTAAAGCCCTTTGAAATTCATTTTGAACTTGAAGTGATATTTGGGGTAGGAACCTTTAAAACTGGCTGAACCAAAGACAATTCCTTTTCATTACATGTGATAAAAAGCCCAAACTCATTTCAGTGGTGAGTGAGCCTTAACATATAACCTACAAAACCCAAAAAGACAAAATGGAAATGCTGACATAACAGTAAGTATAACTACTCTTTTTTGGACAATTTGGCATCTTTATAAAAATCTATTTTGTTTCTTTTTTTTTTTTAGAAACTCACACAAATTCTAAATGTCAGCCTGCAATAATCTTCTCCTTGCCAGTTATTTATACAGTGCTTTTTATGTTAAATTTTTCCTAGAAATGGTTTTTTTTTTTTTTTACTGAATAAAGAAACACAAATTAAAGAATAACGATGTGGCTATGTTTTATGCTCATGGATGTGGATTTGAAGTTTAGATAACCTAGATACAAACCAATGGAAGCACATTTACTGATGAGAATTCTTTTCTGCAAAAAACAAAGAAATCAAAAAAACCAAAAAAAACCAATCCCTATTAAAAAAACCATTATTTAAAAATTTTATCTATATTGTGAGACCCCAAAGAGCAAGGTGAAGATGTGAGAGACTGAAATACTGAGGCAGATAAAAAAATATATGCATATATGTATAAATGTCCATGTGTGTATATTTATTTACTTATTTATGAAAACCAGCCATTTGGGGTTTTTTCACTCTAATCTGACCCAAGGGATCTACATTAACTGCTTCACCCTTGCCTTTCTCCTAAAAATCCATGCTTTTACCTTCACTCCTGAAATGGGAATCCTGTGGAGGGAGATTCCCTTTGAGTTGTGACTACCAACACATGAAAGTGCTGGAGGTGAAGCTGTCATTGAAAATAAACTAGAAGGAAAGTAGGAAGAGACTTTTTCTGCTACAAAACTTCCAGTTGTTGGGTTGCTGTTTGCCTGTTGGTGTTTTTTTCCCTTAAAAAAGAAAGTATTTTTGGTATGTTTTGATCTTTATTTAGCAAACACTTTTGATCACAGCAATGCTGTGTTTCGACCTCGCTCTTCTGGGTCACTCATGGAGAGATCATGGCGGATCTGCAGGCATAATAAAGCAGCTGGTTCAGCAGCTGGGAAATACAAAATATGGTCTCTCTTTTTTCAAATAACTGATGTTCTTAGCAAAATGCTGGTCCAGGGGTTTCATCTTTCAACACTTAAGTTTAAAAATCAGCGCAACATCATGCTCAAAACTAACTGAAATAGGTGATCAAGCATGAAACAAGAGCTCACTGGACTAACAAAATAATTTGGTGGGGATTCATTGTTTTCTGCAAAAGATACCAGGATATAACAGCTTGTAATATGTCATGATTAAATTAGTGAGAAACAAACAGATCAACTCAGACTGTGAAAAAATCCTCCACATGCCAAAACAGTTCAGTGAAGACACACAGCATTATCACAGGCATAAAATGAAAGTAAAAATAAATCTTTGCAAAGTTTGCTTTTGCCAAATAAAATGTAATTCTTTCATTTTGACATCAAAGGCATAAATCATAATTTAAAATAATCACATTGCCTTTTGATGTCCTTATTAAAATCAGGCATTGTCCCAACGTGCATATCCTACTTCCGTAAGGAAATATTTTATTTTTGCTTTTAGCTATAAAAAGAATTCTTTCTGCTTTTTAGATAAAATTCCTCTTCTTAAAGTTGACAGGTTAAAGTAGTTGGGCACCAAAGAAAAATAAAAGTGTTTTATTTCTGATTTATTCCAGTCAGTTTCCTTATTGAGGCTTTTCTAGGCTTAGAATATGTCACTGGGCTGAGAGAGGTCAACCAGAAAACCAAAATAAAAAGAAAAATGAAATAACTATATTAAACACTTAAATACAAAATTATACAATGAGTAGCAACAAAAATGGAGCTCATAAAAGAAGGTCTATAAATGCAAAGTTTGAGAATCAAAAGGGAAATAAAGGAGGGATTAGTAAAGAGGAAATATGCAAAAGATCTTCTTAAAATCTTTTACATAAACTGCCTTGACAACTCCTTTAAAAACCTGCTTCTGTGGTGGGCAGGTCCCTGCTTTTTCTGGCTTGCTGTGCTTCCAGAAATCTGGGAAGAGACAGAGCACTGTGTGCCTGAACAACCAATGGGTGCCTGAGCTCAGCAAGGTGAGCAAGAGCTTGGAGTGGGAGGCAGCAGTTCCCCGATCCCTCAGGATTCCTATTCCTACAAATCCCAAACAAACCATGGGTTTGGCAAAAGGGCTGGAATGTGAACAAAAGAACAAACGAAAAAAAAGGAGGCAGGTATTTCTCCTCGAAAACGTGGAGCAAAGAAATCTCTCCCCAAGGGAAACACTTGGTAGGCAGGAGGAGAACTCTTGAGTGCTCCACATGCACAAGGCATCCTCTGTGGAATGAGTGACACAGAACCCAGCACTCAATGCAGATCTTTTAAGGGACATCTGATAGGAGAACTGAGTTGCATCTGAGGATGCTCCTCCCATCAGGCTAAAAGCAGAGGTAAAACAACTCTGCTGACGTCAATGGGAGTCCAGCCACTGGCTCAGGCCAGGGCCAGGAGTTCACTCCAGAGTTTTTTTTTCCCTCAGGTGATTTATCATACTTGCTTTTATCAGGAAGCTTGACAGTGGAGAACCCACTCTGTCTTTTTATTTATGGCACTAGAATGTGTTCTTGTTGTTTAGAAAATGGAAATATGTCACAGCAAGACATTAAACACAAAGATGGGTGTTGGAATCACACCACTGTGCACTCTCTAATATGTGTTTATTTACCCGTCTAATTGTGGTTGCTGCTGTTTGCATGAGAGAGTGTCCTGTGGATTTCCTGGAGATTTGTCTCTTCCATTGGTGGTTCCTGCTCATCATCAACACTGGAGTAAGAAATGCTGCCATTCCCAGGGAGGCAGCTTTTGGAGTTGAGGATGAAGATATTTTTATTGTGTCCTAAAGGTAGAGTTGAATTGCTATTTCTGAGAACAAAGACTCTGCTTGTCCTACTAAAGTACAAACAGTAACAAGGCAAAAATGAACTTCTACAGGTGCTCTCTAAATGTCATGAAACACATAAACTCTAATAATTGAGCACATAACTCATCTAAATACTCTGCAGAAAAGAACCAAATTACAAATGAAATGGTTTGTGACTTCTTGTATTCCAAAATTTTTCTTCAAATTCAACTGAAAAATTGTGAAAAGCAATTTAAGATGAAGAGAACTGACCTGAAAATACTCTTAGAATATTTATACAAATTTTCATCTTATCTAAGAAAAAAACACCACTTCCTATGAGACCCAATATATATCACGTACCTAACAGGAAAATTCAAATTAAAAAAAGGTTATACTAGAACATATGGATTTGGATAGTAAAAAGTAATATTCCAAACTCATTGGGCACAAAAGGAAATAAAGCAGACTGAGCATGACCTACTGTATTGACTTTCTTTCCAGCCAGAAAGGGGAGGGAAAGGAAATGCAAACAGAAGATGAAAACCACAACTTGTTCTGCTGGGTTAACATTGGCTTCACACCAGTGGTGTCCCTTCTACAATGAGGTTTTCAACCAGCCCTTAGGGCAGATGTTAGGACACCTCAGAAAGGGACATAATGCTGCTGCAGAGGTTTGAAACTTCCTAAGAGAAATTAAACATACAATGAAAAAGAGGGTAGGGTTCAGCATCAAGTGGTATTACTTTCATTCCATCAACAGATTTTTCAAATATGTGTGGTGTTTATCTCAAAGGCAGACAGGAAATATTTTAAGATTTTATAAAGGTCAAGTTTTTGTAATGGATGTTTCCCCTCCTTCAGGGTCACTCACATGGGAGTAGATGCACTTCCAGGTGCACCTGATTAACAGGAATAAAAAATCTACTGGAACACTTGCACAAAAGTCCAGGTTGGGAGATTACAAAATTCAAACACAGGAATGCAAACACACAACATTCATCCCCAAAAACCCCAGAAGGCAGGAAAGGAGCCCTGGGAATAACACATAATGCATATATGATTTACTATTGCAGATAAAAATACTTGCATGATTCACTGTGCTACAACTGTACTGACCTATATTTTTACAAATAAAAAGCCAGATGGGTGAGTCAGGATCAAATTTCCAGATCTGAATTATTGTCAGTTACAAATAAGGAAGTTTAGCAAATAAGCTCAATCCAGAAGTCCTTTTTGCTACTTCTGCTTTGGATTAGGCACACCAAAACCAAGGCTGTTTGACTGCCAGGGAGCAACATGGACAGATTTTCATCCCATTTAAAGGTGCAAGGCAGAAAATTTACCCTAAATTTAAACTCACAATAATACAGAAAACAAAGCAGAAAAGTAATTCTTAAAATCCTTTTACTTGTCACAAAGAGACTCACCTAATAATGAGATTTGCCTGCCCACTCTTTTCTAATCAGATATATTTGGTTTTCCCATTAAAAAAAATATATATATACAAATAAGTACATATATACAAAAAAAAAAAGGCTACTTCTGTTGTACTCTAAATATATTATTTAAAAAAATTAAAACTAGAGGAAAACTGTTTTAAAGCATGATGCATCATTATAAGCAGAGTCAGTAGAGCTCCTTTACTTTTTTTTTTTTTGTGTGAAATCTGGCTTTTTTTTATTTAAACACATTTTAAAAATGAGAGAAGGGCTGGGCAAAGCAGAGTTAAAATAACAAGGGCACAAGCTGGTAACTGGCATCACAAATATTTTTTTTCAGGAATGAAATTTAAGGTCAGTTGTAATATTCCTAAAGTTTGTCTCTGTCTACTGTTGGGGTAATTATAAAATGAAAATGAGGACTAATACATTGACAAGGTGCATGCACTAAATAATTATTAAATGAATTCAACTGTTAAGTTTCCATCTTTCATAAAATATTATGCACTGCCCTCTCCATACAGACTTGGATCTAGGCCTCCAAATGTCCTTGGCTGCAGAATAGCTCCCAATAAAGCCTGGAGCCAAAGAAGGCATTTTCTTGGCATTAGGTGGGACTGTCCCTGCCCATTCCAGAGAACAGCACAATGAACAGCAGTTTACAGTTTTATACCATAAATTAATTAACTATTTGCTCAGACCTTTCCAAAATAAAAAGGGGTCTGATAGAAGAGGCAGAGAAGCCATGTGGCTGTTAGAGAAGGAGGAGACATGGATGAACACAGACAGTGAATCCCATTTCTCCTTAAAATACTGAGATAATTCTATTGGCATATAGAGCTAATAACTGCTGGTTTTTAATCACAATCCAACAGAAGGTGAACTAGAACAGTAAAAAATAAAGATGTGTGATTCCTCCATCCTAAATTATCCAGAGTCCTGCACTAAGAATCACTGAAGTGTTTTCCTGACACTTTGTAAATAAATAGAAAGCCTTGAGCCACCCCAGTGGATTCATTTTATTTTTTTCAGAAAGATTTCAGTACACTGGCTTTTGTCTAATAAGGGAGTTTCAAAAATCAGCTTTTATCTAGGCCTTCACTTAAAATGAAGCCCAGAAAAAAAACTCTTAGTCAAACAGGCTGATTATGTTAAAACTCTGCAGGATGGCTCTGCACCCACGGAGTAAGGCACTGGATCAGTGGCACAGTTAGTGCTGTTTATAAACAGAAAAGCTCTGTATACATTTCCTGTTTTAAAAGCTTTAAACAGTCTGGAACCATTTTCTGCAGGAATAAAAAAAAAAAGTAAGAAACAAAGGCAAAAATGTAACACTTCACAGCATACTCAGTTTGGACTATTTCTGTAGTATTACCTCACTGCTGGGAAACCACTGCACTGTGGCCATTTACTGGAAAACTAAATGCATAGAATATGGGAGACATAAAAATGTAATAAACTCAAGGTAAAAGCAGAGAACTATGCTAAAATCAGGTTTTGAAGGATTTCAGTTAAAGCCAACTAATTCCTATGCAGCAACCAAAATTGATCTTGAGAATTTTCGCTTTCTTGTCATGGTTACAGGCGGGTGAAAGGCTTCCAAGAGCTATCACTTACATTTATTTGACTTGCTCAACCTTACATTTAATGTCATTAACAGATGGTTAACCTCAAACGTATTAAATGCCAATTTTACAGCTTAAAGTAAATCCAGGGTTCCAACTGCGTTTATTTGTTTTGAAGCCCAAACTGTGGGAGAAGGAACAGTTCCAGTGAATGTTAAAATCAGTGACACTCTTCTGCTCACTGAAGGCAAGGTTGACACAAGGCACCCAATCTCAGGTGATGCAATTTAACTCCTGTGCTTTGGAAAACCTGTGACTGGGAGGCCTGCTGGGTACTCGGTTCCTTTACCTAGAAAACACTGAATTCCAGAATGGAGTTTAGAATGAAGGCTGGATGGACACAAATAGCTAAATACTGAAATTAGAAATGACAGCTCAATCATGAAATGCAGCACAGGGAAGCAAATAAATTAACCTCAATTACTTAATTAAACTAATTAAAAATTAACCTCAAATGCATTAAATGCCCTTTTTACAGCTTAAAGAAAATCCTGTGCTCCAACTGCATTTATCTGTTTATTGTTGCTTCCCACAGATATGCAGCTTTATTACACTCCATATTCTTTTTGGTCTCTAAATGCTGGCATTGCTTGTGGATGTACCCATTGTGTGGTAACTCAAATTTTTGTTCAATATTAATTTTTATTTTGTTTCCTTCAGCAAGATTGTAGCCAGGTAAGACTTCACAAGCAGAAGAGAGCTCCTCTAAATCCACACCCTAAGCCACCTGAACACCTTCTTTCAACGCTTCAGACTCATGACAGTATTCCAAATACTTAAAAAAAAATTGTTTTAGTTTTCATTTCCTCCCACTTGTCTTCCACTTACACAGAAGACTATTTTTCCCCACTGAAAATGTCACCATTTATTGCTTTGTTGGGCCAGCCCTGAAGAAACCAAAATTGCCCTGAGGTGTCAAGTCTGCTCTCTTCCTTTTCCTGCTCTCCCTCCCTTTCCCATAAATTGAAGCAAGGTTAAATAAAAACCTTGCTGTGAGTCCTAGAACAGGTAGATCTCTGTCAACATTTTCTTACGCATTCTCATCCAAGGTTTGAATACATACAGGAAAAGTCTGTAAAAAAATTCTCTTTTCATTAATTCTACCAATTAACTTTAAATTTTATTATAACTATTACACCTTATGTGGGGGGACTCATCACCTGGGAAAGAATGGAAGAAAACAAAAGGGAAAGGAGCACTTGCAGAGGTTCAAGTTATAAAGTGCCAGTGGGTGTATGTGCTCAATTTTCCCAGTTTTGTTTTAAGGCCAAGTGAATATAATTTCTATTTGCCTTCACTAATCAAGTAGTTGAATGGTAGATATATCATTCTTACTTCTGTTTTCCTTCTTTAACCTCCACCAACGCTGATATCTGCCATAATAACATCCAAGTACCAAGGATGTGACCACCATAGATACTGATTTTATTAACTGGATAAAAATGGAAGAGCTAGGATTTATTTCCTACTATTAAGCAGGTATGTGCATTTTTTTAAATTTAGATCATTATTACCACCTTCTCTGCTGCAATACCAAGAAAACTACATCATCTTTTAATATAATTATTCTCTAACTACACATAGTTGCCACAAACATGAGGAAATCGGTGAAAACCACATTCGTATTTTCAACTCCTCTATTTGAAGTTGTTCTTTTAAGGCCATCTATCCACAAATTTGGTGAACAGAGGAACAGTTCTATTATGCCTTGGCAACCTATCATATGTATTTCATTCTCTTTTTCTGTGGCTCAAAATTTCCGTCCCCATGCTTCCATCATGCTGCAGGTTAACTACAAACTCTTTCTTACATCATCCTTTTGAAAATATCCTTATCCTGGAAGTTACATTCCCTTATATTTGCCAGTCCATTAAGAGATTTGAATATTATCTGACAATTGAAAGTTCAAGCTGACTGAAACAGTTAATAAAAATACTTTATATTTTCTAGAGTCCTCTTTTCCTTTTTCATTCTGTTACTTCCTAGTGACAAAGAAAAGGAAAGAAGGGATAAAAAAGAAAAATTAGGTGGAAATGGGAAAATGGAAATATGTAGGACCTGGAAATCGTAATTTTTTTAGCAAATTAGTAGGATTTTTTAAATCAGCTTCATGAATATCTGAACCAACATAAAATTTTGACTCAATTCTCTTCATTATGCAAAACTTCAGGAGATTTACTGCAGCTGTCTCCTGGTGTGTTTGCACTGAGTGTGGAATGGAGAAGAGAAAAGAGGAAATGAATAATGAGACTTGCTGTTTCTGACACGCCATCCCAACGCACTGGGATCCTCTCTGATGTTTTCTCAGTTTGTTTTCATCAAAATTCATAAGTTCTGCATTTAAATTTGAGTTCTGGCTCGAATAAATACCATGACTCGCACTGAAGCGCAGCTAAGACTGCCAAAATTTCATGCAGCTGTAAATCAAGACCAAGGATTCCTGCCATCAGCACCTAAAACAATAGATTGGCCAGGTTCTCTTGAAATGTGACAAGTGTGTCCTTAAATTCAGAGTGAACTATCTGGCCAAAGCAGAGAATCAGCAATACTCTAAAATTAAATGGAGTTTTGTCTAGACTGATTTTTCAGTTCTGATGAATGCAAGGAACTGAACAACAGGAAACCAAGCAGTGCTGCTTTGCTCCCTACTCAGCATATTTTGCCCATTTAAAAAATGCTTATTTATAATTTATCTTTGCATTATTATACAAAAGAATTTTACAACCAAATTAGGCTATGAAAACCAACAAAAATTAGGTATGTTTTCAAAACCAGCATGGGCCCCACAAGATGCTTAGAGCTATCTTTGAACACTGGTAGTTCCTCATGGATTTTTTTTTTCTTTACTCCTTGTTGGGGTAACACAATGAAGGAAATTTGTGATTTGCCATTTATGCATATTGCACATAAAAACCAAAAAGGTAGAAAAACATAAATATTAAAAGCAGAGAGCCTGCCTCTGTATGTTCAAGTCACCGCAGTATTTCAGAAATAAGATACTGAGGAAATTCCATCAAAAGTAATAAGAGAAACAATCAATTTTTGTTCTCTTGAAGGAGAAAAATCCATATATAATGTAATAACAGTTTATATCTATTCACAACAGTAAAAGAAAGAAGAATTTAAGGATTTTGGCTGAATTTCTACATGGTTTTGTGATGAATTTGTAGTAAGCTTCTAGAAAACTTAAGTATAAACCTATTATATATGCGAAAAAGTTGATTTTTCATCCCCATCTAAAGTGAACAAAGAGTCAATGCATATTTTATTTAAAAATATGAACACCTAAATTGCTCCTTAGAAAGCTCCTAAAAACACCCTTTACAAATGCACTTTATTGTGATGATATCTGGGGCCAGTCAGAGTTTAAGTCAAAGTTGAAAGGGTCAAGACTACATTGGTTTGACAGGCAGAAGAGTTTCTTTCACACTCAGCTGCTGGAAAACTTGTGAACAACCCATTGTGTCTAAACATGAAGCACAAAGCCCAGGGAAATCTCCTCCAAAGGTGTTCCTAGAAAGTGTCTAAGTCAGGCCATCAGGATTAAGGACAAAATTCAGCTGAAGTTGCTTCTCTTTAAAAAGAGAAGGCAGGAGAAGAAACTGCTCTTGCTGTGGGGAAATTGATGCTGAAGGAATGGAAAAACTTCGCATTTGACCTGGAACAGAGAGTTCTTAGAGAGCATGGTCAGGGAGAGAGGCCCTGAGCTTCCAAAATACAGACACCAAACAGTTCTGAACCACCTTCTAGACTCTGAATATTTAAGGGAGGTTTTAGTAATAAATTTCTTTAATTAATTGCTAAAAACAAAAAGTTCAGAGCAAGGTAGCTGCCATTTGCTACCTGCAGATCAACTGATAAAACCACAGTGACAAAAGAATTTTCACTGGATGTTAAGTGGGAATGAGAACAGTGGATCGTTGGGGAGGAGTTTTTCTATGTAGGAAAGCCATCAGAAATTTCTACCTGTCACAATGCCAGGCTGACTATGACAGCTGAGGACTAGGAAGACTCAATAGTACTCACTAATTTTAATTGTTTTTAACCAATTCAATGGTATGTGCAGATTGTCCCAGCACTGCTTTGTTTCCAAAATGAATAAGTAACATTATATTGCATTCACATCAACACTTCACCATGTCCTCCTTCTGTGTATTGTTTCCAGATTCTCTCATGTAGATGAGGTTTTTTTGAATTATCAACATCAACTTTCTGCTCTTCACTGATTATGACTTCTCATTGATTTAAAAATGACTTTTATAAATTATTGAAGCCTCTCCCAGTGCCTGCTCATCAAAAACTCTGTGTTGCCACTAAGACCCAAGGATTGAGGTTTGAGGTTGTTTTTTCTTGTTGCAGGTTAATTTCCTTTATGAGCTGATTACATGAGATCTAATAAACATGTAGAATTTGGGTTTGCACAGAGAAAGGTGAATATGAAGTTGTAATAAGACAAAATTTGGAATTCCAGTATTCTGTAACTATAAGAATAAATGTATCTGTTTAAAAGCAAGGGAACTCAAGTGTAAATTTCAAAGAGAACTACCACTGTTTTATGAATTAGCTTTCAAAATTCAAATTGCAAATAAGTATTTTTTAATGCACCAAAAAAACCCTTGGAGATCTCACAGAGATTGCTTTTGTTTCTTTTCTATCAAATTCTTATTATGATTTAGAAAACCCCCTGAATTTTTTATATATAAAGGACACAGAGGAAAAATTTTTGAGTAATTCATTAATGAACATAAAGGAATTTAACAGATTTAAAGTGCTGGATAAACTGGACTTTTTAAAGGGTTTAGAAAAAGATACAAAAAAAGAAAAAGATGGCAAATACAGGGAGCTATAGATATAAAATTTATATTCCTAAGCTAAAATAAATCCAGTTTTAACTTGCAGTTTATGATCCCAGAGAGAACTGGACTCACTGAATGGAAACTTCAAGTGAGAGCACCACACCCTTTACCTATTGAAACCAGGCCAGGAAAAAAAAAAAAGAAGTAAAAACCTACAGCTTTATTGAGTCTTCCTAGTGTGAAACCTACCTTAGTCTAAAACAATAATTTTTAAATTACCCTGAGTTTTTTCAAAACATTCACTATTTATAACACATAATATTGCACTTATTCTGCCACCCACACCGCTGTTTTTCACCAAAAATAGGTAAATATACAGGGAAGAAAGTAAACTAATAAATTTTGATGGGTTTGGCAAAAGTCCAACATCTGACTCTTTTGTTTTTAAAGTTGATGAGTAATTTAGGAGTGTTACAACCTCAGAGAAGGAAAGAAATGGAATGCCACTGGAGAAGGAAAATGTCTTGCTCCTTGGATTTTTGCCATCTTTATACATATATATAAGCCAAAACGAATACTCTGTTGGGGGTTATATATGTTATAAAACTTATTGCATATAAAAATAAAGTTCTAAATCACAAATGATTTGTATTTATACAAACATTATGGTACAGTTATTTTTTCAAACTTCTGTTGTATAGCTCTGGGTAGTTTAATGTAATTTTTAGCAGTGGCTTAATCTCAGCCCTCTAAACAAAATAAGATCTATATGACAATAAATTAATCTATTTTTAAAAAATTTCTTGTCATAAACAGATCAGCAATGCTAAAAATAGAGAAAATTAATGCATGTAACTTTGTCCAAATGGACTGCTCCAAATCCATTAAATTAATTTATCATTATGAGAGGAAAACCCCATTATTGGCATCTCTGGAAGGTGAAATTTCTCAGCACTGCCAGAATGACTAGACTTTGGACAGGCAAAACTCATGGCTGAAACTGCATTTAAGGCAGACAAGGACATGAAAAACATTAACAAACCCTCACTTGCTGGTTTGGGTTTTTTTTAGATGCAATCCAAAGCCAAGTCTCAAACCCCAAAGTTAACAAAGCAAACATTGTCTCCCAGTGTCAGGCTGTAAAAAGGTCCCTAATATTTGGTGATGGATGCTGTGATTAACAAATATCAGGGTGGTGAGTCAGCACCTGCTTTCAAGATGCTTAGAAGAGCAAAAATCAGGTTTCCCAGACACCAGCAAAGCATGGCAAATCACTGCCGTCAATTCTGGCTTTCTTAATCATGCACCTTTCTTCCTCTGGAATTTAATATTCTCAGTTCCCACAGAAAAGAGCATTTTTTTCTTTTGTTTTGTTTTGCCCTAAATAGCTTGGAAATAGAAGGATCTTTACTAAATTAAAAGCCTAAAAAGTAAAAACAACTTTAACTTTTGAGCTACAAGTCAGGAATGTGTCATTTGTAGATGCTGGAGGAAACAGCATTATTTTAACAATAATTCCTTAGACATTTTCATTTTAACTGTGGATATTTACCCTTTCTGTTTCATGTGCTAAATCCTCCTAATTCCAGTAATGTACAGTGACCTTACAGACTACCTACAATTGAAGATGTTTGCTGTGATCACTGATTATACCTTGTCTGCACATCGCTCTATGAGCAAAAAATAAACATTTTAATGCAATTTTGCCTGCTGTATTTATTGCAACAATAACAACAAATAAAAATTATGTAATTTTAAAAGAAAATATTTTCATTCCATTGCCAGTGGAATAGTCTGACTACTGTTATGCAGACCAATGCAGTAACAAAAAATTATCAAAATGCATTGAAAAATACTGATTATTATCCATAGTCTGCCTTTCATGTTTATTCTGAATACAGAAATTATGTGAGAATAGTAGATTTTGATCTATATTGCAAGAGTTCAAAGCTAAATAGATGGTTCAGGAAAAAAAACAAAACAGAGATTTCTTAAGGATGCTTATTTTTGACAGACCACTTGGAAAACAGGCACACCAGCAGCCACATTCCCATTCACAGCTTCCATTGACAAAACTGAAGATGTATTTTAACTTTGTAAAGTGAAGACAGGTGGAGGAAGGGAAAACTTCCCTTAAACTGGCTCTGAAGAGATGCTGCTGTACATCTAAAACTCTTGTAATTCAATTTCTTTTCTAACTAGTACATGATTCTGTGATAAAGTCTCCAAAAGTTGTATTTAAATAGGATGACTGAAAATTATTTTTAATTATCTTACAGAATTATGTTCCAGCATAACATACTATTAAAGATTAAGAACTACAGCTTTTAGAAATTGTACTTTTAAATGCTCTATCTATTCATTGAAATGAATTAATGCAAAAAAAATCTTGAAATAATTCTATTAAATGACTGATTTATTTATTTATAACTTGTATTTGAAATCTCAAGAGGTGATGTCTGCTTCCCATCTGCATTTGGGAATAGTTTCATTCAATCAGGACTTTCTGTGTGATCAGTCATCCTGCTCAGAAGGGTGAAGTCAAAATTCACAGAGGAAGTGAAAACACATGTCACAAGAATAAAAGAAAACCTTGCACAAATATCATTTTCTTTTGATGAAAAGGAAATTTCTAACAGATTAAAGATTCCATCTCAAATGTGGTACTAAAAATGCAGGCATAAAGAAGACGAAAATAAAAGCTGCCACCTTAGGTTGGAAGAGTTGCTAGAACGGCACTGATTTCTCCTGCACTGCTTCACGTTTTTACAAAACAGTCCCAGTTAAGGCTTTTGGGCACTGAGGAAATGCTGGATCTCACAAAACTCTCCACAACACAGGAATTACAGTTGGACCTTTGGAACAATGTTTAGGGGAGCCAGGATTTCAGCCTATCATGTCCTGTACCCATTAATAAATATGCTTGCAATTAAAATCGCATCCCTTTGCATTCTCCTTGCCAGTAGCAGATTCTCAAAACTGATCCCACTTTTATGAGCCATAACAAATCTATCTGAGGTTAAAATCATCTTTTTTCAGCTTGAGAAGCCCTCTGCCACCCAGTTTTCCTCTTGGCTCTTTGCAAATACTTTGGCATCAGCAATGACTCCTCTGCAATGCATCTCTCAGCCACTTTGCCTCTCGTCTGAGCTGACTGGAACAGACTGCTCGAAAGCAGGAGCAAACCAGGCTCAGGAGGCTCCTCTGCCATGAGCATCTTGAGCTCCCACACTATGCAAGAGCAACTCAACCAGGGTAAGGGCAAAACTGAAAAAACAAACAAACCAACATGGATGGGATCATGATCTTCACACCAATTTATGTATTGGAAATTGAAAATTGGTATGATAAGCTCATGGCTTTGCAGATGAAAACCAGTTTTTCCTTGACAGATTTCCTTCTTCCAGGACATTTGGAACAGGTAAAATGTTGTCAGTGCTATTGTTTCCATGAATTTGCAAATACTACTCCTAAAGGTCTGTACAGAAAAATAAATACAGACAGGTACCACCATAAAAATACAGAAAATGCAACTATTTAGTTTTTCATTACCCAGACAAAAGTCACAGTTGTAGTTTGCCTTTCTTTCTAGAGAGATTCACAAACCAGGATGGTTTTATGATTCTCCTGAGGCCTCCGGAGTTGCACAAATTTAAAACAAGGGCTTTGTAGGCACAGGGCCCTCCACGGGTGTGAGAAGGAGGAATGCTGATTAATGGAACCCAGGGACCAATAAACAACTCTTCAATCTAACACAGCCAAGTAAATGAAGACAGTACACATAAATCAATAATAACATTTCCATTTCATCTCCCCCCAGAAATGCTCAACAGCCAATTTTTTATCAGTGAGTAAAAGTGGAGGTGGGAGACTCTGATGCAATTCAGTTGCAGAAGCCTTCAAGAAGTACATTCCAGGGCATTTAAAGAAAAAAAAAAAAAGCCTTGTGTCAACACTCCGACCATGCTGATACTCAGCTGAGCTACTCTGAGTTGCAAAAGAGGAGCTCCCAGGGACTCATGTTTATCTCTGAAGTGTCTGGAGATCACACAGTGACTTGGATTAGTTCGAAATCACATCCCCATGCTACAGCAGAGATGGTATTTATAAATAAAAACATTCTTAAAAGAGAAACTTTCAAAAAGGTTACAAAAATGACAGTGCTGTCTTAGCATGGCACGGAATTAACAAACCAAACCGAAAGCCACGAACCAAAGCAAACAACCAAACACAAAAATGACATAGACACAAAAAAATTAGACAGGATAGCAAATTGCAATTGGAATATAAAACACACCCATGGGCTTTAGGAAGCAGGAATCCTAGCTTCAAAGAAAGGAGTGAGTTCAATAATGACCTGTCAGAAATTTGTCAAAAGCAGAAGAGAATCCTCCTACATAAACAGCCTAAGGAAGATTATGAAGTGTGAGACAGAGACATTAAGAGGTGAATTTATTTAGAAAGTGTGGGCTGTCTCCACAGGCCTTTGTGCATCCAGAAGGGATTGCCCTTGGAGAAGACTGATTTGCCATTTATTGTTCCTTTTTTTGAATGAATTATACAATCGCAGAATCAGAGTGGAAAAATAAGAGTTTTAGGTTGGGAAAGTCAATATCAAATCCAACCCTATGCGTTGTTACAAAGTGAATTTTGACCTCTGACCACCAATCTTCCACTCTGTTGGGGAAGAGTTATAGAGTATCAGCAGATGGCATGGGAAAAAGCTGAGACTTGAAGCTAAGTTCCAGCTTAAAAGCTAGAGAATTACACAAGTCAGGTAATTGTTTCTGGTCTGGTTTGTGACGATGAGGAACAGAAAAATTCACAGGTGCATTTTGCCTACCAAAAAATGTCCCATCTATACTTCCTAGTGCACAAATCCTAATTAGAAACTGTAAGGGAATGATCACCCTTCAAGTCCAGTTATAAATTCTGTGGTAGAGACGCATCATTCTGCGTAAGATTTTCATTTCTAGGGCATAAAGAATACACAGATTTTCTGAGCCCTCATTTTCTAGGATTCCTCAAGCCCATTTAACACCCTTACTACCGAATATGAGTGCACTTCAAAAAGAAATTACAAGATCCTAGTTCTGTAAAACAGCATTCATGAGCATTTTGGAGGTCTCAAAGGAATTTACTGCAGTTGAAATTTGGCCTGGTATAGCAAGGACAGTGTGTTAGAAAGAGTTCCTGCTGGCTGCCACATACTACAGTGCTGTTCTCAGCTGAAAACAACCACCTTTCAAAAGCATTCTGGGCGCCTGAACTTAAAAAAACGGACAATATTCATCATAATGATAATGTAAAATAATAGGAAAAAAGAAAATTATTTCCTTTTAAAAATGAAAGCCTATTATAAAATCAAGTTCCTCTGTTTCCTAAGAAGAAAGTTACTTTTATGTTCTATTTAGTAACAATATTAAACATTCCAGTCATGTTTAGAACTAAAACCAAAGACAACAACCCCTTTTTACTATGCAAGTAGCAAAATCTCCAAGGAAGGAACCTTCTCGTATTAAATGCAAAATTTGGTTCCAGTTCCAAAGAGATGAAATTTTTTTACTGCATTCCTTAAAAACAACATGAGCCTTGTAATAATTGTTAATGATTGTAATCAGGGTCAAGGGAGATGACATTTCCCATGACCTCCCTAAAGCCTTTGGGTTCTCTTCCATATGCCTGGCCTGGACTTTGCATTTGCCAGACCAGGCTTCAAGTTTTCATGGCTGAGAGGTTTCTTGGGGGATGATGTAAGACTTATTTTGTTTACTGGAATTTTATTGGATATTTTGTTTCTGGGCTCTCCTTGGGAAAGTATAATACCTTAAGGTGTGGGAAATACAAACCCATCATATGTTGTGAGATATTTAACAAAATTCTATTGGTTTCATTACTTCAAAGCAATTCTCTTGATCAAGTCTCAAACCATAAATAATTAGAAGTATTAACCTGGCCATCCAATTATACCAAAGGAGCTCCTGATGAGAAGCCTCTGCTTTCAAATAAAATCTTAAATGCACACTTCAAGGATATTTTAAGCTTCAAGAATGTCTATTTAATTTTAAGATACCTGGGGATCTTTTATAACCTATCTCTTTCCACTCTGTCCGTCAGGAGCACCTGCTGGAAATGAAAATCAAGGACAAAAATAATCACTGCTGGTTTCTGCAAACTGTTGATTGAAGTTGCAGCAATCTTACACACATGCTCAACTAATTCCTGCAGCAATTTCTCTTTATATTCAATACTTATATCTGCAAAAATTATTCTTCTTCTACTACTGCAAAGTGCTCTGATTTGGATTCTTCTTAGTACCTTAGGTAAAGGGTTCTTGTTTCAAGTCCCAAAAGAGGAACTCCCTAATCACAACAGTCACCTGTTTTCTGTAAGACTAACATCTAAAACATTGCTTATGGATTTTGTTCAGCTTCTAGATACAAGAACAAAGGATTTTTATTCCTTCATCACTGGGAAATAAATTTTAGGGGGAGAAAAGGCAGGGAGAGATATGGATGGTGAAAAAGACCTGTCTCAAGGTGTGTGTACATGCAAGAAAAACAATTTCCAACCTTTGGCCATTTGCTCTTAAATAACAAAAAATAGTTAAGAGTAACACTGTAGAAACCAATAATGTAGCAAACAAGAGACATTTATGTATTGATTAAACTATTCCATTAAAAGTGCAAACATCCTGATTCTCTGTAGGTCTTGAATGCACACTGCACTTTCCTGTAGATGCATTTTAGGATAATGACATCATAAAACTGTTGTCATTCAAAGTTTCAATTCAGTAAATACAGATTTTTCTCAGTGCTTGGGAATATCCTGAAATTCAAATCTGAGATCAAGCATAACCACCACCAGGAGTTAAGCCCAGAACACAGGAACAGAACACAGAAGAAGAAAGAAAAATATCATAGGAATTAAGAAGTTTTTAGTGCTTTTTTTACACACTTCATACAAAGCAGATATGAAAGTTAGACCTCTTCATTCCCTAGTTCTTCAGTGATGCTTTCATGAACAGGTGAAAACTTGGAAGGCAATACCATGGAAGTGGTAATTGGTGATAGGATGTTATTACATCAAAGAGAACACATTTTCTAAGCTTATTGAAGTTTAGTGCATTGTGTCATGTCCTAATGGAGTTCCCTGAGGAAACCAGACAGAGAGTGTTTCCTTAACAAAAAAAAGAGGGTAAACCTAAAAAATATTCAGGATCTATTCCCCAGTTTAGTGCTGGACAGAGAGTCTCCAAACCATGAGGTGCTGGTTCACTCCCATCCTCCTCCAACTACAGCATCTATCACATTCTGTAAATTAGAGTCAATTACAATAGCATTGGGGTGTCCTGCCTTTTATATCCAGCAAAGAAAGCTGTGCCAGCTCCAAGAGCTCAGGCTTTGGGTGTGAATCAAGAACATCCATGGCTCTTCCGCAACTTCTTTTGGTGATTTTTTGTATGCATGTATGTATATATTTATCTATTTCAAATTATGTATATGCAAGTAATGGTACATGTGAGGGGAAGACCAGAAAAGGCTGAGAAAAAGCTTTATCTGAAGGATCAAGGAAGGCATCCAAAAAAACAGGGTTAAAAAGGAACTTGGGGAAAAAATAATAACGAAGGATATCTTGCTATAAACAGTACTTGCACACTAACTCAAAAGACATGGCCCTCAGTAGTGCCAGAAAAACACAAGATAAAAAAGAAAGAGGAAATATATACCATCAAGCTCAGAGTGATTTTAACCAGTGACACCAAGTATGCACTGAGTCAGTACAATCCTAACATGAGAGAAAATAGTGCATGTGGCTCCTGTAGACACTAAATTTTCCTGCCGCTGCTGGTTAATCCCTCCATGCCTGATGATGCAAGAGCATTCCAAGTGCAGAACAGTTTAAAATAATTTTACACAGCCACATTGTATTAAAATCTCTGAAGGTACCTAAAAAGGTGTATCCCAGATCCTTTTTCCCCAGTGAATTTTGTGCTTATTTAATGTTTCAATTAAAACCCTGAAAGGGAACAGTTCCTCTACACTGAGCAAATTCCCATTTATTCTTATCCAGTGAGCACACCTGGAATATATCACTCACTGCTGCCTTTTCTGCTGCTGTGCAGGGCACTTAGATAACAAAGCCACAGTGGGAGAAGCAGCTAAGATACAAACTTGAGTGCACCTTTTAAATGAACCTGGAAGAGAGCTCGGCAGCATGAAAAACCTACGAGAACAAAAATGAGAAATAAGCTCAATGCTACACATCAGGAGTGTTTTTTCCCAAGACCTCTGCATAATATTCTTAATATTTTTAAAAGCTGTGTTGTTCTCCACAATGGAAGAGGATTTAGGTTACAGTTTCAGATGAGGTGTGTTGAAGGAGCAAGGGCTGATGCAGTTTGCAGCCTTGGAGTTTGCCTTTTATTTCAAAGCTCTGTGCCAGCCTCAGGCTCTGTGGCTGGGGGAAGAGCAGGAGTGCTCCCTGTGTACGTGACCCTGCTTCCGTGCAGCTCCCCGGGATCTGCAGCAGGCACTCCAAATGTGCTCAATCTCCACCAAAGCCCAGCAGAGATTGCAGTGGCCAGATAGCAACTCTGTTTATCAGCCTGTAAACAAAATTCACTGATAAAATTGGCCTTTTCTTCTTTTCTATAAATCTCCCCTCTGGATTTTTTTCTTTTGCCTAACAACTGCCACGATGCTCATGAAAAACAATCTCTTTGCCTTTTTGAACCTGGTGCTTCTTACGACAGCAATCTTTCATAAAACCACAGAAAGCAGAAGAGCAGTGCTTTACAAGAATAGCTGGGTGGATTTTTAGGTTTTTTATTTTAATAAAACCCAATAATTCCAGATGAAATAAGCAATGAAAAGCTGTTGCACTTAATATATGAAACAGTAGCCTTATAAATAGGTTTGGAAGCAGGTCGAATCATTTCAGGGCAGTTCACTGGACTGTACCTAGCTGCAATTTTAATATCCAAAATAATACTGCTGATGCTGGATATTTAGATTTCCTCACTCAGTTTGTAGAAAGATGACATCAGCTAAAGACTTACTATGATTGTAGGTGTTGAAGGGTACTTTATGTACATTTATCAAATAAACTGAAGTAGGGATTTTTTCAGTGGGTAAAGTGCAAGCCATGACTAACCATGTCCAGCTTCCTATTGTTGGAAATGTCACTTTTTTATTCAAAATATTTGAAAACTTCAATTCACCTCTCCCTTTAATTTTGTGTAACAACCACTTTTTAAAAAACAGATAAATAAGCAAAAGCAAAACAAATATGAAACTGTGTGAGTTGATTGTCATATTAACAATTCTTCTTTTTTGTGTTTTATTTCTCCATTCTGTCACTCCAATTCCATAAGCAGCCATCAAAAAACCCTGATTTAATGCTACTTTCAGTGAAGCCCAGGGAAATGCAGATATCCCTGGAGAGATAACCAACGACCACTGAGATGGACTGAGGGAGGGTGGAAATGATGGTTATTGTTATTTTTATATGAATTTAATTCCCAGATATCAGAGCATCAAATGAATTCACACCAAGCACCCTCCCACTACAGATTATCATCATAACAGAACACAGCCCATACTGGGGCATACTTGTGGCCCATCACATTCAAATTATTTCTCTAGTATCACAACGCTCTGGATGCTCCACAAAAAGAGAAAAAAGTGACCAAACAGAAATGCCTCAGGACATCACCAGAAAACGGTGCATGGCAGATAAATGTACATTATGCACACGCTCACATTTTAACAGTAAAACCCATTCTCTGCAGTATTTTCTTACCTTGGAAAATGGTTTCTTCAGAGAAATATTTAACAGGATATAAAATAATGTAAAATATGTTTTATTTGCCCTTAATATGGCTGCAATACCTCTCTATGTGCAGCATTCTTTCTCCATGTACGTGTATTCCATGCCCACAAAGAGATTTTATTAAGGGTTTCTCAGCCCATTCTCCTAAAGAAAGGGGATGACATTTGGACAGGTAGTGATAAGAATATGTTCATATGTTAAATCAGAAGAAAATACTGTTAAAATTGTAAACAAAACAGTAGCAAATACAGTGTCGATGGACTCCAACACTTGAGTGATGATAAATGTGTAAATATTTTCCCATGAACACTGAATTAAGTGAATAACTGGTTGATAAAATACCAGTATATAGAACAAAAAACTCAGAGGAATCTAGAGAGCTGTACTTTCAATCAATTAGAGTGATTTCAGGAGACTTGAAAATGTCAGCCGCAGCCAAAGACACCTTTTCCAAGCAAGAGGCTGGGTCTACTTGAGCATGTTGAGCCTTAAGAGAGTAAGCGGTATCTTCTGATTGCAAAAACCAGTAATATTTCAAAAGGGGCATTAACAAACAGTAATTAAAACTGTTTGAGAGCAGGAGAAGCACCTATCACAAAATCGTGAGGGTAGAAAAAGACCTCCAAGATCGAGTCCAATCTTTGACCAGACACCACCACATCAATTAAAGCAGAGAACTGAGTGCCACATCCACTGGTTTCTCACACTCTTACAGGGATGTGACTCAACCAATTCCCTGGGCAGCCCCTTGCAATGCTTGACCACCCATTCAGTGAAGAAAATCTTCTTCATGCCCAGTCTGAACCTCCCCTGGTGCAGCTTCAGGGTATGTTTCATTCAAAGATTCCACTCACAGCTGTCAGTACAGATTTAACAGAACACATGACAGAGGGAATTCTGAATTTGTCAGGTAGCTTACCTAGTACTTTAAAGGTGAATTTGAATGGCTTCCCTTTTCTTTTTCCTATACGAAATTCTAAATTCTCATTGTCCAGTGATGAGCAATTTTTAAATAGTATTTTACCAACATAATCCATAGAACAGGTACACAGTAGGACACAGAACAGAGAAACTTTGTTTTCCTACTGTTTTATTACCCTTGAACAATAGGGGGGAGATATGAACATTTCATTAATAGGTGTGGTAGTCACTGAGAGGAAAAAGGGAAGCACAGAAGCATTTCCAGTTCTGTACATCAGCCTGAGAGAAGCAGATGGAACCATGTCCTCCCTCTGATAAAACTATTATCTCCTTGCTCAGGGCATTTCAGGACAGCTGCTGGAACATCTGATGAGGTGTTTACAAGGAAAATGAGAGGCACCTTGCATTGCTGCACTGGCCCTGAGCAGTTAACCAGATCTAGGAGCATTAATTTGGCAGGAATGTGTCCCTAAGTGATAACAAGGGAAATTCTAATCTCATCCCATGGTGGCAGGCTCAGCAGATATCAAGGACAAAAGCTCAGAAAATGGCAATTTTGTTCATGGAATTCTCAGTAAATGCCTCTGAAATACTGGAAAAGAGAGTTTACACAAATCCTTGGAAAGCCTCAGTCTGAAAAATCAAATTTGTAACTGATGTTTCCAGCTAAGCAAGTGAACAAAACCCACGTTACAGGGGGACCAGGGGAACAGAGTAACAAGAAAAAATCTTTTAAAAATCAAAATTAAGATCCGTTAGAAAAAGACAATTCTGTAACTATGTTTAGTCAAGGAGTAGTAATTTTTAAGAACTTTGAAAATCCTTCTAGAAAATTCAGCCACCAAATTATTTTCTTCTTTTCCTGCCTAAACCACTTTTCTTTTGGTGCCACTGAAGCGAGACAGAAGAGGGCTGGGTAGACCCATACAGCTTCGAACCTGTGTACATCAGGCCAGGAGAAGCAAGATAATGAAGTAAACTAATTTTTCTCACTCTGCTTCCCTTTGCATTGCAAAACTAATACTTTTAAAAGGTGCCAATTGGACATAGAGACATTCTGGAAAAAATTTTACCAAAAGGCAATAGTTTGACCCAAATTCAAATTCAGTTCCCAAAGAACATTAAAACTATCATAAACCAAAACAGAATTCACTTTAAAAGGCTCACGTACTTCAGAATTGCTTTTCTTGTCTCTTCTGTCCACTATATAATTAAACTGAAGAAGGCAACAGAAGTCCAGAGCACTCAGATTTCCTAGATGCAAACAAGAACCTACCCGGATTTCTGTGCTGCAAGGTCAGACCCACAAAGTGCTCAAAAAGATTTATTAATAAATAAATTAAGATAACCAAATCTAAAAAAGTAGGAACCGTGTCATGTAATTTAAAAGGCTTAAAAGTGAGAAAAATTACAGAGCCTGAAAGAGTTAACAGATTTACCAGTCTATCAGTGCAAAAAATGTCTTCTTGTGGAGGAAATCAGAGGTGGGGTGCTCCTGCCCTAGGGTATCACTGAGTGACTCCACCTCAGGAAGCTTTATCTGGGCTACTCTGGGCCATCACACTCCCAGCTGCTGCTTCCCCTGCAACATCCCATCCATTTTTCCCACTGTTTTATGAGGAATTCAGCAGCTCAGGTACTCTCTGTGTTTACCTCTCCCTTCAGCAGTGAGTGAAGAAAACACTACGCTCTTGTTTGCAGTGCACAGACAAGCCAGGGAAAGGCTCCAACCCTGGAATCCTTCAGAGAGGCTGCTCCGTGCCAAGCTGGGAGGACAGACACTCCAGTAAATACACCTTCCGCAGGGCATGAAAGTTACCTCATTTTCGGAGAGCCTCTAGCTATTAGACCTCTGACATGGAGCATCCTTCCAGTTTTACCCGCATTTACCATATTAGCACTTTAAAGGGTGGTTATAAGGTGAAAAAAAATGGCCTGACAGAGGGCTCTGGCACCTGAATGCACCTGGAGCAGCCTGAGCCTCCACCTAAGTACCCAGGGATGTAGGATGCCAGGATGCTGAAGATAGTGTCCAGTTTTCTCCTCCTGCCTCATTTTTTGTGCCACACGGAATTTCACAGGATCTACCGAAACAATTTTAACGGCTGGCTGCAGTTTGCTGCTACACAGACAAAATTCCAAGCAACCTGCACATGAATAAGAACAGGTTTGATTTTATACTAGCACTGTCACTTCTCACTTAGCTTCTCCCAAGGCACAAATGCAAACTAAAAACTTAAACATCAGCACAGACAGCTCACAGCTCTGCTTTTCTTTTATAATTTGGATCACACTCTACTAAGTGACCTCTAGGATGAAGATGTAGTTTTAATACAAATATCCTGAGTGCATTGTGGAAGGCACTTAAACTTAGGAACATCCTTTTTTCATTATATAGTGACAGTTGCTCTGATGCTTGTTGCTGCTTGGGTTACATCCACTGACACCTTGTGAAAAAAAAGCAATTTTCTAAAAGAAAAAAATAGCCGTTTTCATGCTACACCCCCAAAACATTCTCTTCCAAACTCCATGTTTCAAACTCAAATTGAGCATATGCAACTGTTTGGTACTGTGCTGCTCTTAAATTCTGCTTCTGTGTCCACTATTTTAACAGGATTTTATTTATATATGCTGTGGTGTCTCAGCCGAAAAACATAATGAAACCAAGTAACTCAAAGTTTTGAGACGTTTACAAACAGATGATTAATCCCGCAAAAATTAAAGAGTCGTTCTTATTAAAACACGCACAGAGAGAATTGTACACTAAAGGTCAATAATAATTCATTTGCCCAGTCAGACCTGCAGGGCAACTGTAAACAAAAAAAGTTGGGGGCCTAGGATTTCAACCATAGAACAAGATGAAGAGGAGAAAAACCGGTACCTATCCTGAATGACATCTTCAAATTCCCTGACACATCAGATGTTAAAGAAGTCATCTTGCTTTTCCACCGTGATAGGCTGCAAGTGTGTCACTAGTAGACATGAAAAACAGCACTTCATCTTCAAATATTGCAGCATTGACGCTATGTTCAACAAATGAAATACCTCATGCCAAAGATGACAAAAAGCATATGGATATAGGTTTAGCCCTTTTAAATTAGGAACAAAGATGTTTTCTTGTTTTAACAATGTTTTAAGGAACTCGACCTACCATATTTCTCACATAATTTACACAAGTTTAAAATATTATCAAACCCATTCTAAGTAGAAAACCAGAAAATGTTCATACAGTACTGTAGTCATTGAAATAGCATTACAAAAATGAAATGAGATTGATCAGAAAAGGGACACAGACAGCGAGAGAGAACACGTCTTTTATTTGTAGAAGAGTTCATGTGTGCCTTCCTTTAAACAGCCCTTATATTGAGTCCGAAACCCCATGGTGAAACCCCAATCGACTTCCAGGCGGCTCAGGCCTAACCAACAATACTATACAGCAGTCTAGGAACCTTGACAGAAACAGAGGAAGAGTACAGGACAGTCTGAGCTGTCTCAAACCGATAACCCAAACCGTCACCCCTCAGAGACAGACCTTAAGGAAAAACACCCAAAAAATTCATTCCAGTATTTAAAAAACTTATTAAAACAGTATTTAAAATACTTACCCCTCAGAAGCTCCAGCGCCTCAAGGGAACCGCCACCCAACAGCCCCACAGCGACATCCTCACACCACCGCCCTCAGAACCCCCCACAGCTGCCCAAAAGCCTCCAACTTCAGCTTGACTCACCGCCTCGACGTCCGCCGAAGTCCCACGCCGTGCTGGGAGCTGGGCCCTCTGGGCAAAAGAAGCTGGGCACGCAAAGCAGCGTACAAGAGGCTGCAGCCCTGCTTACAGGGCGCTCAAGTCGCTGCCTGGATTGCAAAGTGCCCGGGGACTCCAGGGCACCGGCCCTGAATTACAGGGCGGCCCTGCTCCCCAAGGCCTACGGAGGCTCCTTCTCTCCATGGCCGGGCCGCTCCCCACTAACGGGGAGGGCGCCCAACACAGGCTGCCAGCTGAAGGGAGCACAAAGGCTCCCAGACCCGCAGCCTGCTTACAGGCCGGTCCACACCCAGGGAGCTACGGAGCTCGGCCTTCCCCCACGGCGACAGGAACCAGACTCCGCACTCGGGCACTGGGGACCTCGGCCTAAAGCCAAAGTGCCCCGAGGGGCCGGGGAGCCCAGCCCCCAGGACAGGGAGGGCACACGCCCGGCCCCACCACTCCTGGCCCCACGCCTCTCAAAGGCAGGGTCGGGGCCAGGGATAACCCCCTGATTGAGGGGGTCCCTCCAACCGCCCGCCGAGGCCAGGGGACGCACACAACCCCACTTACGGGGCCGCCCCCCGCAACCCGGCACCCCCCAACAAGCGCCACGGAGCACAGGCTCCGGCCTGCGTCCCACTCAGGAACCGGCCGGAGCCCGGCCGCAGCGCAGCACGGCAACACGGCCGGCTGCATCAGCCTCACCAGCCTCCTCTACGAGGCTGCCACGCAAGGTGGCGCTAGTACTTCTTCAACCTGCCCCCTGGCAAGGGCCTGGGGGCAGCGGTTCCTGACACCTGGCTAAAGCAGTCTCCCCAGCCCTGCTTACAGGGACCTGGGGCTGCTCCGTGGGACAAAGGGACAAGGGGCTCCTCCTGGGGCAACGTCCTGGCACGGGCCCCGACTACAGGGCCCGCACGCTGCCGGCTCACCGGCACAAAGGGCACCCTAGGCCCAGACCCAGGCCCTGCCTACAGGCGGGTCACGCTGCCCACGCTGCCGCTAAGCGGCTTCGTGCCGTCCTCAGCAAGCAGGGGCGAGGCCGGACGCTTTCTCCACCCGAGCGTTTTGGGGACCTGTTTGTGGCCGCACAGAACTCCTCTTTCTCTCCTGGGAAGTCCAAGCTGCCCTGCTCTGTGTCTAAAGGCGGGGGCTAAAGCGCAATCGCACTCGCTCACTCGCACCAACCTAAGGGAAAGACAGGGAGGGGAGGGAGGGGGAGACAGTCCCAGAAGAGGGAGCAAGTTCTGTGCAGCCAACCTGCTCAAAAGGAGCCATCCCTACTGCTCAGTGGCAGATCAAAGCGTCAGACCTGCACCGCACAGCACTGCGGGGAGGGCACAGGGGCCTCGACGCGCTGAGGCGCTTCAGGCCCGGAACAGGGACAAAGGCTGTGACTCACCCCGACTACAGGGGGTCACGCTGGCCAGGGACCAGCAGAAGGCAGAAAGCTGCCAAGGGCTGGGCAAAGGGAAAAGCCCTGCCCTGCTTACAGGGCGGCCGGGCCGGGGGCTTGGGGAGCTCCGTTTCCCCCCTCAGGTGCGGAGACAGGGGCTCTCACCCTCCTTACAGGGTCGCCCCCGTCTCCGGGCAGCCAAAGGAGCACAAGGGCAAAATGCCAACCACAGCAAACACCCAGCCCTGCGCACAGGGAGGGGGCCCAGTGTAAAGTCAGCCACGGCACCTTCAAGGTGCCCTGGCTATGCCATCGACCTCTTTTATCCAGAGGGCCTCTCGTGCTCCGTCTTCTTCTCCACGCTCACTCTTGCCTCGCCGGTCCTCTCTTGAGCCCGAAGCCGCCGCTCCAGCACGCTCTTGCCTCGCCGGTTCGCTCTTGCCTCGCCGGTTCCCTCTTGATCCCGAAGCCGCCGCCTCACCTGCTCGCTCTTGCCTCGCCGGTCCTCTCTTGAGCTCGAAGCGTCAGCTCTTGCCTCGTCGTCCCACGCCTTCTGCCAATTGACAACGACACACTCAGCCCTCAGAAGTTCCAGCGCCTCAAGGGAACCGCCACCCAACAGCCCCACAGCGACATCCTCACACCACCGCCCTCAGAACCCCCCACAGCTGCCCAAAAGCCTCCAACTTCAGCTTGACTCACCGCCTCGACGTCCGCCGAAGTCCCACGCCGTCCCGGGAGCTGGGCCCTCTGGGCAAAAGAAGCTGGGCACGCAAAGCAGCGTACAAGAGGCTGCAGCCCTGCTTACAGGGCGCTCAAGTCGCTGCCTGGATTGCAAAGTGCCCGGGGACTCCAGGGCACCGGCCCTGAATTACAGGGCGGCCCTGCTCCCCAAGGCCTACGGAGGCTCCTTCTCTCCATGGCCGGGCCGCTCCCCACTAACGGGGAGGGCGCCCAACACAGGCTGCCAGCTGAAGGGAGCACAAAGGCTCCCAGACCCGCAGCCTGCTTACAGGCCGGTCCACACCCAGGGAGCTACGGAGCTCGGCCTTCCCCCACGGCGACAGGAACCAGACTCCGCACTCGGGCACTGGGGACCTCGGCCTAAAGCCAAAGTGCCCCGAGGGGCCGGGGAGCCCAGCCCCGAGGACAGGGAGGGCACACGCCCGGCCCCACCACTCCTGGCCCCACGCCTCTCAAAGGCAGGGTCGGGGCCAGGGATAACCCCCTGATTGAGGGGGTCCCTCCAACCGCCCGCCGAGGCCAGGGGACGCACACAACCCCACTTACGGGGCCGCCCCCCGCAACCCGGCACCCCCCAACAAGCGCCACGGAGCACAGGCTCCGGCCTGCGTCCCACTCAGGAACCGGCCGGAGCCCGGCCGCAGCGCAGCACGGCAACACGGCCGGCTGCATCAGCCTCACCAGCCTCCTCTACGAGGCTGCCACGCAAGGTGGCGCTAGTACTTCTTCAACCTGCCCCCTGGCAAGGGCCTGGGGGCAGCGGTTCCTGACACCTGGCTAAAGCAGTCTCCCCAGCCCTGCTTACAGGGACCTGGGGCTGCTCCGTGGGACAAAGGGACAAGGGGCTCCTCCTGGGGCAACGTCCTGGCACGGGCCCCGACTACAGGGCCCGCACGCTGCCGGCTCACCGGCACAAAGGGCACCCTAGGCCCAGACCCAGGCCCTGCCTACAGGCGGGTCACGCTGCCCACGCTGCCGCTAAGCGGCTTCGTGCCGTCCTCAGCAAGCAGGGGCGAGGCCGGACGCTTTCTCCACCCGAGCGTTTTGGGGACCTGTTTGTGGCCGCACAGAACTCCTCTTTCTCTCCTGGGAAGTCCAAGTTGCCCTGCTCTGTGTCTAAAGGCGGGGGCTAAAGCGCAATCGCACTCGCTCACTCGCACCAACCTAAGGGAAAGACAGGGAGGGGAGGGAGGGGGAGACAGTCCCAGAAGAGGGAGCAAGTTCTGTGCAGCCAACCTGCTCAAAAGGAGCCACCCCTACTGCTCAGCGGCGGATCAAAGCGTCAGACCTGCACCGCACTGCACTGCGGGGAGGGCACAGGGGCCTCGACGCGCTGAGGCGCTTCAGGCCCGGAACAGGGACAAAGGCTGTGACTCACCCCGACTACAGGGGGTCACGCTGGCCAGGGACCAGCAGAAGGCAGAAAGCTGCCAAGGGCTGGGCAAAGGGAAAAGCCCTGCCCTGCTTACAGGGCGGCCGGGCCGGGGGCTTGGGGAGCTCCGTTTCCCCCCTCAGGTGCGGAGACAGGGGCTCTCACCCTCCTTACAGGGTCGCCCCCGTCTCCGGGCAGCCAAAGGAGCACAAGGGCAAAATGCCAACCACAGCAAACACCCAGCCCTGCGCACAGGGAGGGGGCCCAGTGTAAAGTCAGCCACGGCACCTTCAAGGTGCCCTGGCTATGCCATCGACCTCTTTTATCCAGAGGGCCTCTCGTGCTCCGTCTTCTTCTCCACGCTCACTCTTGCCTCGCCGGTCCTCTCTTGAGCCCGAAGCCGCCGCTCCAGCACGCTCTTGCCTCGCCGGTTCGCTCTTGCCTCGCCGGTTCCCTCTTGATCCCGAAGCCGCCGCCTCACCTGCTCGCTCTTGCCTCGCCGGTCCTCTCTTGAGCTCGAAGCGTCAGCTCTTGCCTCGTCGTCCCACGCCTTCTGCCAATTGACAACGACACACTCAGCCCTCAGAAGTTCCAGCGCCTCAAGGGAACCGCCACCCAACAGCCCCACAGCGACATCCTCACACCACCGCCCTCAGAACCCCCCACAGCTGCCCAAAAGCCTCCAACTTCAGCTTGACTCACCGCCTCGACGTCCGCCGAAGTCCCACGCCGTGCTGGGAGCTGGGCCCTCTGGGCAAAAGAAGCTGGGCACGCAAAGCAGCGTACAAGAGGCTGCAGCCCTGCTTACAGGGCGCTCAAGTCGCTGCCTGGATTGCAAAGTGCCCGGGGACTCCAGGGCACCGGCCCTGAATTACAGGGCGGCCCTGCTCCCCAAGGCCTACGGAGGCTCCTTCTCTCCATGGCCGGGCCGCTCCCCACTAACGGGGAGGGCGCCCAACACAGGCTGCCAGCTGAAGGGAGCACAAAGGCTCCCAGACCCGCAGCCTGCTTACAGGCCGGTCCACACCCAGGGAGCTACGGAGCTCGGCCTTCCCCCACGGCGACAGGAACCAGACTCCGCACTCGGGCACTGGGGACCTCGGCCTAAAGCCAAAGTGCCCCGAGGGGCCGGGGAGCCCAGCCCCGAGGACAGGGAGGGCACACGCCCGGCCCCACCATTCCTGGCCCCACGCCTCTCAAAGGCAGGGTCGGGGCCAGGGATAACCCCCTGATTGAGGGGGTCCCTCCAACCGCCCGCCGAGGCCAGGGGACGCACACAACCCCACTTACGGGGCCGCCCCCCGCAACCCGGCACCCCCCAACAAGCGCCACGGAGCACAGGCTCCGGCCTGCGTCCCACTCAGGAACCGGCCGGAGCCCGGCCGCAGCGCAGCACGGCAACACGGCCGGCTGCATCAGCCTCACCAGCCTCCTCTACGAGGCTGCCACGCAAGGTGGCGCTAGTACTTCTTCAACCTGCCCCCTGGCAAGGGCCTGGGGGCAGCGGTTCCTGACACCTGGCTAAAGCAGTCTCCCCAGCCCTGCTTACAGGGACCTGGGGCTGCTCCGTGGGACAAAGGGACAAGGGGCTCCTCCTGGGGCAACGTCCTGGCACGGGCCCCGACTACAGGGCCCGCACGCTGCCGGCTCACCGGCACAAAGGGCACCCTAGGCCCAGACCCAGGCCCTGCCTACAGGCGGGTCACGCTGCCCACGCTGCCGCTAAGCGGCTTCGTGCCGTCCTCAGCAAGCAGGGGCGAGGCCGGACGCTTTCTCCACCCGAGCGTTTTGGGGACCTGTTTGTGGCCGCACAGAACTCCTCTTTCTCTCCTGGGAAGTCCAAGCTGCCCTGCTCTGTGTCTAAAGGCGGGGGCTAAAGCACAAGCGCACTCGCTCACTCGCACCAACCTAAGGGAAAGACAGGGAGGGTAGGGAGGGGGAGACAGTCCCAGAAGAGGGAGCAAGTTCTGTGCAGCCAACCTGTTCAAAAGGAGCCATTCCTACTGCTCAGTGGCAGATCAAAGCGTCAGACCTGCACCGCACAGCACTGCGGGGAGGGCACAGGGGCCTCGACGCGCTGAGGCGCTTCAGGCCCGGAACAGGGACAAAGGCTGTGACTCACCCCGACTACAGGGGGTCACGCTGGCCAGGGACCAGCAGAAGGCAGAAAGCTGCCAAGGGCTGGGCAAAGGGAAAAGCCCTGCCCTGCTTACAGGGCGGCCGGGCCGGGGGCTTGGGGAGCTCCGTTTCCCCCCTCAGGTGCGGAGACAGGGGCTCTCACCCTCCTTACAGGGTCGCCCCCGTCTCCGGGCAGCCAAAGGAGCACAAGGGCAAAATGCCAACCACAGCAAACACCCAGCCCTGCGCACAGGGAGGGGGCCCAGTGTAAAGTCAGCCACGGCACCTTGAAGGTGCCGTGGCTATGCCATCGACCTCTTTTATCCAGAGGGCCTCTCGTGCTCCGTCTTCTTCTCCACGCTCACTCTTGCCTCGCCGGTCCTCTCTTGAGCCCGAAGCCGCCGCTCCAGCACGCTCTTGCCTCGCCGGTTCGCTCTTGCCTCGCCGGTTCCCTCTTGATCCCGAAGCCGCCGCCTCACCTGCTCGCTCTTGCCTCGCCGGTCCTCTCTTGAGCTCGAAGCGTCAGCTCTTGCCTCGTCGTCCCACGCCTTCTGCCAATTGACAACGACACACTCAGCCCTCAGAAGTTCCAGCGCCTCAAGGGAACCGCCACCCAACAGTCCCACAGCGACATCCTCACACCACCGCCCTCAGAACCCACCACAGCTGCCCAAAAGCCTCCAACTTCAGCTTGACTCACCGCCTCGACGTCCGCCGAAGTCCCACGCCGTGCTGGGAGCGGGGCCCTCTGGGCAAAAGAAGCTGGGCATGCAAAGCAGCGTACAAGAGGCTGCAGCCCTGCTTACAGGGCGCTCAAGTCGCTGCCTGGATTGCAAAGTGCCCGGGGACTCCAGGGCACCGGCCCTGAATTACAGGGCGGCCCTGCTCCCCAAGGCCTACGGAGGCTCCTTCTCTCCATGGCCGGGCCGCTCCCCACTAACGGGGAGGGCGCCCAACACAGGCTGCCAGCTGAAGGGAGCACAAAGGCTCCCAGACCCGCAGCCTGCTTACAGGCCGGTCCACACCCAGGGAGCTACGGAGCTCGGCCTTCCCCCACGGCGACAGGAACCAGACTCCGCACTCGGGCACTGGGGACCTCGGCCTAAAGCCAAAGTGCCCCGAGGGGCCGGGGAGCCCAGCCCCGAGGACAGGGAGGGCACACGCCCGGCCCCACCACTCCTGGCCCCACGCCTCTCAAAGGCAGGGTCGGGGCCAGGGATAACCCCCTGATTGAGGGGGTCCCTCCAACCGCCCGCCGAGGCCAGGGGACGCACACAACCCCACTTACGGGGCCGCCCCCCGCAACCCGGCACCCCCCAACAAGCGCCACGGAGCACAGGCTCCGGCCTGCGTCCCACTCAGGAACCGGCCGGAGCCCGGCCGCAGCGCAGCACGGCAACACGGCCGGCTGCATCAGCCTCACCAGCCTCCTCTACGAGGCTGCCACGCAAGGTGGCGCTAGTACTTCTTCAACCTGCCCCCTGGCAAGGGCCTGGGGGCAGCGGTTCCTGACACCTGGCTAAAGCAGTCTCCCCAGCCCTGCTTACAGGGACCTGGGGCTGCTCCGTGGGACAAAGGGACAAGGGGCTCCTCCTGGGGCAACGTCCTGGCACGGGCCCCGACTACAGGGCCCGCACGCTGCCGGCTCACCGGCACAAAGGGCACCCTAGGCCCAGACCCAGGCCCTGCCTACAGGCGGGTCACGCTGCCCACGCTGCCGCTAAGCGGCTTCGTGCCGTCCTCAGCAAGCAGGGGCGAGGCCGGACGCTTTCTCCACCCGAGCGTTTTGGGGACCTGTTTGTGGCCGCAGAGAACTCCTCTTTCTCTCCTGGGAAGTCCAAGTTGCCCTGCTCTGTGTCTAAAGGCGGGGGCTAAAGCGCAATCGCACTCGCTCACTCGCACCAACCTAAGGGAAAGACAGGGAGGGGAGGGAGGGGGAGACAGTCCCAGAAGAGGGAGCAAGTTCTGTGCAGCCAACCTGCTCAAAAGGAGCCACCCCTACTGCTCAGCGGCGGATCAAAGCGTCAGACCTGCACCGCACTGCACTGCGGGGAGGGCACAGGGGCCTCGACGCGCTGAGGCGCTTCAGGCCCGGAACAGGGACAAAGGCTGTGACTCACCCCGACTACAGGGGGTCACGCTGGCCAGGGACCAGCAGAAGGCAGAAAGCTGCCAAGGGCTGGGCAAAGGGAAAAGCCCTGCCCTGCTTACAGGGCGGCCGGGCCGGGGGCTTGGGGAGCTCCGTTTCCCCCCTCAGGTGCGGAGACAGGGGCTCTCACCCTCCTTACAGGGTCGCCCCCGTCTCCGGGCAGCCAAAGGAGCACAAGGGCAAAATGCCAACCACAGCAAACACCCAGCCCTGCGCACAGGGAGGGGGCCCAGTGTAAAGTCAGCCACGGCACCTTCAAGGTGCCCTGGCTATGCCATCGACCTCTTTTATCCAGAGGGCCTCTCGTGCTCCGTCTTCTTCTCCACGCTCACTCTTGCCTCGCCGGTCCTCTCTTGAGCCCGAAGCCGCCGCTCCAGCACGCTCTTGCCTCGCCGGTTCGCTCTTGCCTCGCCGGTTCCCTCTTGATCCCGAAGCCGCCGCCTCACCTGCTCGCTCTTGCCTCGCCGGTCCTCTCTTGAGCTCGAAGCGTCAGCTCTTGCCTCGTCGTCCCACGCCTTCTGCCAATTGACAACGACACACTCAGCCCTCAGAAGTTCCAGCGCCTCAAGGGAACCGCCACCCAACAGCCCCACAGCGACATCCTCACACCACCACCCTCAGTACCCCCCACAGCTGCCCAAAAGCCTCCAACTTCAGCTTGACTCACCGCCTCGACGTCCGCTGAAGTCCCACGCCGTGCTGGGAGCGGGGCCCTCTGGGCAAAAGAAGCTGGGCACGCAAAGCAGCGTACAAGAGGCTGCAGCCCTGCTTACAGGGCGCTCAAGTCGCTGCCTGGATTGCAAAGTGCCCGGGGACTCCAGGGCACCGGCCCTGAATTACAGGGCGGCCCTGCTCCCCAAGGCCTACGGAGGCTCCTTCTCTCCATGGCCGGGCCGCTCCCCACTAACGGGGAGGGCGCCCAACACAGGCTGCCAGCTGAAGGGAGCACAAAGGCTCCCAGACCCGCAGCCTGCTTACAGGCCGGTCCACACCCAGGGAGCTACGGAGCTCGGCCTTCCCCCACGGCGACAGGAACCAGACTCCGCACTCGGGCACTGGGGACCTCGGCCTAAAGCCAAAGTGCCCCGAGGGGCCGGGGAGCCCAGCCCCGAGGACAGGGAGGGCACACGCCCGGCCCCACCACTCCTGGCCCCACGCCTCTCAAAGGCAGGGTCGGGGCCAGGGATAACCCCCTGATTGAGGGGGTCCCTCCAACCGCCCGCCGAGGCCAGGGGACGCACACAACCCCACTTACGGGGCCGCCCCCCGCAACCCGGCACCCCCCAACAAGCGCCACGGAGCACAGGCTCCGGCCTGCGTCCCACTCAGGAACCGGCCGGAGCCCGGCCGCAGCGCAGCACGGCAACACGGCCGGCTGCATCAGCCTCACCAGCCTCCTCTACGAGGCTGCCACGCAAGGTGGCGCTAGTACTTCTTCAACCTGCCCCCTGGCAAGGGCCTGGGGGCAGCGGTTCCTGACACCTGGCTAAAGCAGTCTCCCCAGCCCTGCTTACAGGGACCTGGGGCTGCTCCGTGGGACAAAGGGACAAGGGGCTCCTCCTGGGGCAACGTCCTGGCACGGGCCCCGACTACAGGGCCCGCACGCTGCCGGCTCACCGGCACAAAGGGCACCCTAGGCCCAGACCCAGGCCCTGCCTACAGGCGGGTCACGCTGCCCACGCTGCCGCTAAGCGGCTTCGTGCCGTCCTCAGCAAGCAGGGGCGAGGCCGGACGCTTTCTCCACCCGAGCGTTTTGGGGACCTGTTTGTGGCCGCACAGAACTCCTCTTTCTCTCCTGGGAAGTCCAAGCTGCCCTGCTCTGTGTCTAAAGGCGGGGGCTAAAGCGCAATCGCACTCGCTCACTCGCACCAACCTAAGGGAAAGACAGGGAGGGGAGGGAGGGGGAGACAGTCCCAGAAGAGGGAGCAAGTTCTGTGCAGCCAACCTGCTCAAAAGGAGCCACCCCTACTGCTCAGCGGCGGATCAAAGCGTCAGACCTGCACCGCACTGCACTGCGGGGAGGGCACAGGGGCCTCGACGCGCTGAGGCGCTTCAGGCCCGGAACAGGGACAAAGGCTGTGACTCACCCCGACTACAGGGGGTCACGCTGGCCAGGGACCAGCAGAAGGCAGAAAGCTGCCAAGGGCTGGGCAAAGGGAAAAGCCCTGCCCTGCTTACAGGGCGGCCGGGCCGGGGGCTTGGGGAGCTCCGTTTCCCCCCTCAGGTGCGGAGACAGGGGCTCTCACCCTCCTTACAGGGTCGCCCCCGTCTCCGGGCAGCCAAAGGAGCACAAGGGCAAAATGCCAACCACAGCAAACACCCAGCCCTGCGCACAGGGAGGGGGCCCAGTGTAAAGTCAGCCACGGCACCTTCAAGGTGCCCTGGCTATGCCATCGACCTCTTTTATCCAGAGGGCCTCTCGTGCTCCGTCTTCTTCTCCACGCTCACTCTTGCCTCGCCGGTCCTCTCTTGAGCCCGAAGCCGCCGCTCCAGCACGCTCTTGCCTCGCCGGTTCGCTCTTGCCTCGCCGGTTCCCTCTTGATCCCGAAGCCGCCGCCTCACCTGCTCGCTCTTGCCTCGCCGGTCCTCTCTTGAGCTCGAAGCGTCAGCTCTTGCCTCGTCGTCCCACGCCTTCTGCCAATTGACAACGACACACTCAGCCCTCAGAAGTTCCAGCGCCTCAAGGGAACCGCCACCCAACAGCCCCACAGCGACATCCTCACACCACCGCCCTCAGAACCCCCCACAGCTGCCCAAAAGCCTCCAACTTCAGCTTGACTCACCGCCTCGACGTCCGCCGAAGTCCCACGCCGTCCCGGGAGCTGGGCCCTCTGGGCAAAAGAAGCTGGGCATGCAAAGCAGCGTACAAGAGGCTGCAGCCCTGCTTACAGGGCGCTCAAGTCGCTGCCTGGATTGCAAAGTGCCCGGGGACTCCAGGGCACCGGCCCTGAATTACAGGGCGGCCCTGCTCCCCAAGGCCTACGGAGGCTCCTTCTCTCCATGGCCGGGCCGCTCCCCACTAACGGGGAGGGCGCCCAACACAGGCTGCCAGCTGAAGGGAGCACAAAGGCTCCCAGACCCGCAGCCTGCTTACAGGCCGGTCCACACCCAGGGAGCTACGGAGCTCGGCCTTCCCCCACGGCGACAGGAACCAGACTCCGCACTCGGGCACTGGGGACCTCGGCCTAAAGCCAAAGTGCCCCGAGGGGCCGGGGAGCCCAGCCCCGAGGACAGGGAGGGCACACGCCCGGCCCCACCACTCCTGGCCCCACGCCTCTCAAAGGCAGGGTCGGGGCCAGGGATAACCCCCTGATTGAGGGGGTCCCTCCAACCGCCCGCCGAGGCCAGGGGACGCACACAACCCCACTTACGGGGCCGCCCCCCGCAACCCGGCACCCCCCAACAAGCGCCACGGAGCACAGGCTCCGGCCTGCGTCCCACTCAGGAACCGGCCGGAGCCCGGCCGCAGCGCAGCACGGCAACACGGCCGGCTGCATCAGCCTCACCAGCCTCCTCTACGAGGCTGCCACGCAAGGTGGCGCTAGTACTTCTTCAACCTGCCCCCTGGCAAGGGCCTGGGGGCAGCGGTTCCTGACACCTGGCTAAAGCAGTCTCCCCAGCCCTGCTTACAGGGACCTGGGGCTGCTCCGTGGGACAAAGGGACAAGGGGCTCCTCCTGGGGCAACGTCCTGGCACGGGCCCCGACTACAGGGCCCGCACGCTGCCGGCTCACCGGCACAAAGGGCACCCTAGGCCCAGACCCAGGCCCTGCCTACAGGCGGGTCACGCTGCCCACGCTGCCGCTAAGCGGCTTCGTGCCGTCCTCAGCAAGCAGGGGCGAGGCCGGACGCTTTCTCCACCCGAGCGTTTTGGGGACCTGTTTGTGGCCGCACAGAACTCCTCTTTCTCTCCTGGGAAGTCCAAGCTGCCCTGCTCTGTGTCTAAAGGCGGGGGCTAAAGCGCAATCGCACTCGCTCACTCGCACCAACCTAAGGGAAAGACAGGGAGGGGAGGGAGGGGGAGACAGTCCCAGAAGAGGGAGCAAGTTCTGTGCAGCCAACCTGCTCAAAAGGAGCCATCCCTACTGCTCAGTGGCAGATCAAAGCGTCAGACCTGCACCGCACTGCACTGCGGGGAGGGCACAGGGGCCTCGACGCGCTGAGGCGCTTCAGGCCCGGAACAGGGACAAAGGCTGTGACTCACCCCGACTACAGGGGGTCACGCTGGCCAGGGACCAGCAGAAGGCAGAAAGCTGCCAAGGGCTGGGCAAAGGGAAAAGCCCTGCCCTGCTTACAGGGCGGCCGGGCCGGGGGCTTGGGGAGCTCCGTTTCCCCCCTCAGGTGCGGAGACAGGGGCTCTCACCCTCCTTACAGGGTCGCCCCCGTCTCCGGGCAGCCAAAGGAGCACAAGGGCAAAATGCCAACCACAGCAAACACCCAGCCCTGCGCACAGGGAGGGGGCCCAGTGTAAAGTCAGCCACGGCACCTTCAAGGTGCCCTGGCTATGCCATCGACCTCTTTTATCCAGAGGGCCTCTCGTGCTCCGTCTTCTTCTCCACGCTCACTCTTGCCTCGCCGGTCCTCTCTTGAGCCCGAAGCCGCCGCTCCAGCACGCTCTTGCCTCGCCGGTTCGCTCTTGCCTCGCCGGTTCCCTCTTGATCCCGAAGCCGCCGCCTCACCTGCTCGCTCTTGCCTCGCCGGTCCTCTCTTGAGCTCGAAGCGTCAGCTCTTGCCTCGTCGTCCCACGCCTTCTGCCAATTGACAACGACACACTCAGCCCTCAGAAGTTCCAGCGCCTCAAGGGAACCGCCACCCAACAGCCCCACAGCGACATCCTCACACCACCAGCCCTCAGAACCCCCCACAGCTGCCCAAAAGCCTCCAACTTCAGCTTGACTCACCGCCTCGACGTCCGCCGAAGTCCCACGCCGTGCTGGGAGCTGGGCCCTCTGGGCAAAAGAAGCTGGGCACGCAAAGCAGCGTACAAGAGGCTGCAGCCCTGCTTACAGGGCGCTCAAGTCGCTGCCTGGATTGCAAAGTGCCCGGGGACTCCAGGGCACCGGCCCTGAATTACAGGGCGGCCCTGCTCCCCAAGGCCTACGGAGGCTCCTTCTCTCCATGGCCGGGCCGCTCCCCACTAACGGGGAGGGCGCCCAACACAGGCTGCCAGCTGAAGGGAGCACAAAGGCTCCCAGACCCGCAGCCTGCTTACAGGCCGGTCCACACCCAGGGAGCTACGGAGCTCGGCCTTCCCCCACGGCGACAGGAACCAGACTCCGCACTCGGGCACTGGGGACCTCGGCCTAAAGCCAAAGTGCCCCGAGGGGCCGGGGAGCCCAGCCCCGAGGACAGGGAGGGCACACGCCCGGCCCCACCACTCCTGGCCCCACGCCTCTCAAAGGCAGGGTCGGGGCCAGGGATAACCCCCTGATTGAGGGGGTCCCTCCAACCGCCCGCCGAGGCCAGGGGACGCACACAACCCCACTTACGGGGCCGCCCCCCGCAACCCGGCACCCCCCAACAAGCACCACGGAGCACAGGCTCCGGCCTGCGTCCCACTCAGGAACCGGCCGGAGCCCGGCCGCAGCGCAGCACGGCAACACGGCCGGCTGCATCAGCCTCACCAGCCTCCTCTACGAGGCTGCCACGCAAGGTGGCGCTAGTACTTCTTCAACCTGCCCCCTGGCAAGGGCCTGGGGGCAGCGGTTCCTGACACCTGGCTAAAGCAGTCTCCCCAGCCCTGCTTACAGGGACCTGGGGCTGCTCCGTGGGACAAAGGGACAAGGGGCTCCTCCTGGGGCAACGTCCTGGCACGGGCCCCGACTACAGGGCCCGCACGCTGCCGGCTCACCGGCACAAAGGGCACCCTAGGCCCAGACCCAGGCCCTGCCTACAGGCGGGTCACGCTGCCCACGCTGCCGCTAAGCGGCTTCGTGCCGTCCTCAGCAAGCAGGGGCGAGGCCGGACGCTTTCTCCACCCGAGCGTTTTGGGGACCTGTTTGTGGCCGCACAGAACTCCTCTTTCTCTCCTGGGAAGTCCAAGCTGCCCTGCTCTGTGTCTAAAGGCGGGGGCTAAAGCGCAATCGCACTCGCTCACTCGCACCAACCTAAGGGAAAGACAGGGAGGGGAGGGAGGGGGAGACAGTCCCAGAAGAGGGAGCAAGTTCTGTGCAGCCAACCTGCTCAAAAGGAGCCACCCCTACTGCTCAGCGGCGGATCAAAGCGTCAGACCTGCACCGCACTGCACTGCGGGGAGGGCACAGGGGCCTCGACGCGCTGAGGCGCTTCAGGCCCGGAACAGGGACAAAGGCTGTGACTCACCCCGACTACAGGGGGTCACGCTGGCCAGGGACCAGCAGAAGGCAGAAAGCTGCCAAGGGCTGGGCAAAGGGAAAAGCCCTGCCCTGCTTACAGGGCGGCCGGGCCGGGGGCTTGGGGAGCTCCGTTTCCCCCCTCAGGTGCGGAGACAGGGGCTCTCACCCTCCTTACAGGGTCGCCCCCGTCTCCGGGCAGCCAAAGGAGCACAAGGGCAAAATGCCAACCACAGCAAACACCCAGCCCTGCGCACAGGGAGGGGGCCCAGTGTAAAGTCAGCCACGGCACCTTCAAGGTGCCCTGGCTATGCCATCGACCTCTTTTATCCAGAGGGCCTCTCGTGCTCCGTCTTCTTCTCCACGCTCACTCTTGCCTCGCCGGTCCTCTCTTGAGCCCGAAGCCGCCGCTCCAGCACGCTCTTGCCTCGCCGGTTCGCTCTTGCCTCGCCGGTTCCCTCTTGATCCCGAAGCCGCCGCCTCACCTGCTCGCTCTTGCCTCGCCGGTCCTCTCTTGAGCTCGAAGCGTCAGCTCTTGCCTCGTCGTCCCACGCCTTCTGCCAATTGACAACGACACACTCAGCCCTCAGAAGTTCCAGCGCCTCAAGGGAACCGCCACCCAACAGCCCCACAGCGACATCCTCACACCACCACCCTCAGTACCCCCCACAGCTGCCCAAAAGCCTCCAACTTCAGCTTGACTCACCGCCTCGACGTCCGCTGAAGTCCCACGCCGTGCTGGGAGCGGGGCCCTCTGGGCAAAAGAAGCTGGGCATGCAAAGCAGCGTACAAGAGGCTGCAGCCCTGCTTACAGGGCGCTCAAGTCGCTGCCTGGATTGCAAAGTGCCCGGGGACTCCAGGGCACCGGCCCTGAATTACAGGGCGGCCCTGCTCCCCAAGGCCTACGGAGGCTCCTTCTCTCCATGGCCGGGCCGCTCCCCACTAACGGGGAGGGCGCCCAACACAGGCTGCCAGCTGAAGGGAGCACAAAGGCTCCCAGACCCGCAGCCTGCTTACAGGCCGGTCCACACCCAGGGAGCTACGGAGCTCGGCCTTCCCCCACGGCGACAGGAACCAGACTCCGCACTCGGGCACTGGGGACCTCGGCCTAAAGCCAAAGTGCCCCGAGGGGCCGGGGAGCCCAGCCCCGAGGACAGGGAGGGCACACGCCCGGCCCCACCACTCCTGGCCCCACGCCTCTCAAAGGCAGGGTCGGGGCCAGGGATAACCCCCTGATTGAGGGGGTCCCTCCAACCGCCCGCCGAGGCCAGGGGACGCACACAACCCCACTTACGGGGCCGCCCCCCGCAACCCGGCACCCCCCAACAAGCGCCACGGAGCACAGGCTCCGGCCTGCGTCCCACTCAGGAACCGGCCGGAGCCCGGCCGCAGCGCAGCACGGCAACACGGCCGGCTGCATCAGCCTCACCAGCCTCCTCTACGAGGCTGCCACGCAAGGTGGCGCTAGTACTTCTTCAACCTGCCCCCTGGCAAGGGCCTGGGGGCAGCGGTTCCTGACACCTGGCTAAAGCAGTCTCCCCAGCCCTGCTTACAGGGACCTGGGGCTGCTCCGTGGGACAAAGGGACAAGGGGCTCCTCCTGGGGCAACGTCCTGGCACGGGCCCCGACTACAGGGCCCGCACGCTGCCGGCTCACCGGCACAAAGGGCACCCTAGGCCCAGACCCAGGCCCTGCCTACAGGCGGGTCACGCTGCCCACGCTGCCGCTAAGCGGCTTCGTGCCGTCCTCAGCAAGCAGGGGCGAGGCCGGACGCTTTCTCCACCCGAGCGTTTTGGGGACCTGTTTGTGGCCGCACAGAACTCCTCTTTCTCTCCTGGGAAGTCCAAGCTGCCCTGCTCTGTGTCTAAAGGCGGGGGCTAAAGCGCAATCGCACTCGCTCACTCGCACCAACCTAAGGGAAAGACAGGGAGGGGAGGGAGGGGGAGACAGTCCCAGAAGAGGGAGCAAGTTCTGTGCAGCCAACCTGCTCAAAAGGAGCCACCCCTACTGCTCAGCGGCGGATCAAAGCGTCAGACCTGCACCGCACTGCACTGCGGGGAGGGCACAGGGGCCTCGACGCGCTGAGGCGCTTCAGGCCCGGAACAGGGACAAAGGCTGTGACTCACCCCGACTACAGGGGGTCACGCTGGCCAGGGACCAGCAGAAGGCAGAAAGCTGCCAAGGGCTGGGCAAAGGGAAAAGCCCTGCCCTGCTTACAGGGCGGCCGGGCCGGGGGCTTGGGGAGCTCCGTTTCCCCCCTCAGGTGCGGAGACAGGGGCTCTCACCCTCCTTACAGGGTCGCCCCCGTCTCCGGGCAGCCAAAGGAGCACAAGGGCAAAATGCCAACCACAGCAAACACCCAGCCCTGCGCACAGGGAGGGGGCCCAGTGTAAAGTCAGCCACGGCACCTTCAAGGTGCCCTGGCTATGCCATCGACCTCTTTTATCCAGAGGGCCTCTCGTGCTCCGTCTTCTTCTCCACGCTCACTCTTGCCTCGCCGGTCCTCTCTTGAGCCCGAAGCCGCCGCTCCAGCACGCTCTTGCCTCGCCGGTTCGCTCTTGCCTCGCCGGTTCCCTCTTGATCCCGAAGCCGCCGCCTCACCTGCTCGCTCTTGCCTCGCCGGTCCTCTCTTGAGCTCGAAGCGTCAGCTCTTGCCTCGTCGTCCCACGCCTTCTGCCAATTGACAACGACACACTCAGCCCTCAGAAGTTCCAGCGCCTCAAGGGAACCGCCACCCAACAGTCCCACAGCGACATCCTCACACCACCGCCCTCAGAACCCACCACAGCTGCCCAAAAGCCTCCAACTTCAGCTTGACTCACCGCCTCGACGTCCGCCGAAGTCCCACGCCGTGCTGGGAGCGGGGCCCTCTGGGCAAAAGAAGCTGGGCATGCAAAGCAGCGTACAAGAGGCTGCAGCCCTGCTTACAGGGCGCTCAAGTCGCTGCCTGGATTGCAAAGTGCCCGGGGACTCCAGGGCACCGGCCCTGAATTACAGGGCGGCCCTGCTCCCCAAGGCCTACGGAGGCTCCTTCTCTCCATGGCCGGGCCGCTCCCCACTAACGGGGAGGGCGCCCAACACAGGCTGCCAGCTGAAGGGAGCACAAAGGCTCCCAGACCCGCAGCCTGCTTACAGGCCGGTCCACACCCAGGGAGCTACGGAGCTCGGCCTTCCCCCACGGCGACAGGAACCAGACTCCGCACTCGGGCACTGGGGACCTCGGCCTAAAGCCAAAGTGCCCCGAGGGGCCGGGGAGCCCAGCCCCGAGGACAGGGAGGGCACACGCCCGGCCCCACCACTCCTGGCCCCACGCCTCTCAAAGGCAGGGTCGGGGCCAGGGATAACCCCCTGATTGAGGGGGTCCCTCCAACCGCCCGCCGAGGCCAGGGGACGCACACAACCCCACTTACGGGGCCGCCCCCCGCAACCCGGCACCCCCCAACAAGCGCCACGGAGCACAGGCTCCGGCCTGCGTCCCACTCAGGAACCGGCCGGAGCCCGGCCGCAGCGCAGCACGGCAACACGGCCGGCTGCATCAGCCTCACCAGCCTCCTCTACGAGGCTGCCACGCAAGGTGGCGCTAGTACTTCTTCAACCTGCCCCCTGGCAAGGGCCTGGGGGCAGCGGTTCCTGACACCTGGCTAAAGCAGTCTCCCCAGCCCTGCTTACAGGGACCTGGGGCTGCTCCCGTGGGACAAAGGGACAAGGGGCTCCTCCTGGGGCAACGTCCTGGCACGGGCCCCGACTACAGGGCCCGCACGCTGCCGGCTCACCGGCACAAAGGGCACCCTAGGCCCAGACCCAGGCCCTGCCTACAGGCGGGTCACGCTGCCCACGCTGCCGCTAAGCGGCTTCGTGCCGTCCTCAGCAAGCAGGGGCGAGGCCGGACGCTTTCTCCACCCGAGCGTTTTGGGGACCTGTTTGTGGCCGCAGAGAACTCCTCTTTCTCTCCTGGGAAGTCCAAGTTGCCCTGCTCTGTGTCTAAAGGCGGGGGCTAAAGCGCAATCGCACTCGCTCACTCGCACCAACCTAAGGGAAAGACAGGGAGGGGAGGGAGGGGGAGACAGTCCCAGAAGAGGGAGCAAGTTCTGTGCAGCCAACCTGCTCAAAAGGAGCCACCCCTACTGCTCAGCGGCGGATCAAAGCGTCAGACCTGCACCGCACTGCACTGCGGGGAGGGCACAGGGGCCTCGACGCGCTGAGGCGCTTCAGGCCCGGAACAGGGACAAAGGCTGTGACTCACCCCGACTACAGGGGGTCACGCTGGCCAGGGACCAGCAGAAGGCAGAAAGCTGCCAAGGGCTGGGCAAAGGGAAAAGCCCTGCCCTGCTTACAGGGCGGCCGGGCCGGGGGCTTGGGGAGCTCCGTTTCCCCCCTCAGGTGCGGAGACAGGGGCTCTCACCCTCCTTACAGGGTCGCCCCCGTCTCCGGGCAGCCAAAGGAGCACAAGGGCAAAATGCCAACCACAGCAAACACCCAGCCCTGCGCACAGGGAGGGGGCCCAGTGTAAAGTCAGCCACGGCACCTTCAAGGTGCCCTGGCTATGCCATCGACCTCTTTTATCCAGAGGGCCTCTCGTGCTCCGTCTTCTTCTCCACGCTCACTCTTGCCTCGCCGGTCCTCTCTTGAGCCCGAAGCCGCCGCTCCAGCACGCTCTTGCCTCGCCGGTTCGCTCTTGCCTCGCCGGTTCCCTCTTGATCCCGAAGCCGCCGCCTCACCTGCTCGCTCTTGCCTCGCCGGTCCTCTCTTGAGCTCGAAGCGTCAGCTCTTGCCTCGTCGTCCCACGCCTTCTGCCAATTGACAACGACACACTCAGCCCTCAGAAGTTCCAGCGCCTCAAGGGAACCGCCACCCAACAGCCCCACAGCGACATCCTCACACCACCACCCTCAGTACCCCCCACAGCTGCCCAAAAGCCTCCAACTTCAGCTTGACTCACCGCCTCGACGTCCGCTGAAGTCCCACGCCGTGCTGGGAGCGGGGCCCTCTGGGCAAAAGAAGCTGGGCATGCAAAGCAGCGTACAAGAGGCTGCAGCCCTGCTTACAGGGCGCTCAAGCCGCTGCCTGGATTGCAAAGTGCCCGGGGACTCCAGAGGCACCGGCACTGAATTACAGGGCGGCCCTGCTCCCCAAGGCCTACGGAGGCTCCTTCTCTCCATGGCCGGGCCGCTCCCCACTAACGGGGAGGGCGCCCAACACAGGCTGCCAGCTGAAGGGAGCACAAAGGCTCCCAGACCCGCAGCCTGCTTACAGGCCGGTCCACACCCAGGGAGCCTACGGAGCTCGGCCTTCCCCCACGGCGACAGGAACCAGACTCCGCACTCGGGCACTGGGGACCTCGGCCTAAAGCCAAAGTGCCCCGAGGGGCCGGGAGCCCAGCCCCGAGGACAGGGAGGGCACACGCCCGGCCCCACCACTCCTGGCCCCACGCCTCTCAAAGGCAGGGTCGGGGCCAGGGATAACCCCCTGATTGAGGGGGTCCCTCCAACCGCCCGCCGAGGCCAGGGGACGCACACAACCCCACTTACGGGGCCGCCCCCCGCAACCCGGCACCCCCCAACAAGCGCCACGGAGCACAGGCTCCGGCCTGCGTCCCACTCAGGAACCGGCCGGAGCCCGGCCGCAGCGCAGCACGGCAACACGGCCGGCTGCAGCAGCCTCACCAGCCTCCTCTACGAGGCTGCCACGCAAGGTGGCGCTAGTACTTCTTCAACCTGCCCCCTGGCAAGGGCCTGGGGGCAGCGGTTCCTGACACCTGGCTAAAGCAGTCTCCCCAGCCCTGCTTACAGGGACCTGGGGCTGCTCACGTGGGACAAAGGGACAAGGGGCTCCTCCTAGGGGCAACGTCCTGGCACGGGCCCCGACTACAGGGCCCGCACGCTGCCGGCTCACCGGCACAAAGGGCACCCTAGGCCCAGACCCAGGCCCTGCCTACAGGCGGGTCACGCTGCCCACGCTGCCGCTAAGCGGCTTCGTGCCGTCCTCAGCAAGCAGGGGCGAGGCCGGACGCTTTCTCCACCCGAGCGTTTTGGGGACCTGTTTGTGGCCGCACAGAACTCCTCTTTCTCTCCTGGGAAGTCCAAGCTGCCCTGCTCTGTGTCTAAAGGTGGGGCTAAAGCACAAGCGCACTCGCTCACTCGCACCAACCTAAGGGAAAGACAGGGAGGGGAGGGAGGGGGAGACAGTCCCAGAAGAGGGAGCAAGTTCTGTGCAGCCAACCTGCTCAAAGGGAGCCACCCCTACTGCTCAGCGGCAGATCAAAGCGTCAGACCTGCACCGCACCTGCACTGCGGGGAGGGCACAGGGGCCTCGACGCGCTGAGGCGCTTCAGGCCCGGAACAGGGACAAAGGCTGTGACTCACCCCGACTACAGGGGGTCACGCTGGCCAGGGACCAGCAGCAGGCAGAAAGCTGCCAAGGGCTGGGCAAAGGGAAAAGCCCTGCCCTGCTTACAGGGCGGCCGGGCCGGGGGCTTGGGGAGCTCCGTTTCCCCCCTCAGGTGCGGAGACAGGGGCTCTCACCCTCCTTACAGGGTCGCCCCCGTCTCCGGGCAGCCAAAGGAGCACAAGGGCAAAATGCCAACCACAGCAAACACCCAGCCCTGCGCACAGGGAGGGGGCCCAGTGTAAAGTCAGCCACGGCACCTTCAAGGTGCCCTGGCTATGCCATCGACCTCTTTTATCCAGAGGGCCTCTCGTGCTCCTTCTTCTCCTCCACGCTCACTCTTGCCTCGCCGGTCCTCTCTTGAGCCCGAAGCCGCCGCTCCAGCACGCTCTTGCCTCGCCGGTTCGCTCTTGCCTCGCCGGTCCCTCTTGCCTCGCAGCTCTTCTCTTGATCCCGAAGCCGCCGCCTCATCCATGCTCGCTCTTGCCTCGCCGGTCCTCTCTTGAGCCCGAAGCGTCAGCTCTTGCCTCGTCGTCCCACGCCTTCTGCCAATTGACAACGACACACTCAGCCCTCAGAAGTCAGCGCCTCAAGGGAACCGCCACCCAACAGCCCCACAGCGACATCCTCACACCACCACCCTCAGAACCCCCCACAGCTGCCCAAAAGCCTCCAACTTCAGCTTGACTCACCACCTCGACGTCCGCCGAAGTCCCACGCCGTGCTGGGAGCTGGGCCCTCTGGGCAAAAGAAGCTGGGCACGCAAAGCAGCGTACAAGAGGCTGCAGCCCTGCTTACAGGGCGCTCAAGTCGCTGCCTGGATTGCAAAGTGCCCGGGGACTCCAGGAGCACCGGCCCTGAATTACAGGGCGGCCCTGCTCCCCAAGGCCTACGGAGGCTCCTTCTCTCCATGGTCGGGGCGCTCCCCACTAACGGGGAGGGCGCCCAACACAGGCTGCCAGCTGAAGGGAGCACAAAGGCTCCCAGACCCGCAGCCTGCTTACAGGCCGGTCCACACCCAGGGAGCCACGGAGCTCGGCCTTCCCCCACGGCGACAGGAACCAGACTCCGCACTCGGGCACTGGGGACCTCGGCCTAAAGCCAAAGCTGCCCCGAGGGGCCGGGGAGCCCAGCCCCGAGGACAGGGAGGGCACACGCCCGGCCCCAGCACTCCTGGCCCCACGCCTCTCAAAGGCAGGGTCGGGGCCAGGGATAACCCCCTGATTGAGGGGGTCCCTCCAACCGCCCGCCGAGGCCAGGGGACGCACACACCCCCACTTACGGGGCCGCCCCCCGCAACCCGGCACCCCCCAACAAGCGCCACGGAGCACAGGCTCCGGCCTGCGTCCCACTCAGGAACCGGCCGGAGCCCGGCCGCAGCGCAGCACGGCAACACGGCCGGCTGCAGCAGCCTCACCAGCCTCCTCTACGAGGCTGCCACGCAAGGTGGCGCCAGCACTTTCAACCTGCCCCCTGGCAAGGGCCTGGGGGCAGCGGTTCCTGACACCTGGCTAAAGCAGTCTCCCCAGCCCTGCTTACAGGGACCTGGGGCTGCTCCACGGGACAAAGGGACAAGGGGCTCCTCCTAGGGGCAACGTCCTGGCACGGGCCCCGACTACAGGGCCCGCACGCTGCCGGCTCACCGGCACAAAGGGCACCCTAGGCCCAGACCCAGGCCCTGCCTACAGGCGGGTCACGCTGCCCACGCTGCCGCTAAGCGGCTTCGTGCCGTCCTCAGCAAGCAGGGGCGAGGCCGGACGCTTTCTCCACCCGAGCGTTTTGGGGACCTGTTTGTGGCCGCACAGAACTCCTCTTTCTCTCCTGGGAAGTCCAAGCTGCCCTGCTCTGTGTCTAAAGGTGGGGGCTAAAGCACAAGCGCACTCGCTCACTCGCACCAACCTAAGGGAAAGACAGGGAGGGGAGGGAGGGGGAGACAGTCCCAGAAGAGGGAGCAAGTTCTGTGCAGCCAACCTGCTCAAAGGGAGCCACCCCTACTGCTCAGCGGCAGATCAAAGCGTCAGACCTGCACCGCACCGCACTGCGGGGAGGGCACAGGGGCCTCGACGCGCTGAGGCGCTTCAGGCCCGGAACAGGGACAAAGGCTGTGACGCACCCCGACTACAGGGGGTCACGCTGGCCAGGGACCAGCAGCAGGCAGAAAGCTGCCAAGGGCCGGGCAAAGGGAAAAGCCCTGCCCTGCTTACAGGGCGGCCGGGCCGGGGGCTTGGGGAGCTCCGTTTCCCCCCTCAGGTGCGGAGACAGGGGCTCTCACCCTCCTTACAGGGTCGCCCCCGTCTCCGGGCAGCCAAAGGAGCACAAGGGCAAAATGCCAACCACAGCAAACACCCAGCCCTGCGCACAGGGAGGGGGCCCAGTGTAAAGTCAGCCACGGCACCTTCAAGGTGCCCTGGCTATGCCATCGACCTCTTTTATCCAGAGGGCCTCTCGTGCTCCTTCTTCTCCTCCACGCTCACTCTTGCCTCGACGGTCCTCTCTTGAGCCCGAAGCCGCCGCTCCAGCACGCTCTTGCCTCGCCGGTTCCCTCTTGCCTCGCCGGTTCCCTCTTGCCTCGCAGCTCTTCTCTTGATCCCGAAGCCGCCGCCTCTCCAGCTCGCTCTTGCCTCGACGGTCCTCTCTTGAGCCCGAAGCGTCAGCTCTTGCCTCGTCGTCCCACGCCTTCTGCCAATGGACAACGACACACTCAGCCCTCAAAAGCGCCTCAAGGGAACCGCCACCCAACAGCCCCACAGCGACATCCTCACACCACCACCCTCAGAACCCCCCACAGCTGCCCAAAAGCCTCCAACTTCAGCTTGACTCACCACCTCGACGTCCGCCGAAGTCCCACGCCGTGCTGGGAGCTGGGCCCTCTGGGCAAAAGAAGCTGGGCACGCAAAGCAGCGCACAAGAGGCTGCAGCCCTGCTTACAGGGGGCTCAAGCCGCTGCCTGGATTGCAAAGTGCCCGGGGACTCCAGAGCACCGGCACTGAATTACAGGGCGGCCCTGCTCCCCAAGGCCTACGGAGGCTCCTTCTCTCCATGGCCGGGCCGCTCCCCACTAACGGGGAGGGCGCCCAACACAGGCTGCCAGCTGAAGGGAGCACAAAGGCTCCCAGACCCGCAGCCTGCTTACAGGCCGGTCCACACCCAGGGAGCCACGGAGCTCGGCCTTCCCCCACGGCGACAGGAACCAGACTCCGCACTCGGGCACTGGGGATCGCGGCCTAAAGCCAAAGCGCCCCGAGGGGCCGGGAGCCCAGCCCCGAGGACAGGGAGGGCACACGCCCGGCCCCAGCACTCCTGGCCCCACGCCTCTCAAAGGCAGGGTCGGGGCCAGGGATAACCCCCTGATTGAGGGGGTCCCTCCAACCGCCCGCCGAGGCCAGGGGACGCACACAACCCCACTTACGGGGCCGCCCCCCGCAACCCGGCACCCCCCAACAAGCGCCACGGAGCACAGGCTCCGGCCTGCGTCCCACTCAGGAACCGGCCGGAGCCCGGCCGCAGCGCAGCACGGCAACACGGCCGGCTGCAGCAGCCTCACCAGCCTCCTCTACGAGGCTGCCACGCAAGGTGGCGCCAGCACTTTCAACCTGCCCCCTGGCAAGGGCCTGGGGGGCAGCGGTTCCTGACACCTGGCTAAAGCAGTCTCCCCAGCCCTGCTTACAGGGACCTGGGGCTGCTCCACGGGACAAAGGGACAAGGGGCTCCTCCTAGGGCAACGTCCTGGCACGGGCCCCGACTACAGGGCCCGCACGCTGCCGGCTCACCGGCACAAAGGGCACCCTAGGCCCAGACCCAGGCCCTGCCTACAGGCGGGTCACGCTGCCCACGCTGCCGCTAAGCGGCTTCGTGCCGTCCTCAGCAAGCAGGGGCGAGGCCGGACGCTTTCTCCACCCGAGCGTTTTGGGGACCTGTTTGTGGCCGCACAGAACTCCTCTTTCTCTCCTGGGAAGTCCAAGCTGCCCTGCTCTGTGTCTAAAGGTGGGGGCTAAAGCACAAGCGCACTCGCTCACTCGCACCAACCTAAGGGAAAGACAGGGAGGGGAGGGAGGGGGAGACAGTCCCAGAAGAGGGAGCAAGTTCTGTGCAGCCAACCTGCTCAAAGGGAGCCACCCCTACTGCTCAGCGGCAGATCAAAGCGTCAGACCTGCACCGCACCGCACTGCGGGGAGGGCACAGGGGCCTCGACGCGCTGAGGCGCTTCAGGCCCGGAACAGGGACAAAGGCTGTGACGCACCCCGACTACAGGGGGTCACGCTGGCCAGGGACCAGCAGCAGGCAGAAAGCTGCCAAGGGCCGGGCAAAGGGAAAAGCCCTGCCCTGCTTACAGGGCGGCCGGGCCGGGGGCTTGGGGAGCTCCGTTTCCCCCCTCAGGTGCGGAGACAGGGGCTCTCACCCTCCTTACAGGGTCGCCCCCGTCTCCGGGCAGCCAAAGGAGCACAAGGGCAAAATGCCAACCACAGCAAACACCCAGCCCTGCGCACAGGGAGGGGGCCCAGTGTAAAGTCAGCCACGGCACCTTCAAGGTGCCCTGGCTATGCCATCGACCTCTTTTATCCAGAGGGCCTCTCGTGCTCCTTCTTCTCCTCCACGCTCACTCTTGCCTCGACGGTCCTCTCTTGAGCCCGAAGCCGCCGCTCCAGCACGCTCTTGCCTCGCCGGTTCCCTCTTGCCTCGCCGGTTCCCTCTTGCCTCGCAGCTCTTCTCTTGATCCCGAAGCCGCCGCCTCTCCAGCTCGCTCTTGCCTCGACGGTCCTCTCTTGAGCCCGAAGCGTCAGCTCTTGCCTCGTCGTCCCACGCCTTCTGCCAATGGACAACGACACACTCAGCCCTCAAAAGCGCCTCAAGGGAACCGCCACCCAACAGCCCCACAGCGACATCCTCACACCACCACCCTCAGAACCCCCCACAGCTGCCCAAAAGCCTCCAACTTCAGCTTGACTCACCACCTCGACGTCCGCCGAAGTCCCACGCCGTGCTGGGAGCTGGGCCCTCTGGGCAAAAGAAGCTGGGCACGCAAAGCAGCGCACAAGAGGCTGCAGCCCTGCTTACAGGGGGCTCAAGCCGCTGCCTGGATTGCAAAGTGCCCGGGGACTCCAGAGCACCGGCACTGAATTACAGGGCGGCCCTGCTCCCCAAGGCCTACGGAGGCTCCTTCTCTCCATGGCCGGGGCCGCTCCCCACTAACGGGGAGGGCGCCCAACACAGGCTGCCAGCTGAAGGGAGCACAAAGGCTCCCAGACCCGCAGCCTGCTTACAGGCCGGTCCACACCCAGGGAGCCACGGAGCTCGGCCTTCCCCCACGGCGACAGGAACCAGACTCCGCACTCGGGCACTGGGGATCGCGGCCTAAAGCCAAAGCGCCCCGAGGGGCCGGGAGCCCAGCCCCGAGGACAGGGAGGGCACACGCCCGGCCCCAGCACTCCTGGCCCCACGCCTCTCAAAGGCAGGGTCGGGGCCAGGGATAACCCCCTGATTGAGGGGGTCCCTCCAACCGCCCGCCGAGGCCAGGGGACGCACACAACCCCACTTACGGGGCCGCCCCCCGCAACCCGGCACCCCCCAACAAGCGCCACGGAGCACAGGCTCCGGCCTGCGTCCCACTCAGGAACCGGCCGGAGCCCGGCCGCAGCGCAGCACGGCAACACGGCCGGCTGCAGCAGCCCCACCAGCCTCCTCTACGAGGCTGCCACGCAAGGTGGCGCCAGCACTTCAACCTGCCCCCTGGCAAGGGCCTGGGGGCAGCGGTTCCTGACACCTGGCTAAAGCAGTCTCCCCAGCCCTGCTTACAGGGACCTGGGGCTGCTCCACGGGACAAAGGGACAAGGGGCTCCTCCTAGGGCAACGTCCTGGCACGGGCCCCGACTACAGGGCCCGCACGCTGCCGGCTCACCGGCACAAAGGGCACCCTAGGCCCAGACCCAGGCCCTGCCTACAGGCGGGTCACGCTGCCCACGCTGCCGCTAAGCGGCTTCGTGCCGTCCTCAGCAAGCAGGGGCGAGGCCGGACGCTTTCTCCACCCGAGCGTTTTGGGGACCTGTTTGTGGCCGCACAGAACTCCTCTTTCTCTCCTGGGAAGTCCAAGCTGCCCTGCTCTGTGTCTAAAGGTGGGGGCTAAAGCACAAGCGCACTCGCTCACTCGCACCAACCTAAGGGAAAGACAGGGAGGGGAGGGAGGGGGAGACAGTCCCAGAAGAGGGAGCAAGTTCTGTGCAGCCAACCTGCTCAAAGGGAGCCACCCCTACTGCTCAGCGGCAGATCAAAGCGTCAGACCTGCACCGCACCGCACTGCGGGGAGGGCACAGGGGCCTCGACGCGCTGAGGCGCTTCAGGCCCGGAACAGGGACAAAGGCTGTGACGCACCCCGACTACAGGGGGTCACGCTGGCCAGGGACCAGCAGCAGGCAGAAAGCTGCCAAGGGCCGGGCAAAGGGAAAAGCCCTGCCCTGCTTACAGGGCGGCCGGGCCGGGGGCTTGGGGAGCTCCGTTTCCCCCCTCAGGTGCGGAGACAGGGGCTCTCACCCTCCTTACAGGGTCGCCCCCGTCTCCGGGCAGCCAAAGGAGCACAAGGGCAAAATGCCAACCACAGCAAACACCCAGCCCTGCGCACAGGGAGGGGGCCCAGTGTAAAGTCAGCCACGGCACCTTCAAGGTGCCCTGGCTATGCCATCGACCTCTTTTATCCAGAGGGCCTCTCGTGCTCCTTCTTCTCCTCCACGCTCACTCTTGCCTCGACGGTCCTCTCTTGAGCCCGAAGCCGCCGCTCCAGCACGCTCTTGCCTCGCCGGTTCCCTCTTGCCTCGCCGGTTCCCTCTTGCCTCGCAGCTCTTCTCTTGATCCCGAAGCCGCCGCCTCTCCAGCTCGCTCTTGCCTCGACGGTCCTCTCTTGAGCCCGAAGCGTCAGCTCTTGCCTCGTCGTCCCACGCCTTCTGCCAATGGACAACGACACACTCAGCCCTCAAAAGCGCCTCAAGGGAACCGCCACCCAACAGCCCCACAGCGACATCCTCACACCACCACCCTCAGAACCCCCCACAGCTGCCCAAAAGCCTCCAACTTCAGCTTGACTCACCACCTCGACGTCCGCCGAAGTCCCACGCCGTGCTGGGAGCTGGGCCCTCTGGGCAAAAGAAGCTGGGCACGCAAAGCAGCGCACAAGAGGCTGCAGCCCTGCTTACAGGGGGCTCAAGCCGCTGCCTGGATTGCAAAGTGCCCGGGGACTCCAGAGCACCGGCACTGAATTACAGGGCGGCCCTGCTCCCCAAGGCCTACGGAGGCTCCTTCTCTCCATGGTCGGGGCCGCTCCCCACTAACGGGGAGGGCGCCCAACACAGGCTGCCAGCTGAAGGGAGCACAAAGGCTCCCAGACCCGCAGCCTGCTTACAGGCCGGTCCACACCCAGGGAGCCACGGAGCTCGGCCTTCCCCCACGGCGACAGGAACCAGACTCCGCACTCGGGCACTGGGGATCGCGGCCTAAAGCCAAAGCGCCCCGAGGGGCCGGGAGCCCAGCCCCGAGGACAGGGAGGGCACACGCCCGGCCCCAGCACTCCTGGCCCCACGCCTCTCAAAGGCAGGGTCGGGGCCAGGGATAACCCCCTGATTGAGGGGGTCCCTCCAACCGCCCGCCGAGGCCAGGGGACGCACACAACCCCACTTACGGGGCCGCCCCCCGCAACCCGGCACCCCCCAACAAGCGCCACGGAGCACAGGCTCCGGCCTGCGTCCCACTCAGGAACCGGCCGGAGCCCGGCCGCAGCGCAGCACGGCAACACGGCCGGCTGCAGCAGCCCCACCAGCCTCCTCTACGAGGCTGCCACGCAAGGTGGCGCCAGCACTTCAACCTGCCCCCTGGCAAGGGCCTGGGGGGCAGCGGTTCCTGACACCTGGCTAAAGCAGTCTCCCCAGCCCTGCTTACAGGGACCTGGGGCTGCTCCACGGGACAAAGGGACAAGGGGCTCCTCCTAGGGCAACGTCCTGGCACGGGCCCCGACTACAGGGCCCGCACGCTGCCGGCTCACCGGCACAAAGGGCACCCTAGGCCCAGACCCAGGCCCTGCCTACAGGCGGGTCACGCTGCCCACGCTGCCGCTAAGCGGCTTCGTGCCGTCCTCAGCAAGCAGGGGCGAGGCCGGACGCTTTCTCCACCCGAGCGTTTTGGGGACCTGTTTGTGGCCGCACAGAACTCCTCTTTCTCTCCTGGGAAGTCCAAGCTGCCCTGCTCTGTGTCTAAAGGTGGGGGCTAAAGCACAAGCGCACTCGCTCACTCGCACCAACCTAAGGGAAAGACAGGGAGGGGAGGGAGGGGGAGACAGTCCCAGAAGAGGGAGCAAGTTCTGTGCAGCCAACCTGCTCAAAGGGAGCCACCCCTACTGCTCAGCGGCAGATCAAAGCGTCAGACCTGCACCGCACCGCACTGCGGGGAGGGCACAGGGGCCTCGACGCGCTGAGGCGCTTCAGGCCCGGAACAGGGACAAAGGCTGTGACGCACCCCGACTACAGGGGGTCACGCTGGCCAGGGACCAGCAGCAGGCAGAAAGCTGCCAAGGGCCGGGCAAAGGGAAAAGCCCTGCCCTGCTTACAGGGCGGCCGGGCCGGGGGCTTGGGGAGCTCCGTTTCCCCCCTCAGGTGCGGAGACAGGGGCTCTCACCCTCCTTACAGGGTCGCCCCCGTCTCCGGGCAGCCAAAGGAGCACAAGGGCAAAATGCCAACCACAGCAAACACCCAGCCCTGCGCACAGGGAGGGGGCCCAGTGTAAAGTCAGCCACGGCACCTTCAAGGTGCCCTGGCTATGCCATCGACCTCTTTTATCCAGAGGGCCTCTCGTGCTCCTTCTTCTCCTCCACGCTCACTCTTGCCTCGACGGTCCTCTCTTGAGCCCGAAGCCGCCGCTCCAGCACGCTCTTGCCTCGCCGGTTCCCTCTTGCCTCGCCGGTTCCCTCTTGCCTCGCAGCTCTTCTCTTGATCCCGAAGCCGCCGCCTCTCCAGCTCGCTCTTGCCTCGACGGTCCTCTCTTGAGCCCGAAGCGTCAGCTCTTGCCTCGTCGTCCCACGCCTTCTGCCAATGGACAACGACACACTCAGCCCTCAAAAGCGCCTCAAGGGAACCGCCACCCAACAGCCCCACAGCGACATCCTCACACCACCACCCTCAGAACCCCCCACAGCTGCCCAAAAGCCTCCAACTTCAGCTTGACTCACCACCTCGACGTCCGCCGAAGTCCCACGCCGTGCTGGGAGCTGGGCCCTCTGGGCAAAAGAAGCTGGGCACGCAAAGCAGCGCACAAGAGGCTGCAGCCCTGCTTACAGGGGGCTCAAGCCGCTGCCTGGATTGCAAAGTGCCCGGGGACTCCAGAGCACCGGCACTGAATTACAGGGCGGCCCTGCTCCCCAAGGCCTACGGAGGCTCCTTCTCTCCATGGTCGGGGCGCTCCCCACTAACGGGGAGGGCGCCCAACACAGGCTGCCAGCTGAAGGGAGCACAAAGGCTCCCAGACCCGCAGCCTGCTTACAGGCCGGTCCACACCCAGGGAGCCACGGAGCTCGGCCTTCCCCCAAGGCGACAGGAACCAGACTCCGCACTCGGGCACTGGGGATCGCGGCCTAAAGCCAAAGCGCCCCGAGGGGCCGGGAGCCCAGCCCCGAGGACAGGGAGGGCACACGCCCGGCCCCAGCACTCCTGGCCCCACGCCTCTCAAAGGCAGGGTCGGGGCCAGGGATAACCCCCTGATTGAGGGGGTCCCTCCAACCGCCCGCCGAGGCCAGGGGACGCACACAACCCCACTTACGGGGCCGCCCCCCGCAACCCGGCACCCCCCAACAAGCGCCACGGAGCACAGGCTCCGGCCTGCGTCCCACTCAGGAACCGGCCGGAGCCCGGCCGCAGCGCAGCACGGCAACACGGCCGGCTGCAGCAGCCCTCACCAGCCTCCTCTACGAGGCTGCCACGCAAGGTGGCGCCAGCACTTCAACCTGCCCCCTGGCAAGGGCCTGGGGGGCAGCGGTTCCTGACACCTGGCTAAAGCAGTCTCCCCAGCCCTGCTTACAGGGACCTGGGGCTGCTCCACGGGACAAAGGGACAAGGGGCTCCTCCTAGGGCAACGTCCTGGCACGGGCCCCGACTACAGGGCCCGCACGCTGCCGGCTCACCGGCACAAAGGGCACCCTAGGCCCAGACCCAGGCCCTGCCTACAGGCGGGTCACGCTGCCCACGCTGCCGCTAAGCGGCTTCGTGCCGTCCTCAGCAAGCAGGGGCGAGGCCGGACGCTTTCTCCACCCGAGCGTTTTGGGGACCTGTTTGTGGCCGCACAGAACTCCTCTTTCTCTCCTGGGAAGTCCAAGCTGCCCTGCTCTGTGTCTAAAGGTGGGGGCTAAAGCACAAGCGCACTCGCTCACTCGCACCAACCTAAGGGAAAGACAGGGAGGGGAGGGAGGGGGAGACAGTCCCAGAAGAGGGAGCAAGTTCTGTGCAGCCAACCTGCTCAAAGGGAGCCACCCCTACTGCTCAGCGGCAGATCAAAGCGTCAGACCTGCACCGCACCGCACTGCGGGGAGGGCACAGGGGCCTCGACGCGCTGAGGCGCTTCAGGCCCGGAACAGGGACAAAGGCTGTGACGCACCCCGACTACAGGGGGTCACGCTGGCCAGGGACCAGCAGCAGGCAGAAAGCTGCCAAGGGCCGGGCAAAGGGAAAAGCCCTGCCCTGCTTACAGGGCGGCCGGGCCGGGGGCTTGGGGAGCTCCGTTTCCCCCCTCAGGTGCGGAGACAGGGGCTCTCACCCTCCTTACAGGGTCGCCCCCGTCTCCGGGCAGCCAAAGGAGCACAAGGGCAAAATGCCAACCACAGCAAACACCCAGCCCTGCGCACAGGGAGGGGGCCCAGTGTAAAGTCAGCCACGGCACCTTCAAGGTGCCCTGGCTATGCCATCGACCTCTTTTATCCAGAGGGCCTCTCGTGCTCCTTCTTCTCCTCCACGCTCACTCTTGCCTCGACGGTCCTCTCTTGAGCCCGAAGCCGCCGCTCCAGCACGCTCTTGCCTCGCCGGTTCCCTCTTGCCTCGCCGGTTCCCTCTTGCCTCGCAGCTCTTCTCTTGATCCCGAAGCCGCCGCCTCTCCAGCTCGCTCTTGCCTCGACGGTCCTCTCTTGAGCCCGAAGCGTCAGCTCTTGCCTCGTCGTCCCACGCCTTCTGCCAATGGACAACGACACACTCAGCCCTCAAAAGCGCCTCAAGGGAACCGCCACCCAACAGCCCCACAGCGACATCCTCACACCACCACCCTCAGAACCCCCCACAGCTGCCCAAAAGCCTCCAACTTCAGCTTGACTCACCACCTCGACGTCCGCCGAAGTCCCACGCCGTGCTGGGAGCTGGGCCCTCTGGGCAAAAGAAGCTGGGCACGCAAAGCAGCGCACAAGAGGCTGCAGCCCTGCTTACAGGGGGCTCAAGCCGCTGCCTGGATTGCAAAGTGCCCGGGGACTCCAGAGCACCGGCACTGAATTACAGGGCGGCCCTGCTCCCCAAGGCCTACGGAGGCTCCTTCTCTCCATGGTCGGGGCCGCTCCCCACTAACGGGGAGGGCGCCCAACACAGGCTGCCAGCTGAAGGGAGCACAAAGGCTCCCAGACCCGCAGCCTGCTTACAGGCCGGTCCACACCCAGGGAGCCACGGAGCTCGGCCTTCCCCCACGGCGACAGGAACCAGACTCCGCACTCGGGCACTGGGGATCGCGGCCTAAAGCCAAAGCGCCCCGAGGGGCCGGGAGCCCAGCCCCGAGGACAGGGAGGGCACACGCCCGGCCCCAGCACTCCTGGCCCCACGCCTCTCAAAGGCAGGGTCGGGGCCAGGGATAACCCCCTGATTGAGGGGGTCCCTCCAACCGCCCGCCGAGGCCAGGGGACGCACACAACCCCACTTACGGGGCCGCCCCCCGCAACCCGGCACCCCCCAACAAGCGCCACGGAGCACAGGCTCCGGCCTGCGTCCCACTCAGGAACCGGCCGGAGCCCGGCCGCAGCGCAGCACGGCAACACGGCCGGCTGCAGCAGCCCCACCAGCCTCCTCTACGAGGCTGCCACGCAAGGTGGCGCCAGCACTTCAACCTGCCCCCTGGCAAGGGCCTGGGGGGCAGCGGTTCCTGACACCTGGCTAAAGCAGTCTCCCCAGCCCTGCTTACAGGGACCTGGGGCTGCTCCACGGGACAAAGGGACAAGGGGCTCCTCCTAGGGCAACGTCCTGGCACGGGCCCCGACTACAGGGCCCGCACGCTGCCGGCTCACCGGCACAAAGGGCACCCTAGGCCCAGACCCAGGCCCTGCCTACAGGCGGGTCACGCTGCCCACGCTGCCGCTAAGCGGCTTCGTGCCGTCCTCAGCAAGCAGGGGCGAGGCCGGACGCTTTCTCCACCCGAGCGTTTTGGGGACCTGTTTGTGGCCGCACAGAACTCCTCTTTCTCTCCTGGGAAGTCCAAGCTGCCCTGCTCTGTGTCTAAAGGTGGGGGCTAAAGCACAAGCGCACTCGCTCACTCGCACCAACCTAAGGGAAAGACAGGGAGGGGAGGGAGGGGGAGACAGTCCCAGAAGAGGGAGCAAGTTCTGTGCAGCCAACCTGCTCAAAGGGAGCCACCCCTACTGCTCAGCGGCAGATCAAAGCGTCAGACCTGCACCGCACCGCACTGCGGGGAGGGCACAGGGGCCTCGACGCGCTGAGGCGCTTCAGGCCCGGAACAGGGACAAAGGCTGTGACGCACCCCGACTACAGGGGGTCACGCTGGCCAGGGACCAGCAGCAGGCAGAAAGCTGCCAAGGGCCGGGCAAAGGGAAAAGCCCTGCCCTGCTTACAGGGCGGCCGGGCCGGGGGCTTGGGGAGCTCCGTTTCCCCCCTCAGGTGCGGAGACAGGGGCTCTCACCCTCCTTACAGGGTCGCCCCCGTCTCCGGGCAGCCAAAGGAGCACAAGGGCAAAATGCCAACCACAGCAAACACCCAGCCCTGCGCACAGGGAGGGGGCCCAGTGTAAAGTCAGCCACGGCACCTTCAAGGTGCCCTGGCTATGCCATCGACCTCTTTTATCCAGAGGGCCTCTCGTGCTCCTTCTTCTCCTCCACGCTCACTCTTGCCTCGACGGTCCTCTCTTGAGCCCGAAGCCGCCGCTCCAGCACGCTCTTGCCTCGCCGGTTCCCTCTTGCCTCGCCGGTTCCCTCTTGCCTCGCAGCTCTTCTCTTGATCCCGAAGCCGCCGCCTCTCCAGCTCGCTCTTGCCTCGACGGTCCTCTCTTGAGCCCGAAGCGTCAGCTCTTGCCTCGTCGTCCCACGCCTTCTGCCAATGGACAACGACACACTCAGCCCTCAAAAGCGCCTCAAGGGAACCGCCACCCAACAGCCCCACAGCGACATCCTCACACCACCACCCTCAGAACCCCCCACAGCTGCCCAAAAGCCTCCAACTTCAGCTTGACTCACCACCTCGACGTCCGCCGAAGTCCCACGCCGTGCTGGGAGCTGGGCCCTCTGGGCAAAAGAAGCTGGGCACGCAAAGCAGCGCACAAGAGGCTGCAGCCCTGCTTACAGGGGGCTCAAGCCGCTGCCTGGATTGCAAAGTGCCCGGGGACTCCAGAGCACCGGCACTGAATTACAGGGCGGCCCTGCTCCCCAAGGCCTACGGAGGCTCCTTCTCTCCATGGTCCGGGCCGCTCCCCACTAACGGGGAGGGCGCCCAACACAGGCTGCCAGCTGAAGGGAGCACAAAGGCTCCCAGACCCGCAGCCTGCTTACAGGCCGGTCCACACCCAGGGAGCCACGGAGCTCGGCCTTCCCCCACGGCGACAGGAACCAGACTCCGCACTCGGGCACTGGGGATCGCGGCCTAAAGCCAAAGCGCCCCGAGGGGCCGGGAGCCCAGCCCCGAGGACAGGGAGGGCACACGCCCGGCCCCAGCACTCCTGGCCCCACGCCTCTCAAAGGCAGGGTCGGGGCCAGGGATAACCCCCTGATTGAGGGGGTCCCTCCAACCGCCCGCCGAGGCCAGGGGACGCACACAACCCCACTTACGGGGCCGCCCCCCGCAACCCGGCACCCCCCAACAAGCGCCACGGAGCACAGGCTCCGGCCTGCGTCCCACTCAGGAACCGGCCGGAGCCCGGCCGCAGCGCAGCACGGCAACACGGCCGGCTGCAGCAGCCTCACCAGCCTCCTCTACGAGGCTGCCACGCAAGGTGGCGCCAGCACTTCAACCTGCCCCCTGGCAAGGGCCTGGGGGGCAGCGGTTCCTGACACCTGGCTAAAGCAGTCTCCCCAGCCCTGCTTACAGGGACCTGGGGCTGCTCCACGGGACAAAGGGACAAGGGGCTCCTCCTAGGGCAACGTCCTGGCACGGGCCCCGACTACAGGGCCCGCACGCTGCCGGCTCACCGGCACAAAGGGCACCCTAGGCCCAGACCCAGGCCCTGCCTACAGGCGGGTCACGCTGCCCACGCTGCCGCTAAGCGGCTTCGTGCCGTCCTCAGCAAGCAGGGGCGAGGCCGGACGCTTTCTCCACCCGAGCGTTTTGGGGACCTGTTTGTGGCCGCACAGAACTCCTCTTTCTCTCCTGGGAAGTCCAAGCTGCCCTGCTCTGTGTCTAAAGGTGGGGGCTAAAGCACAAGCGCACTCGCTCACTCGCACCAACCTAAGGGAAAGACAGGGAGGGGAGGGAGGGGGAGACAGTCCCAGAAGAGGGAGCAAGTTCTGTGCAGCCAACCTGCTCAAAGGGAGCCACCCCTACTGCTCAGCGGCAGATCAAAGCGTCAGACCTGCACCGCACCGCACTGCGGGGAGGGCACAGGGGCCTCGACGCGCTGAGGCGCTTCAGGCCCGGAACAGGGACAAAGGCTGTGACGCACCCCGACTACAGGGGGTCACGCTGGCCAGGGACCAGCAGCAGGCAGAAAGCTGCCAAGGGCCGGGCAAAGGGAAAAGCCCTGCCCTGCTTACAGGGCGGCCGGGCCGGGGGCTTGGGGAGCTCCGTTTCCCCCCTCAGGTGCGGAGACAGGGGCTCTCACCCTCCTTACAGGGTCGCCCCCGTCTCCGGGCAGCCAAAGGAGCACAAGGGCAAAATGCCAACCACAGCAAACACCCAGCCCTGCGCACAGGGAGGGGGCCCAGTGTAAAGTCAGCCACGGCACCTTCAAGGTGCCCTGGCTATGCCATCGACCTCTTTTATCCAGAGGGCCTCTCGTGCTCCTTCTTCTCCTCCACGCTCACTCTTGCCTCGACGGTCCTCTCTTGAGCCCGAAGCCGCCGCTCCAGCACGCTCTTGCCTCGCCGGTTCCCTCTTGCCTCGCCGGTTCCCTCTTGCCTCGCAGCTCTTCTCTTGATCCCGAAGCCGCCGCCTCTCCAGCTCGCTCTTGCCTCGACGGTCCTCTCTTGAGCCCGAAGCGTCAGCTCTTGCCTCGTCGTCCCACGCCTTCTGCCAATGGACAACGACACACTCAGCCCTCAAAAGCGCCTCAAGGGAACCGCCACCCAACAGCCCCACAGCGACATCCTCACACCACCACCCTCAGAACCCCCCACAGCTGCCCAAAAGCCTCCAACTTCAGCTTGACTCACCACCTCGACGTCCGCCGAAGTCCCACGCCGTGCTGGGAGCTGGGCCCTCTGGGCAAAAGAAGCTGGGCACGCAAAGCAGCGCACAAGAGGCTGCAGCCCTGCTTACAGGGGGCTCAAGCCGCTGCCTGGATTGCAAAGTGCCCGGGGACTCCAGAGCACCGGCACTGAATTACAGGGCGGCCCTGCTCCCCAAGGCCTACGGAGGCTCCTTCTCTCCATGGTCGGGGCGCTCCCCACTAACGGGGAGGGCGCCCAACACAGGCTGCCAGCTGAAGGGAGCACAAAGGCTCCCAGACCCGCAGCCTGCTTACAGGCCGGTCCACACCCAGGGAGCCACGGAGCTCGGCCTTCCCCCACGGCGACAGGAACCAGACTCCGCACTCGGGCACTGGGGATCGCGGCCTAAAGCCAAAGCGCCCCGAGGGGCCGGGAGCCCAGCCCCGAGGACAGGGAGGGCACACGCCCGGCCCCAGCACTCCTGGCCCCACGCCTCTCAAAGGCAGGGTCGGGGCCAGGGATAACCCCCTGATTGAGGGGGTCCCTCCAACCGCCCGCCGAGGCCAGGGGACGCACACAACCCCACTTACGGGGCCGCCCCCCGCAACCCGGCACCCCCCAACAAGCGCCACGGAGCACAGGCTCCGGCCTGCGTCCCACTCAGGAACCGGCCGGAGCCCGGCCGCAGCGCAGCACGGCAACACGGCCGGCTGCAGCAGCCTCCACCAGCCTCCTCTACGAGGCTGCCACGCAAGGTGGCGCCAGCACTTCAACCTGCCCCCTGGCAAGGGCCTGGGGGGCAGCGGTTCCTGACACCTGGCTAAAGCAGTCTCCCCAGCCCTGCTTACAGGGACCTGGGGCTGCTCCACGGGACAAAGGGACAAGGGGCTCCTCCTAGGGCAACGTCCTGGCACGGGCCCCGACTACAGGGCCCGCACGCTGCCGGCTCACCGGCACAAAGGGCACCCTAGGCCCAGACCCAGGCCCTGCCTACAGGCGGGTCACGCTGCCCACGCTGCCGCTAAGCGGCTTCGTGCCGTCCTCAGCAAGCAGGGGCGAGGCCGGACGCTTTCTCCACCCGAGCGTTTTGGGGACCTGTTTGTGGCCGCACAGAACTCCTCTTTCTCTCCTGGGAAGTCCAAGCTGCCCTGCTCTGTGTCTAAAGGTGGGGGCTAAAGCACAAGCGCACTCGCTCACTCGCACCAACCTAAGGGAAAGACAGGGAGGGGAGGGAGGGGGAGACAGTCCCAGAAGAGGGAGCAAGTTCTGTGCAGCCAACCTGCTCAAAGGGAGCCACCCCTACTGCTCAGCGGCAGATCAAAGCGTCAGACCTGCACCGCACCGCACTGCGGGGAGGGCACAGGGGCCTCGACGCGCTGAGGCGCTTCAGGCCCGGAACAGGGACAAAGGCTGTGACGCACCCCGACTACAGGGGGTCACGCTGGCCAGGGACCAGCAGCAGGCAGAAAGCTGCCAAGGGCCGGGCAAAGGGAAAAGCCCTGCCCTGCTTACAGGGCGGCCGGGCCGGGGGCTTGGGGAGCTCCGTTTCCCCCCTCAGGTGCGGAGACAGGGGCTCTCACCCTCCTTACAGGGTCGCCCCCGTCTCCGGGCAGCCAAAGGAGCACAAGGGCAAAATGCCAACCACAGCAAACACCCAGCCCTGCGCACAGGGAGGGGGCCCAGTGTAAAGTCAGCCACGGCACCTTCAAGGTGCCCTGGCTATGCCATCGACCTCTTTTATCCAGAGGGCCTCTCGTGCTCCTTCTTCTCCTCCACGCTCACTCTTGCCTCGACGGTCCTCTCTTGAGCCCGAAGCCGCCGCTCCAGCACGCTCTTGCCTCGCCGGTTCCCTCTTGCCTCGCCGGTTCCCTCTTGCCTCGCAGCTCTTCTCTTGATCCCGAAGCCGCCGCCTCTCCAGCTCGCTCTTGCCTCGACGGTCCTCTCTTGAGCCCGAAGCGTCAGCTCTTGCCTCGTCGTCCCACGCCTTCTGCCAATGGACAACGACACACTCAGCCCTCAAAAGCGCCTCAAGGGAACCGCCACCCAACAGCCCCACAGCGACATCCTCACACCACCACCCTCAGAACCCCCCACAGCTGCCCAAAAGCCTCCAACTTCAGCTTGACTCACCACCTCGACGTCCGCCGAAGTCCCACGCCGTGCTGGGAGCTGGGCCCTCTGGGCAAAAGAAGCTGGGCACGCAAAGCAGCGCACAAGAGGCTGCAGCCCTGCTTACAGGGGCTCAAGCCGCTGCCTGGATTGCAAAGTGCCCGGGGACTCCAGAGCACCGGCACTGAATTACAGGGCGGCCCTGCTCCCCAAGGCCTACGGAGGCTCCTTCTCTCCATGGTCGGGGCGCTCCCCACTAACGGGGAGGGCGCCCAACACAGGCTGCCAGCTGAAGGGAGCACAAAGGCTCCCAGACCCGCAGCCTGCTTACAGGCCGGTCCACACCCAGGGAGCCACGGAGCTCGGCCTTCCCCCACGGCGACAGGAACCAGACTCCGCACTCGGGCACTGGGGATCGCGGCCTAAAGCCAAAGCGCCCCGAGGGGCCGGGAGCCCAGCCCCGAGGACAGGGAGGGCACACGCCCGGCCCCAGCACTCCTGGCCCCACGCCTCTCAAAGGCAGGGTCGGGGCCAGGGATAACCCCCTGATTGAGGGGGTCCCTCCAACCGCCCGCCGAGGCCAGGGGACGCACACAACCCCACTTACGGGGCCGCCCCCCGCAACCCGGCACCCCCCAACAAGCGCCACGGAGCACAGGCTCCGGCCTGCGTCCCACTCAGGAACCGGCCGGAGCCCGGCCGCAGCGCAGCACGGCAACACGGCCGGCTGCAGCAGCCCCACCAGCCTCCTCTACGAGGCTGCCACGCAAGGTGGCGCCAGCACTTCAACCTGCCCCCTGGCAAGGGCCTGGGGGGCAGCGGTTCCTGACACCTGGCTAAAGCAGTCTCCCCAGCCCTGCTTACAGGGACCTGGGGCTGCTCCACGGGACAAAGGGACAAGGGGCTCCTCCTAGGGCAACGTCCTGGCACGGGCCCCGACTACAGGGCCCGCACGCTGCCGGCTCACCGGCACAAAGGGCACCCTAGGCCCAGACCCAGGCCCTGCCTACAGGCGGGTCACGCTGCCCACGCTGCCGCTAAGCGGCTTCGTGCCGTCCTCAGCAAGCAGGGGCGAGGCCGGACGCTTTCTCCACCCGAGCGTTTTGGGGACCTGTTTGTGGCCGCACAGAACTCCTCTTTCTCTCCTGGGAAGTCCAAGCTGCCCTGCTCTGTGTCTAAAGGTGGGGGCTAAAGCACAAGCGCACTCGCTCACTCGCACCAACCTAAGGGAAAGACAGGGAGGGGAGGGAGGGGGAGACAGTCCCAGAAGAGGGAGCAAGTTCTGTGCAGCCAACCTGCTCAAAGGGAGCCACCCCTACTGCTCAGCGGCAGATCAAAGCGTCAGACCTGCACCGCACCGCACTGCGGGGAGGGCACAGGGGCCTCGACGCGCTGAGGCGCTTCAGGCCCGGAACAGGGACAAAGGCTGTGACGCACCCCGACTACAGGGGGTCACGCTGGCCAGGGACCAGCAGCAGGCAGAAAGCTGCCAAGGGCCGGGCAAAGGGAAAAGCCCTGCCCTGCTTACAGGGCGGCCGGGCCGGGGGCTTGGGGAGCTCCGTTTCCCCCCTCAGGTGCGGAGACAGGGGCTCTCACCCTCCTTACAGGGTCGCCCCCGTCTCCGGGCAGCCAAAGGAGCACAAGGGCAAAATGCCAACCACAGCAAACACCCAGCCCTGCGCACAGGGAGGGGGCCCAGTGTAAAGTCAGCCACGGCACCTTCAAGGTGCCCTGGCTATGCCATCGACCTCTTTTATCCAGAGGGCCTCTCGTGCTCCTTCTTCTCCTCCACGCTCACTCTTGCCTCGACGGTCCTCTCTTGAGCCCGAAGCCGCCGCTCCAGCACGCTCTTGCCTCGCCGGTTCCCTCTTGCCTCGCCGGTTCCCTCTTGCCTCGCCGGTTCCCTCTTGCCTCGCAGCTCTTCTCTTGATCCCGAAGCCGCCGCCTCTCCAGCTCGCTCTTGCCTCGACGGTCCTCTCTTGAGCCCGAAGCGTCAGCTCTTGCCTCGTCGTCCCACGCCTTCTGCCAATGGACAACGACACACTCAGCCCTCAAAAGCGCCTCAAGGGAACCGCCACCCAACAGCCCCACAGCGACATCCTCACACCACCACCCTCAGAACCCCCCACAGCTGCCCAAAAGCCTCCAACTTCAGCTTGACTCACCACCTCGACGTCCGCCGAAGTCCCACGCCGTGCTGGGAGCTGGGCCCTCTGGGCAAAAGAAGCTGGGCACGCAAAGCAGCGCACAAGAGGCTGCAGCCCTGCTTACAGGGGGCTCAAGCCGCTGCCTGGATTGCAAAGTGCCCGGGGACTCCAGAGCACCGGCACTGAATTACAGGGCGGCCCTGCTCCCCAAGGCCTACGGAGGCTCCTTCTCTCCATGGTCGGGGCGCTCCCCACTAACGGGGAGGGCGCCCAACACAGGCTGCCAGCTGAAGGGAGCACAAAGGCTCCCAGACCCGCAGCCTGCTTACAGGCCGGTCCACACCCAGGGAGCCACGGAGCTCGGCCTTCCCCCACGGCGACAGGAACCAGACTCCGCACTCGGGCACTGGGGATCGCGGCCTAAAGCCAAAGCGCCCCGAGGGGCCGGGAGCCCAGCCCCGAGGACAGGGAGGGCACACGCCCGGCCCCAGCACTCCTGGCCCCACGCCTCTCAAAGGCAGGGTCGGGGCCAGGGATAACCCCCTGATTGAGGGGGTCCCTCCAACCGCCCGCCGAGGCCAGGGGACGCACACAACCCCACTTACGGGGCCGCCCCCCGCAACCCGGCACCCCCCAACAAGCGCCACGGAGCACAGGCTCCGGCCTGCGTCCCACTCAGGAACCGGCCGGAGCCCGGCCGCAGCGCAGCACGGCAACACGGCCGGCTGCAGCAGCCCTCACCAGCCTCCTCTACGAGGCTGCCACGCAAGGTGGCGCCAGCACTTCAACCTGCCCCCTGGCAAGGGCCTGGGGGGCAGCGGTTCCTGACACCTGGCTAAAGCAGTCTCCCCAGCCCTGCTTACAGGGACCTGGGGCTGCTCCACGGGACAAAGGGACAAGGGGCTCCTCCTAGGGCAACGTCCTGGCACGGGCCCCGACTACAGGGCCCGCACGCTGCCGGCTCACCGGCACAAAGGGCACCCTAGGCCCAGACCCAGGCCCTGCCTACAGGCGGGTCACGCTGCCCACGCTGCCGCTAAGCGGCTTCGTGCCGTCCTCAGCAAGCAGGGGCGAGGCCGGACGCTTTCTCCACCCGAGCGTTTTGGGGACCTGTTTGTGGCCGCACAGAACTCCTCTTTCTCTCCTGGGAAGTCCAAGCTGCCCTGCTCTGTGTCTAAAGGTGGGGGCTAAAGCACAAGCGCACTCGCTCACTCGCACCAACCTAAGGGAAAGACAGGGAGGGGAGGGAGGGGGAGACAGTCCCAGAAGAGGGAGCAAGTTCTGTGCAGCCAACCTGCTCAAAGGGAGCCACCCCTACTGCTCAGCGGCAGATCAAAGCGTCAGACCTGCACCGCACCGCACTGCGGGGAGGGCACAGGGGCCTCGACGCGCTGAGGCGCTTCAGGCCCGGAACAGGGACAAAGGCTGTGACGCACCCCGACTACAGGGGGTCACGCTGGCCAGGGACCAGCAGAAGGCAGAAAGCTGCCAAGGGCCGGGCAAAGGGAAAAGCCCTGCCCTGCTTACAGGGCGGCCGGGCCGGGGGCTTGGGGAGCTCCGTTTCCCCCCTCAGGTGCGGAGACAGGGGCTCTCACCCTCCTTACAGGGTCGCCCCCGTCTCCGGGCAGCCAAAGGAGCACAAGGGCAAAATGCCAACCACAGCAAACACCCAGCCCTGCGCACAGGGAGGGGGCCCAGTGTAAAGTCAGCCACGGCACCTTCAAGGTGCCCTGGCTATGCCATCGACCTCTTTTATCCAGAGGGCCTCTCGTGCTCCTTCTTCTCCTCCACGCTCACTCTTGCCTCGACGGTCCTCTCTTGAGCCCGAAGCCGCCGCTCCAGCACGCTCTTGCCTCGCCGGTTCCCTCTTGCCTCGCCGGTTCCCTCTTGCCTCGCAGCTCTTCTCTTGATCCCGAAGCCGCCGCCTCTCCAGCTCGCTCTTGCCTCGACGGTCCTCTCTTGAGCCCGAAGCGTCAGCTCTTGCCTCGTCGTCCCACGCCTTCTGCCAATGGACAACGACACACTCAGCCCTCAAAAGCGCCTCAAGGGAACCGCCACCCAACAGCCCCACAGCGACATCCTCACACCACCACCCTCAGAACCCCCCACAGCTGCCCAAAAGCCTCCAACTTCAGCTTGACTCACCACCTCGACGTCCGCCGAAGTCCCACGCCGTGCTGGGAGCTGGGCCCTCTGGGCAAAAGAAGCTGGGCACGCAAAGCAGCGCACAAGAGGCTGCAGCCCTGCTTACAGGGGGCTCAAGCCGCTGCCTGGATTGCAAAGTGCCCGGGGACTCCAGAGCACCGGCACTGAATTACAGGGCGGCCCTGCTCCCCAAGGCCTACGGAGGCTCCTTCTCTCCATGGTCGGGGCCGCTCCCCACTAACGGGGAGGGCGCCCAACACAGGCTGCCAGCTGAAGGGAGCACAAAGGCTCCCAGACCCGCAGCCTGCTTACAGGCCGGTCCACACCCAGGGAGCCACGGAGCTCGGCCTTCCCCCACGGCGACAGGAACCAGACTCCGCACTCGGGCACTGGGGATCGCGGCCTAAAGCCAAAGCGCCCCGAGGGGCCGGGAGCCCAGCCCCGAGGACAGGGAGGGCACACGCCCGGCCCCAGCACTCCTGGCCCCACGCCTCTCAAAGGCAGGGTCGGGGCCAGGGATAACCCCCTGATTGAGGGGGTCCCTCCAACCGCCCGCCGAGGCCAGGGGACGCACACAACCCCACTTACGGGGCCGCCCCCCGCAACCCGGCACCCCCCAACAAGCGCCACGGAGCACAGGCTCCGGCCTGCGTCCCACTCAGGAACCGGCCGGAGCCCGGCCGCAGCGCAGCACGGCAACACGGCCGGCTGCAGCAGCCCCACCAGCCTCCTCTACGAGGCTGCCACGCAAGGTGGCGCCAGCACTTCAACCTGCCCCCTGGCAAGGGCCTGGGGGGCAGCGGTTCCTGACACCTGGCTAAAGCAGTCTCCCCAGCCCTGCTTACAGGGACCTGGGGCTGCTCCACGGGACAAAGGGACAAGGGGCTCCTCCTAGGGCAACGTCCTGGCACGGGCCCCGACTACAGGGCCCGCACGCTGCCGGCTCACCGGCACAAAGGGCACCCTAGGCCCAGACCCAGGCCCTGCCTACAGGCGGGTCACGCTGCCCACGCTGCCGCTAAGCGGCTTCGTGCCGTCCTCAGCAAGCAGGGGCGAGGCCGGACGCTTTCTCCACCCGAGCGTTTTGGGGACCTGTTTGTGGCCGCACAGAACTCCTCTTTCTCTCCTGGGAAGTCCAAGCTGCCCTGCTCTGTGTCTAAAGGTGGGGGCTAAAGCACAAGCGCACTCGCTCACTCGCACCAACCTAAGGGAAAGACAGGGAGGGGAGGGAGGGGGAGACAGTCCCAGAAGAGGGAGCAAGTTCTGTGCAGCCAACCTGCTCAAAGGGAGCCACCCCTACTGCTCAGCGGCAGATCAAAGCGTCAGACCTGCACCGCACCGCACTGCGGGGAGGGCACAGGGGCCTCGACGCGCTGAGGCGCTTCAGGCCCGGAACAGGGACAAAGGCTGTGACGCACCCCGACTACAGGGGGTCACGCTGGCCAGGGACCAGCAGCAGGCAGAAAGCTGCCAAGGGCCGGGCAAAGGGAAAAGCCCTGCCCTGCTTACAGGGCGGCCGGGCCGGGGGCTTGGGGAGCTCCGTTTCCCCCCTCAGGTGCGGAGACAGGGGCTCTCACCCTCCTTACAGGGTCGCCCCCGTCTCCGGGCAGCCAAAGGAGCACAAGGGCAAAATGCCAACCACAGCAAACACCCAGCCCTGCGCACAGGGAGGGGGCCCAGTGTAAAGTCAGCCACGGCACCTTCAAGGTGCCCTGGCTATGCCATCGACCTCTTTTATCCAGAGGGCCTCTCGTGCTCCTTCTTCTCCTCCACGCTCACTCTTGCCTCGACGGTCCTCTCTTGAGCCCGAAGCCGCCGCTCCAGCACGCTCTTGCCTCGCCGGTTCCCTCTTGCCTCGCCGGTTCCCTCTTGCCTCGCAGCTCTTCTCTTGATCCCGAAGCCGCCGCCTCTCCAGCTCGCTCTTGCCTCGACGGTCCTCTCTTGAGCCCGAAGCGTCAGCTCTTGCCTCGTCGTCCCACGCCTTCTGCCAATGGACAACGACACACTCAGCCCTCAAAAGCGCCTCAAGGGAACCGCCACCCAACAGCCCCACAGCGACATCCTCACACCACCACCCTCAGAACCCCCCACAGCTGCCCAAAAGCCTCCAACTTCAGCTTGACTCACCACCTCGACGTCCGCCGAAGTCCCACGCCGTGCTGGGAGCTGGGCCCTCTGGGCAAAAGAAGCTGGGCACGCAAAGCAGCGCACAAGAGGCTGCAGCCCTGCTTACAGGGGGCTCAAGCCGCTGCCTGGATTGCAAAGTGCCCGGGGACTCCAGAGCACCGGCACTGAATTACAGGGCGGCCCTGCTCCCCAAGGCCTACGGAGGCTCCTTCTCTCCATGGTCCGGGGCCGCTCCCCACTAACGGGGAGGGCGCCCAACACAGGCTGCCAGCTGAAGGGAGCACAAAGGCTCCCAGACCCGCAGCCTGCTTACAGGCCGGTCCACACCCAGGGAGCCACGGAGCTCGGCCTTCCCCCACGGCGACAGGAACCAGACTCCGCACTCGGGCACTGGGGATCGCGGCCTAAAGCCAAAGCGCCCCGAGGGGCCGGGAGCCCAGCCCCGAGGACAGGGAGGGCACACGCCCGGCCCCAGCACTCCTGGCCCCACGCCTCTCAAAGGCAGGGTCGGGGCCAGGGATAACCCCCTGATTGAGGGGGTCCCTCCAACCGCCCGCCGAGGCCAGGGGACGCACACAACCCCACTTACGGGGCCGCCCCCCGCAACCCGGCACCCCCCAACAAGCGCCACGGAGCACAGGCTCCGGCCTGCGTCCCACTCAGGAACCGGCCGGAGCCCGGCCGCAGCGCAGCACGGCAACACGGCCGGCTGCAGCAGCCCTCACCAGCCTCCTCTACGAGGCTGCCACGCAAGGTGGCGCCAGCACTTCAACCTGCCCCCTGGCAAGGGCCTGGGGGGCAGCGGTTCCTGACACCTGGCTAAAGCAGTCTCCCCAGCCCTGCTTACAGGGACCTGGGGCTGCTCCACGGGACAAAGGGACAAGGGGCTCCTCCTAGGGCAACGTCCTGGCACGGGCCCCGACTACAGGGCCCGCACGCTGCCGGCTCACCGGCACAAAGGGCACCCTAGGCCCAGACCCAGGCCCTGCCTACAGGCGGGTCACGCTGCCCACGCTGCCGCTAAGCGGCTTCGTGCCGTCCTCAGCAAGCAGGGGCGAGGCCGGACGCTTTCTCCACCCGAGCGTTTTGGGGACCTGTTTGTGGCCGCACAGAACTCCTCTTTCTCTCCTGGGAAGTCCAAGCTGCCCTGCTCTGTGTCTAAAGGTGGGGGCTAAAGCACAAGCGCACTCGCTCACTCGCACCAACCTAAGGGAAAGACAGGGAGGGGAGGGAGGGGGAGACAGTCCCAGAAGAGGGAGCAAGTTCTGTGCAGCCAACCTGCTCAAAGGGAGCCACCCCTACTGCTCAGCGGCAGATCAAAGCGTCAGACCTGCACCGCACCGCACTGCGGGGAGGGCACAGGGGCCTCGACGCGCTGAGGCGCTTCAGGCCCGGAACAGGGACAAAGGCTGTGACGCACCCCGACTACAGGGGGTCACGCTGGCCAGGGACCAGCAGCAGGCAGAAAGCTGCCAAGGGCCGGGCAAAGGGAAAAGCCCTGCCCTGCTTACAGGGCGGCCGGGCCGGGGGCTTGGGGAGCTCCGTTTCCCCCCTCAGGTGCGGAGACAGGGGCTCTCACCCTCCTTACAGGGTCGCCCCCGTCTCCGGGCAGCCAAAGGAGCACAAGGGCAAAATGCCAACCACAGCAAACACCCAGCCCTGCGCACAGGGAGGGGGCCCAGTGTAAAGTCAGCCACGGCACCTTCAAGGTGCCCTGGCTATGCCATCGACCTCTTTTATCCAGAGGGCCTCTCGTGCTCCTTCTTCTCCTCCACGCTCACTCTTGCCTCGACGGTCCTCTCTTGAGCCCGAAGCCGCCGCTCCAGCACGCTCTTGCCTCGCCGGTTCCCTCTTGCCTCGCCGGTTCCCTCTTGCCTCGCAGCTCTTCTCTTGATCCCGAAGCCGCCGCCTCTCCAGCTCGCTCTTGCCTCGACGGTCCTCTCTTGAGCCCGAAGCGTCAGCTCTTGCCTCGTCGTCCCACGCCTTCTGCCAATGGACAACGACACACTCAGCCCTCAAAAGCGCCTCAAGGGAACCGCCACCCAACAGCCCCACAGCGACATCCTCACACCACCACCCTCAGAACCCCCCACAGCTGCCCAAAAGCCTCCAACTTCAGCTTGACTCACCACCTCGACGTCCGCCGAAGTCCCACGCCGTGCTGGGAGCTGGGCCCTCTGGGCAAAAGAAGCTGGGCACGCAAAGCAGCGCACAAGAGGCTGCAGCCCTGCTTACAGGGGGCTCAAGCCGCTGCCTGGATTGCAAAGTGCCCGGGGACTCCAGAGCACCGGCACTGAATTACAGGGCGGCCCTGCTCCCCAAGGCCTACGGAGGCTCCTTCTCTCCATGGTCCGGGGCCGCTCCCCACTAACGGGGAGGGCGCCCAACACAGGCTGCCAGCTGAAGGGAGCACAAAGGCTCCCAGACCCGCAGCCTGCTTACAGGCCGGTCCACACCCAGGGAGCCACGGAGCTCGGCCTTCCCCCAAGGCGACAGGAACCAGACTCCGCACTCGGGCACTGGGGATCGCGGCCTAAAGCCAAAGCGCCCCGAGGGGCCGGGAGCCCAGCCCCGAGGACAGGGAGGGCACACGCCCGGCCCCAGCACTCCTGGCCCCACGCCTCTCAAAGGCAGGGTCGGGGCCAGGGATAACCCCCTGATTGAGGGGGTCCCTCCAACCGCCCGCCGAGGCCAGGGGACGCACACAACCCCACTTACGGGGCCGCCCCCCGCAACCCGGCACCCCCCAACAAGCGCCACGGAGCACAGGCTCCGGCCTGCGTCCCACTCAGGAACCGGCCGGAGCCCGGCCGCAGCGCAGCACGGCAACACGGCCGGCTGCAGCAGCCTCACCAGCCTCCTCTACGAGGCTGCCACGCAAGGTGGCGCCAGCACTTCAACCTGCCCCCTGGCAAGGGCCTGGGGGGCAGCGGTTCCTGACACCTGGCTAAAGCAGTCTCCCCAGCCCTGCTTACAGGGACCTGGGGCTGCTCCACGGGACAAAGGGACAAGGGGCTCCTCCTAGGGCAACGTCCTGGCACGGGCCCCGACTACAGGGCCCGCACGCTGCCGGCTCACCGGCACAAAGGGCACCCTAGGCCCAGACCCAGGCCCTGCCTACAGGCGGGTCACGCTGCCCACGCTGCCGCTAAGCGGCTTCGTGCCGTCCTCAGCAAGCAGGGGCGAGGCCGGACGCTTTCTCCACCCGAGCGTTTTGGGGACCTGTTTGTGGCCGCACAGAACTCCTCTTTCTCTCCTGGGAAGTCCAAGCTGCCCTGCTCTGTGTCTAAAGGTGGGGGCTAAAGCACAAGCGCACTCGCTCACTCGCACCAACCTAAGGGAAAGACAGGGAGGGGAGGGAGGGGGAGACAGTCCCAGAAGAGGGAGCAAGTTCTGTGCAGCCAACCTGCTCAAAGGGAGCCACCCCTACTGCTCAGCGGCAGATCAAAGCGTCAGACCTGCACCGCACCGCACTGCGGGGAGGGCACAGGGGCCTCGACGCGCTGAGGCGCTTCAGGCCCGGAACAGGGACAAAGGCTGTGACGCACCCCGACTACAGGGGGTCACGCTGGCCAGGGACCAGCAGCAGGCAGAAAGCTGCCAAGGGCCGGGCAAAGGGAAAAGCCCTGCCCTGCTTACAGGGCGGCCGGGCCGGGGGCTTGGGGAGCTCCGTTTCCCCCCTCAGGTGCGGAGACAGGGGCTCTCACCCTCCTTACAGGGTCGCCCCCGTCTCCGGGCAGCCAAAGGAGCACAAGGGCAAAATGCCAACCACAGCAAACACCCAGCCCTGCGCACAGGGAGGGGGCCCAGTGTAAAGTCAGCCACGGCACCTTCAAGGTGCCCTGGCTATGCCATCGACCTCTTTTATCCAGAGGGCCTCTCGTGCTCCTTCTTCTCCTCCACGCTCACTCTTGCCTCGACGGTCCTCTCTTGAGCCCGAAGCCGCCGCTCCAGCACGCTCTTGCCTCGCCGGTTCCCTCTTGCCTCGCCGGTTCCCTCTTGCCTCGCAGCTCTTCTCTTGATCCCGAAGCCGCCGCCTCTCCAGCTCGCTCTTGCCTCGACGGTCCTCTCTTGAGCCCGAAGCGTCAGCTCTTGCCTCGTCGTCCCACGCCTTCTGCCAATGGACAACGACACACTCAGCCCTCAAAAGCGCCTCAAGGGAACCGCCACCCAACAGCCCCACAGCGACATCCTCACACCACCACCCTCAGAACCCCCCACAGCTGCCCAAAAGCCTCCAACTTCAGCTTGACTCACCACCTCGACGTCCGCCGAAGTCCCACGCCGTGCTGGGAGCTGGGCCCTCTGGGCAAAAGAAGCTGGGCACGCAAAGCAGCGCACAAGAGGCTGCAGCCCTGCTTACAGGGGGCTCAAGCCGCTGCCTGGATTGCAAAGTGCCCGGGGACTCCAGAGCACCGGCACTGAATTACAGGGCGGCCCTGCTCCCCAAGGCCTACGGAGGCTCCTTCTCTCCATGGCCGGGCCGCTCCCCACTAACGGGGAGGGCGCCCAACACAGGCTGCCAGCTGAAGGGAGCACAAAGGCTCCCAGACCCGCAGCCTGCTTACAGGCCGGTCCACACCCAGGGAGCCACGGAGCTCGGCCTTCCCCCACGGCGACAGGAACCAGACTCCGCACTCGGGCACTGGGGATCGCGGCCTAAAGCCAAAGCGCCCCGAGGGGCCGGGAGCCCAGCCCCGAGGACAGGGAGGGCACACGCCCGGCCCCAGCACTCCTGGCCCCACGCCTCTCAAAGGCAGGGTCGGGGCCAGGGATAACCCCCTGATTGAGGGGGTCCCTCCAACCGCCCGCCGAGGCCAGGGGACGCACACAACCCCACTTACGGGGTCCGCCCCCCGCAACCCGGCACCCCCCAACAAGCGCCACGGAGCACAGGCTCCGGCCTGCGTCCCACTCAGGAACCGGCCGGAGCCCGGCCGCAGCGCAGCACGGCAACACGGCCGGCTGCAGCAGCCCCACCAGCCTCCTCTACGAGGCTGCCACGCAAGGTGGCGCCAGCACTTCAACCTGCCCCCTGGCAAGGGCCTGGGGGGCAGCGGTTCCTGACACCTGGCTAAAGCAGTCTCCCCAGCCCTGCTTACAGGGACCTGGGGCTGCTCCACGGGACAAAGGGACAAGGGGCTCCTCCTAGGGCAACGTCCTGGCACGGGCCCCGACTACAGGGCCCGCACGCTGCCGGCTCACCGGCACAAAGGGCACCCTAGGCCCAGACCCAGGCCCTGCCTACAGGCGGGTCACGCTGCCCACGCTGCCGCTAAGCGGCTTCGTGCCGTCCTCAGCAAGCAGGGGCGAGGCCGGACGCTTTCTCCACCCGAGCGTTTTGGGGACCTGTTTGTGGCCGCACAGAACTCCTCTTTCTCTCCTGGGAAGTCCAAGCTGCCCTGCTCTGTGTCTAAAGGTGGGGGCTAAAGCACAAGCGCACTCGCTCACTCGCACCAACCTAAGGGAAAGACAGGGAGGGGAGGGAGGGGGAGACAAGTCCCAGAAGAGGGAGCAAGTTCTGTGCAGCCAACCTGCTCAAAGGGAGCCACCCCTACTGCTCAGCGGCAGATCAAAGCGTCAGACCTGCACCGCACCGCACTGCGGGGAGGGCACAGGGGCCTCGACGCGCTGAGGCGCTTCAGGCCCGGAACAGGGACAAAGGCTGTGACGCACCCCGACTACAGGGGGTCACGCTGGCCAGGGACCAGCAGCAGGCAGAAAGCTGCCAAGGGCCGGGCAAAGGGAAAAGCCCTGCCCTGCTTACAGGGCGGCCGGGCCGGGGGCTTGGGGAGCTCCGTTTCCCCCCTCAGGTGCGGAGACAGGGGCTCTCACCCTCCTTACAGGGTCGCCCCCGTCTCCGGGCAGCCAAAGGAGCACAAGGGCAAAATGCCAACCACAGCAAACACCCAGCCCTGCGCACAGGGAGGGGGCCCAGTGTAAAGTCAGCCACGGCACCTTCAAGGTGCCCTGGCTATGCCATCGACCTCTTTTATCCAGAGGGCCTCTCGTGCTCCTTCTTCACCTCCTGGCTCACTCTTGCCTCGTCGCTCCTCTCTTGAACCCGATGCCGCCGCCTCCAGCTTGCTCCTTGTTCGCTGGTCCACTCTAGATCCACTTCCTGTATCCGTCAGAGCACACCTGCATGCCTGTTTTAGACAGGCTAAGAGACCTGCCACCGCTCTCTTTCCGATCCTGGCCCTTCTCCGTGTGTCGCAGTTCCCAAGCTGTCCTCTTGGGTCCAGCTCAGGTAGCTGTCCCCCGGAGGCCCAATAGGGCGGATGACGTCTTCCTGTCCTTGGTCCTCTTCAGATGTGGCCTATCCCAGACGAGCCCCCAAGCTGTTACAAACGGGCCAGGAGACCTGCTCCTTTGTGTGGCCTTTATTAAAAGTGAGCTTTGGATGGGCAGCCCGAAGGGTTGCGCACACCACTGCTGTTCCCTTTGGACGACGCGAAGGACGACGAGCGCAGCTTTGTTCTAAGTCAGAGCTGGGCCTTCTGTCCTCACGGGGTCCGTAGAAAGACTGTTCTGAGTCATAGTGAAGCAGAAGGTCATGTTCGCATGGTGCTGTTCCGATTATGGCGGTGGAACAAAGCAGCTCAAGATGATAAATTTATATTCTGCACTGCTTTCTTAACCTGGAAACACTATTTTTAGTTCAAGATGCTATTTTTGGCTCGTTGTTTTAAAGGGTTTTTAGCGCCAAATAGTGTCCCAGTATTTAAAGGAAATAGAAACAGCACAGATGTATCTACTGATCAATGAGATAAATATAAGAGTGGTCTTCAAACAAAGTATTGTGAGCAGTAAAACAAGGTATTAGAAATGTCCACTAAAAATTCATAATCTTTGCTCTGCAGGCCAACATCTAGGTTTACCAGGGGCTCTCATTCAGATGTTTGGTTTTCTTTCCTCAGAGCATAGAGTCTAAAACACCCCTAATCTTCTGCTTTTTTAAGATCTTTCCCAAAGCATCTTGCTCTTTTTCTATAGCTTTGCTCCATTCCCTTTTTCTGCAAAATTTCTTTATATGTTCTCTTTCCTTACAATAGGAGCAAACCAGACCTGTTCCTGACATTTTCCTCTCCCTGCCATGGTTCTCTCTCTTCTTCTACTTTTCCTTTTGGTTTACTTCTTCTAGCCTATATTGGTTCACTTTTTCCAATTCCCATGCTCTCTGTCATAACTGCCACCCTGATTTTTCCGTTCATCTTATTTCTTCCCTCCTTAAATGTACTTTTCGTGCCTCTCTTAACAACCCATTCAAACTCTTTTCCTGACAATCATTCAACTTTTCTAATTTCCTTATTTTTATTCTGTCCAAATCTTTGCTATTCCAATTATCCAACCTTTCCTCCAAGGGGCTATCTGTGGGAATATTCTTAAACAAAGTCCTTCTCTTCCCTGACCTTTCTGCACTTTTTCCCACTCACTGCCCCATAATGAAAATAGAAACAAAAATTCAAACCCCACAAACTTACAGAACAAATCAATTTTTTCACTTAGGTAACAATAAAACACAAAAGTGCAAAAGTAACAATATAAACAAAGTAGTAAAACCGTTTGTAATTATAGAAAAAAACAGTGTAAGAAGCAAAAAAAAATATAAGACAGTTTAAGGAACTAAAAAGAATAGTGCGGGGAACAAAATAAAGATGTCAACCTATAGACAAAGCTGGTAATGGGAGCAAAAAGACAATGTAGGAATAAAAGGGTGGTTGAAAATTAAAGAAAAATAGCAGATATAAACTAATGAATGAAAAATAAGATAGCAGTCTTTAAACAAAATATTGTGAGAAGCAAAGGAAGTTACCATAAATTTCCATTTCTAGATTGAGCCTTTGCCAAAACTTTAAGGTGCCTCTACCCAAACGGAAAATTTGTAGACAGGCAGCACAACTTCTAAACAACAGAAACTTTTTGCCCCTTCTAAATTATAGTTTTCGTTACTTGACTAAATTTTAAGGTGCCCCTGCCCAAACAGAAAATTTACAGATCGGCAACTCAACAGCCAAAACTTCCCCCCCCCACAACCTTAATGCCAAGGCGGAGCCCACAGCTGGCGGCCTACCTTCTTTGGTCACCAAACTGTAGGTGTGTTGATCCTACTGCTCCAGGGACGGTACCCAAACCCTGATCCAGGCACAACCAACTAAACTCGTCCACCCCCGGCCTCCATGCCGTGGTGGTCCCCACAGCCGGCAGCCTACCCTCATTGGTCGCCGAAGCTACGAGGTACCAGCCTCACATCCCAGGGACCTTCACTCGGGGTGAAGGTGCCCAGCCCAGGATCAGTGAGACCAGCTGACCTTCCTTCTGATCCTGATGATCAGAAGGAGCCTCTCACAGCCGGCAGCCTTCCTGCCAGGGCCACCAAAGCAGTGAGGTACTAGCTCCTCTATTCCAGGGACCTTTCCCTGAGACAAAAGGTACCCAGCCCAGAGCCTGTGGAGCTAGTCTTCATCCTCATCCCTTCTGAGGACGGTATCCTAAACGGGTAAGAGTGGTGAAAACGGCGGCACTCCCCATCTCCCGCTCACAGTGTCCGTAGAGATCCTCACATCCCCTAGTGTCCAACCCCACTCGTAGCGCCCACCTGTGTGGCACAAGCCCCAAGCAAGGAACCTAATTTCCTCCGCAGGCTCGGAGGAGTGAGACTGTCTATCCCCCTAGGAGACGCCTCTTTCATTCCCTACGCCTTGGTAGGCCTCACACGCTTCCCCCTGTTCCCGGCCGGCCCCCTCGCGGGAGTCCGGAACCGCGGTACTGAGGGGTCCACACTCGCTTCGGGAGTCCAAGCAACCGGCCCCCGTCTCAGTCACGCAGCACTCGCTCGCCTCCTAAACGCGCCACCGGTCTCTTACCGTGTCGCAGGTCCCGAGCTGTCCCCCGGAGACCCAATAGGGCGGGTGACATCGTCCTGTCCTGAGTCCTCTTCAGGTGTGGCCTATCCCAGACGAGCCCCCAAGCTGTTACAAACGGGCCAGGAGACCTGCTCCTTTGTAAGGCCTTTATTAGAGATCAGCTTTGGGTGGGGAACCCGAAGGGCTGCACACACCACTGCTCTTCCCTTTCGACAACGCGAAGGACGACGAGTGCAGCTTTGTCCTAAGGCAGAGTTGGGCCTTCCGTCCACACGGGGTCCGTAGAAAGACTGGGCTCATTGTTTTAACGCGTTTTTAGCACCATGTAGTGTCCCAGTGTCCTTTGCACTCCTTTCACTGGTCTACGCCTCGATAACGTCAGCCTCCTCACAGGCACCATTTTAGGGGAGCAGCAGAGGCCATTACCTGGAAGGAAAAGGGCATATAGATGAAACAACTGGAAACCAAAACATTAGCAGTAAATGGTAAATACTGACAACAGTTACAGTTAACTGGGTAAACATACACAAACAACGAACAATTCATCCACAGTTCACCTATAACATGCCCATCAGGGCAAGCAGTAAACCCGCATACCCCCCGTCAACTGTCCTCATATCCCATCAGAGACACAGAGGGCATGTACCTCGGCCCCAGTCACACACACAGGTCCTCAGCGACACCAGAGCACCTGTTTCCCTCCAAGTGACTGCTACATCCCCTCAGCAACATGCAGTGCCCACACCAATCCTCCAGTGACCCTCAGGCTCCCTCAGTAGCACACACTGCATTTTGCAATTCTTCAGTGACCCTCATGTCCTCTCAGAGGGACACGGTATTTTACTCTCTTGCCCAGTCTTGGGCTTCACACCCACCTCCCCTCAGGGACTCTCATTTCCCCTCAGCAGAACAAGCCAGCAATTGTTCCAGCAATCCTCCCAATTTCTTGGTGTCCCCTCTGACTTACCTTTTCTCCTCATGAACTGCGCAATCCTGTGAGGGCCTCCATGTCTCACCCCAGGGGCTGCCTCACGGTGCCTCCCAGATTGTGAATGGTGCCTCGCCGCCCAAGGCAGACACGGCGGGTTGGAGTTCCACCGCCGTGTCTGAGGGGACGCGGGGCCATGCTGCGTCTGAGGGGACGCGGGCCTTGTCTGAGGGGGGCGCGCCAGGCTGCGTCTGAGGGGGGACGCAGGTCGTGTCTGAGGGGGGGCGAGGCAGGTCGCGTCTGAGGGGGCGAGCCGGCCGCGTCTGAGGGGACGTGGGGTGCCGCGTATGAGGGGAACTGGGGCCGCGTCCTGAGGGGAATTGGGGCGGTCTGAAGGGGCGCGTGAGGGGGGCGCGCCAGGCCGCGTCTGAGGGGGGCGCGGCCAGGCCGCGTCTGAGGGGGGCGCGCAGGCCGCGTCTGAGGGGGGCGCGCAGGCCGCGTCTGAGGGGGCGGGGGCAGCGTCTGAGGGGGGCGCGCCAGGCCGCGTCTGAGGGGGGCGCGCCAGGCCGCGTCTGAGGGGGGCGCAGGGTCGTGTCCGAGGGGGCGCGCCAGGTCGCGTCTGAGGGGGCGCGCCAGGCCGCGTCTGAGGGGGGCGCGCCAGGCCGCGTCTGAGGGGACGTGGGGCCGCGTCTGAGGGGACGTGGGGCCGCGTCTGAGGGGACGTGGGGCCGCGTCTGAGGGGGGCGCGGCAGGCCGCGTCTGAGGGGGGCGCGGCAGGCCGCGTCTGAGGGGGGCGCGGCAGGCCGCGTCTGAGGGGACGCGGGGCCGCGTCTGAGGGGGGCGCGCCAGGCCGCGTCTGAGGGGGGCGCGCCAGGCCGCGTCTGAGGGGACGGGGGGCCGCGTCTGAGGGGACGCGGGGCCCGCGTCTGAGGGGGGGCGCGCCAGGCCGCGTCTGAGGGTGGGCGCACCAGGCCGCGTCTGAGGGGACGGGGGCAGCGTCTGAGGGGGGCGCGCCAGGCCCGCGTCTGAGGGGGGCGCGCCAGGCCGCGTCTGAGGGGGGCGCGCCAGGCCGCGTCTGAGGGGGGGCGCAGGGTCGTGTCCGAGGGGGGCGCGCCAGGTCGCGTCTGAGGGGGCGCGGCCAGGTCGCGTCTGAGGGGGGGCGCGCCAGGCCGGCGTCTGAGGGGGGACGACAGGGCCGTGTCTGAGGGGGTGCGCGCCAGGTCGCGTTCTGAGGGGACGCGCCACGCCGCGTCCTGAGGGGATGCGGGGTCGCGTCTGAGGGGGGCACGCCAGGCCGCGTCTGAGGGGGACGCAGGGCCGTGTCTGAGGGAGGGCGCGCCAGGCCGCGTCTGAGGGGACGCGGGGCCGTGTCTGAGGGGGGCGCGCCAGGTCGCGTCTGAGGGACGCGCCACGCCCGCGTCCTGAGGGGATGCGGGGGTCGCGTCTGAGGGGGGCGCGCCAGGCCACGTCTGAGGGGATGCGGGGCTGCGTTCTGAGGGGGGTGCGCCAGGCCGCGTCTGCGGGGGGCGCTGTGAGGGGCGCGAGGCCACCGACGTGTGTGAGGGGCATGCCGGGCTGCATGTGAGGGGACGCCGCCGCGTGTGAGGGCTCACCGTGTGTGAGAGGCGCGAGGCCACCGCCGCTTCTGAGGGGCGCGGGGTCGCCGCCCCTGTATTTGAGGGGCACGGGGCTGCGGGGTCTCCGCCCCCGTGTGTGAGGGGCGCGGGGCTTCGGGGTCTCCGCCCCTGCGTGCAAGGGGCGTGGGGCTGCAGGGTTGCCACCCCTGCCATTGAGGGTCGCCCTGCTGAACCGCCTCCCGTGGCGAACACTCGCGACTGAGCTCCCCCTCCTGGGTCTGAGGGGAGCACGGTGCGAGGCCACCGCTGCCGCGCCGAAAACGTGCCCCTCCCGTGCCTGTTGCCTACACAAATGGTGTCTGCCTCCCCTCAGCCTCACTGACACTCATATTCCCTCAACGAGCCTTAAAAATTACCTCAGGTTTACCATAAAATTTCCTCTGCCCATCCTCCCCAAATGACCTCAGGATTTTTCCAAAATGCAACTGTCTCCCGTAGACATTCCCAGAGATCTTCCCGTAAAAAATGTCCATTCCATTTCCCTCCAATTACGGCTGCATTTGTTCCCAAACCGCTCAATTTTTCCCCAAAATGTTCATTCCTTGCCCCACAAGCGACTCCAGGGTGTTCCAGCAATCCTCCCAATTTCTTGGTGTCCCCTCTGACTTACCTTTTCTCCTCATGAACTGCGCAATCCTGCGACGGCCTCCATGTCTCACCCCAGGGGCTGCCTCACGGCGCCTCCCGGATCGCGCGTGGTGCCTCGCCGCTCAAGGTGGACACGGCGGGTTGGAGTTCCGCCGCCGCGTCTGAGGGGACGCAGGGCCGCGTCTGAGGGGGGCGCGCCGGGCTGCGTCTGAGGGGACGCGGGGCTGCGTCTGAGGGGTCGCGCCAGGCCCCGTCTGAGGGGACGCGGGGCCATGTCTGAGGGGAGCGCGCCAGGCCGCGTTCTGAGGGGACGCGGGGCCATGTCTGAGGGGGGCGCGCCAGGCCACGTCTGAGGGGACGCGGGGCCGCGTCTGAGGGGGGCGCGCCAGGCCGCGTATGAGGGGACGCGGGGCCGCGTCTGAGGGGTCGCGCCAGGCCCCGTCTGAGGGGACGCGGGGCCGTGTCTGAGGGGGGCGCGCCAGGCCACGTCTGAGGGGACGCGGGGCCGTGTCTGAGGGGGGCGCGCCAGGCCGCGTCTGAGGGGACGCGGGGCTGCGTCTGAGGGGTCGCGCCAGGCCCCGTCTGAGGGGACGCGGGGCCATGTCTGAGGGGTCGCGCCAGGCCCCGTCTGAGGGGACGCGGGGCCGTGTCTGAGGGGGGCGCGCCAGGCCGCGTCTGAGGGGACACGCCAGGCCACGTCTGAGGGGCGCGCCAGGCCGCGTCTGAGGGGACGCGGGGCCGCGTCTGAGGGGTCGCGCCAGGCCACGTCTGAGGGGACGCGGGGCTGCGTCTGAGGGGTCGCGCCAGGCCGCGTGAGGGCTCGCCGTGAGTGGCGCGAAGCTGCCTCCTCTTTTGAGGGGCGCGAAAGCCGCCGCCGTGTATGAGGGGGACGTTTTCTGTGAGGGGCGCGGGCCGCGGGTAGGCGCCCTGTGTGTGAGGGCCGTGGGGCCGTTTCTGTGAGGGGCGCGGGCCGCGGGGTAGGCCGCCGCGTGTGTGAGGGCCGTGGGGCCGTTTTGTGAGGGGCGCGGGCCGCGGGGTAGGCGCCGCCGTGTGTGAGGGGGAGCGCGGGGGCCGCGCGTGAAGGGACGCCGCCGCGTGTGTGAGGGCCGTGGGGCCGTTTTTTGTGAGGGGCTGCGGGGCGCGGACGGGGTCGCCGCCGCCGCCGCGGTGTGTGAGCGGCGCGAAGCCGACGCTGCTTGTGAGGGGCGCGCAAGGCCGCGTCTGAGGGGACGCCTTGTGTCGAGGGGCGCGGGGCTGCGGGGTCTCCACCCCTGCCTGCCAGGGGCGCGGGGTTCCCGCCCCCGTGTCGTGAGGGGCGCGGGGCTGCGGGGTCTCCGCCCCTGCCTGCCAGAGGGCGCGGGGTCGCCACCCCCGCGTGTGAGGGGCGTGGGGCCGCGGGGTCTCCGCCCCCTTGAGTGAGGGGCGCGGGGCCGAACCGCCTCCCGTGGCGGGCACGCGCGGCTGAGTTCCCCTCCTGGCTCTGACGGGAGCGGGGTGCGAGGCTGCTGCTGTCGGGCCGAAAACGCGCCTCTCCCGTCCCTGTCGGCTATACGAATGGTGTCTGCCTCCCCTCAGCAGCAGAACGGTAATGGGCCATTCCTTCAGGGACCTGTTATCCCTCGGGGGTACCTGCCACTCCCCTCCGTGTCCCTCATACCCCCTCAGCATGGCTTAGGGGCACCCACCTCTCCCTCAGCGTTCATTCTGGTCCTTACAGATCAGATGTTTCTTTCAAAATATTTATCCAGTCTCTTGCAGTTTACCATTTCCTTTCCAACCTTTCTGATAATTCTGCTCTTTCATTAATTCCTTTTCACTGAGGTGATAGGGAATTACTTTGTTTAATGATTCTCTAAAGAAACAAGAAGTCTAAATATCCTAATAAGGCAGTTTTATTTCACAAATACTGTTGCATTCACCAGTATAATTGAATTGTAGTGTTTTTTGCAGCAGTTGATGTCCCTAGCAATGGGATATGCAACAGCCTAATCCAGGGCCAGTTTTGGCAAAATGAGTTTATCCTTTCCCAGAGTTAAGTATAAGTCAGTAGAAAATCATCAGACTGATGATTACCCTGATGTTTAGTCTGAGAGAATATTTAATAACCCAAGAAAAAGAGAGAAGAACCCTTGTCACTGACTTCCTCTGGAGTAAAATTCCCCATGCTTGGGGTTTTGCAGTAGTTTGATGTCCTCCTTTGATTGTATGTGCAGCCTCAGGAAAGTAGATTGTTCTCTAATTTTCTTCCTCCTTATCAAAAGCTTCCCGTCTTCATGACAAGAGTATAATAAATGCAGACTCTGAACCAAGGTGTCAAGGATATCTTCTGCTTAAAACAATGAACTCTGTTGCAGCATCAGAAAAATCTTGCAAATAACTTAATCAGCTTTTCTTTTACCTATATTATTTAACAACAAATTAAACATGTAATAGAGAAGTGGCCTTTAATTTGCTGGCATTCAGGAGATACAGGGCAAATCAAATTTTCTGCTTAGTCCAGTTTACAGCAGCAGGCACTGACTCAAACCCTGACAAAGTGCACTGCCACATGACATTTTGAAGCAAGCACTGAGAGGTCCCACAAAACCCCTTCCATTTCTATTTCTGTGGATCCCAGTGGTTTAGAGAGAAATTAATATGTACTTTCCCCTCAGTGTTAGGGCTCTCTATTCATCTGCAGAATGAAAAGTTCTCTAAGCTTTTAATGTAGGTCAGGCTCAGCTCTTCACAGCGTATTCAACCAAGATGCAGCTATTATGCTTCCCTTGAAAACACTTTCCTTTCCCAAGCCAAGAGCCCTGCTCAGCACTGTAATCATAAACTGCAAGTTCCAAAATTAGCAAGTGGTAAAGGTGAAAAAGGATAGAAGCAGAACACACCCATATTCATCATTTCTTGAGTGAGGTCCAACACTGGATGGGAAAACTAATAAGCACTTTGTGCTTTGAGCTGAATCAACAAAACACATGGAAAGGACAATTTTCATTGCACAGTGAGCAGAGCTGCCACTCCAAAGGCAGAGATGCTCCTCTTGCTTTAGTGTGGAACTCTGGTGGCTTCAGCTGATGAGGGACCTCTGCCAGATCTCTGCAGGGAGAGACACTGCAGGTGCAGGCATCAGGTGTTTAGACAGCTCAAATGTCTAGCAGAGACCTAAGCAACGATTTCACAGAAACAATAAAATAAAATTTCTGTACTTTGGAAACAGAAATATTGTAGTACTTTTCAGCAGGTCTTTCATAGCAGAAGAGTTCAGGCAAAATATGACGATATATCTTGGGGAAAGTTTGTGGATGTGATGGAGGCCTTTTCTTAATCCAGAAGTGAGATTTCCTAATCTGAAGACCTTTCTTTTTTCCACAGTAAACAGGAATCGTTAAAACAACAAGGGAAACACATTAATTTCATGTTTTCCTTTCTTGCTGCTTAACTGCATTCCTTTGCTTTTATCATGAGCAGTGATTGCCTCTCACACACCCCCTGCTTCAGCCAGTGAGTTTCCACATTGCTATCATAGGGCTTGAGTGCTGTTTAGCACGGAAATAGCATCAGATTACCCAGTTTAAAATAATATTTTGCCAGGGCTCAATAATTGTAGTCAAAAAATGCTTTATTTGTATTTCAGGTAGTAAAGTACTAATTTTTCCTCTTTATACTTGAGGGGAATTTTAAAATCCTGGGTTCAGAACAAGCTAAGCCTTTGTGTACCGCAGGAGATCTGAAGTGTGCTTAAAAAAAAATGAAATCAACCCAACATTAAAAATCTTCAAGGGTCCATGTCATACCTGTCCTGTCAGAGCTGGGGCTCAGCATGGAAAGCAGGAGGCAGCCCATAAAAGTGCCATTGTGTGGGGAGCAGCAGGACACAATCCTGCATTTATGGAGGATTGACTGTTGTCTCCGTTTTTTAATTAAGCTTTGTCTCAGAGCACCATGGCCAAATATCCCAGCAGCACTTTTGCCTTTCAAGTGCATCCTTCACTTGATGGTCAGCATAATCCATCCTTCTGTAAAGACACTTCAGGCTTTGTTTTATTAATGAGATCACCTTCTCTCCTCTCCACTTACCATCCTTGACCTGGGCTGCTTTCTCAAGCTACCAGACTGGCCTCTAGTGCCATCTATTAAAATACATTTTGTCTTTCTCAGCATAAGAACAATGACTAAATAGAGCTACATTTTTTAAAAGTTTAACTTCTGTGCCTTGCCAAATTATCTGTTTCTGGAGGCATCTTGGAACTTAAAAATAACCAAAGAAAGAGGGAGGTGCAATTGCTGTTTTGCTTCTCTCTAGGCATTCTTTTTCATAAGTAAATTTGGGAGAAAAAAACATGATGAGAAAGACCTGCCTTCCACAGGTGCTGAGTGCCAAGATTCTCATTGCCACAACTTTTTAAATTGGATTGTTTGAAACTGATTTTCAATCTCTCTGCAAATATTCTGTGATTCATGGACAAATTTTCCATATAGTACTTGATCATGCTACCTACCTACTACTTGTATGGTTTTGGAACCACCAATTTTCACAAAGAACAAACACTCCCTGCTCAGTTAATACAGTTCTGCTCATTTTGTCTTTAACTACAGACAGAAAAAGCAAAATTGCAGACATCACTTTTTTAGAGGGTTGTGTCATGGTTTGGGAAGGATATTCTCCAATGTAGTTCTCCCAGTAAAACCACTTCCTCCTCCCTAGGGTGGGATGGAGAGAACTGGAAGCACAAGAGGTAAAACTCTGAGGTTTTTGGCTTCAGCTTTGAACTTAAATTATGTTAAACATCATGCTTTTAGTTTCAGCATCAAGAAACCCTAATTAAAAGAACGATTTAAATTATATTGTTACGATATACTACAGCTATGTGTAATTCCTTAACACTTGTGGGTTTAATTGATATTTTTCACTAAGTTTGCAATGGAAGCATGAAATAATTCCAACGAGTTCCTCTGCAGTGTGTTTATCATGGGCCAGCCTCTCTCTCTCATAAACAGACTGTGCCTGGAAACTGGAATTACTCACTTAACACAGCTTTGTTTAAAAGCCTTCCCTTGACACCCCCATCCCCCCTGAAGCTTCCAGCACAGGGAATGAGGATGATTTGGCCCCATTTCACTGGGGAATATGCCTAATTTAATCACAGTCAGCAAAATACTTAGGCACATGCTGTGCTTTATCTTTTATATTCTTTTTAAAGTGGCCTTTTTAAGTTTTGTAGCCTTAACTCCTTTTTCAGAAAGTAGAGAAATCTACAAGTGGTTTTATATCCCTGCGAGTTCTGTTAAAACAGAAATGAGATTTTTACTTGTGAGAATCAATCCTGAAAGTGAAAAAAACCCAGCCAAAACAAACAGCATAAATATACTCATTTTTTGTTGGTTTTCTTTTTTTTTTTTGCTTTGGGTTTTTTTTTTTTTTTTTTTTGAGGAGGAGGAGAAAGATTTGCAGGAGATAACAACTTTTCCTAGAGCAGCTGGCACAGCAAGAGAAAAAAAACATGGACAAGCTTTCCAGCCTGCAAACCCTTCTTCAATTCCAAAACAGGAGTACTGAAAAGCACAAGGAATTTTTCATTTGAGTTTTATTACATCAGGCATTTAGACAGATCCTGTTATACCTCAGGAGCCCCAGGTTCATAGAACCTGAAGGTTTAGTGTGTGAAGTCCTTCTCTCCCATTACTGGAGCAAGTTCTGCAGTCCCTTTTCTATTATTTCCTTTTCTCCCCTTTCCTCCCCTTTTATTAGAATCACAGCTCTTATGCCTTCCCTTGAACATTTTATAATAATTTTATAAAGCTCTACTTTGGGTCTCATTCCTCCTTGCTTGCCTTGAAAAAACATTTAGTCATTAATGGGACATACAAGGACCTGGTTTCCCTGAGAGAATACAAATTTTAGGTAGCTGCTGCTAATTTCACATGTCCTGAATGCAACCCTTATCAGATTTAGCTGAAGTAAATCAAGGTACAAACAGACAGGAGGAAATAACCTTGTTTTTACAGGAATAGGAAGAACCTGGAGTGTGTTTGTTCCTGAATAAAGCAAAGGCAGCTATTGATTGAGTCCGGCTTACTGGGATGATTCAAATTAAGCATCAGATTTAAGTCTTGTTATTCAAATCTTAGCCACAGAAACTTTTCTGAGAACTTGCATGCAAAACTGCTTATATCAATTGCAAGTATGCACTCAGGGCAGCTTTTCTGCTTGTCAGAAGATAGAAACAGCTGAGAAACAACCCAAAGTCACAAATAAAAGCCGTCAAATTAGTGTTTGAAAGACACAAATTGAAACTGTCAATTATTTGTTTGTTTGTTTGTTTCCAAGAGGGCAAACAGGGACAATACAAGCCTGGGATAAGGAGAGAAGAATTGGGAGGAAAAGGTAATGAGAGGAAACTGAGAAGGAGAATATTCAGAGGGAAAGGAAGTTGTAACCCTAAAAGAGATATTCTTCAGAGCTGAAATAAATGCAGGATTCCTAAACCTTGGCAGGCCTTTACTGTCTGCATATATTTATTAAACCCAGTGAGAAGAGGCACAGTTCATTTCCCTCTAAGGTCTAGGCTTGCATCTGTGCTGAGCAGCAAAGACAAGAACCAAAGATTCCTACTCCCAGTCTGGAGCTGCTAAATAATTAGAAAATCCTTACTAGCCAGCATGCCCTCAAGCTTATCAGAAGTCATTGAAAGAACCTAATTTATATTTCTGACTGTAAAAATGTTTATTTAAATAGATAGTGTTACCCAGGATTTTTTTTTTTCAATGTGGGTTAGAAGCATAATCAAGCACACTGTAAATGGCCTACTCTCTTCACATACTCTTGCAGTTGTTCCATGATCTGCTGTTGAAAAACCTCCACATTTCAAAAAGACTACAGGCTCTAGATCTCTAAGACCAGCCTTTGTAAATAAGTTTTGAAATATTGAGTATTTTCAAATATATTATCTGCTTTTCCCAGTTATATTTTTGCATTCATAGACTATAAATATCAAGGAACTCTTGCTACTTTTACCTGTTTCTGCCAAAGTTTCTGTCGGTGGGTTTGACACCTAAAGTTAGGTTATAGATGAAGGAAAGAAGATGCAATCCCTTTTCTGAGGACACAGATCTTTTCAGGGAGTTTCCCTTCTCAAGAATGTAAGAGCTGTTTTTATTCTAGAAATGATTGACTTACCCCCTTTAAGTGGCAAGTATCAACTGGAAACAGTTACCGTTGGAAAGAGGAAGTTTTCAATTTTCGGATGAGTGAGCACCATCTGTAATTTCATGCCTTCAGGCTGCCATAACTTAAAAGTTCAGTAAGTTAAAGCCAGGAAGAGGGACAGGGGAGGGGGAACCCAAAGCAAGACCAAAAATAAGAAACCCCAAAATTTTAATTATTTCCAGCCAAATTTAGCCTTTTGTTTGCAGACAGATATTATGCTTGTGGAATGGTTCTAAGTTGTGCCCTTTTTTTTAGCATTTTCTGAGTTTGTTTGAAGTGTCAGTACTGCAGCATTGTGAGGATGAAGTCCAGATGTCATCATTCTGAAGTCCAGGGAAGATGATGAATGATCCTCCACACTGCTTATAAATAGAGGGCAAACACAGAGCCAGCATAACAGCCTGGTTTGTCTTGCATTTTAGAAACATTTAAAAAATACAACAGGTATTGGTTCATTCAGAAGAGAGTTCTAGAAATGCAATTTTTAAAATATATAATTTGACATGAGAAAAAAGCCCCAAATATTACACAGAAATACTTTGCTCTCACACAGAGGAAACATTTCTTTTTGATCTTCATACAAAGCATTTTAGCAACTGGAAAATTGCAAAACTTATCACTTCTGTTAGAAGAAACAACTGAAAATGCACTCTTATCTGAATCTTATCCTAACTCTAGAATATAAACATATTGTTCGTCTGCAAAGAGGGCCTGGCAATATCACAGAAAACGATTTTCTGAGATGGTTTTCAACCCCCCGGTTTAGGACAGGACTGGAATTACCATTTTCATACCCAAAGCATGGTTTTGAAGTGTTTTAACACTTCACATCACCAGAATTAAAACAATTTTTCTTTTCTTTTTTAATACATGCAAGGAAGTTAGCTGAATTGTATGCAGTAAGGCAAAGGGGTTTGTTAATATTTTGTATTATATTATTGTGTTATACCTTATAATTGCCAATCTTATTCAGGCCTTATTTACACCTTAAAATTGCTGATTTTATTCAGGCATCAGTGATATTTTTCCCCATCTATTGCTTGCTTGCTTTTTCTAAGAACCATTTCGATTTCTCGATGTCTTATAAACCCTGTTGACCCTGTACTTTCTCCAAATGCAATTCTTAGCTAAGGCACTGCATAAAATTGGTTGACGTCAAAGTTTTGATGCTGAATCCAAGCATTCTTTATCTGATCATGCATGAAATTCAGCTGGTTTGGATGGTTTTTGTTTTGGTTTTTGTGGGGGGTTGGGGTATTTTGAATTTGCTGTGGTGTTTGTCCTGTTGAATTGATCATATTATATCACTCCCAAGGTTTTTTTTAGCACAGACACAAAGTGGAGCTCCCAGCCCTCAGATATTCAAGGCTGGGGAGGGTCAAACAACAAGAGACAAATACAGAAGATCTATGACCCAAGGACTGCACAGCCCGGATCTTTCCTGGGGAACGGGAAGACCAATTAGGTACTGAGACCTTCTAACTTGGCAAAGAAAACAAGGCCAGACAAGATAAAAAACTAGGCAGCATTTCTCTGTTTCTTTTGTTTGCATGCCATTGTGGGGCCTGATATATTCCATTTTCTGCCAGTTTTCCCTGTTCTTTGCCTCATCCTATTATCATTACCCTTATGATGTTCTTCCTATAACAGGAGTGCCTCTAAGGGAACACCTCTGCACATCAAGACACAATTTGCTCTTTTGCTGATAGTAAAAAGCCTCTTAAGGGAGCCAGGAAGAAGCTTTTTAAAAAAATATGTAAAAATTATGTGTCTGAATGAAAAGAAACCTTCTGAAATTTTCAGAAGCTTAGTTCACATTTTAATCAGTTTTGGGTGTATAGTAGCTTACTTGTCATTAAAATCATGCAATAAAGGCATCAAAATACTTTTTCAACTTCTACCCTGCTTGCTTTCAGTGAGAGGTGCTTTCTAAACTTCCAAGTCAGCTGTGAAAATATACTGTTACCATCTGGATAATACCTTGGGATTTAGCTCTTAACTCCTTCTGTCTCCATAGAAACTCTCCCAAAACCCCAACAATGCCCTTTGGGTCCTTCCCAAGGACCCCTTACCCTGTTCCCAGGAATGATTTGGGGAGGTATCGAATAAACAACAGGTCCTGGCCATGAGCTCTCGTGGCAACTGCAAAAATTAAACCTCTCCTGGATGGAACTAGGACTCCCTGTTTTATAACTCTGCATTTTTACACCACCCCAAGAAGAGTTTGGAACTGTCCTTCCAGATCCTGTCCCTCCCTCTGAGCCACTCTGTCACTGTGCCCTTCCTCACCCATGAAAAGGGGAGACAATAAACTAGACAAAGTTCGTGGGCTGAGATTAGGGCAGGGAGATTACCTGTTACCATCACAGGCAAAGCAACCTTGGAAAATGAAATTTATTGCCAAATAAAATTCATTTTGACGTAGAGAAATCAAGACAAATTGAAATAGCAGCTTCTACCCACTCCATACCCACAGCTCCTTCAGGAGTATTCACCTGCTCCACCAGGGTCTTCAGGTAGGTGAGGCAAAGCTTTTAATGTATGAAAGCAGTGCTTGAGCTCAGCAGTGTGTTTTAATGCTTTTATCAGAAGCATCTGAGAACAGACTGCAGCATGAACACAGCCCTGTTAACACCACTCATCACCTCACAGTCAAAATGCAGGGAGAATAAAACCAGGGAGCTTTCCCTTACTTTAAATACTCTCAGCATGCCTGGTTTACATAAATTCCTTTTTAAGAACCGAGTACTAGCTGAGACAGAAGATCTGACACTTCAGGTTGACCCAGTATTGAGCTCTTACATAAGTTTTCATTTCTGTTTAGACAATTTTATTTCCCTCACCATCTCCTCCTCCTCTGCATCACTTGTCTCTGTCCTTCCGCAATTTAATTTGCTTTCAAGTTATGTAAAATGTTTTCATCACTCACTGCTAGAAACTATCATCAGAGTGTGCAATCCTGTTTCAGGCCACAGAGTCCCTGGAGAACACAAACTCTCCAGAAGAAACGGGATTTCTTTGATGTCACTGCACTGGGAGGAGGAAAGTGGCCAAGGCATCCTTTGAAACCATCCTATTCAACCAGGATGTTTCATTTCCAAGTGTCCTATTTGCAGCCAACTCAAAAGGACATGAGGCAGTTCATAAGTCCTGGGTATTTTCTTTTTAAGTACCCCATTTATTCAAACCAGTCAAATGTTTTTCTCTTATTGGTAAGTGCTGAAACAATTAGAAAATTTGCTACATGTAAGGATGCAATTAACAGGCAGCAGACAATCCAAATACCACAGAAATTTTTATTAGGAATAAGGACATGAATAATCCTCTCACAGAATTCTAAAATCAGTGAATTTATTGCATGTCCTGAGTAGCTAAGATTCTCAGGAAGCACAAGTTAACAACCCGAACATAAACTGCAAGTAAAGATAAAGCAATTAGACTGAAAGTTGAAAAATCTGTTCTCTATGTTTTTCTTTTTAAAGGATTAATTTGACAAGATCAGCTTTAACATAATCTTAAAGACAGGGTTACAGATCATGAACTGCAGAACCTCCTCACAGAAGTTAGTCTAGGTATTTTACTCTAGGAGCAGGAAACATCTATTCAACACCTTTTACCTGTTGCTAAAGTACAACCTCCTCCCCAGTGTGACAGCACAAAAAGCAGGAAAGGACCTGGTTCTGTGTGAGCCCTGCTCAGCAATAACAAAAACATTTCTGTATAATCAATGCTGTGCTCAGCACAAATCCAAAATGTAGCCCCACACCAGCTACTGGGAAGAAAACTACCTCAGCCAAAACAAGCACACATGCAAAAAAGCTTCAGAAGATGAATAATACGTGTACATAAAGACATGCATGTGTATAGATATATATATGGGATTTGTTGGCTTTTAAAAATGTTTTAGCCTTAAAAACGGCTTTCTGTTTTTGCATATGACAAAGGCCTGAGAAGGCTGGTCTGCTTCATGCCCTCCTAAGAGAGTTGTTGATACTATGAGGTGTGAGTGCCTCCTCGGGAGCTGGCAGAGGTGCAGAGATCCAGCCAGGGATGCAATGGGCTGTGCTGCTCCAGCCCTGGCCGTCCTGGCAGAGGATGCTGTCCTGCTGTCCTGCCTCTATTTTCCCGCTGGGAAGGAGCAGCTGTTCTCCAGTTCGTGCTGGCTTCTCACCTGGACAGCAGCTCCAATCCAGCCCGGGTCAAACCAAGTAAGATCCAGCCTCCTAACACATTTTACCATCTAAATGACCATGAGAGACCAGGTGTCTGCATTTCAACCTGTGCTGTGCATTCACAGCTATTTCAGTAAAGCCTGGGCTCATCTGTGATGCAGATTATCTACTTTGTGTTTTCAACTGCACCTTTTAGAGTGGAGGGGAATTAGCCTTTAGCCAAGGAGAGTAGGGGCTAGAAACACCTTCAATTGGAGTAACAACTTCAAGAGGAGTAAATTGTGCAAGTACAGGAGAGAAGAGGTTGCTAAACCGGCAGCTGTTGACTCCCTCCAAGGCAGAGACACCTGGCAGAGAAACCCAGAGAAATGAGAGGGCCGGGAGTCACTAGCTGTGATTTTAGGAAAAGTTTCCTCTCTGACAGGCTGCTTGAGCACTGGGACAGGCTCCCCAGGGAATGGCCACAGCACCAATGCGACAGAGCTCAAGAAGTGTTTGGGCAACACTCCCAGGGATGAACAGGGTGGGATTGTTGGGATGTCTGTGTGGAGCCAGGGGCTGGATTCAATGATCCCTGTGGGTTCCTTCCCACTCAGGATTTTCTGTGTTTCTATAGTTCCATGATTCTCAGTTTTTGCAGCAGCCTCCCTTGAAACTGAACCAGGGGGATTTCTTGTTGCTGTGTGTAGTTTTGCATCCTGAGATTGTTGGTTTTGAGTGGTTATATATGTGTTTACCCAAAACAAAGGACACTGCTCTTGCCATTCACCAGGGTTTATCTGGAACAGGATGTACTTGCACACCTCTTGCACAGAACCCATGTGCCCAGGATCATATCCCACCTGGCACAAGAGCAGAACATTTAATCTGGGATCTTGCTTCCCCCACAAACTTCTATATTGACAGGAATTCTCTTGTTAGAGGAACAGAGAACAAAGCCATAAATCTAGTGTTGCAGAGAGAGCTCCATGCCTGAGAAAGGCTGTGTGACCTCTCTTCCTGCCATGAAGGAGCCCATGTTTGTGCAAAACATCTACTTGAAATAGCTGCCTGCATGTCAGAGCCCTTTCCCCACCCTATTTCTTGAACATTTTGACAGACTATTATTTTTTTCCCTCATCCCATAGGATTTTATAGTAGGAAGGGGGGTGGGAGGGAAGAGGTGATTATATGATTTTGTTTGAAATTTCAGAGCAGCTTTAATATTGATGAGTTTGACAAGAAAACTGTCTGACAGCAAATATAACAAAGCATTTCCCCTCCCATGCTTTATATGAATTAACATAATACACATTTCTAAACTGCTAATCCATGTCTGACTGCCATTCCCAATCAGAACAAGCACAGTGCTGTGGAATTCCAAAGTGCCTTATAGCTTTTTAAACTGTAATTTTTCACAAGAAGAAAATGCATTTTTTTCCTCAGCTGATAAAGATTTTTCTGCAAACACTGAAGTATTTGCCAATCTTTTAATCCAGTAAAACCCAGTAGCAGGTCATTGCCTTCTTGTTGCGTATGCACATCAGGTACTGTAAATAATAGTATTTATACACACTCAGTGCTTTCCTCTCAAGTTTGAGTGATAAAAACCAATGATCATTGCATACACAAGTAGATGAGCTGCTTGGTAAGTCTGAAAATTTCAGGAAATGTATAACTTCTGTGTCTCCTGTGCTTTTTGTATTTTTTTATTCCCATTAACCATCTCTCTGTTTTCAATAGTTACCACTCACCTCACATTTACCACTGCAGAAGAGAGGAAACTACAATTCCATCATCCATTAACCAAACTGCCTTTCTCCCTTGCAGTGATTCTTAACATATTGTTAAAAAAGAAAATATTAACAAATATTATTCTTCTCTAAACCATTGTTCAACATTGGAAAAAATACCACTCTTTAAAATATCAACATTATTAATGAATGGCTGAGTGAGATCTGGTTTCCCAGGCAAGCTCCAGTTTTGCACCACCTCATCTAAATCCATACAGGCCAAGAGATGCCCGTGGGAAAGAGACCAAGCACAACAGTGGGACTTGATGGATTCTGATCTGGGATTGAAGCTGTTATTTTACTTAAGTTTCAAAATACTTGGTCATAATGCATAAAACAAATCTGGCATTTAAAGTGCAGGGCAGATCTCCTGATGCTTACATAAGAATACATTATTTCAAATCCAGCCTCTGTTGCAAGCTTCTTTTTCTTCCCTATTTCAATTTATTATTTGTATGTATTTTAATGTAGCATTTAATTTTTAATACTGGTTACTGCAATATAAGTTTCACTGTCAATACTGAATTAATTATATAAAATATGAGGAGCAAAAAATACTGGGAAAAAAATAAAAGCTGCTGGTAAAATGCATGAGGCAAACTAAATATCCATAGAAGACAGATTTAACCTTTATCTCCATGGCTGTGATAGCAGCACTTGGCCATAAATCTCACCTATGAGATTATTAATAAGGGATATCCTTTGTTGATGGTTTGAGTAAATTAATTAGGAGCAAGTGAACTGATGAGGTGAATGAAGCACCTCTAAAGTAACCTACAGGTCAATGACAGAATAACAATTTGAATTGCCACCCCTCTCTGTGTGAGAAAGAACAGCTGGCCCTGTCAAGGATCACAAAAATAGACTGGTATCATTTTAAACAATGCCAAATGCTGCAACTCAGAGCAGGACGGATGGCAGGTGCTCCAAACATAGAGAAGGCAGTAACAGAACATTCTTTGCTCAAGGATGAAACAGAGTTCTATGACAAGAAGAATTCCCATAGAAATTATAGGAGAATTATATGGGGAAGAATAGAGAAGTTCTGGGCTTCTCTACGAAGGGGACCTAGGTCTGTCACTTAGGCACTAATTCAGGCTCTCCAGTGGCTCCCCAGAGGTTCTGAAAGTTGAGGAATCCCAGGTGGCAATGGTCAGTGTTCTGTATTTCCCCAATCCATAATCAGTGTCCTGTACCCCCATCCACTTGCATCATTTTACACTTTGTATTTTTACCTGCACAGGTCAGTGGTTTCAGGAAACAGGTAACAGCCTGTAGGAACCTGTCTATCAAAACATCACTATTACTCCTTTAGACCAATCTTACAAATGATTTCTTAGTAACTGCTCAGGAGAAAATGAAAAAAAAGCATGTAAGACTTTGCTTTAGAAAAAGGGGAGGTGTTTTAGGTATAAAGTACATAGGGATGATGCCAATGTCCTCAGTTTTGAGGTCTGAACTGAAATATTCTTATATACAATGACACCGTTGTGATCCAGGGACATCTAAGTCTTAAGGGTGGCACACCCTGAGATAGGAAATCACGTGTGCATTATATTTTCCAGGCTAAACATTTTTCAAAACTAGAGGGGAAAAAAAAACTCCTTTAACCTCTTCCCATTTTCACAATTAAAATCTATCCTGTTTCATTTCTCTCTCCCTTAATAGCACTTGAGCTCTGCCATCTTTGCTTAGGGTGAAGTGCAGTTGACTTCATTAATTGTGCCAGTTATTTTCCATAGAGTGAAACACAAGTAAGACAGATTATATGGCCTGTCCTCAGCTGCACTTTGTGCTGCAGCTTTTTTTTTTCCTCTTTTCAAATGCAGGGTGTGAATCCAAAACAATTGCTGAGTGGGCTGTTTTGTATCCTAACAAAATATAGCGAGTGACAGGGAAATTTTATGGTATAAAAGGAAAAATAAATAAAACAAACATGCAGTACTCGGAATGGAAGGAGCTATTGAGCAGCAGAGAAAGGAAATTATTCTTTAGGAATCTACCATGTGGACTGTTATGCTCTAAGTATTTAATAATATTTCTGGGGAGAAAGAAAATTACATTTTTCCAGTCATTTTGCTGGCATCTTATCTTTCCAATTAAATTTTAATAACAAATGGAGTTCTTTCAATATGCTTCAGTCAATTCCACGGACACATGTCATTCCTATTTTAAATTCCATGTCCTCTAATGAGACTTTTAATACATCTACTTTTGGGAAATGGAGGGGAGCAAGAGTTCAGACCATAAATTTGAGTTATTGTCTCATCATCAGCTTCGATACAGTGACAACAATTGACATCACTGGTGGTTTTGTCCATGTTAATCACTATTCCACTCTGTGTGGTTGGGAAAAGGGGATGTTTCCCAATTGACTAATGGCTTTAGTAGCCTCCCTTGCATATATATTTTTCAAGGTTTCCAGAAGTCTTCAGGTTCAGCTGCCAAAAATTGAAACCAAGCTGAAGTTATAATCAGCTCCTGTTCCAAGTCTAGCTCCATTTCAGTATCTGTTAGGAAAGGATAAATAAAACATCAGCAAACAGTTTGAGGGAGGAAGGTGAAAGACCAGAATCAGGAGTGCCAGCTGGGAACACCCACTGCAAAAATATTTAGATAAAGACTAGAGACTACCTCTGACTTCTTCCCACCTGGTTAAAAATCTTCCTTTTGCCACTGACATATCAGACAGTCCTACGAATTATTGCATTTTGATTTCCATTGTGTCATTTCTATGGCTGAATATTCAACCATATCAAATAATTAATCAGTCATGTTAATATTGAGGTGATCAAGTTCAAGCACATCTCTCTTTTAAAATGTGTTCTTAGTATGGTGGCATTTTGAGACTGATAATATATAAAAATTATATCAATATATAAATATATCAGCAAAGCTTCTTCCTTTTTAATACAGACTTCCTTCTGATAATTCAGTGTCTATTTCTGGATAAATCTCTATCATCATAATGCTACTGATTTTAAATATTCTAAATTTTGACCATGTGCAAATTTTCCCTTGAGGTAGTTTAGGACATTTGCAGCCATGGGATGTTATGATTAAAAGGTGATTAAGTTGTATGAAGAACAGAGGATAAATTGTTCTCTCTGCAACATAGTTTAAAAGTATTAAAGTTCCTTATCAGGGTTTTTAAGAGTATATTTTATAAAGCATTTTGCAATACTGAAATACCTGAGACAAATGTAAAATTTAGTGAATTTTCATGAGTCTGTGATTATTTGTAAAAAAGTGAAGGGAATTTCTCATAAAAAATATAATCAAAGAATGATGAAAAAAATTTGAAACCCAAAAATAAAAGCCAAATAAGACTTGATGTGTCCTATAATAAAAGGTAGGGGGTAATTGGATTTTATAATGAAAGCAACTTTCTCTGAAGCTGAGAGTTCTTTGGTTATAAGGATATTTCCAACAGCACTGAAGGAAAATGCCAGCTTAAAAATTAACCAACAAATATATTCAAAGTACCAACTGTCAGTGCAATAAGTATCTGATGTCACTGTCATAACAATATCATAACAGATTACACTTATAATTGTCCTACTGGAGTCAGCTCAATGGAAATATGAACTACAGTTACCAAATGGCAGCAACCAAAAAAATCAGACAAAATTATTACCAAGATACTGGCAGAAATATTGAACTGCAGATAAATAGTGTCATATCTTCTTAGGCAATCCCAAATTTAGAGGTTTGTGATTTGATACCAGAACAAAAATTGTTCAAATTTCAATTATTAGTATTATGAGCAGGAGATGTTCTGAATTACTGAAATTTAACAAAGCCAGGCACCTGCTTATGTCGCCAATAAATATATTTCATCGCTATGGTTGCAAAAACAAATAGTGACTAGCAAAATGCGGTTAAGTGAAATGAAATTATTGAGAAATGGAATGACACAGGGTCTGAATCGCATTAGCCTGCAGAGTGCTTGGGCAAAAGTGGATTTAACTGGATGAACTGGTGGAGTTTGCTGTCTTAACTGCTATAGCAAGATATATTTTCTTCTAATTTAAACTGCAGGACCTGGGAGCAATTCCTACTTCCTTGATCAGGGACTTCAGTCTTTACTGCCACATCAGAGTGAGATCTGTTCTGAATCATCCCCCTCCTGTAACTTCATTTCCATCGAAAGAAAACCTAAACATGTGTGCATGAACTGAACCACAGCTTTATGAAATTCATCTGTCCTTCATTCTGCCCCTCCACTGCTCTTCATTTGCCTTCAGTAAGTCCTTTAACACTCACAGAAGATAATTTATAATCTACTATAATTTGTTCTCTAAGTACAATTGACAAACAGAAAGGCAATTTGTTTAGAAGTTGAATGTTTGGACACAGTGGAGGGTTGTCAATTTTTTTTATTATTTATAGATCCCCTAAATTTTTTCCATTGATGGAAAGGACACTGTGCAATAAATCTGGTCTACTGATAATAGACTCTTGTTCCATATTCACTGGTGGGCCACAGGTGGAACAAAATCTCATTTTTGCATAGCAGGTTCCAGAGTAATTTACAATTAACCTGAGGAGCACACTGGACCTCCAGTGCTTGACAGGAATTTCACCATCGCCTGCAGTTTTATGGAGAGTCAGATGTTTTCTTTTGGGGGCAAATCATTCAGTAGGAGTGAAAGAAAGTTAAGTTTGAATAATATGTGTGTTTTGAGTCGGATCCAAAGCACACTGATTGTCAGAGGGAGCATTTGCCCACATATTCCTCTGCTAGCAAAGATAACTTTTATAAGAAGCAATCATTTTAATGACTCAGAGCATAAATGGATAGCATGAGGTCATAAAGGTATTTCCTTTCCCTCCCCTGCAAATCTATGGCTCTTGCAGGGCACAGCAGCTCATATTTAGAGCCAGATAGGCTGCTCACAGAGGTGCACTGCCATCCTCTATAACCTACAGTGGCAGGACTCAGTTTCATGTGAGAAAAGGTCTATTTAAAATTAGTAACACTGTGAGGCCAGGAAACATCTCAGCAGTGACACAACTTCACAGGAGAGGTGATGGGTTCTCTGTCTTGTAGTGACATCACACCCAGGCTGAATTTCATTGTGCACCCAGAGTGATGTAAATGTGCACTTAAATTACAGGCAATGAAGTATGGTATATAAAAAAACCTTCTGATTTAAATATATTATTCAGAATTTAGAAACATCTTGCTGAAAATAAACCCTTTATGTAAAATACTGTATTCCAACACTGGTGGGATTAATTTTTTAAATTAAAAGTAAAGAACAAGTGGAGTGTACTGAAAAAAAGAGGTTCTTTCTGACTCTGTTTGTGCCTGTGCTAGTAGAGGATGAGAGAAGGAAAAGTTCCGTAATTCCTTAGGACACATAAGTGAGCCTTTCCCACTCAGGGGTACCTGGATGCTGAGGATCTCAGTTTCCTCAGAGTATGTCAGTGTCCCTTCCAAATTCCATCGCTGTGCAGTAATGAATGGACAGGTTTTCAGCCTGTAGTATGAGATCACAGGTTTCTCCTAACTTAAAAATTGCTATAAATTACCCACGAGCACCATGGCTGTTTGTTTTTTCAGCAGATGTGTTCATCCCTAAAGAATGTCTAAGAGTTATAAATAACCCTTAACCACCTCATGATTGAACTGGTGGAACCAGAGCCAGCAGTCAGAAGCCAAATGCTTTCACTATACACCATAAGTATTCTTTTCAGTAAAATAAACTCCACATACTTCAGGACTTAAGGCACAGAGACTCAAAACGTGAGGACAGCCTGCTTTGGTAAACAACCACATTTTGGAAAATGCAGGATAGATTTCATGATGGGCAAAAATGTGTTGACTTTCACAGACATTTTGTATGAGCAGAGTTTGACACCATTGAGTGTCAGAGGGATCTAGACTTGAATTTCCTCAGGGGATGGAGCCACTGTCATTTTTGGCCTTTGCTGTCCCACCAGAATATTTGAGCAATCCCTGTGTTCCCAGTGCCCACTGGGGTAACAGCTTGTGGCAGCACTTTTTGAACAAGTTTAGCTGAGCTTGGAAAAAACACAGATCTTATCTGTTTGAGCTCAGAGAAGCTGATTTGGACAACAATGGGATGACCCTTAAGGTCCCTTCCAACCCAATTCCTTCTGGGATTCTCTAAAACAATCTGCACCACGGCATGGTAACCACTGGGTCATAACCCAAGCGTTGCACACATCAGGTGAACCTTTAGAAACACACAGCCAAACAGAGAGCACACATATAACCCCAAATTTACAAGGGCTGCAGTTTTCCATGGAAATACACCATGTACCAAGATAAGCTGAGAGTTCTGTTTTCTTGTAAAAAATGTGTTGGAAACAGCTTTTTTATTTGGACCGACCGTCATGGAAAAAGGATCCAACTGAGGTGTTGCAGTTTGAATTTTGTTGTATTTCTTTTTTTGGCTTTCTGGAAGGAGGGGACAGGTTTAAATAAACATTTTGATTTGGGTTCTGCAGGGTCTTAGAAAGCTGCACTGTGTGGACACTGACGTATTTGGACTTTACGTAAAGATACTTTACCATTTTTGAAGCCAGATCTAACCTTTGTATCAACAAATCGTACACAAAAACTTCAGTCTGAGCCTCAAGGTAAGAAAACATATACTTAAAGGGATTCTTTGTATTTGATTTTAAAAATACTCTCATTTACAAGCAGATTTTGAATGCCTGCCACCAACTTTGAAAATAACCTTTCCATTTATTTCAAATGTTCTTAAAGATGGGTCTCTTCTAGCAATTTATAATGATCATACAGTATTTAAAATAATGGACAATCACGTGTATTATAGGGTCTGAGTAAAATCCACAAGAGGATTTACAGTTAAGGGTGGATATAATCTCCTTCTGAAGGACTTCAGGGCAGTAAGAGTGCATTTTACGTAAAAATCAAATTTATAACTCAGGCAAATGAGCTAAACAAGTGAATAGAATGTATTCAGTCTCACAAGAGTTTATTTCAAGCTGACTTTTTTGATGCATATCAAGGGATTACTATGGAAGGATTGATGAGGAAGTGATTGTCACCCACTACTGAGGCCACACCTGGAGTGCTGTGTCCAGCTCTGGGCCCTCACTCCAGAAGGACACAGAGGGCCTGGAGAGTGTCCAGGGAAGGGAACAGAGCTGGGAAGGGGCTGGAGCCCCAGGAGGGGCTGAGAGAGCTGGAAAGGGGTTCAGCCTGGAGAAAAGGAGGCTCAGGAGGGATCTTCTGGCTCTGCACAACTCCCTGACAGGAGGGGACAGCCGGGGGGCGGTGTCAAGCTCTGCTCCCAAGTGCCAGGGACAGGAGGAGAGGGAATGGCCTCAGGCTGGGCCAGGGCAGGCTCAGGTTGGACATCAGGAGGAATTTCCCCATGGAAAGGTGGTCAGGCCTTGGTACTGCCTGAGGAGGTTTGGAGTGCCCATCCCTGGAGGTCTCCAAGGAAAGCCTGGACATGGCACTCAGTGCTCTGGGCTGGGGACAAGGTGGTGACTGGTCAAAGTCTCTGCAAATATATTTTAGGAATATAATCATTCCTTTCAAGATCAAAATAACAATCTGCTCTATCAAACCTGATGCAAAAATGTATCCTTAGTATTTTGTTGTTTAATATTCTGAAATGACTCAAAATCACAAAGGTTGATGAATAAAGTAGCATTAACAACACAGCATTTGTATCCTGCCCCTGGATTTTAAAGAGACAATTGACATCAGCAAAGGCCTGATGTTTACACCTGCTTTTCTCACCTGTACTGTGCACTGCTTTACCTGGAAAACCTGGACTTGGAAAAAGCTGCAGGTAGGCAAGAATACAAGGCACACATCTGAAGAAATGCTCTCAAAGCTGGGAACATACATATGTTAATATTCTCTTTGTCTAACGTCAGATGTGGCTTCACAGCTTCAATTCTGGATCCCATTTGTCTGTGGAAAAAATGGATGATTTCATTATTCCCAGATTTATATAACTTCTATCACCCCAAGGCAGTGGCAAGTCTACATTTGAGACTATTGTCATCAAGTATCAATTATTCTACAATTCATGAGATGATTTTCTGTGGCTAGAAAAGTCCATGAAAAAAAAAAAAAAAGTTCAATTTAAAAAGCTTCTCTTGATCCAACTCTTGTCCAGGATATTTTGTAGTAAGAAGTGAGCAAAAACTCACACTTGCTAAAAAAACAAAAAAAAACTTCCCTATGAGGGTGGGCAGGCCCTGGCACAGGGTACCCAGAGCAGCTGTGGCTGCCCCTGGTCCCTGGCAGTACCCAAGGCCAGGCTGGACATTGGGGCTTGGAGCAGCCTGGGACAGTGGGAAGTGTCCCTGCCCATGGCAGTGGGTGGCACTGGATGGGCTTTAAGGTCCCTTTCAACAACAACTCTTCTATGATTCCATGAAGTTTTACAAAGGTGAGAATAAGAGTAGAGAGAATTCACACTTCAAAACCCCCAAAATCTTTATCATTGTCACTGTTGTCAGATTAGGATTTTTAAAATTATTATTATTATTGTTGTTGTTGTTGTTGTTGTTGGTTTTATTAGCAATTTTTTCCCCCAAATCAATGGAAAAGAATTTGTAATGATATCTCACCCATGGAAGCTGGAAAACCTTAAAGTTTTGCTTTAAAGCCATGCTAGGCCAAATAAGTGATTTTATGAAAACTGAAAGCATGGAAATATGTACCATTTTCTCTAAGTGTTACAGATTAATATAAAGTATAGAATATCTATATCATTGTTAAAACCAAAATATTTTAGTGAGTTTTACATTGCTGGAAATAAAAGAAAAAAAGGTGCCTGAGATTTTTTATAGATACCCCTTTCCATTAGTAAGTCCCTTCCACTAAACAAAATCTTGACTGATCAAAATATCCCTGAGAACCACAGACCCTGGAGAAAACCTGGGATTAGCACAGTTGGATAGGGCATGATGCTAATAACACCAAGGTCCATCCTCTTGTGGGACCTCCATTAAAAAACTGCATTTGATAATCATTGTGGGTCCTTTCCCATTCAGAATATTCTGTGAAATCTGTGGAAAATTTATCTAGGAAAAGTGAATTTTGTCAGTAAAATCTGAACACATCAGATCAAGAGCGAAGATTTGTCACATAGGAAATATCACTGGAGTGTCTCATAGAGGGTCTACACTGAGTTCCTGATTTCCCACTGGTTTTACAGTTGGCATTCAGCAGTAGAAGAAGTTTTCATTCCAGCTGAATCCTTAGAAATCAGTTCCTAGAAAGGGTAACCTGAAGTGCCATGCCATTTAAAAGAATCAAAGGAAACTCTGGTAGCAAACACTAACAAAACTGGAATAGTGCTAGTCATTAAATAGTCACTATGGACTTCTGTAATTTCATAATTTGAAGGTTAAACTTGTGTGACAAATAACTTTTTTACTATGTCATACTAATTAAGCAGTTGAATCTCACTCTGCCTTAGTGCTGATAGCACAGCTACTGAAGATGGTGTACATCGTAATTAACTCGAGTGGACTTTGGATCAAATGTGCTTCCCAGATTCAGTTTTTCTGGCCTTAATCCCCTTTTTACAGGGTAAACAGCCTGAAGACTGTATTTCCCAGATATTTCTAAAACCACTGGGAAGCATTAATGTGTTGAGAACTAATAGGTTCTTTATGATTTAAACTGAATTTGGCAGTGACTTCTGAACTGTGTGTAAGAGCACTCGGTCTTATAAGAACTGAGTGTCTCTAATGAGCTGGATATTCCCTGGTTTTAGTATTTCCAGTGAGCCAAATCCTCAATTTACTACAAAAATCTATTAAGGGGCAAATATAAATACTGGTGAAGGCAATTTTCACCTTGTTCTACTCACCACAGGTACACGGAATTTGATGAATTTGGAGGTACTTGGGTGAAAGGAGAGTTTGAAGAGTGACTGAATTAATACCATTTTATACAGGCAATCTATCCATCTATTCTGAATTCATGTTTAGTTTCTTTCTGCACACTGACAGGTCACCTGGAATTACAAGTTCTCATAAAAACTATCAGGAATCTCAAGGCAATTATCTTGTCACTGAGATTAAAAAAAAAAGAAACACCCCAAAACACACCAGTCTTTTCTAGTCAATCCTCGTAACAGTTCCTTCACTGCTGAAGAAAATTAAAACATGATACCCTTTCTTCCTCAAGAAATCTTGCTTTTACATGAACTTCCCTCATCAGGAGGAACGCTGTTCTGTGCCACCTCTCACTTGTGCATCCCAAGGGTGGCTTCCCACCTTGGCTTTCCCACTGTAAATCCAAACCCATCCTGCTCTCCACCAATTTACAGTAAATCTTTGCATAACCTGACCTTTTCCCAGTAAGCTTGATGACAAACGTGGTGTTATTTACACCCTGATCATTTTGGGCAGTGTTCCTTTAGGCTGAAACCATTTTCCTCCATAAGTGAGATGTCACTGCATGAAACCACAGTGACATCAATCATTTGCAAGGCAAATTATGTGGACAGGCCAGAGCATTCCAAGTCCTCTCTCAGACAAAAAAAGGAGTTTCTTCTCCTTTTCTCCTTTCTATTGTGCATTAAACAACACCACAGAGGGGTGGAAACTTATGCTTCAAATCCATAAGGGAAAAAATAAAAAAGCCTAAAAAGAAAAAGAAAATCACTATCAATTTACAAAATGAGAGCTGAAGTTCCCTCATATGATTATGATTTCTGTTGTTGGCAATCATCCTGTAAGTGGCTAATAAAAAGTAGGGTGGTTTTTTTTGTTTTTGGTTTTGTTTTTGTTTGGGTTTTTTTGGTGTGTGGCTTTTTTTTTTTTTTTTGGCAGCCCTATTTAGTGCTCTGTTTATGCCCTGATATGACAGTTCATAGAGTACAAGTTAAGGAAATATATTTAAAATACAGCTGTGGATTTCCTCAGTATTCCACCTTTCAGCAGAGCAGGAATCCAGATCTTCAGCAGAAATAAGCAACAGCAAGTTGTTGCACAAATTCATGACAGGCTTTCACATACTCTCAAGAAAACATTGTCTGGGGGCTCGTTTTTGCATTTTAAAAGAGTCCTTGAGCTCAGAATACAGCAATCCACAAAAAGGAAAAAGAAAAAAAAAAAGAAAAAAAAAAGAGATGCATGCATGCATGGCAAACAACACAATTTTAATGAAAAACCCCAGGCAAATTCCATCTTTTACCTCATTTTTGAGTCAAGAAACTGATGTTTAAAGGGTGAGCAAGGAGCAGTGAAGATCCATCACACACATGACTTCATGCTTCAACCCCAGATAAACACCCTGCACTCAGCCTGGGACCACCTGTCAGGGCTCAGAATCCACTGGTGGGTTTGGGGTTTTAAGGCAGGCTTTGTGAGAGTGAGCAGGAGCAGTTCAGGGGGCTCTGCTTCATCTGAGAAAGGCAAGAATTCCTGCCATTGTCAAAGAAGATGTGCTGTGAGAGGCTATCAGTAAGAAATATCCAATTTCTTGGCATCACTTTTGATAGGTTTGCTTTGGCAGGGGAGGATGGCACTCAAGGAACTTTAATCCCTTTGAAGAAAAATGTATTTTTAGAATAAACAGAGCTGGGTGCAACACTTGCCCAGATGAGTTTGCAAGGTTAATACTGCTCCACACATGTTTAAAGTTTCATATTTCCAGACTACAAAGCAGTATGGGAGCATGACTAAGTGGTATCACCCTGTTTTACTAATAAAGATAAAACTCCACAGTGATTACTGGCACAAAACAGAAACTCTTTAGCAATCTATTTTTTTTTTAAATAAGAAAGTGTGTGATGATCAAAAGATGCTGCAATATTAGTGAAGAGGGATGAAGGAATGGACCAAGATTTTCACTTTTATTATTATTTTTTTTACTCTGGTTTAAATATGCTGATCTGAATTATGCCGTGAATAACTGTATTGGAGGACACCCCTCTCTGAGCCTTCATTGGGATCAGCACCTACAATTTAGGACAGGATTTCAGCTACAGCAGGGTTACACAACTGCTGATTTTTTTTAGGGGAAGGGAGCTATCCTCAACCTTAAACCCTACCCACTTGTTCCTAACACTGATTTTGATGAACATCAGCCACAATGAAGTGGAAAGCAAACTTGCCTTCAGGGTGTTCTATTAGTTCCATTCAGCAATTAATAATTTCCATATCTTGATGGTGAATTTTAGCATTGGTTGTTTCTCCCAGCTCCATCTTTGTGGGAAAAGTGGGGGATACTTAGGCTAATTCATTTATGAAATTAATGGCAATGCTTTCTTAATGGATTTTCATGAGGGCGTTGTGAGTTGAAGCTGATTAATCTCATTTTAGTTGATAGGAATAAAGAGGACTCAGGTGTAATGGCTTAAAGGGAGAGAGTCTAGTGGACTCTCAGTTGTACAATAAAAAAGTACAACAGTAACTAGAGGATATTTAAAATAATACAGGCTTTTATACTTTTGAAAGAAGAAAGAACACATGGAATAAGCTATTCAGGCCACAATCTAGAGTTTCATTATATCTTTGCTGTAGAATCAAAAGCTATTCAAATAAATTTAATTTTAAATGCAGCAAGGTAATTGCTAATCTCTGCTGAAAAGGGCACTTTGAATGAGATAATATGAATTGCTGTTAAACCTGGAAACATGCAGACATTTTATTCAGCCTTTAAATGAGCATGAATTATTGCCCAGAGGAGTTAATGTACAAAGACAAGGGTCAAAAATGAGAAGTGTCAGCTAAAATGTGAATTTAAGGTCTGTGAACCCCCACACAGCTGACTATCTCTGGCTGTCATCTTACCTTCTCCTTTTATTACTTTCCAGCCTGTGGATCCATAAGTGCACTCCAAAAAAAAACCACTTTTCAACAGGGCATCATTAATTTATTTCCTGATGGCTCCTGTGTGTTTCCTACATAACTCTGAGTCCCTCTCCTCTGTGACATGCTCAGTTGCACTGAGCTGAGGCCAGACTGATGATGTTGCTCTGTGGTTTGGTTATTTGGTTGGTTTTCTCCCATAAATGATCTTTTCAATAAATTTGACATGCTCTGAAGTCACTCTGGTGTTCAGGTACCCGAATGCCACCTCTATCGCCACAAAGAACTCAGTGGCTCAGCTTCCCCTGAAGCCAACACGAGCAGCTTGAGGGCGGATACATTTGTTTGAATAACAAAGGGAGTAAGTGGGTTTAGCATCTAAATGCCAGACACTGAATGGAATGCTTCAATTGCCTGCCATTGAGAAAATTAGAGCTACAACTGATATGCTAAATTTACCTAATGTGACCAGGCTTCCTATCCAGCACTTGGAGAAATTCAGTGAAAACCTTTCCCATTGTTTCTCCACCTGCAGGACTGACAAAAGAGTACAGCTGAGCACTGGATCCCTTCAGATCTCTGCAAAGTATCTCCTTAAAGAGAAGCAGCAGCCCCATTGTTGGTGATAAGGCTGCAGAAACAGTTCCAAGAGCCCAATTTCAGGTGGCATGGCAAGGCTAAATTTACCAAATCAGGCTTTAAACAGACATTACCCACATTACACATAAACTGACCTGGGTGACTTGCAGGCATAACATCCTTTTTCCAGGAACAATCATGGAACCCATAATGAAAGGGCCATTCTGTAACTGTAAAAAAAGCCCCACTATTCTGCAAAGAAAAGAATAAGAGGATTAAAAAGCTTTTTTTTAAAAAAAAAAAGCCCAAGAAAATAACGCTTCTGTGTGGAACTACTTGCCCGGGTGTTGTGATCTGCAGCTCATTCAGAGGATTTGCCCTCAGATACGAGTCTGTATTACTTGCCAAATGCTCACTTGAAGAGGGTTATTTCAGCTGAAATAAATAATTGTATACATTTACAACAAATGAGCTTCAATTAAACCCTTAAAATGCAAAATACTCCAGCAGGTTATACTGAGATACAAATAATAATTTGCATCTCATTCTTTACATATTTAATAGAAAATTTCAGTGGCCATGGCAGAGTTCAGGACAAAGGAGACATCTCTTCCTTCTTTCCTTCTCCAAGCCTACAAGATTATTTCTTTATCCTTCCTCCCTCCTCAAGTGCAATTAGAGAAGCAGGAGCCTCATATCACAGTGGTTGAAGTAAGCTACCACTAATCTTTTAATTGAAAGTAAATGATGGAGAAATAGCAAATAAGCAAGGGAAGCTGGAAAACACAGCTTCCCTATGTCCTTATCACTCCACACCTCATCAGCAAACAGAGAAGTATTAACTGCAGTCCCTAATCTGTTCCATTAAGGCAGGATGCTAAAGCCCTGAGGAGAGCTTTACAGCTTGACCCACACCCTGCCAAAAAGGTTCTTCACTGAAAGGGTGGGAGAGGTTGAGAAATGTCTCAGAAAGGCCTGGAGCGCTTTGGAATGAGAGGCAGAACCCAGGCAGGCAGAAAGTCTCTTCTCCCAGACCTTTCCCATCCCTGGGCATTTTCTGCCTAAAACCCTCCCAAGAGGTCACTTTGAACCAGCACCAGTGGCAGGGAGCTCTCAGGTACAGAGCCACACTTCAAAGAGAGTTTATCTTGGAAATGATCAGATTGCTTCCTAGGAGATAGATTTTCTTTGTTCTAAAGTGATTTTTTCATGTGCACATACATTTATATATATACTCATGTTTAAATTTATACCTGCATTTAAATCATCACTACTTCTATTAAAAAACAAAGTGGTATTTGAAGTAATTTTGAGTCACAGATTAGTATTCCCCAAATCTGATTGCTAATTTAAAATGTTTAATTATACAGGGTGAGGCTCTAGGAGCTATTTTGTTATTTTGTAGAATATGCACTGTAAAATCTGAAGCCGTGTTTTACTCTCTTGAAGTTAGCTCACTATTTCTGATCTTTTAAATTACTTGTATGCTTGTTCTCATTCTTTTTTGCATTCACTAATCCTTTAGATTTAATTTTTTGCTTTTTTGGGTGGTTTTTTGTTTGTTTGGGTTTGTTTTGTTTTGTTTTGTTTTGTTTTGTTTTTTATTATTCTCAAACCAGCCAAAGGCAGCAGTTTTTTCTATGCCATTTGCTTTTGGGAAACATGACATGTATCACCAACACAAGAGGTTTAATTTAATGAAAGAAAACACTGAAATTGCAAATATTAAACATTTGAAATAACTGCTGAAGCAAATACAGGCATAAGTCATAAGGCCAGAAGTGACCTCTGTAGTAACTGAGGCTGATCTGCTGTACAGCACAGATCAGAGAACATTCCCAAATTACTTATTGTCTTTTATAAAATATTAGACTTTGATAGAAACTGCTAGTGGTGAAAAAGCCACCACAATTCATATGAGGGTATCCAGTGATGGATTGTGAAAAACCACCACTCACTGCTGACTCATTTTTTGCTACATTTTACCTCAGTCTAAAATGTAAAATAGAAGTCTTCATTCCTGGAGGTCTAAAACAGTTTGAGGTGAGTCCTTCTCTGGAAACAAGGGGTTCTTCCTGAAAAAAATCCGATATAATTTAGAGGATTCTCCATTCCAGCTTGGCAGAAACTGGACCAGGTCCAGCAAACACCCTCCTGATAATCATCCTGAAGGTCCCACTGAGATTCCTATTCAAATTTCCCAAAAAATACAATTCTGAGATGTTTGACCCTTCCTTTATTTCACTTCACTCCTCTCTGAAGTCATTGTAGTTAAACTGGTGAGGCAGTGTACAAAAATAATAAATTATTACATTGTTATTGAGCAACTTTGAAATTAATAATGCCATGTATATGAAGAAACATTTGCCCCAAGTACCTATTTCTTATAAAAATATTGGATTTCTGCTCTGCAAATTCAATATATATGCTGGTTCTCTGCCACTGCACAAATCTAATTTGGGATGTGATCTGTTTACATCTAGTAAAATAAAGTTGGAAAAGCAGAGTGGCTCCAGCTTATCTGTTCTCATTAATGCTGAAAGACATTAAGTTTACAGGCTTTGATCTATCTGAACTATTTAAGAGCATGTTACACACAGAACACTCTCAGTACTAGATCCTGTAAAAACAGAAAAGTATTTCATGTTCCAACCACTATAAATGACAATACAACAGTTTAGAGTATTTTTTAAATTAAAAAAAATTCTTATAAAAAATACCTATGACTTTTACCATCCATCCTGGATAGAGAAAGAACAGCTACAGGGGGAATTCAGTATTCAATTTTGTATATGCAAAAGAAAACTTCTGGCTGGAATCTTGTTTTGTTCTGTTTTACTTATACTCTAAACAGGAGTCCAGTGTGTATTTTGTTTGTATGGCCCAAGAGTTTGCTGCAGATTTTTTTTTAATTCTAAGAAATTACCATCAAAATAGGTTATTTTAGAGTAAGTATTTACATGGTTTAATTTTTCAAATTTGCCTTAAAGTCTGAGTAGAGTTTGAGCAAAGGCAGCCCTCCTGACCATGGCAGCATAATGGAGCAGCAAACCACAGTAATTTGACTACTTAACTTATTTTAGTGGTCAGAAAACTCTGCAGCCTGAAGAGGTAGGACCAAAGTGACTGAAACTCTCATGAAACTCTCATTTTTTTGGACAGCAGATCACTTTTGCAGTGCTATACAATTAACATGCCTATTACATAACCCCAAATATTTGTGATACCTGCCCAGCTCCCAGGGGCCACTTGTTTCCTGACAAGTGTCCAAAACTCTTCAGGTTTCTTCCAACGCTGTTACACCTTTAACATGTTGAAAACTGAAATAAAATTCAGCATGTAATAAATGTGACATGCAAATACAGGAGCTATTATGTGCATAAACTGAATTACCCATTCCTTTCAATTAAACTCTTTTTCAGCTGTCACTGGCTTTTCAGCTCATGTCTCAGATGAGATATTCACATCTTTTGAGTCCATTCTGCCAAAGAATCCAGAGCAGAATTTTACCCCATTGGTGGAAGGAGGAAGAGCCTTGAAAATAGATTTTTTTTTTTCTTTTGATAGTGTGGAACCCTCTGAGTTCCCATACATTTGTGAGGGCATTTTCCTACAGATGACCTTGCATGAGGACAGCCCCTTTCAGGACTGGGACCTCCAGTCACATATTAGCTAATGCACAAGAAATACAAATATAGTAAAATATAACAGCTTTTTACCTTATGGTTATGTTGGGAATAGTGGTTTTGCATGAACAGGAAAAGGAAAAAAAAAACAAAACTATTTCTCTTTAATTTATTTAGTTTCTTGATAGTATGAATTAATTCAAATAGAATAGTGACATGATTCAGGAAAAACTTAGTGATCTGAGCTGCTTTTGTTAATTATTCTACACTCTTGCTGGGTGTCTCAGTTGTACTCTCAGATTTGCCTTGGCCACCTTAAGTAAGGAACACCCACAGAGCCCGAGAGGAGCTCATGTATATTTAATGACAGAAAATCACTTCGCAGTCTTACACTGACACCCAGTGGTCAGGCAGAGAGCGGTTTGTGGGAAGCAGGCGAAAAGAGAGCAGCCAAACATCGCCCGGGGACGTCTCAGAGGAGGGCATGTACCTCACGGGAGAAACACTTGTTTGCTTAACTGGGTAAAAACTCACATGAAACTTAAATTGGGACTTGCAAAATCAGCGGGTCAAGCTCTGTGCTTAGCTCCAGTATCTGGTGTGCTCAATTGGAACCACATCCAAAGGAAGGAAGTGTTCCTACAAGAGGATGTGGGGTTTTTCAGGCTTGTTCCTTCTTTTCTTGGCCCACAGCACCAGACATTAACAACCCCTCCACTGGAAAGGACACCAGGAACCCTGAAACAAAAACAAAACAAAGAGGCAACTTACAGCGTGATTTTTGTTCAGGATTTCTGAGTAAACTTTGTTTATGTGTTGCAGAACCACATTTCCATTAAAATGAAAGCTTTCTCTGGCCTTTTTCTGCACAGTAAACCAAGATAGCAGATCAGCTTAGGCTCTGCCTTGTGTGAGCATTACAGCTGTCTTTGATATTAAACAGAGCTGGATGCTAACAGGCAAATCGACTCACTCTGATTTCCAGCTCAGCTCCAAGCCTCTGATAAACAAGCAGCTGAAAAATTCCCTCTGCACGCTGCAGCCATGGCCAGGCACAGAGGGGATTTGCTTTTCCTCTCAGCAGAGGCACCTGGCAGGGGCAGGACATGTAGCAGGTAACAGCCAAATGGGGGAGGAATGGACAGGGAATAAAAACAATCCTCCCTGAAATCCCTGCTGTCTGCATGAAGGTAGCACCACACAAAACACAGATCCTCAGAGAGCTACACCATAATTATGTTTTCTGCACAGTGATGACGGCATCAGTGAGGTCATGGCTGCCACTCACAGCCCTGCCAGACTGCACAGAAAAAGTGTGGATGTCATTTCCAAGCCAAAACACATGTGTAGTGAAACACTGGCAAAAGGGTAACTGGGAAAGCCTCCTGACAGCACAGAGGACTTGAATAATAGGTGTGGACAAAGCACATTGTTGAGAAAATTGTAGGTAAATAATTCCCCCAAAATCAAATGGAAAACCCCCAGAAACAAACACGTTTTATTGTAAAACCTACCTGGAAGCTGGGGACCAGCACACAGTGACAGCATCAGGTGAACCCACTAATGATGGCAAGTTGCTTTTTCTTTTCTTTTCTTTTTTTTTTTTCTTTTTTTTTTCTTTTTTAATTTTTTTTTAATTTTCATGAACTGTAGACCAGCAAAAACTGCTTTGTACTTCCCACATGATGTCCTCCATAAATTTTCTTTGTAACAAGAACACTAATTCATAATGCAAATAGTGCAAACACTTTGCGCCCTTACTAATGCATTATATTCCTTAAACTTAACTTTTACTTAAACTTTGTGTGTCTTTCCAGAAGAAAGATCAGAGAAATCAGCTTTCCTTGAACTCCAAATGGGGAAGGCTGTAGGTGCTGAAAACCTACTATTGCATCAGAAATATTGGAGCAAAAGTGCTCCCAAGGACATCAAACACTAATTCCTATGGAAAATCTCTTCTGAGATGTCTCTTCCTGCCTTTCTTGCCAAGCTACAACATACAGATGAGTGGAAAGGTTGAGAAAATTTGGATTATTCAGCCTGGAGAAGGTTTCAGTGTGTCCTCCAGCAGCTTTCCCATACCTGAAGGGAGGCTGCAAAAAAGGTGGAGAGGGACTATTCACGAGGGCCAGGAGTGACAGGGCAGGGGGGCATGGTTTTAAACTGAAAGTGTGCAGGTCTAGATTAGATATTGTAAAGAAGTTATTACCTGTGAGGGTGGGCAGGCCCTGGCACAAGGTACCTACAGCAGCTGCCCCTGGATCCCTGGAAGTGTCCAAGGCCAGGCTGGATGCAGCTTGGAGTAACCTGGGATAGTGGAAGGTGTCCCTACCATGGCAGGGATTGAATGGAGATGAGCTTTAAGGTCCCTTCCAACCCAAACCATCCTGTCACACTGTGAGTCTATGAAAAGAGCGCGCAATGAACTGATATAAAATTTGATTTCCCATTTACACTTTTTCTTCAGCATTTGCTGTATTTTAGGACTCATAACCTCTGTTACAGTTTCACTGTCTGCAAGAAGTCAGAAATGACATTTTACAGCAAACTTTCCTCCAAAGGTATAAATGAACTTAAAGAATTCTATCCATCATTTTTTCTTCTATTGCTCCTGCTCATCTTACAATCAGGAATATTAAGTATTTTTTCTTGTGTTTCTTAAAAATGAAGTTTTTCCAACTCAGTCTCAGAGCACAGAGAAACCCTTTTTCCAACTCTGAAACGAAGCCCTTCTTACTTCAGCCTTGCTCACTTGCTTGTCCTGCCCTTTCTCAAAGACTAATGAAATAACTGAGTGATGCAGTTTGGCTGCTGTTCAGCTGAACTCAGGGACACAGAGAGAGAGTGCAAGTGTTCCCAAATGAAAGGAAGAGAAAGTACTTCTAAACTATACAAATAATCATCATTAGTTGTTATTTCCTGTCAGCTGCTGGATCCAAAGGCTTCTTTCCTCAGGAAGATGAATGAAATTGTGGAAGAGTGAGGCACTCTGACAGTTCTAACAAGCCAAATTTAATCTAAAATTATTTTGTTCTTATCGTCAAGAAAATGAGGCCCATAAAAGAGGTGCTGCTGTCCTATAGAATAAGTCACAACATCCTAACTCCTCCCTATTTCTGTCTGGGGAAAAATCTTCATCTGCAGTCTCAGAACTGTGGCTGAGAATCTGAGCCTGAGCTATGATTTTCCTCACCTGCTTGTGAGGCTTGCACCCACAAGCACAGCACACCATAAAAGCTGTAGATGTGCAAAATCACCAAGGGAGGACTCCACACAAAGCCATGGTGCTGTAAGAGAAAGCACAGACACATTTTGGCAAGCCAAGTGTTCTGCTTTGCTAAGTAGGCCACGTTTAAAAAGATTATTTTGCATATTTACAAAGGGCAAGTAGATATAAGCTAATAAGCCCTGAATTCTGATGAAAAGCAAGACTGACCACTGGAATGTGGCCAAAGCCCTAAATGTCATGTTGCTCTCACGAGTCTGTAACCATCTGACCTTTAATGCTGGGGCAGTACAACCTTAGCAAGTCCATGGAGCTCTGCCAGTTCCTAACAGATCTGGCCCTTTGATTACATTTATTTTCTCACAACCACTGCAAAATCCAAGAACTACTCCATGCAATTTGATAAGGGGTGGGGGGAGAAAAAAAATCAGCATTCAAATGGTCAGAGCATCAAGTCCCAGTGTGAGCTTTCCAGAGGGAAATCCAGCAAGATATGTGCTGGCTAAATCTTGGTTGTGCATGAGGTCACACCAGAATTACTTGTGACAGAATTTTTAGTCCAGCCATTCTTAAGGAATGCTCACAGGTTCCTGTGAATATTCCTGTGAATATTTCTGTGAATTCCAGCCTGGATTTTTAGCTGATAAGATGAAGTGTTTGAATTTACCTCATCCTGGGGATATAGGACAGTAACATGTTAACAGATGAGTAGCAGGATAATGCTCCTAAGTGTTAGCTTTGCTTTTCCCATTTAGTCTGTGCTAGGAATTTGAGGATGCTTGGAGGGAAACTTGCCCCTCTTCCATGTTCCTATTTTGGACCACCAAGAAAAGAGATGGGGTGCTGCAGGAAACAAGGTTTGTATCTGGACAGCTTGGCTCCCTCTCTCTTTACTGGTGCCTCTCTCCTCACACAAACCAGGCTCCATTCCAGTCCCATTTCGTGTTCCATTGCAAACTGTGCACTCACACAAAGCTGCAAAACAGGCTTCCAAATCCCAGAGTAGGTTTTATAAATCATGATAAGGCTGTGGAGTTAATTTTTATTTACATAACATTTCAGGCTATCTACATAAACATTTGTAAGTTGTGTAGAGGAACGTTCTGGTGGTGCACAATTTTCATCTGCCCAGCAGACAAAATGCTGCAAAAAATATCTGGGCCACAGGATGCCAAAGTCAGTGCAATAATCAGTGAGTTTAGTAGGTTGTTTCTGAGGGCTTTTATTATTCCAGTGTAGGCTGTTAAGTGGAAGTTAGATACTTCAGCTGCCACCCCTGAACTTTTAAAAAGAGGAAGTGAATTCCTGATAACATTTTAATTCAGCAACTTGAAATTCAATTTTGCTGATGGAGACATTCCCTTGCATAGGGAGCACTTGAGGCATAATCCTTGCTGTGTTAGCCTTTATCACAGAATCCAGATAACTGCAGCTCAGCTCTACAGGACTGAAAATCTCAGTGTTCTCTTGTAAGCAAGAAGAATAATAGAGCAAAAAGTGACTCCTACAAGAAAAGCCAGGTTACAAACTATAGGTGCTCAGGGAGAAAGCAAGCAAATTCTGCTAGGAATTATAGGAATATCTAAAACTTAGAAAATTTACTAAGTTTTAACAGAGATACATGGATCTCAGTATTTGGGAAAAGTTTGGAATATTTCTTTCACCCTGCTTGAAGGCCAGTTATCAGTGGAATTCGTGCAGGATTTTGTCCTGGGATCTATAGTTTCATAGAATCATCAAGGTTGGAAAATACACCACAACTCAAAATATGTGGGTCTTCTATAATCGTAATTGAAATACCTCCAAACTCCAAAAGTAAACTCACAAAATCTCCAAATATTCAAATATTTTATCATAAATTACAGGCAAGTCTGTCTAAAACCTAAGTAATTATTTATGCGTGTAAATGCTGTATTTGTGTGTATGTAGCATTTGATGGGCTAGAATTTAATCAGTTATCAATGCTTTTCTTCCAAATGCAAAAATACAAGCTTTTCAAAGGGAGAGATTAATCACTGCTGTGGGAGGAAAGCTTAGGAGGGAAGATCAAACATTTCCTGCATTTGATTGAATAAAATGAAATCGTGTGATTCTCTTCATATGAAACAAACATGGCAGGTCTCCATAGAAAACACATCTTATGTGAAAGCATTAATCCAGTGTGCTTGCCAATAGGCTTGTTTCATTAAAGAAAAGAAAAAAAGGTTATTTTCCCCCCCACATAATTTCAATACACCAAAGAGAAGTCAGACACGGGCTTGCAGGACTCTTTTATCTGCCAAGAGATCAATAACAGTAATTAGAGGCTTGAAGGTACTGCAGGGTTTTTAGTAGCACAACTGGAACAAATGTTTCACAGCAACAGAAGAATCCCAGATGGCCTGGAATCAAACAGAAATTCTGCAGGATTTAGAATCTAGCAGATGATCACAGAACTTTCACTGCTGACTTTCACTGGGCACTTTCACTGCTATTATCCTTAAATAACTGATAAAACAGATTTCCAAAACCTGCCCAAAACAGTGCCCATAGTAAAGGATGTAATCCAGTGAACCATTATCACTTTTTTCCACCAACCATTGGAGGGCCAGTGCACCATGAAGATAAACTAACAGAGATTGTTACACCCAGAAGGGAATTGGCATTGTCTCAAATTTTCAGAGAAAGGCAGAAAGTCTGGCACACTAAAGGAGGTTGACACTGAGGTACATCAGCCTTCCCAAGTTTCTGTGAGCAGAAGGGACTTAGGACAAAACTTGATCCTGATCTGTAAGAAATGACTGCACTTAAGGTCAGTGTGTGTTCATGTATGGAGGAATTGCCCCTTGACCTGATTTCAGGTAAGCATGGAAGGTCTTAAGGGTCTGAAACAGAGATCTGGTAAAATTCTGATTTCCTACAAGCTGAGGAAAAGAGGACAAGGGAAGAGTTTACTAATGCCACTCCTGAGGCAAGTGCTCACTAGCTTACCTTTTATGATACAAAAATGTATGAGGAAACCCTAAATGGGACCAATACTTCCTACTGTTCACTAAATTTTTGTTCAAAAGTGAAAAGAAAGCCATAGACCTTGAGGCCAGCATTTTCTCCCTTTCCCATTTCTGCTATTTTAATTACACAATACACAAATCTTCAAAAAACATTACTTGACTCCTTATTAGCTGCTTGATTATTTCTTAAATCTATTTGCATATTTTTAGCTTGGGAGTTTTGCACATTACAAAGCAGAGCACAGGGTTTTCTGCTTAACAGTTTGCAGTAGTTAGCAACCATTACACTATGATAAAAATATACATAAACACAGTTCTAGATGCCTAGATATATTTCTTTTTCCTAATAACAAACTTTTCCCATTTTACATTATTTTAATGCAAGACCATGCCTTATTGAGAAACTAAGAAACGTATCAGGTGTCACATAAATCTGAAGTGCGAATCAACAAAACAGAAGACTTAACACAAGGTTGCAGTTAATTTAAGCTTGCTCTTTGTTGCCAATTTTCCCCATTTATTGTGCTTTCTCTTCCAAACGTTCCCTGGTTTTTTTTTTCATTCCCTGTAGAGTCATTTCTGTGTTCATCTTTGCCAGAACACTCGAAATTCTGTCTACAGGCCAATATTTTGTGTTCTTCTGGGTCTCTCCTTTGCTTTGAGGCTTCTCTCAGTGTTTTTGGCTTTATCAGCACTAATTTAAGAGCTGCACACCCTCTCTGGTCTCTGTTCAGGGTTCAGGCAGTGCCCAGGGCAGAAGTTCTGCCTCCTGTGCAGGGGGAATTCCTGAGCATCAGTTCCTGCCCGTTCCTCTGGTGCCATCCATTGCTGGTGCTTTGTTGAGAGAAACTTGTCAGTGATTTGTGGATATTTTGGTTTAGTATTAATAATACTTTGACGAATTTAATAGCAACTGCCACTGCGGCAAGGTTTGAGTTTGCAGTAAAGCGTCCTCAGTCAGGGACTGGGCATCACCCTGCTAGACAAAATCCCAGGTCCTTGGTTAGCCATATGGCAGAGAGCTTCCAAAAATCCACCAGACCCCACAGAAATTGCAAAGTACAGAGCACCTGCAGCTTGAGTCAGTCGGCTGACAATAAAAGGGAAGGTCCCATCATATTATTTTCAGTGAATTTACTCCTTCTTGATGAAATTTAGTCTAATTTATGCCACATCACCATTTCCAGGCTCAGCAAGTCATGACAGCTCCAAACCCCACAGCTATGCACAAACATATAGAAACATGCAAAAGCCAATCCTTTCCCATCACTCAGATACTCTAGACCCTACTTTGTACTGATTTCTTCTGCAACATTCTCCATACTTTTGTCCCCAAATCACCAGTGATTCTTTGAAAAGGGACAAAGCATCCCCAGTCCCTTGCATCTTACTCTGAGGGGGAGAGGGACTCCAGTCTCAGGCACCACACCAGCACCCGATGCAGGGAGCAGGATAAAGGTTTCCACTATGAAGACAATAAACATTTAGGGCTCAAAGACTCATATCAAGGGCAATCCATCCAAACAAAACACCCAGTTGTGAAAATATTACTCACATGTGAAATGAAATGGCCCTTGGATACACTAAGACCCAACAGATTGGATTTAACTGCAGGTACTAAAATTTCTATGTGGGATTTTATGAATAACTTATATGAAATACAGTGAAAATAAAACCTGATTGTGCAAGACCTTGCTCATAGTGAAGTATAAAAGAAATAAACCTAAACTTCACACAGGTGTTATTGACTGCAGTAGAAGTGCAGAATGTATTTTCTATTCCTTATCATCTGTTATAAACATTTCAGTTATTTCCAAACATTGCATAACGAGTGCTGTTAATGTAACATTTTCCAAGGGAAAAAGGTTCATAAGTAGTTTTCAGGAACCTCAGTTAAAGCTGCCCATGCCCATGATCCCAGGAATATCTGAAGAGCCAAGAAAAGGCTGCATTTCAGGAAAGGTACACATGTTCTCCAGAGTACTGAAACACTTCCAGCATGTTGGAAATGCCCATGACAGATAAGAGATTTCAACCCATTTGTTGAGAGCCTTTGGAAAAGACAGAGAACAGAGTTGTTAAAGGAAAGTGAGCACTCTTTCACACGTCTTTCAGCACAGTGCCTTGGACAATGCAGCTATTTAGGAAAACAGGCTTGTATTTTCTTGTCCAGAGCTTGTTCCATTTGATCAGTAGTGGGTCAGGTGCAGCAAACATCTCATTTTACACCTGTGATGCACAGAAACTTTGGCCTTGGAACACCTGTTGGAGCTGTTTTAAGATCTTTCCCCTGAACACCAACTCTCTCAGCTGCTAGTAATTAGAAAAAACAAAGCACAACTACCACATGGACACGGGCCCTGAGAAGGGGGAGGGCCAAAGAAAGCACAAGTTTTACAAGGATGCAATGTCATAATTTTTCCCTTGGCAGCACAACCTCAGGACACCAGGCTGCATGCTGGCTGCTCCAAGTGTCCAGAAAACAGGATTTGGTACAGCTTATTGTAAGCTTTGATCACTTATTTCTGTAGAATAACTGAGTTTATAAATATGGTTACAGAGAAATTCTGTGGGAAAAGTACTACTACAAATTTTGACCAAGTGGGTGATGCTGGTTTAAGAACTTTTTGAAATTGCAGACTTGCGTTAGCAATTTTTTATTTACCATTGCCCTCTTAAACTGTGTCATCTAGCTGGCCTTTATTTGTTTCTGTAAAATACTTCAGAGAGCATTTTTAGATTATGAAATTAATGCATCTGTAGAGGATTATCTATTTCAGTAACAGCATCTGTGTGCAACCACAAGATTTACTTACTAGAACACATTTTCTCTGGAAACATGTAAATAATTTGGCCTTTCTTGCTAATATTCAATCCAATTAGAAAGGATTTCAATGGAAAAATAGGATCATAACAGGAAAAGAGCCAATTAGCTATAAACCCACTGCAGATAAAGGTTGAAAATTCATGATGAGATAAGAAATTCTGTTCCTTAACAAATAAGAATTGCAAAACTATATATAATGCATGTGTTATTATAGGACTGAGGTGTATTTAAATCCAGTCCTGTCTGATGAGTGAATGAAGTGATGGGTGTGGAATCATTGCCTTTAGCACCTGGGATAATGTGATTTTCTGGAAGGCCCACCACCTAGAAACTGGCGTTAATCTCACAGAACACGGTGCCATGGTTTTTTGGTACTGAATTTTAAGGTCCTGTTCATAAATCTGTAAAGATTTGAGGAACTCTTTGTTTTGGCTACTGTCACAGAGGGGGAAAAGAGAGCAGAAAAAACACTAAAGGCAACGACTTAACAAGGGGAAGTTAAATTATTGCATGGAGAAGGACTCAAAATTTGATAACCTTATCACTTGTGCAGCATATCCTACCACATCCACAGTCACACTGAATGCCATTCTAAAACACACTCAGGGAAAAGATGAAAGAGCTGCCATGTCCCCAAAGATTTATCAGGTCCAGAGACAGAAACCAGCCTTCTACATGAGATTCATATAAACAGGGGAGGTTATCTGTTTACAATGGTTCCCTGGTGAGAGGCAACAATCCCACCCAGCTGGCACTACATTAAAATGAATTTAATCATCCTAATGGAGGAGGTGGATGGTTTGGGAAAGAGAAAATCTGTAATGGTACTTTCAGAAGGGCACTTATTCTCCCTTTCTTAAGCATAAAGGCTGTTTAATTTTTTTTTTAAGCACATGAAAAAGTTGTCTAGTATAGAATGTGAATTCTGAATATTTCCAGGTCATGAAAAGAAAGAATGGAGGAGAGAAGATGGATAAAAATTTTCACTTTAGTGTAGTCTGAGGTTTCAGTTTAATGTTGGAATTGTTTGGGGTTTTTTAAATTAAAAGTCAAGATGTGCTTTGTTTGATCTCTACTCAACAAACATGAAAGTATTTTATGAAAACGCCATCCTTTTTATTTTGAGGCAGAGTTCACATTATGAATTTGAAGGTCAAACAGGCTTTTCTTTACCAGTTGCTTTGCTTTTGTTATCTAAAAAAAATTACAGATCCAGTCAGATTACTCACAAGAGTTTCAAATGACAGGACTGTGGGAAATACCCCATTTCTTGTGGCTTTTTGCTACCAAAAGCCACACAACCATGGTCATATAGGTAGAGACAGAGTAGGAAAGGACAGAGGAGCGATCTCAATGATGAACCTGATTTTCTGTGTCTTGTTGGTCAAGAGGAACAGAAGGGTCAAGCTCTACCATAAAAATCGAGAAGTTGGACGATTTCCACAGCTTTCCTCAAAAGTGCAGCAGTATTGTGCACTTCAAAGCCACAATAAAAGCAGAAAGGCAAAGATCTACACTGCTGGCTGGCTCAGCTGAGTGCTGCTCTTTTCCCCCTCTTCCCCCTCTCCTATCTCATCCTAGAAATTGTTTCTCCTCTCTGCTTTCTCCTGGCTGGTGGCCAAAGTGAAGGTCCCCCATCTGGGGCAGTGTCTCACATTGCCTCCCTTGCTCTACTCAGCAAAACAGAAACACTGAGACCAGCAGGGCTGGGGACCACCCTGCCTGAGATCTTCTCCTGCATGTGTTTATGGTTTGGTTTTCTTTTTGCTTTAGTGAAATCCTGAATTCAGAAGCTTCTGCCTTCACAAGAGATGCTCTAGGTCCAGAAACCTCCACTGGTTCATTGAACCAAAGCCACTCCACAGTCACTTGGACTTTTAAAAGCAGTTTATTACATTTATAATAAATCTTTGTTATTACTGCAGATTAGCTCTTGTAGCACAAAAATAATAAATAAAAACATCTGAGGAGCAGATGATTGCCTTCAGCCCTGGTATATAAGGTAAGGATTCAATACTGGCAATTGCACAGACTTCAACTTTGTCCCGCTCTGCTTGGCTGCAGAGACTTTTGAAAATCATAAAGAAATTAAAAACCTGCCAAAGTGAGTTCAGAACCTCACGTTTTCTACATCAGATTTATTGTCCCAGCACAAGCCTGCTCTGGATTCCAGCTCTGGGGACAACAAAAAGGCCCCTAGTGGCCTGGTTAACTGATTTGAAAAGGACCTGGGAGGTTACAAATAATCTTCCCCTCAGCCAGCTGCACAGCCAGCCCTCTCCCGGGACTCTGCAGGTGTTTGACTGAGCCCTAGATTTGGGAGGGTTGCTTGGTTTGTTTGTTTCCTTCTAAAACTACAAAAACTTGAACACTTACCAGCAATTTTGAAAGATGGTTTTATCAACCATTTGAGGTCATAGCTCTTAATTTCTGTGCAATAACTGGACTCTCTGAAATAAAATTCACAACAAAATTCAAGCAAGCATTTGCTCTCTTTCCTATTTCTTCATCTTTCTCACTGTATCCTACAGTCCAGCTTCTGTTATTTAGTGGTGTTCACTGTAGGTGAACAAATTATTAATGGAGTTGTTTTATGGAGTTTACAGTTGGACTCAATGATCTTAAAGGTCTTCTCCAACCTAAATGTTTATATGATTTCTACATCACATTGCTTTTTCTCTTAAACACATAAAGATTCTGGGCCAGGAGGATCCAGGCCCCACTGACAACTGGGTGATATCTTCCAAGTTGAGTAGAATATCAGAATTAAATTATGTTGTTTACTATTCTCTTTTAGTAAAACCAGCCAGATTTCTTGCCTGATGTAAAGAGGTGGAACACACAACCTTTTACATAGGTCTTAACATTTATCTTTTCAGTCTGGCTCTAAAGTTAGGGCATGAACGGTGATGCAGAGTTTACCCCTTGTCCTGTCATAAAAATTATCTCTCAGCTGTCTTGAAGGCTTCTTTCAGGTATTGGAAAATCCTGGAAGATTTCCACTGGGCCTTCTCTTCTCCAGGATTAATAATTGCAACTGTCTCAGCCTGTCTTCACAGAAGACATCTTCTTTCAGTGACTTCCTGTGCTTCTGTTCAGAATAATGGTTTCAATTTTTACTTAAATTGTTTAAATAATTTAGCAAGGAAAGAGAAAGCAAGAAAAAGACAAATCCTTTGGAAATACACAGCAGATGCACCGGTGCCTGTTGGGACTGAGGCAGAACAGACTGGGAGCTATCATCACCCCTCAGAGCCACATTCCTTCCCCAGCTCATGTGGCCCACACCTGGGGAGGCTTGGGAGGCTCCCAGGTTCAAAGCAAATGCGTCTACCTTTGTTCCTGCCTGCAAGTCTTTTTAATTTCAGCATTCTCCCTCCTTGTCATCACACTGCTCTTTCACTAGGAGAGTCTCTGACCAAGTTCATGTTGAGGGTTTTTTTTGTTTGTTTTCTTATTTATTTGTTTGGGTTTTAGTATATAGGAACTAACTGGAGATTTTTTGTTTGTTGAGGTTGGATTTTTTCCTAGACAGAAGAAACATCAGGAACTAGATCTAAAAGGTAAATAAAAGTCACATTAGAGGAAGTTGAGTAGGTGGAAGCTTGAGGACTCTTGACAATCTCTAGGCATTTGTTACTTTGCAGGACCACATTACATTGCAAACTTTTCTTTAAAATGATGTGAAGATAGTAACAAATAATTGCACCAAAAATGTGAGGCATGAAGTGCAAATAGGTTTTATATCTTTACTATTAAATTCCCAATCCAAGTATGAGTAAAGACAAAACTGAGTCACACATGATTCAGATATCCCTGAATTTTATTATTTTATTAAATATTTATGGACATGACTAAACTCCCACCAAGCATGACATATAAAATACTAAACCTAATGAAAAATTTGCCTCTTTTTATCCTGATTATTCTCTATATACTTTTCTCAATAATGCACCATCAGAGCTGCAGAACTTCTCCTGAGCTGCTGAGTCACCAGCAGCTGAAATATCTCCCACAGGCTGCTCTTAAGCAGCATAAATATATTTATCCATTTTGGATAACACAAATCATGCAGAAATCTGAAGTATGTCCTGGCATTATGAGAACTTTGAAGTGACAACACAAATACTGAACAATAACTAAGCTTTCAAGAGATGGGGTTAAAAAAGATTGAGGAGAGTCTGGTCCTGGCAGTGCTGGTCTGCAGTGGGGCTGTACCCATCCAAGAAATGCTGCCATTTGGGGTGGACAAAGTGTACTGCAAGACTTGTTTATGTTTGAGGCAAACATGTCCTGGACCGCATGGAAAGCTGCAAGGCTGACGTACAGAGATTATCCCTGCTGATAAAAGAAGCACTCAGGAACATCACTAATTATCCAAAGGAACAGAAAGGAGGATCAGTGCAGCTGAAGGGGGAAATTCCAGCTGGAAGACTTGGCAGTGCTTTGCTTTTAATTTTACTGTACTACAACCTAGTGCTGCTACAAATAAATGTCAGTTTTCCCTCCTTGGTCAAAAATGGGAGAAAAAAATGGTTTGGAAAATGCTCTCGATTGCTAAGGAGGTATCTAGACTTCAGATGAAATGTGCAATTAGCTTTAAATTAGATAGCTTGAAATAAAAACATTAGACTGTACAAAAAATAAAAAGTAACCCAAGATTTGAAATTTAAGTGTCCCATTATCAATAAAAAAAAGTTTTTTTAAAAAAAAGTAGAAAAGAAAAAGGAAATAAGTAGAGATATCTACAATTAAGGTGCACTTTGAACCTATGATTAACATTGTTGAAATGCAGTATCTTTCAAGTGCCATTGGAAAAGTTAGAAATTGAATGACAGGAGAGAAAAACAAGCCAAATAAAATTCATAAGAGGAAGAAAGGGAAAACAGAAATCATGAAGTGAATAGGAACAGTGAAGAAAACCCTGTCTGCTCCTTTTGGCCAGGACAGGGTGTGGGGTGTTTCAATGGGAACACTAAACTGGAGAACACAATTCCTAAACCTCAACAATCCCTCTACAGTACTTTAAAATATTGGCCTGGAGCTCAGGGAAGGAGAAAATGAGAACTAATCCACAATTACAACACTGATGCTCTCTGTGTAAAACAGAGGGTCAGACTATAACCCACAAGGACACTTTAATAGACTACATCATTGCTTTTAATGTAATATAGACTGATATTGCAGCAGGCATCACAGGCATGATGGGCTGCTCTATTTCCACCCTGTTGGTGGTTAACAGTGACCACTGAACAAGACCAAGGAATGAAAACCACTTGCAGTCCTTCTACTACAATCAAGACTATGAGCCAAGGCAGGAAAGCCACAAGAGCACTGGTCAAGTTAAACAGAATTGGGGTCAAGTATCTACAGTACATTGAATTTCTCACCTGGTGCCTGAGACAATATGGGACTGGTGTAGCCTACAGCAACTGTGAGTTCTGCTAATGCCAGCAGACAGCAGGCAGCTGAATTCCTAACACAAACACTAGGAAAAATGTCCTGCAACATCACAGACTTCTGCTCATGTGACTCAACTGGATCCACACTGATTTTCACGCTCTGTCTCAGTCCAGTAATGGGCAAATGCTCAGGGTTAATAACCCAGGCTATTAAAAGCCTGAACTGAGCTAAACAAGGCAGAATTTCAACCTTTGCAATGTATGAGAGAAGACAGAAAACTCAATGTTGCATGTCTGCCTGATTCTCCCCAGCCCTCACGTCTCACCATTAGAATCCAAGATTTAGGTCAGCTTTGTCTCTCTTTGTTACAAACAATTTTTACACCTGACCAAACAAGAAGAGGTACTGTACTCTAAAAGGGTGGAACTCAGTTCAAGTATAAACACACACACCTGGCATCTAAATACCCATTTCTAGTACCTGACTGCCAAAATAACTCTATTTGAATACCCAGTACTGAACTTTGCCCACAGAGTGTTTCCCTCATGGTGTTTCTCTCTGCTTACACAATCAAGTGGCCAAGAAATCTGTTCCTGATTTTTGTCTCTGGCCAGACCACATTTAAAACCCATTCTCTCTACCTAGGTAGATGCTGTTAAAGAGAAATACAAGAGAAGACAATGCATTCCCTGCAGCTGCCTCTGTGATGAGAATAACATCTAAAAATGACAAAGAGGCTACATATTTATATTCACATCAGCAGGAAGGAGATTTATAGCTTATCTTTGAATTTAGTAGGCACTAAATTGCCCTAGTAGCAAGCTCTGATTGCAACCAGACAGTGGCCTTTTAGCAAGCTCTTTTCTAAATCTCCATACCCCATTCCTTGTTCCCCAGGATAGGTAAATCCCTCACTTCATGCACTTTATATCTTAATTGCTAAATTCAGTAATAATGAACCTGTGCAACATTTATTTTGAAGTTTAGTAATTAGGTTCATAGCAGTTTGATTTTTGCCAAGCAAGTGTTCCTTGAATGTCTTTATTATGAAAAGGAGAAGGGCAGTGCTTTGGATTAAATGAGCCAGATCTTCAGCTGTGGAAGGATAATTTTGTTTCACTCCAGTGGGACAATGCTGTTTGGAAGCCAATTCCCCTGACCTAGAGGATCTTCCCTGATTTCATCTCTCCAGTTGGACTTTTCCAGCTTGTAATTAAGTATTCACTGGGTACCAGGGAAACAAAGAATAAAGAAAAATGGGAAAAAATAAGCCCTTTGTAGAGGTTCCAGTCCTCTGGTCCAAGGAATATTTAATTATTTAGGCAAAGTGGAAATGCTTTTCTGGAGAGGCTGAGAGAGTTCTCCCATGGTGGTTATGGACAGCAAAGAGAAAAAAAAGAGAGAATGGACACGGGAAACCCAAGGGATCTCTGTGGGGAAGAGAGGTGCCTGCTTAGCTCTTTCAAACAGAAATAGTTATACTCACCATGTGAGTTTGCAAGGAAAGGTGTAGTTCAATAGCAAATTAATTGTCTTTAACTTCATGTTTACTATTCCTTTAAAATGATTGGCTCATCCTATCATTCAGGTAGTTATCAAGGAAGGAAAGCAATGTGAAATTCATCAGATTTAAGGCTGAATAGCAAATTCATTGTATTTAACTACATGTTTAGTATTCCTTTAAAATTACTGGTTTATCCTATAATTCAGATAGTTATTAAGGAAGGAAAGCAATATGAAATTCAATGTACCTGCTCTTGTGATGAACATGGGATATTTGCTGTGATGGTTTGTGCCAAATTATGCTGCACAAACTTTCTTAATCTTTAACAGAGCTGCAGAAGCCCTAGAAGCAAGTGGTGTTTGTGGCACAGGCATGGTCCAAGGCAGCGATGGATGAGGAGTGTTGCACACACTGTGTACCTTTACCAGGCGCAGGGACTAGCTCCAGCTGCCAGCTCAGGGGCACCAGGGAGGCTCTGGTGGGAGCAGGATCCCGCAGGATCCCGCAGCAGCTCCGTGTGCAGAACATCTTCCAGTGGCTTCCCAGAGCTGGGCTCCCTCACTTCCAAGAACCCAGGGGCCTCTTCAAACAAGGCTGAAAGGAGAGAGGCTTGCAGTCAGCTGGCAGCATCTCTGCATTTCTGAGCGAGCCTGGATGCAGCGGAGGAGAGCTCAGTTTGTGCTGTGTGCCTGACCCCTCTCAGCCAAGTTCAGAGCAGTGTGAGCTATCAAATGTGACAGGCTCCTGGCAAGCAGCCCCGGGCTTTTGGCTGGAATCTCTTCCAAGCCCAGCTGGGATCAATTAAACTGAATAACAGTTCTTGCAATAACTAGTTCCTACCTCATTCTTCAGAAATTGCTTAGTGTTCAAATGTAAATACCTTAAGTTCATACCTTGCTCACCCTTCCCCCACGTTGGATAAACTGACACCTCAAATCCAAGATTTTTAGAACAAGCCCTTAAAAATCGAACCAGGAAGGGGCAGGGCACATGCAGGCATGAATTCTTGTCTTCTGGTTGGTCATGATGAAATCCATCCTGCTTATCCAACACCCTAAATATGAGTAAAACCCCCACCACAATTTATTTCTCTAGACTTTATGTTAAATGGAGGAGTTGTCCATAAATGACTGGCAGGCTAGTCCAGCCAAACTGGTATCAAAGCATGCCTAAAAAATTTGGAGTAATTCTCAAAAAAAGGCCTCAGTTGTGCTATAACTCAAGGGTTTGCAGGACCAGGTAATGGCCACATTAGAGCAATGAGCATTTAAAATCAAGATCAGCTTTTCTAAGTGATTCTATTACTGTACAGAGATTTGCTGTGAGCAACATGAATAATCCATCTCAACCTTTAAAAGATGCAAAATAGTGTAACTGGAACAAACACATGAACCTTTTTCAATGTGAATGAAAACAAGAATTATTTTCCACTCAATTATTTTTAAAAAATCAAAGCAACAGACAACTAATTTTTATAATCCAGTAATCTCCACATCTTTCTAAAACTATGAATTACAATAATGACTTTCTATGAAGCCAGAAAGTATTTGCACAGTTTTAAAGTCCCTGATCTTCCTCTCATTTACAGAGGAACACAGCTCTCTACCCAAATAAAAAGAAACATAATACTTTCTTTTTCATTTTAATGAACTTCACGTAGTTTTGCTTGCTAGATTTCCAAACCCTAATGTAACACTAAGAAAGCACTTGTTCTGCTACGCATTTTGAAGTAGTTGGATCATTCAGCTGCTTAAAGGCCCTGTGCATGGAAGCCAAGATTTTTATGATCCTGCAAAATGTCCAGTACTACCCTGGAATACTGTGCTGTTTTGTCATTGCATTCCTTAAGTAATGACTCTCCCCACCAAGAATTCTCCCCTTTTTTGAGGAGCTGGAATAACCTCCCTGGCCTGGGCTCTCTCCACCACGTTGTGCTAACCTGACAATCCTCCTGAGGAGCCTGCAGGTCTTCTTCAAGCAGTCACATTTTATACACTGCTCCATTTTACAAGTAGAATTTCTGCAAATAATGTCTTGCTTTAAATGCACAGGATGGTTAGCAGAAAGGGTGGACTGACACTTCAGAAATAATTCCTCAGAATGGCTGAAGGCCCAAATCTGGTCAGTTAAGTATCTCTCTCAAAAAAATGTCAATACCTTGGGAAAATAGCTCATTTCTCTGGAATTGTTTATAGTTGCCAGTATGGAATGGTTCAACAAGAAACTTTATGGGTTAAAATCTAGAAAGCCACTTCTGCCTCACAGGAGGAAGCAGCATTTGAGCCCAATCTCTAATATCAGCACATTTTAGTGATACCATTCCACCTACCATAGCCTGTCTGCTGGTCCAAGTATTTCTTTTAAAAACAATTTCTAAAAAATCACATTCCTTTGTAAAGTAAATTCCTATTCCAGTAAACTTTCCATTGTAGGACATGCCTTGCAAAGTCACAGTTACCCTCCTAAGGGGAAACCTCTGCAGTGATTTTGGGGGTAATCTCCTGACTAGAAATCCTGTACCAGCCAGGGAATCCAATCCTGCATCTGTCACCACTGAGGGAACAACCCTGGAAAGAGACCCCAGTTCTGGCTTGTGCATACCACAGCCCCTCTGCAGCCTCCTGTGGGATCTCCCAGCTGGGCTGAACTGAGCTGCTCTGGGTCCCCTGAGGAGGGCAGGTAAATCAGGAAAGGAGAATTCCAAAAGTGTGGAAGGCATGGAAAGGCTTTCAGTGTTGGGGAAAGAGTGAGAATGGCAGAGTTCAGAAAACAGAGCAAGACAAACAAATGGACACACATGTGACGGGGGGAAAACAAAACCACATGGGCTTCAAGCACCGAAACACAGATCTGAGATGGCCAAAACAGATTGCTTAGCTGTCTAAAGCATTTAGTAAGTTATTATTAGGGTACAGCCAGGAAGCACGGAGAGGGAAGGGATTACATTCTGCTATAAATTACCAGAGATCACACAGTATAACACACTCACTCCAGATTTTCAAAACCTGGGAGTGTGTGGGGATGGGAGATGAGGGACAAGGGTAGGAGGATGTGAGAGGAGTCAATTCAGGGATGCAGAAATAGGCAACAAGTCATCAGCAGTTCACAATCAACACAGATGGACAAATGGCAAAGGCTGAACCAGTGTGGTAATGCCCAATAAAGATGAGAAGAGAGAAATTCAAGGATGGCCTGAGCTATACCTGCTATGGGAGGCTTTTGGGAGATGGGGTGAGGAGGGAGAGGCAGAAACAGCAGGGGAAAAACAGAGAACAATGCAAGGAGCAGAATCATTCAAACCACGGCAGAGTTTCCTTAGACTAAAGCCAAGCCAGAAAAGCTCTGAAGCACTGAACAATGCCAAGCCAAAGCAGTGCTTCACCTAAGGGAGGTAGTGACAAGGAGGCTGGAAATCAGTTGGGAAGTTATGGAATATTGCATATCTCTGGAAAAATGGCTTAAAATATTATCTAATTAATGCCATCTGTATTGATCTACATTCTACAGTAACTGTTCTAACAAAAGACTCACATTTCACCCTCAATAAAAGCAGTGTCAGTAATCTCAGAGGGTATTTTTATATATTTGCTCATAAAATATTGTTTACAAAAGCATGAATTTGTTTTATTTTAATCTTTATACTCTTAAGGTGGAAAATACAAGTCCTGAACAACAGTGCTTTATTTTAAACAGGAACCAGCCAACACAATGCCAAAATACCTTCCTGAATAGCTAAGTGTAGTGTAATTTAAAACATCAGAAACAGTCTGGTGGAAGGAGGCAGGTTCCATATGTATGAAAGGTATGTTCTGGAATTTCCTCACAGCCTGTGAAGTGCAAGTGTATTGAGAAAGAAAGATTACAAAACCAAACCAAAAATACATCCATATTTTAGATTAATTTATTTTAAAAATATATTTGCTTTATGTAAAGTGTCCTCAGTGTTCAGAAAAGGACTAGGAAAAAGTAGTCATCCATAATTAAAACAAAATAATTACTCTGCTGCACACATATCCTCCCTTTAAGAGGATAGGTGATAATTACTACAAAATAATTTTGGAAGACTTAGGTACCACAGTGAGAGCAAAGCACAAATGAAGGTAGAACAGAAGATGCATAAAAATTGGGTGGGAATGAAGGATTTTTTACTGTAGCCTTGAGCAATTTAAAGAATATTAAATATAAAAACTTGTAACAAGAAAAGTGTAAGACACTCCTGCTGCATCCCGAAAGGGAACACTCAGCAGAGTAACAGGAATTGTAAGCTGAAGCTCTGTGACAGCTTAAAAACCCTCAGACAGTCTGACTTCCTCTGCCTTCCCCACAGATTGTTTCACACATTCTCTGTAAAATTAAATTCTACAGCAATTTATATTAATCATTAATGCCCTGGCGCTCCAGACTAATAATTTCTTAAGAAAATTCATAAAGAACTCATCATCATCAGAATAAATCAATTATTCTGGTAGGTAAGATGTCAGAATGTTAAATAAGCCAGACTGTTAAAACATATTCCAGTATTTGTCAACTGGAGTGCAAGTGTGAAGCTGTTTTCCCCACAAGTCCTGAGCTGCAAATTCATCTTGACATCTATGGTGACACAATGAACAGATCTCTGTTTAAATCTCTTTTTCTCAGTACACAGTATAACTGTGTCTGGTGATTTCTCATCCAGAGTAGGTGGACTCCCTGAAGCATTGCAAGAGAGAAAAATATGTGACACTGATCATGTAAAGATGTGGGTGTTCTAGAATTTTTTTTTTTTTTTTTTTTTGCTAACCTTCATCATGGGAGTCGTGCATTTTCATCTCTGTCTTCTAGCTGGTGAAAGTAAATTAAAACTAGCACTCACCATTTTACTCTGTGAGTTTTATTCCAGAGATGTTCCTTTATTAATGATGATTGCTACCTATGGATATCTCACTTGTTTCACTAGTCTCTAGTATGTTTCTCTTTTTCATTATAAAAATACTATAATATTCCTGCTCTTATGACCTCCTGGAATCCCTGAACATTTCCTGAACACAAACCTGGCTATCAAAATATAGCCACAAAGTGCTCTTCAGTGAGCAATAAAATAATCCCAGCATCAGCACCGGATCCAAACTTATATACACAATTGCAGAATCAAATAGCTGCAAGGCACAAGATATTTTCAAAGAGTGGCTCTGAGATACACCTGGAAATAAGGAAACACAGGTACCTCCACAAATAAATGAGTAGAAATAAGTTGAAGACTTTGTGAAACCCAGAGCAAAGTCCTGTGAAAGCCATCAACAGCACTAAACAAATCTTCTTTCCTAATTTTGTATTTCATTTTCTCAAAGTTATGCACTGGAAATAAGTACTTACTCCTGGGAAGGCACAGATTTGTATTATTTGTATTATTGTCCTTAAAACACTCAGATTTTGGTTTTTTTAACTTGATGAAATTTTTTCAGTTCTACCCCTTTAGAGAGTAAAGATGTAAAGCTGAACATTGGAAGATATCCAAGCAGTATCTTTAGCAAGTTTGTCAATCAAAGCACTACCTCTCAAATTAACTCTAAATTTCATGTATTCATGTTGCTGTTGGACACACCAAATGACCCCTAAATCCATCAGAATGCTAAAAGTGTGGGGAGATATATTCAAAAGTAAAGAATCATCTTCCTTGGCTGAAATATTTCACTTAGGAATTCCCCAAGAAGTTTCTTTTTTCACATTAATCTCAAATACACAATTCTGTATTATTTTCAAAGATGTGATACTTCTGTCCCCCTCAACAGAGAGGGTCCCCAGCAGAGTCAATTAAATTTGCTGAATTAAAACACAAGTGGAATTACCTAAACAATAAAATTGAATTATCAGCACTGAGATGACAATGACACATGGACTGTTTCACACCAAGAAATACAAGATCTTGATGGGGTTGTTTTGAAATTAAATGATATCATAACTTTTGAGGTGTGAAAGTTTCCTACCCTTTTTCACTTTAATAAACTGAAGATTTTAATGGGGATCTTTTAGCAACACATGCTGTACTCTGAGGGTGTGAATATTTCCTGACTAGCCAAGTTTACATACAGCTCACACAGGAAACTCGTAGGTTTCTTTAACCTGACAGTGAAGTTTAGCTAAAAGTGAGTAATATTAATAAAAAAATAATCTTTAGGACATCTGTTCTACACAGTAAAGAGTCATGCTTTAGGGGGAAAATAAACAGGCTTCAATTCCTCATTTAAGATGAGTAATTCTTCAAAGATCCTAAGTATCTTCAAATCCCAAAAATGTTTCCTGGCCATCTCCCACTCCAGAATGGCAAACCATTTCTTTTAGTAGCCATAATATAAAACGAAAACCTAATTTTAGGTTGCATTAAATCATTGTGAGTGTATCAAAAGGGAAACATTAGGAAAAATAAATGCAGGGGGGGAAAAATCAGATTATCTATACTGCAAATATATAATTTAAGAAAAGGAAGAATTAGGCTGCATTGGAGGCCTCACCTGCAGCTGAGGGTTTGGCTCTGTGTGGGTACAGACACCATCAGTGTCTTTTCTGCTGTACCACAAATGAAAAAAAGAACAAATCACGATCCAGGAAAAAGGTCCTGAAAAGCTCAAGTCGGGGGGGTGGATGAGGAGAGGCAAAATTATAAATGTGTAATTTTAATAACTTTCTTTTTTTATTGCCTGATGTGTTTTAGATGCATAACTTATTTTCTCATATCCCATCAGTGCTATATTTCAATATTTTACAGAGTGATCAAGCTGGGATCTCTGAGTTATCCACAAATGCCAGCTGAAACAAATCCATCAACTATAAAATATGTCTTGTGTTTAGCTGGGCAAACTAAATGACTCTGGAAAATAAAAAAAAAAATCAGTTTGAAATCAGATCTGTGGGGCTCCTCTGATATCTCTGATAGGGTTATACTTACCCTATGTGCTTAGAAAACAGGCATTTGTCTAAAACCTCTTTGCAAAATATAATAGAAAAACTTGAGCAGAGCTGAGTGGCTTCTGTTGCTGCCCTTATCCAGCATTATCCATTTGTTTCATCCCACAGCTTTCTCTTGGGCTACCAAGCACTCATCCAGATTTAATTTCCCTGTGAGGTTTCAAAGATGGCTCTATCCTCCTTTGCTGTCTCTTAATATGGTGGGGGTGTGGTTTCATTTTCATATTTTTGGTGCTGACATCAACTGGAGTCTCCCAAGGGGGGTCCTAAGGGTGGAAGACTGGTGCTACAATAAAGGACAGACGTAACACTTCCCAACCCTGTCCCTCTTCACATCCTCTCCCCTTTTTGTCCCATGGCCCAAACCTGTGGGAAGGGAAGGGCCACCTTGGAGCCCAAGAAGGAGGGTAGGGCTCAAAACTGTGATCTTGGAGTGGAGGAAGTGGCATTTTGATATTGATTGTCAGAACCTTAAATCCCACTAAAACGCCATTAAAGATGTTCAAATAATTTATCACAGCTGATCCTAGAGCCTAGCCTTTCTTATTTAGCAGTTCTCCTGCTGCCTTTCCAAAAGGAAAACCAGCCTTACTTGAAAAGAGAGCAATTTCAGATATACCAGGGAAGGACTGGCTTTTCAAACATCTTAAAGGCAGCTGTGCAGTCCAAGCAGAGGCTTTGGCAGAAGCCTGATGCAGTGGTAATACTTCCCAATCCAGAATTTTTTTCTTTAATGGAAAATGATGGAAAGTCCTGCTTTAACAGGATTCAGACACTGGCTCTTGGAAACAGGATTTGGTAACCAAAATAAAAAATCTCTCAGAAACTTTAATGGCCTCCTTCACTAAAACCTGGCCAAGTACTTGCATTTAATAATTTGAGCTATCAGTTTACTTTTACATAGTGGATCTAAACCCTCTCTCCAAAACAGACACAAAATCCCCTTGGCTGCACTATCTGTAGCCAGAATTTGGGACAATACATCTGTAAAAATGATGGTAACCAAATAATTTTGTTGTTATTTGTCTTAATGGTTAGAAGATGAGGTGACAGCTGATAATCCCCATATCCTGGTGCCAGTCTGCTTTTTATAAATGTTTATAGGTGTGAATTTAACCACCAGTGACCTCAGGTAGCTGCTGGAGTCCCCTGAAAGACCCTACATCAATCCCAGCTGTTTCCATGAAATCCCCTGAGCTTCTTGAGAGATGAGCTAGAACTTCACCTTAGACCAAACAGATAAACTCAGCTTTTGGCCCAGGAGAGTTTGGATCTTGATCCCCAGCCTTTCAGAGAACATCTCTACTGCTGTGCTATAAAATTAAAAATATTTGAATTTTCTAACTGTAGGCAAATACGTAAATTTTTGTTAGAACAGCTGTTTCATATTAGTTTTAGAGAGAAACATTAAAATGCAGACATGTCTTGCACTGACAGCAAACTGGCTCAGTGGGTTGTATGAAAGGGCCTGATGAGAAGCATGGATGATGGACCTCTGGTCCAGGAAGTTCTTGGGTAGGTAAAGATGAGAAGGATGCAAAAAGAGAAAGGAACCATCCTGGAGGAGTGTGGAACTCCCCAGACTGACATTTTTTTCCCCCACAAAAAGGCGTTCTCTGCTTCTGGGACACAGCACTCGTTTTCTGCACAGCCTGGCAGGGTGATTTACTCACTGGATCACCACAAAATCCAATGTGCAGTTTTATGCTAAGTGTGTGGTAAATCCATGATGGATGCTCTGGAAGCCACAATTGCTACTGCACAGTAAGTTGTGGTCTTGGTACAATATGAGATAATAGCAGGGGGCAAAGAGCTGCCCTACGAGGAGGCTCAGCTGAAAATACAGCTTCACATTTCAGCCCTTATCACTCTATCAGCTCCAGATCCACTCTTTTCCAGTCCTACAAAGGCAAAACAGGGCTATAAAATATTGAAAATTAGAAAAACTAACCCTTACTCAAAATGCCTTCATGAGCCATGCAAAATTCTTGCATCCCAACTTAAATCAGGGTTTTCCATGATACATCTGAGAATTGCAAAGTATAGGAGTGCAGCAAGGAGGATATATATGTTTTATTCACAATGAGTACAGTTCATGTTCTCTCGCCAAAGAATTTGGACTAGGTTAACCAGTTAATGAGGAATTACAGAAAGACAAAGAAAATAAACATGGAAAAAGAAGAGAATCGGCAAAAACAACAGGGATCAGATATTTGTCCATTGTAAACCAACACTGACCTAAAGGTTTGTATGAAGTTACATCACATCACCCTCACCAATCCACACTTTCATTTGGGAAGGTTACTTTTGTAGAAACCTGATGGATTAATCTGCTGCTCCTGTCATTATCTTCAAATGTTTTCTTGTTCCTCTTAATAACTTCACTTTTAAGGAAGGAAATAATGGGGTTATCTTTGCTGAGCCACAGAAGTGAAAGTTATGCAATATTATGATTCTATTTAATGCAGCAGGGACTTGGAAATAAGTATCCATCACTAAAGTTAACACCAGATTTTCAGAAGGAGCTGTCCTGTAAAAAAGAAGGGAATTTCCACCCTGTAAAGGATTACATAATTTTGAGAATCATTACTGCAGTGGAATAGCACAAGCTCATTCCCCACCCCTTCCTCCATCCCACTTTTTTCTGTGTTTAATGTACATAGAAATTCTCTCCAATATTTTGACCATTAAATAAAAAGCAATGTATTTTCCACAAGTTCAATGTGGAACTGCATCTTTTTGAAGTGGTATGACCTGTCCCTGGCTGCACCCCCCTGTCAGGGAGTTGTGGAGAGGGTGAAGGTGCCCCCTGAGTCTCCTTTTCTCCAGGCTGAGCCCCCCCCAGCTCCCTCAGGTTTGCAATGGCCATAGAATAGGGGGATACTCTGTGGAGTACAAAGATTAAAGCAGCTTTTATTATTTTTCTGCTGGATTTATTGTCAAACAACTGTTAAAAGGCATGATTAGTAGGAACAAATTGGAATGAATAAGAACTCTCCATTTGTTAAACAAGAGCCAAGGAATAGTTTGGATTGCATATTCCAATGCTGTGGGGAAAAATGAAGAATATGGTACGAAGTAATTACTTGGCTTTGGAAGAATGGAGCTAATTGGGAGACAGGGTAGGAGAAAAAGTGATTCAGGGGATACAGTGACCATGAAAAATATCTGTGCATGGAAGGAAATGGAAGCAGAGGGCAGAAGGGAGGAGAAATCAGCAGGCCATGAAAGATTATCAGGTTTGTCAAGCATGACATCCCTGTGGTGAATTCATAGTGACCACTCATGACTTTCCTGTCCTTCCTGTGCCTGTGAATGGTTTCAGGAGGAATTATTCCATCACTCTCCCAGGGACTGAGGTGATGCTCACCAGCCTGTTGTTCCCTGGGTCCTGCTTGCCCTCATTGCCCTCAGGAGGGACACTGGCTCTGCTCCAGCTCCTCCAGTCACCACAGTCATTCAAAGATTAACAACTGCAACCTCATAATGACATCAGGGAGGTCTCCCAGTACCGGGCACATCCTTTACATTTGTCCATCTTAAGTGTTCCCTGACCTGGTCATTTCCACCAGAGGCAAATTTGCCTTCCTGCAAATTATCCCCTGGTTTTTAGGGCCTGGGATTGATGAATTCCAATCTTGGTAGTAAAAACTGGTGTGAAGAAGGAATTCAGCTCCTCAGCCTTTTCCATGTCCTGTGTCAGTGTTCCCCACCTCACTCAGGATTAGTGATGCAGGGCACCTTTCTAAAGAGATAAATCATAACTTGAAAACATGTTTCAGCTGTGGGATAGAGTAGTAAATATGCACCTTTTATTATTCTGAGTGCATGATCTGTAAAACCTCAAAAGACAACAAATCACAAATATTTCATAGTGTGTTAAAAAAGAGGTAAATGAAAAATCTAAACTCTCATTCTTGCATGGGGCAGTCAGCTTTTCATAGCAAACTAGAACAGATGGATAAATATATTTTTTGTGTGTGTCTGAAACTTTCTTGACAATTTTAACACAGAAACCCCTTGCAGGACCACATCTCTCATGGGAACTGTACTTTGGGTGAATTATACCCAGCCTTTTAGCAGCCTGCAGTCCAATGTGCTGCTTGGTTCAACACAGATGTGTGATCTTGGCACAGCTTCACTGTGAAAATTGTGCTAAGGTGTGAGAACATACATGAAGCAGAGCTGGGCAAGATAAGCAGAGTGAAAGCCTAGACAGAGGGCAGTTGTTGAAATCCTGATAGTTAGCAGCTTCCAGAGTCCAGAGGAGAAATACTGGCATGAAAAGGTGTCAAAACTCACAGGGAAAAAAAAAAAAAAAGAGAAGAAAATAGAATAGATGGAATAGTCTCTGCTATTTTGCCTGGTCCTAAGGGGGAAATAGTAGAGACTTTTATTCCTAGCTCTCATCATACGGTACAGCAGGTGATGCAGATTGATGTCAGACTGAACCATTTGCAGTCCAAGCAGTCAATCCAAAATATTCAGCTGTTTTTAATTTTTTTTTCTCCCACTGGGGAACAGGAAAAAAATTAAAATTGAAATTTTCAATTTTCACACATAAAAAGACAATGCCAGAGATGCTAGATGCTCGGTTAGGAAAAATGTATGGAAAATATAACATTTGCTTTTTTCAAGGTAGTGAGGTCTTGGCACAGGGTACCCAGAGAAGCTGTGGCTGCCTCTGGATCCCTGGAAGTGTCCAAGGTCAGGTTGGATAGGACTTGGAGAAACCTGGGATAGTGGAAGGTATCCCTTCCCATGGCAGGGCATGGAACTGAAGAGTCTTTAAGGTTCCTTTCAATCCAGACCACTCTATGATTCTATAACTCCATGACCCAAATAAATGAATTTAATTGCCTGCCTGACTCCAAGCTGGTCCTTCATCCACCCAAGGATGAGGCTGCAGCAGATCAGCTTCAGTCTCCATCACCAATTCAGTCATTCCTGGTTCTCCTCATGTAAAAGGCCAGCCTGGCAAAATCCTAGTGCAGACAGAGCCACAGGCAGCCTTTCCCAGCACTGTGGCCTGCTGCCAGCAGGGATTTTTCCTGCCTGGAGCTTCCTGGTGTAAATGGATGAGGCAGCCCTGTGCAAAGTGCAAAAAAAAGATATTTTGTGAAGCTGTAATGAATGGCCACAGCAAGTGAAAAAAATAGTTCATTGCTGAGAATGGTGTAAGGCATTTTATGAGTCATTACCTCAAAAATATTTTATTGGAGTTCTGGGAAATTAGGAACTGGGGGCTCACCTGTCAGGATGTCAGAGCTGCAGGTGAAACACTGCCTTTGATAAGTGGGTTCCTGGAAGTCCTCACTGAAGGAGGACAGACAAAAATAAAACTTAGGGAAGTAGTAGAAGTAGTAGATTACCCTTTATTTATTGGTAAAGCAGTGCCCCAGGGAAATCTGAATGTTCTTTCACTTTCTGTGAATGAATTACATCGTTCATGGTAATGTTAAAAATGTTAGTTAAACATTTCACTAAATGCAGCTTCCTGATCCTGTGCTCATGAACAAAAGTCACTTGTTATAATAAATATTGAAGACACATCAGTAACCTTTTTCTTCTCATCTTAGGCTGAGTAATTTTAAATGTCAAACATTTCCTCATTAAAACTCTTTCATAACTTTAAGGGAAGGGGTGAAGAGGGCAGAAGATTAAAATCTTGTTGTACAAAGTGTGCTGCGATCTCATTTTATTAATACTTAAAGTACAGGCAGGGATGACTCAATCCAGCACATGACACTAAGTTGTGGTCATAGCAGAAACTGGAGAAGGAAGAAAAAGCCCCTTTCTTTGAGACAGTGCTCTACTGATAAAACAATGACTCTCTGGAGAATTCCCTGTCCATGAGCCATGACAGCCCAGTTTTAATTTAATTACTCTTTTCAGAATTCTGAAATGTCTTCCTATATCATACAGCAAAAGGGAGTGATGCAAGTCCTCATTTCCCTGACCTCCCAGGACAAGGGGGGCAAGTTTCATCAGGGCTGAGGCAACTGAACAAAATTATCAGTATTCTACAGGTTCTGCTGCCTTACAGTTGTGCCCTGTTGAAGGCTAAACTCAAAAGAACCTCCTTGAGAATTGCAAAAGACATTCCAGTGCACCAGGTCTTCTCCCTGTCCAATTTGAAGGTCCTCCTCCAAACCCCAGAGGTACGAGAGCGATCCTTGCACATTGGTGGAACAGCCCCAGTTTTTCTGGACTACAAAATGGTTAAATTTTTGCCTTCAAAAGAGTCAGCCTAAGGCAAAGAACAATCATGGAAAGTTTCAGCCCAACCCATTAGTGTTTGGCAAAGCCATAACCAGCTTAAAACACAGGCCTGTAATTAGAGCGGGTCGGAACATTCTCAGCTAAATGAAATTTCATTGAAATACGCTGCTTCATCCAAGCCAAAACAACATTTTTCAGAGACATATCTGCTTCCACAAGGTTTTTGTTGGGAGAGCTGAGAGGGAAAGTGTGTTCACACACTCTAGCCTGAAGATGAGGTCACTGGTTTGGGATGTAGGAGAATCTAGTTGAGGTCCTGATTCAGAGAAAGCAGCAGTAAAGAGCAGAGCTTTTGCATCAGGACTGCAAAGTACCCAAATGCCAGAGCAGCTCCCTGGATATGTCATCCACGAAAAATTTTTTATCCTGAGACACATGCCTTGATTATGATGTTCAAGAGATTTTATGTCTTCAAGCACCACACACCAAGTCATATTTTTGAGCATTACAGGTTGACCTACGAGGGAGCTGACTCCTTCCTGAAGTCTGTGCTTCCAATGGAAAAGCTAGCCAACATTTAAACCCTAAAGGTTTCATCAGTAATTGCAGTTCTTGGGAGATCAATAAACATTTGTTTGAAAAATTACAGGCCATAAAAAGGAGGAAGAAAACATTAATATTACCAAGTGGAAAATCCTTACTTTTTCATTCTTAAGGTTTTCACATTTCATACATGCACATGAAGCAGGGAATAGCAGGACAAAATATGTTTGCAATTAAAATGTATTTCATACTGTGGTAGGTCCTCCCATCCATTACAGCGAGGTTTGAGACCTACAAGTCTTATCCTAATAAAGGAGAGAACATAATTTTTCATTCCTGAAAGTTTAAGCAGGAATTCCTTGCACTGCTGAGTTGAGCTGATGCAAACCTTTGCTTTCATGCACTATTACCTGTCTTCAACTTGTGCAATTATTTTACTTTCCAAACATCAGGTTTGGTGAACACCTGCTTTTTTTGTAGATTATCCAAAGGTTTTTTGACATAAATGTTGGGCTTATAGCATTCACTGCTCTGTTATTGCACATGTCAGCAGAAAGGAGCCGTGTGACACAGAGGATTGGGATCATATTTATCTAATTCAATGTAAAGAATAATTCAAGCACATATTTTTCTAAAAGCACATTTGCTCACTTAGAAGCACTGGGTTTTCTAGATTCTTCTTTAATTCTTAGCATATCTTTCTCTAAAAAATAATTTTATGTTATTAATGCAATCTATTTAAAAACAGAAAACAAAATCAGAGCTATAACTTCAAAGAGACAAACAAATGAAATACTGAAAACCTGGGACTCTCTTCTCAAAACTTTGTGGCAAAGTTTTCCTCCCCAAACATCAAAATTCTGAATTCAAGGAATCAGGGTCACTGCAGCTGAGGATTGAATCTTCCAAAAGAAAGTGCAATTTTTTTTTCAGTAACATTTAAGGAAATAAAATTCAATGCTTAGCAACTGTAGACTTCATCTCTGAGTTAAGCTCTTATTGGAAAAACTCTGGAAGTTACTGAGGTGAGAGGTGAAAATGCAGCAGCTGTGTGTTAATAATCAGATTTTACTAGCTAGGAGGAATAAGATAGAACATACTTGTTCAATATTTAAGTTCAACTATCAAGAATAATTGCTTTAATTTAAATGATAGGCCGCTCCAATTCTCCTCATGGGTTGCAAATTAAAATGTTTGAAGTGAAAACCACCAGAGCAATGCTCAGATTCTAGAGAAAAAATAATTCATTTAATATTAAGATTATAATATGCTTTCATGCTTCCTGCTGACCTCAAGGCACATTTCAATGTTTTTTTTTTTTTAAAAGGCCAGGCACCCTCACAAAATTAAAACACAGTAAAGAGGAATTCAATATCCTAAAAGCTCTGTGAAACCACAAACTTTCCAGAAAGAAAAAAAAAGATGCTTGGAAAAGTTAACATGCTGAACCAGATCGGTGTGGTTTGCTTTACTGGCTGGCACTTCTCACAAGGAGTGAGTGCAATGGATATAAACCAAATCCTGGTGTCAAGCCAATGATTTCCTTGGATTTTGTGGTGATTCCACTGTCTCCAGCTGCACCTTAATGCAGCCATCCAAACAGGCATCCCTGCTGGCTTTCAAGTACTTCCCTTTGCAATGGCAATGATGGATATTAACACAGACTATGGCCATTCAATAGATGCATTAATTTTACTATGCTAATAATTTTTAAAAAATGTGAATGTCTACATAGCAACTAGAAGTATAGAACTTATATAGGTGCTAGATATCAAAGTTAGAATATTTCAACAATCCAAAGAGTTGTCACATGTTCCTGAAAAAAAATTTGAATTTACTGACTTAAATTTTCTACCAGACACTTCTAACTTTGTATCAAAAAGGAGGTGAAAATTCCTTTCATATACTGAGCACATACATAAAAGAACATGTGTTATTTATTAACAGGAGAAAGCATTTATTAAAATCTAACCTGGCTTTTGCAAATAAGATGACCTCATGCACAGGAAAGAGGTGTATATGGTAAGTTGTTGTTTCAGGGATGTTTTTAAAACATAAAAAAGGGGGATACAACTATTTTAGATGCCACTTTTAATTAGTCTAATTTCCTGAAGGAATTTGACCAGTCACAAAGGAAAGCATAATCTTTGAGAAAACCCTAAACCCCACTCATCTAAAACTCTTTATGGCATAGTAATACTTTCAGTTCAATATTTTATGAAGTGCAGAGGTATCAAAAGTTTTTATGGTTTGCAAAGAACATTTTGAAGGTCTATCTCAATTCTCATTGTAAAATGTCAATATTGTCTGGAGTAAAACCAGCAAAATATCTCTTACTACCTGATCCTAATCTTCCAGTCCTTTCTGCCAGATGGTAAGAAGAGATTTTTAGAGTAATTCACAGTAGTCACAAACACTCAAGTCACCTCATCTTCCACTGCAAACTTACCTAAAGTGAGATATTATATCACATTTTCCCTACATTAATGTCCTGCTCAGATCACCATCAGACTATTTCTAACTTGGCTATTTAAATGTTTCCATTTTATTCACCACCTCCCTCACCTAAATGATGGGTACAGTAGGGATTTTCCTGAGGGTTATAAGGGAAAGCTGAACTCAGTAGAACCTTCCATGCTTCAGAATGTCGTGGAAAGCATAAATGGAAGTGCTTGAGCACAGGCAGTGGACAAATCATCAAGAATATTAAGGGTAAACAAGAATGTTAAAAACAGCATGGTCCAGTCAGAACAACTTGATGCACATGAGGACCTGATTTGGACATGGGAAGAACAGGGTGTGATCAGTCACTGAAAAGCAGCAGCATTTTCCCCTGGATAGTTCATATTCATGTCTCAATGTGGGGATGACAATCAATGTCTTCTTCTCTTCAGGATGGAGCTCCTGAAGGTGTCGTGTCACAAATGGCTCAACACAACCTCACTGAATATCTTTGAATATTTCCAGACTATGGAATGGCCCTTTTTGCTCTCCAGGCCTTGAATTTTCAGTGAGAACATCTAGTTTTTCCCTCCACTTACTTCATGGTAGTCAGAAAATCTCTGAAAGAAGGGGAGAGGGTTTTCACAGGTGAGCACAGGATCAGTCTGGAGTCTGTAATTGCAATTAAAGTCAGATATTGAAGAAAACAGAAGATGACACAGGAGTTGATTGGTCTTAATGCAAATGTCCCAGGCTTTGGACACTGCCTATAAAAATCTATCATTAACTGCCATCAGTACTATTAAATAGTTTCATTTATCAGTGATGAGCCAGCACTGAACAATCCTTATTTTATCCTAACAACAACAAAAAAATTAACAAAGCCCCAATTCCAAGAAAAAAAGACAAATATTTATATCAGCTCTTGCTTTTCATTGCAAAAGGGTGCAGTCACTACACTTTGCTCTTCCTCTCAGTTTTCCTTTGCACACTTAATCACAGAAGCCATTCTCACTCCCACTGCCTTTTTTTTTTATTTGGCCATATTTCCTCTAACCACTCCCCACTACACAAAAATCACTGGTCTGTAAAATCAGCTGCGCAGTGTAGAAAAATCAGGGGGCATTTCTCTAGCAAACAAGCCTGGTGAGGGCATATTTATGCTAAAACTGCAAAATAGTCTTTCAGTTTAGCTCAGTACTTCATAGGCAGTGCATAGAAATGTTGTTAAATCCAACTCTTTACTGATTGACATGAAGTAAAATCAAGTGACATGGCAATCCCTCATAGCAGAGGGCTGGAATGAGATAATCTTTAAAGCCCTTTCAACCTAAACTGTTCTGTGGTCTTATTGTGAGGAAAACATGGATAAGAGATATTAAACTTTACAAGTCTCCTTCTGGAATTCTTCAGCTTTTCCTCTGATCAAATTTAAGTGAATTGCAAATCATAATTTTAAATGAGTTGAACGTTTTTATTGCTCAGTGTTATGATTCATTTCGTCAGAATACTATGATGTTATTTCACAGTTCAGAAGTTCTCCTCTGAAGACACACAAGTATTTGAAAATTATAAACAAGAATTGCAAATAATTAGATATTAAATTATTAACCAATGACTGTTTCAGAGGAATGCTGGAAGTGCAAGCTGTGCAAAGAAAGGGAATTTAAGAAACAGTGCCGATTAAATCCAAGGGTCTACTGGAAATATCCTCTAAGACATTATTCAGTGTCTTGAAAAAAATTCTATTCTGGCTCCTGAGTTTGAACACTGCATTAAAAATGTGTTCTTCTATGTCTACTCTGCAGCAAAAGGGAGTTTGGAGCCCTCAGGCTGAGCTTCCTGCTGGTGCAAGCAGCACAGCTGGATTTTCTTCACCAATATTTGCTTCCATGTATTATTTTGTGAAATTCTTCAGATTTTCTAAAAAGGACTGACAGACACCCAGGGTTTTCATCACACAGGAAATTCCATAATTGAAACACTTTGTCCTGATATCAAATCAGGACAAAACCTCAAAGTATCCCTTTGGGCTTTTTCACACAGGAAACACATTCCCAGATCTGTTTTTAAAAATGCCAACTGTATGGAGTTGGTTTAGTGAAGAATGTTATCATTTTGTGACAAAATCTCACTGGGGGGAGAAAAAAAATAAATTTTCATTTCCCACATCTCCATTTTGACTTCCCTGCACAAGTTTGGCTCCTAAAGTGCTGCAGAACTACTTTTCCATGGTGACTGGGTACTGAGTGTGCTAACACAAAGAAGTGGATTTTGGTGAACTGTTTGCTGTACTGCAATAGTTATCCTTGATTTTATTAATAACTAAACAGAACTGGATGAAGAATTCGTGAAAACAGACACAAAATAGTTCAATAGATTTCATTCTAAATACATAAATTAATTACTGCTTTTATCTCAGTCCAAAATAGGCATTAGCTTCTTCCATGATAATGAGATTTATTTTAATTTAGGCAAGGGTTGACCAATGAATCTACAAAATACTTCATTAATGATGACTTACAGATGTACTGTGCTTCTGAAGAACTCTTCTTTTGCACTCTCACCTGTAATTTCATTTATGATTCTCCAGAATCTCAGTTTAACTTCTAACTCTACACACACCTTGCACATGAAACTAAAGATATAAATACCCCTTCTTGAATACAGTGTTGTGAATAGTTCACACTCCCAGAGTTTCACTAACTTAAATTATAAGATGTGGCAAAATTAACTTTGCAGTTACAAGAACTGTGTTAGGCATAGATGTGCAGTAACTGATGTTTTTACATTTAGTTGGGGTTTCCAAGTTTCATCTTGGAGAAGAATAATTATTTAATATATTAATTTCATTTCTTGCCTTCCTAACTCTAGTGAGTTTAACAGATTTCTAGATCACTATAAAAACTGTTATTTTTAACACAACGTGTATTTTGGAGATAAAAATCATATATAAAAAGACCACAAAAATAATCTGGTTTCCAATATTAAAAACCTTCCTACTTAAACCTAATCCCTGTTAAGAACTATCAGGATTTTTACAAAAGGGAATTTTTACCAAGAGGGGAATATCTCATTTGATTTTTATAGGATCAGATGCATGCTCATTGCATTTGTCTGCTTTTCAGAATTAATTATGGTCTTAAACACTTCTCATGAAATCATTGAAGGTGAAAGGCAAAGTGAGAGGTTATTCCTGTGCAATGTCATGTTTGCTGTGACAGGCAGAGGGGTTTGATGAGGTGATTTATTTTGGCCCTAAAATTTTATCCTGATTAATTTTGCAGTCAGTGCTTTTAATCACAGAATTGTGGCATGGTTTGGGTTGGAAGGGACCTTCAGGATCATCCAGTGCTGCCCCTGCCATGGTGTGAGGAGCAGATTTAGTTTTGGTTTTCCTCAGCAGTGGCTGTCAGAGGCACATGGGGGAGGGTTTTACTGCTGGTAACAGCCTCTGTGTCTCTCCCTCTAGCCCTCTTTAGTAAGGTAATTACTTTTGACTTTGGTTTTGTTTTTATTTTTTCTTTTTTTGTTCTTTTGTTTTTGTTTTTTTGTTTTGTTTGTTTGTTTATTTGTTTTCATTACCGATAAATGGTTCTCAGATACAATGTTTATCTCATTTGACTTAATTTCCTCCCTGACCATCTATTTTTAAGAGAACTTTTTCCAGTTCCCCACAGTGGAGCACAACACATGGGCAGGGACACCCTCCATGTCCCTGGCTGTCCCAAGCCCTGTCCAACCTTGGACACTTGCAGGGATCCAGGAGCAGCCACAGCTGCTCGGGGCACCCTGTGCCAGGGCCTCCCCACCCTCACAGCCAAGAATTACTTCCCAATAGCTAATTTAAACCCATTCTCAGTTTGAAGCCCTGGTCCCATCACTCCAGTTCCTAATGCAGAGTCCCTCTCCAGCTCCCCTGTAGCCCTTTCAGACACTGGAAGGTGCTGTGAGATCTCCACACAACCTTTCTCAGCCCAAATTTTTTCAGCCTGTCTCTACAGGAAAGATGCTCCAGTACCTTTATCACATTTGTGGCTGTACAGAATCCTCACACAGCTCCAGTGTGAGGGACATCTTGAGCATGGAAGGGCCATTAACTATTAGACTATACAATTTGGACTAACACTTCGTAAATACTTTATTTTTTATCTTTTGGTTGGTCTTTGCTCTCATATGCTCAAATAATTCAAAATGTAAGTGCCTCCCCTTGTTTCTGACTGCAAATGACATCTGTTCCTCATGAATTCACTGAGTGCATGCATGACATTTGCTGTGCCTGGATCCTTTCCTTTGAAACAAGCACTAACTAAAGATGAGCTTTTATTCTGAGACTAAACAAAATTTTGTTCACTGAGTGAACAGGCCTGCATTGGGCAAGATTTGAAATCAGAGTCTGGGCAAAATCTCTGGAGTTTTGAACTGAGAACGTTTTTCTGAACACAACAAGAGGAATATGAAGATAATTTACTGACTCATCATTTCCAGTTCATCCAAGATCAAGGTAAAGCTGCTTTCATTCCACATTTTCCACAACATTCTTTATATGTTACTCCTGTTATCAAGGCTTCCAAGCCAAAGACTCAGAAAGAGAACAAAACATGTAGTCACAAAGCACAGCTATTTCCCTCTTCCCCAAAGCCCATAGTGTTTAGAAGTCATACATGGCTAATTCAGAGCTCAGAGAGGCTGTAATCATAAGAATGGAAGGGCCAGGGCGTTTTCTAGCTCCCATGTCACACAGACCAGGGTGTTCTGTCCTTGTCAGCTGAAAGTCTTGGATCCCTGGAATTCACACTACCCTTGTGGGCAGTGACAACAGTGCCTGCCACACAGGAAAAGGTGGCACAGCTGTGTCCTTTTTCTCCCAGGACATCCAGAAGAAATTGAGTGTCTTGCCTTGCATTCATGGGAGATCTACAGCTCATGGTACTGCCCAGAGCTCTCCCTCTTCCCCAAACTGGCAATATATGGAATTTTACTGCAAGCAGAGACTTTGCAAGTCTCAGCTTTTTTTCCTCCCTTTTAATTTTTTTTCTCAGCAAAGAAGTGCATCTGACAAAAAACTCTCTACTTCTTCAAAAACCATTTATCCCAATGCCAATTAAATAGATCTCACCAGGTTCCTCTGTTCTCATTCTAACTTCCTCCATAGTGTCCTTCATCTACAAACAGTTTTATATAACTTACAGGTTTTGTTACCACTCTGCTCTGAGTTGGTTCATACTGGCACCAGTGTTCATGAACCACCCATCACTATCTCATCTGGGCACACTGGTTTGTTTTTGCAGTCCCACAAATGCCTAAGAGTTATTAACTACTGTTTCCAGAGCAGATGAAGAGTGTATTTTTGTCTGCAGCCACCTCCCAGCTTAGAATTGTCAAAATTGCAACCAGCTTTTGATTTTTAAAAGCCCGCATTTTAATGATAGTCTCTTGCAATCTCTGTTTTCCTTTGCAATTATTTAAAAGCCAATTTTCCACCATTCATTCTTCACTTGGCATTCTCTCTTCCAATGGCTGGCACAGAAAAGTGAGGTCTTGTCATACAATTTCATTCCATGGGGCACTCCCAGCTTTATGTTTCATAGATTTATCTCTTCATTTTGTTTGCTTTTAAGTTGTTATAGGGAAGAAGCATTGTTTTAAAGAGGCAATATCCTAGAACAATTTTGCAATCCACACAAGATCTTTATGTTACAGAAATAGTAGCACAAAATTCCACTGGGTCAAATTTCAGCGGAATTAACAGCAAATCTGAAAATAAAAGCAGAGCTTCAAGAAACAGTTGAGCTGTAAGACCAGAGTCGCTCTGACTTTTCATTATTCAAGTCTGCAACGTTTATGACATGAAAAAACAATATAGCCTCATTCTGCCTGCTAAATCAGTCTGATGGCTTAGCAGAGTGCCCAGCCTTACTCATTTCAAGCTCATTAATTATAGCTAGTGACTAACTGCTGCTTCTGAACTGGTTTGTATTTTCTAATATTCATCCAGGATGTACCAAATGCAACTACCTTTATTTACTTTCTTCCCTGGTACTTCAAAATTGTGGAGAGGGTTTCATTTACATGACACTGACATATAGAACCCAGGTTTGTTTGATGCCATTGAGCATCCAGAATCTTGGATATATATGGCTTTTGTAATGCTGGAAAATAGTTATTGGTTGCCCCTGTAATTGCAGTGATAACCACTGTGTTTTCTTCCTTGAGTCTCTTTGCTCTGTTAGTATGATTATTCCTCCCCAGATAATTTCTCCTACAGTGTTTTTGCTATAATCACAGCACCCTTCTCCTGACAAAAGCTTAAGCTGCCCACATACACTGAAATAGGGATTCTGTCTCTTCAGAGAGGAACTCCCTGCTTCACTGAGTCCAAGGGAGCCCAAGATCGTGATCCCCCAGCAGTGCCTTTATAAAGCACTGTGTAGAATAATTATTATATCTATTATTGCCCTGCAAGGTGCAATTTGACCATGCAATAATAAGAAAACATATTTCCAGGGATTCCTCTAATACCTGTACATGTTCTACATAGCCTCAGATGACCCTGGGAAAGAGATGAAAAGTAAGAAAATAGAAACATTTTACATGAGTGTCTTCACATCCCTCTGAAATTTTATCCAGGTACCTTGAAACCAATAAATACTTCTTAGGGAGACAGATGAGGGGAACTTTGCCTTTGGTTTTTTCGGGATCTCACTGTGGTGGATCACAAGTTTCCTCCTGGCTCTGACCTTTAAACGGGAGTCTCAGCTCATAAAGCATCAGGAGCAATATTGCAACAGCACTGCTGATTCCTGATGTCTGGACACTCCCCGCCCACTCAGCCTGCTGGTACCTGGTATTTGGCCCCCAGAGCAGTAGAGGCTGCTCTTTTGAACAGATATTTCCATGTCTGGCTGGGGTCTGAGACAGGTTCTTTTTTCATCTTGTTTTTCGCCGAGAAGCGCGAGGAACAGAGTGTGATTCTGGAGCTGTCATTTTGCCTTAAAATGTGTCCCAAGCAGCAGAAAACGTGGAAGCAGCAGCTTCCCATTCATCATTTGCTACCCAGACTGAAGCCTTGCTGGCAGCCTCATGATCTACAGAGATTCCTACGGAAATGGAAACCTCTGATGACATCAAAAGCTCACTGTGGGTGTGAGAGACACCTGGGCCCTCACTGGAGTGCTTTGGAAAGGCTTTTAACATGACAATGCTGGCAAAGCCCTTTTGATATGTCTGTGTTTCACTGACTCCGAGACCTTTTGAGAATTAAAAGTGTTTAAGTACCACAGAACAGCAAACTTCAGACATCTGGAAGGCTGCAGTTCTGCTGCTCACACTTTCCACTGGGATAACCTAGCCCAGGGAAATCTGCCTTTGCGAAGAAAATAAATTTAAGGCTTCTTTCACTACAAAAAATTGATAGCTAGAACCTTTCTTATTTTACCGTGCTCTGTTTGTGGAGTGTTTGCAGAGAAGTAGGTGTGTCTGCTTTATATAATGTTAATAGAAGTTTTCTCTGTGTAAGGTATCACCAAACGAAGTCCACATAAAAAAAATTGATCCACAGAAATGTCACCAATCTGTGACATTGAGCTCAGCTCCTATAAATCGTGGAACAATATTTTCAGATCAGTATTTTCTGCAGATACCTCTCACACGAAATCCTGCTTGTTCAAAAGAGATTTTTCTGCTGAAAGACCATTTTAACTGGCCTCTTTATTAAGCCAAAGTTGCCTTAAAAGATCAAAGACACAGAAGGGGTTGGCAAGGGACAGCTTGTAACATTTGCAGACAAAATGAGACTTATTATCTTTCACCAACCCATCAACAGCATGGTTTGAATGTCTAACCACAGTTTCCCCAAAGTGTCTGGAAGGAATACAAGTCTCCTGGGGTCGAACATCTCAAGTGGTTCCACACAAAACTCAGGGCAAGAGACAAAAGGCTCAATCAAAAATTGAATTGCCTGCTACCAGGAGGCTCTGTGCCTACATGGCTCCCGTTGTGTCTTCATATTTCAGCAAATTCTGCAGTAAAGTATTGTTCTGAGAATATTTTTTCATGCAGAGAGATTATGTTGCTTAGAAATGATCAAAATTATTATAGGGCAGGAAAAAAAAGACAATATTTCCATTATTCTTCAATACTCAGTTTCAAATTAGAAAACAACTCTATGAAGCTATTATATTTATCTTTAAATAAAGTTAAGAAAAATAATTTTCTGCAAATAGCAAATATTTTAGGCAAAATCAAAGCTATCCTTAAATCCTTTTCAAAACATAGCTACTTTAAAGAAAATTAGCAGATTTTGCTAATTAAATTTTTCAGAGCCAAATCCCCTAGACAGACTTTGAAGATAGCTCTCATGATGCAGTTCATGATGTCAGAATACTAACCTTGTGTTTGGAATTATTTTATCTTAGAGAAAGCTGTAGCCACAAGATAAGAAAAAAACACACTCCTGGAAAAGAACAAAAGAACCTTACATATGTACATTTCCTTTCTTTTCTTTCTGGAAGCAGCAGTGGCTGATAGTAATTTTTTTAAGGGCTTTTGCAGGGATCTGCAGTTATTATTTTTTGCCATGGCTTTCAGATTACACTGCTTTCATACTTTTCCTACCTGTCAAAGGGTGAGCCTCTTTAATTTGTAACCCTTTGTGTAGCTTATCTCATGACACTGAGCTCGCGGAAGGGCCTGTTCCTAATTTCCTCCACAGTATCTCCCCTTTGTTTGCATCTATAAATGGTTCCAGGAGAAAACAGAGTAAATCTGCCCTGCTTTAAGGGAAAATGATCTGTTTATGTGAGAAATATGAAAGATGGGAGGACTATTTACAAGAGCCTGGAGCAACAGGACAAGGGGGAATGGCTTCAAATTGACAAAGTCGAGCCAGAAATGCCACAAAAACCCTCAGGTGTCTGAGCCACTGTTATTGGGCATGAACACTTACACAGAGCTGTGTGTGTTTCTAATCCAGCCCTGATAAGATATTTAGCAATATTCTCCTTCTGCCTTGACAGCCTAGAAAATTCAAGCCAGAAATACAAAAGATGTAGCTGAGTAAGGGAGTATGGCTGAAGAACAAACTCCAGCATCAGCCAACAAAACAGACCTAGAGATAGACTGCAGCCAGAGCTTCTAAGAGGAAAAGTATTCCCCTCTGTGGAAATTTTAAGAGGAATTCCAGGAAAGGGAGAAATTGGTCATAAGAGAAAAGCTGGCCCAGCTGGGCAGCTGCATGATACACACAGGGGCCTCAGGTCAGGTTAGTGGGGTCAAAATGTAGGAGGAAGCACTAATTAAGTGCTAATTAAGGCTCTCCTGCGCTTTGTTACCTCCCATACTAATTATGTGGAGTAAATATACACTGTAATTGTCACTAACCCCTGAGAAACAGAAAACTCTTGCAGTTTTAGAAATGGGACTCAGATAAATTCACAGGTGATACAGTTCTGTCACAGTACAAGCCCCACACTGAAATTAATCCCTCTGTTTTTAATGTGGGCATCTCTCATAACATTAGATAGGGAAAACTTCACCTTTCATTGCTGAAATGTGAGTATCAGAGAGGAAGGTGTGGACAAGTTTACCTTGGATTAACCTGCTGCTTATTAACCACCACAAGCCATGCTCTGAGCCCATCTGGAAAAGTCCTGGGCAGCTATGGCTGCACTTGCCATAATCATTCTGCTACTGGCAATCAAACCAATTAAATTTAAAAAATGGCTCACAAGTGTCTTTATGATTACAGCAATACAACTTCCAGCTTAAACTGCTAAAAAAGATAATTAATACTGCAGCTTCCATCTGGTTTGGCACGGAAACATCTGGAAAAGTGCTGTTCTTTCATAGACTTTACTCCCTTGCCCTTATCTGTGTCCACTTAATCTACTGCTTTTTTAATTCCATTTACATTTCTAATAATTTTGATGTCAGTTTGACAGATATGATAGCTTGGTCATTAACTCAAAATACAACAAGACTTGTCCCAAACTCAGCGAATTCCAATTTTATCACATGCAGAGCTGTCAGTTTAGTTTGGTACACTTATCTCTGGTGTTGGTTGAAGTCAAACACTGAATATTTAATTAACCAAAAGGACTGTGGGAATGCACTTTTTTGTCATGTAACAAGTAATTTCCTATCCTTTAATAGTTGGTGTGCATTTTGTGCTACTTTGTGCTTTTAGAAATAGAAAGAAGTGATTGGTTTTGAGAGAAACACAGAACAGTACCTGAGGTTGATTGCTGAAGTTGGGCAAGATATTTTTGCTGAGGCTGCAATAGGCAAAAGCACTCAAGGCAGAGTTCTGACCCAAAGAGAAGCCTTCCCCTGTTTATGATAATCACTTTTATAAAGCTGTGTCAGTGATCTGCTGCTCTGTGTTGGATGGAGGATGAGGAGATAGAGGAGGGGTTGCTTCTAAGGTTTGCCCTCCAGAGCTCTGCATGCCCTCAACACTGAGAACAAATGGATTCCAGGTGTAATCTTAAACATGAGTCTAGGGAAGCACAGAATCATGGAATCACAGAATGGTTTGGATTCAAAAAGACCTTAAAGATCTTCCAAACTCCCTGACATGGGCAACTTCCCACTAGAGCAGGTTGATCCAGCCTGTCCCTGAACACTTCCAGGGACATCCATGACAGTAAGGCAGCTGTTCATGGGATCAACTTCCAGCACCCCATAAGTGGTGGCTATCCAGAGAGGAGCATCCAGGTCCCAGCCCTGCTCAGAGCCCAGGGAAAGGGAGCCCGGCCCTCCCCACTCCCAAGGTTTGAGGAGGCTGCAGGTCTGCACTCCATTCTCTCTCTCCCAAACAGACAATTCCAATATGTCCCATGCCTGACATGCCCAGCCACCAGGACAGCCAGGGGTGACACAGCCCCATTCCCAGAGGAAATGTGATCTCCCCCAGGATATCCAGCCAGAGGAGCCAGGACTGCCTTCCTGTCCTAATGCCTGTAAGCCCAGAGCTGTGAGTGAGTGCTCAAGCTGCAACTAGTTCTTGGTGTGTGTAGTGTGAATCAACAGGGGATGGTCTACAACAATCTGTAGCACACAATTTATGCTTTCAGGGGCTTTTATCTTTCTAGTTCCCTAAGGTAATGGAGTAATTGCAGATAATTATTGCAGAGATTATTATCTAATTCATATTGGAAATCTACTTGACAGATATTCATTTAGCCAACGAGCACTAAATTTAATTCCTATCTGGTCTCAGTTCAGATTTCAAAATAAAGTTGTGATTCCACAACTCTTTGTGTTACTGGCAAGGTACTGATAAAATTGATGAGGATAAAATGCCTGTGCTTAGCAAAATTATAAACATGCTTTATTTAACTTGCTTTCCAAATTAATATTAAAACGTAATTAATACATTCACACTGAGGTTATAGAATAACAAGGATGTAACTATATTTCATTTTTGACTCCAGAAGGCAGAAATAATATTATATTTATATATGTGTTTTCTGTTTCTATCCCAGGCATATAGATAATTTTGGACACTTTCCCTACAATCTTTCTACTCTTTTCTCAAAAAAATATTTATTTTGTGAAAGCCATTTTTATCTAGAAGTGAAACAAAAAAATTATGTTACAACAGCCATTTTGACTCTATTTTTAAGATGATTGATTGGTTTGGCTTTTGAACCAAAGAAATTACTAAATGTAAACAATAATTGAACCTATTTTAACAGCTGTCTAATTATTTATGTGAGAACTATTTTGCATGACTCAGAAGTGCTTGCTTATAAGTTTTAGGACGTGCCTGGCTTTTCTTTTTCTGATTACAATTGTTTCATTGCAAAATAATTGCTCCATTCATGGGATATAAAGGCTACCCCAAATTTTCCTTTTGCATCTCAACTATGAAATGATGTTGAATTTAAAAGTGTTTTAACACCCTTCCTTCTCCTTCTCCTTCTCCTTCTCCTTCTCCTTCTCCTTCTCCTTCTCCTTCTCCTTCTCCTTCTCCTTCTCCTTCTCCTTCTCCTTCTCCTTCTCCTTCTCCTTCTCCTTCTCCTTCTCCTTCTCCTTCTCCTTCTCCTTCTCCTTCTCCTCTCTTTCCTTTCTTTTCTTTTGAATTGTACCCTGATTCAAATTATAATTTTGATTTAAATTACCTGAAGCAACTGGGAGGAAATTCCAAATGACAATTTTTGCAGCAATGATATGTATTTGGGAATACCATTGGAAATAAGTTATTACTTACCCATTTTATCAATTAATAAATTAAATACTTAGTAAATAGCTATGAGGGATATTACCTGGAAAAGCCACCTGAATCTGCTTTCTTTCTAACACAAGTAGAGTGGAGTGGACAGGACAACACTTCTCAGGCTTTACTCATTGAATAGTTGTGAGTTTGCTGTCCCAGTTTACAAAACACCAAACGAAACCTCAGTTTGAGTGGATTAAAAAGTCAACACACTCTGCTCAGATGCAGTGGTTCACTAAAACCAAACATTTCCTGGCTCCCCACTCCACCAAGCGTCTTTCTGACGCACGCAAACACGTGTGAGCCCACCCTCCTTCCCAATCCCATCTCTTCACCACAGTCAGCAAAATCCTACCCAAACTGTGGCTCCTTGGCACCTTTCCAGTTCCTTGGGGAATGTGTCTTGCTTGTGCAAGCTCTCTGTCATCCAGAAAAAGGAGCTCCAGCCCCACAGGCTGCATGTTTCAGCAAGCAATTCTCCATTTTGGGCACTGTAAGGCAGATATTTGCTGTACCTGTTCCTCTCAGCACAGGCCTTGCTCCTCCATTGATTTATTTTTCTCTTTTCCCATGAATTTTCTTAGGGGAAATGCCTCCTCACCTTTGTATTTGAAGGGAGTGGGCTTTCTCTCTCTACAATTCCAGGTGAGCAAAACCTGCAAATCATGTTGGTTTCTAAGAGTTTTAACAGAGTTCTTCTCTTCCCCTCAAGCTTGGTGCTTTGCACACTCGAGGCTCTGTTCCCTTTCTACCCCTGTCCGTGCACTGAGGCACTGCCTTTAATAGATAATCTATAATATGTGTACTGTAAAAACATTCCATTAATAACATCCTCCATTAAGAAGAAGAGAGTTTTAGAGTAGTTAAAGTGTTTAAAAAACCTTGTCTCTACACTCCTTTTATTGTCACTAGACAATAAAATTCAATCCTGTATTACCTGTACTTTTGAAGAAGCTTCTCTGTCTCCTCTGACTGTACCCTCCCTTTTCCTCTTCACTACTGAAATATTGAAAGGGTTTTGTTTTTTTTCTTTCCATTTTAGATAGAAATAAACTGTGAGTCTTCTAAATGTCTCACATCTGGTTTTTGGAGAAAGACATGTTCTAGTGACAGGTTATGAGCATAGGAGCTGATCCAAAGGAACAGGATGTCTCTCTCCTATTCTGCCACTTTGCATTTTAAAATTATGCATGATCAGCATCCCAAAATCAAAGTGCATCAGGGAAGAAAAGGGAGTGCCCAAATCCACTGTAAAAAAACAGCATGATGCCCCCAAATTGCAACTCTCTATACCACTATCAGTTGTAGAGTCAGATTAATGAAGGTTTGGGGTCAAGGGGAGAGCAAACCTGTATTTTCCAAGGTTCACTTCTACATTTTTAAATGCAAAATGCAGTGACTTTTCATGTTTCACTCACTTCTATCTTTAACCTGACCTGATAATTTTTTCCAAGCAGACTTGTTTCCAAAAGTACCTGAGGTAATCTGGGCAAGTGCAAAAAAGCTCCAGTCCCTGAGCACCCATAAATTCAAAGAGCAGATGAAAAGCCTGACACACCATTTCTGCTGAAGGGCTCAAAAGATTTTGGGGACTCCCAGCTGGGTGGTGACAATGCAGCCCAGATGAGTCCAGTGAACACATGACCTACTAAAATCAACAGTGAAGTGGGAAAATTATCAACCTTTACCAGCTGCAATGGTAACTTACTGTTTTATTAACATCTGAGTTCCTGACGTGCACAATGCATGCATGGGTGCCATTAATGCCTCATTGATAGATCTTTCTCTATAAATGCATATACACATAACACACAAAAAATATGCTGTCTATATCTACACACACAAATCTGTTGAATATTTTAGCAAGAAAGAAGTTTGTCTGGTCCAAGTTGACAGCACTGATAAAGAACAGTCTAACTCAGATTGTATTACACTGTATGTAGGACAATGTTTTATAACTGCTAGACCTGCTCTGGTTGAAATTTAGAGCCAGAAACAACCACTGGTTTTATTTTACACTGTTTTGCTTTTGATTTTAGGGAGCTCTTTGGGACAGGAATGGTGCCATCTTCTATGTTTGATTTTGGTATAAACATCCCTGAGCACTAGGCCAGATTTTAAACAAATGCAGGGATTCAGCATTCCATGGAAAGCAGGACTCTGTAGTTGAGCTTTGCACACAGCCAGGCAGTGGTAGGAAAACTGAGCACTCTCTCTCCTTATGGGACCAGAACCCTGGTTTTAAAAGGCCAAGGCTTGATAAATAACCAGGTGAATTCTGTTGTCAGATGCAAATGAAATCCAACATCTTATTCCACATGGAACAGGCAAAAGTCGAGCACACAATTCTTGATTTCCATGGCCTACCCAACAAGTACTAACTCATTAATTACTGCACCTCATCAACTTGCAGCTGCCAAGTGGCACTGAGTTTGGGAGTGCAGGCTGTAATTTCAACTTAAATAATTGCTGAGTGTGCAGGCTTTGGGTTTTTTTTGTTTTTTTGTTTGGTGTTTTTGTTTGGGTTTTTTGGGGTTTTTTGGTTTTTTGTTCTTTTGTTTTGTTTTGTTTTGTTTGTTTGTTTGTGGAGTTTTTTTGTTTGGTTGGTTTTTTTCCTGGTTTTTTTTGTTTGGGTTTTTTTGTTTTCTTTTTTCTCTTTTCCAGTCAAGAAGTATAACTCTCAACAACTTCCTCTGTCAAGGGCTTGCACATCAAGGAAATAAGATGGAAAAAATGTAGAATATAATGCAGCCACAAGGGGTTCCAGATGTCTTCCTTCACAAGTTCAAAGCATTTTAAGAGTGTTTTCTCAGATGCTGTGTACAGATAAAACAGGGTGTTGAACTATGATGATAAATTGCCTATTGAGTGATATTACTTTTTAAAAATGTAAAAATAACATGGACTTGTAAGATACTCATTCATCCAGCAAGGTGCACAAGCAACTGTCCATGCAACTGCATCATAAAGCACAGAATTTGGGAAAAATGCATTTTTTGGGGGTGTTCATGTTCATTGCACACACTGTGCCAAAATGCTTCAGTTTTCTTATCTAAAAACTCTTGAAGAAGGCTGCACTTTACTAAGAGGACATTTAAGGGAAGTGCAAGTGAGCAGACTTTATCCCTTGTGTTGACTATTTTTTCAGTGACCTAAAGAAAGAAAGGCACTGAAATCAACATGAATCTTTCACACTATCTACTTTGGAATAAATCGAATGAAATTTTCTCCCTTTCAATGTATAAATAGTTATAGTTTTCTATTTGACTCATGGACTATACAAAGCACTTAAACCACTTGGCTTTCTAGTTGAGACCTAAATTCCAGTTTTAATCACCCGGAGTTGAAAACATAATGCTTCACACAAACATCTGGTGACAGTGATGGGAAAGAAACAAGGAGGAAATGAAAAAGCACATGAGACAGAGTTAACAGAAAACCTCCTGAATCACATTTTTCTAAAATTTAATTTTGCTTTGCACTGAGAGAACCCAAGAGGTATTCTTGAGCTGTAAACAACTGTGATTCCAATGCAGCAAAGATGTCCTGAATTTGCTGGGTGTTTTCACCACAAACTCACATTGATTGAGCAGTTTTAAGCATTCTTATAGCTCTGTTATGAAATTCCTGCCACACTTCACACGTGAGCATCACATTTACCTCGTTCACTTCAGGGGGAATGTGTGACCTTCTTTTCCACTAGATCACCCTCAAGAGTCCCCAGTGAAAGGAAAATACTGCATTCAGTGGTTTAGGTTTTGTTGATTAAGGCAAATCACAGTTTTTCCCTTAAGATGTTACTAAAATTCTAGATATAAGGCACATTTACAGCTTTTTTGGGCAGTAGGTGAATTCCTTACAGTGAATTTTTCTTAGGGGTATCAGATTCTCCTTTTTGACTCTAAATTGCCACCAGCACACTGAAAAACAACAGATGATTACATTTTGGCAGCAAATCAGAGAATAAGGACCAGTATGTGCTTTGTAGCCTCCAAGGAGTGTTCACGGGATTGAAACCTGAAACTCTCTGCATTTCAGAATAATGTTGCAGCAAACACAAAGTATTGCTTCAAAGCAGTGACAAATAGTCAGGGACAAAAATGACTAACACAATGTTGACCCCAAAAAAGTCAAGAGTCAACAACAGTAATTTTATTATCAGCAATTTTAATTATTAGCTCTGCTTTTAGAAAAACTGGAGGCCCCAAATCAGACTTTACTACTTTGCTGGTTATTATATAGAGAAAGGTCAGTCTGGTGTGGTGACAGAGGATAGGAAAAGCTTGCCCCCCTTTTATAAATGGGAATTCAGCCACAAGGAGTCCAAGATGTACAATTTTGTCATGTGGGAAAAACAGATTGCCCGGAGAAATTGAGGTTGCCCCAACCTGGAAGTGTCCAAGACCAGGCTGGAGTAAGCTGGGGTAGTGGAATTTGTCTCTGCCCATGGTAGGGTTGGGACTGGATGATCTTCAAAGTCCCTTCCAACTCAAAAGCACTGCCCAGTACTGCAGAGAAATTAATATCAATTTATGGCTTGGTATTCACTAAGGAAATACTGAGAAGAAACCATTTTCTCCTACTGCATATTTTTTCCCTGTAAAAAGTCAAACTTCTTTTGTCTTTTTGGTTTATCTAAAGCTATTTAAAAAATATTTTTCCTCCTACTTATGAAAAAAAAATGCTATTGTTGGCCAGAGCCTTTGTTGGTAAGATACATGCTCACATCATCATGAAATATATGACTGGTAAATTATATGTTAGTGGAAGAAGATATGGTGCTGAAGTATAAAATCAACTTGAGTGTTGCAAGAAATAATCAGATCATGGTAATATTTTAAATTAAAGGAGTTTAGGATCACTGACTAGGCTTTTACTGTTACATTGACATTAGGGCCACGTTCCCTTTTCAATCCTTTTTTTAACTCCCAGAAAAATCACAGAAAAAATATTATTAAGAAATGTTTGTTTATAAAACATTGACAGCATTTGTATTGCTAATCATCATCATTTCATGATACAGTGTATTCCTAAACTGCATCCTTCTGTCAACTAAAACACACACCAGGGGAAGCAGAATATCAACCAACAAAGAGAAAGGAAACATCCTAAACACAGCTTTTTTCCTCTCTCTAGGACACTGTTGCCCACTTTTAGAACCACTGTACATCACCAGAAACACACATTTTGTTACTCTGACTTACACAGCCTGTCATTCTTTCTAGTCTGTTCATGCAGAGCTGCCAGAAATTTAACAAAACATGTATTCATTTGAACTCTGTGTTCCTCCAGCCTTTGTTGGACAAAAAACCACAGCCAATACTACATGTTCCAGCTGCAGGGATTTTTATTCTCCAAATATATGGGAGGATGACTAAAGGGTTAGCACAGACTGCAAAGGAGATTTCAGATTCTCCATGTTTAATAAAACAAGAGAGCAGTGATAATTTATGGAAGCTCTGAATTGTAAGCACAACATGTTGCAAGGTGAGGCTGTCCAAAAGTACCAGCCACCTCCCACATCCTCTCCCCTCCTTATTTCCAACAGATTCAGGCTTTTCTGTGCATCCTGGTTCACCTTCAACTTGCTGGTCCTCAGATCACAGCAGCCTTTCAGCACATCCTGAATATTAGTCAGTAATATTAACTATTAGTTCACAAGCCCATCAGTACAAAATACCTGCTTAAATATACACTTAAATCTCATTTATTAATGAAATAAAGGCAGACTTGGGAACATACATAGGTGCTTTCTGTAGTACAGGCCTGAGATTGTCACCTCAGCGAGAGGAAGAGTTTTTCTTCTTCCATTCAAGTTAAATGAATGATGAGAAAAAGGAATTCAGAGAAAAAGGACTTCAGGGTATGGCACAGGAGCTCTCTTAAAGATTTGGTTTATTTGGCAAGCAATGAAATTAATGTGATGCACAAGGTGTCACTGCACCTTAGTGGTGTCTGCAGAAAAATATTGAAGACCTGTGAAGTTCCAGTAGCTATTTAGGGGTTTTTATTTTTTTATGTTACGCATTTTGCTTCTGTGCAGTACCATCTGCACGAGGTTTTTATTGCACCTCCACTTTATTGCACATCATTACTTTTAACACACTTGCTCCCTGGAGAGCTCTGGGACTTTGTGGGCAGTGCAGCTACTCCTCCCTGCCTGGAACACTCTCTCTGGCAGAGTGGCTGGCAAATAATCTCTCTCTAAATGAGAAAGATGACAAATGGAAGGAGAGCCACAAATGCAAGAGGGAGATGGATGTTGTAAATGTGCAGTAAAAATCTGGGATAGCTCTAGGTGATTCTTGTACTTCCTAAGCTAATGGATAAGCAGCTGACTGGAAAGAACTGGGCATAATGAGCGGAACAAACTACCACAGTTTCCAAATCTCCTCCTGCTGCCGGGCTGCCAGCAGCAGCACTGCTTTCCTCAGTTCAGAAAGACCTGCGAGCTGCACTTTCCCTCCCACCTCTGTTCCCTCCAGGAACAGCACCAAGGAGACACTCAAAGGCCAGGATGGAGATTCCCTGGGTTTGGTGACTCACAGTGGTCACTGAATTATCACTTTGGACTTTGTGCAAACATTTAGCACAGGGACAATGTTTTAAGTGTCACTTAAGGGCTCTGTGCCCTTCCCATTAAAAATGGGATAAGCTGGTCACTGCCAAATTATGAATTTAACTGCTCTCAGTCAAAAATGAGCCACCTTTCCCCTACCTTACTTCCCTCTTGTCTTATGATCTAGCAAACTTTACAGCTGGACCAGGACAGGCAGGAAGAAGAACAAGTTCTCCAAGTTATGCTCCAGGGATAACTGCTTAAAATTTGTCCTTCCCATCCTCATCCGGACTATTCTGACACAAGAGCTTTCACCCCAAAGACACCTGGTTGCAATGTGATAACACATTCAGCAATATAGGGTAAAACAGAAAGTTCTCCAGAGCCTAAGAACAAAATCCTGCTTTCACCTACAATCCAGTGAAGCTCCAAAGAGAGGAAAAGATTTTAATGAACTTTGAACATCTGACTCCTTCCAGCATTATGGAAACAAAGCTGTCATTCCCTCTACAGTCCCTATCACAGCCAAGTCTATCCAGCACTGGAAAAAACTCTGTAGAATGGTACAAAATGAAAGCAATTATATTTCCAGTTGTCACAATATTTTCTCAAAATTTTCTCCCTGAGAAGCGAAAGAGATTTCTTTCATATAGGAACTGCTTCCAAAAAGGCAGAGAAGTCAATGCTATTAATTCAAATCATAGTAAAAGTAAATTTAATGTTAAATGTAGTTCTTACACTTTAAAAGTAGCCAGGTTTTTTAGTTGGCTTGTTTCTTTTTGTTTTTGTTTTGTTTTTTAAGCTAATTATAACATGGTATAGATGATTCTATCCCAAATAGTGATTGGAACATCATTTCCTTGACTAACAGCTGTGTGTTGCCTAACACTGCACTGATCACAAGGCACTGACCTGGGCTGGTCACATAACTGTCAGGAAGTCCAACTTCTCAGCAATTCTGGTGAAATGCATTCTGACTCACATAATTCTGATTTTTACCACAATGCAAGACTTAAAAACGAAACCTGTACAAGCCAAGAGCCCAGACAGGCTCTCCAAACCAGGGGAGGATCTACAATAAATGGATATTGCTTTAAAGAACTGAGGAGAAATTGCTGTGAGTGTGGCTCTCTGCAGGAAACCCTACAAGTTCCAGCACTGCTGGTGATGCAGCAAAGACCTGATGCCATTTGTCACTGTCCCCTTCAGCCACACTGCCTTCCACAGCCAGGAACCCAGACTGCTTCCCACAGGTGCCTCGTGCTCCAGCACAGTTTTGGATGGATGCTCCAGTCACAGTCCTGCAGGGAGAGCCACTCTTCAAACTGCTGACAAGCCACATAGAAACCACAGGTTGCTAGAGATTTAAAGAAATTATTCCTAACAACATTTAACACTCGCAGGGAATGTGGTTCCTTCATGGAATTGCATGGAAGGATAGCAGTGGGCAATGAGAGCACAATGAGAACCTCCTATTTCACATTTCCTACGTGCCTCTAGCTGGAAGATCTCTGAGCACACAGTTTAAGTGCAATTTCTTTCTGTTTGTTTTCATGTAGAGTGTTGCACATATGCCCTGTCCAGAGTTGTGTTTAATAAATGAGACAAATATTGTGATGCACAGTAACTCCACCACTTTCCTGGGCAGCCTGTAAGAATCTGGATGATAACAACTAAGCAAGAATTGAATAAAAAGCAGAGAATGACAACTCATTAGTCCAAGCAATAGGGTTAATTCATTATGCTCCCCTGAGCTGTTAGCAGCTGAAGAAAGCTAAACAAGGATGAGCAGGAATAATATGCTGTGCAATACAGCATTAGTTACTTCAGCCTGTTCCAGTCAACCAGAATTTTAAACCATGTTTTATGCTTCCCTAAGCTGCCAAATCTTTTTCATCCCTGAGTACAAAGACATATTGAATTTCCAGTATACACCTGCAGAAGTCTAGAAACTCACAAATCTAGCCAAGATTTTATCTCTACCACATCAATCTTTATAAATAGATTGAAAAACAAAACAAAATAAAAAAAAGAGGGCACTCCCCTGATTTGCAGTCTCAAATATATTGAAACAACAGCCAGGAAAATAAGTGTAACACCTTGTTTTGCAGGTTTGTCTTCCATGTACTTTTGTGTCCTAATTGACTTTTTCCAGTTCTTTGCTTTCTGCAAATAAATGAATCAGTTACTGCCAGTGACCATGGTTTGACATGCAGAAAATATAATGTTTTCACCCCTAGGATTTAATCCTAATGATGAACATAACATATTTGAATCTCTGTATGTTTTTCAACACATGGAGATTCTCTGGAATAACACATAAAACAAGAAGAAATATGTGCCATTGCACATATCAAACATACATCAACAATAAATGCAGCTTTCAGGGAAGAAATACTAACATTTAAATAGTATTATTGTATGATTTTTCAGTGAGGTAAATAAATACATGCTTTTTAAAAAGCCAGCAAAACAGACAGAAAGGCAGAGAATCAACCTAGAATAGGAGAAGGCATAAATGAAAATAATTCTCCCCTAACTTCAGATGAATTATATCCATGCAATTGTGTCCAGAAGTCACGCAATCTGCTGTTCTGATTCTTCTAAATATTTTTTTCATTTTTAGGAAAAACTGAGAAAGCAGCTCTCAAAATGTCTTAAGTTCTTAAAGAGTGTTTAAAATGGTTAGACCTCAGTGGAGAAAAGGGAGAGACAAGTGATAAGTGAGACAGCTGAATATTCTCAAGGATTTTTATCAGCAAAAGGTTTTGTACTTGAATTGGTGGAAAAACCAGGGGGACCTGGTAGGTGGCTGTTGTTATTGTGGAGCTTGCCCAGGGAGCTGTGGCCCTCAGCACAGAATTCCAGCTCAGCTGGGATTTGCTGCTTGCTCTGGATGCTCCTGCTTGTCTGAACTGCCTCTTGCTTGGCCCTCTGTGTGTCCCCCTCTGGAGGGGTCCATCACACCTCGAGTTGCTCTCCAGATGTTGTGGATGGGCAGCCAACCAGGCTCCTTTCCAGCAGGAGAAAGGGAGCAGCATCTCCAGAGGTGACTCATCTCCCACAGCAGATATTTATCTTCCGATGGGATGGACTGACCTGTTATTGGCACACGATTCTCTCTCGGATGTGAAGGGCTGGAGCATCTCTGTGCCCAGATGAGAGGGGCCTCAGCCCTGGTGTCCCTGGGTGTCCCTGAGAGTCCCTGGGTGTCCCTGCTGGCCTGAGTCCAGCAATTCATCCTGACCCATGCTGGGATTCTGTGACTGGTGAATTTCTTTTCCTTTACTATGTTGATATTGATGTGTAATGTGTACAGAAATAATTTTTAGGGGTTTTTTTGATACCTTTATAAAATGCCCAATACAATGAGGACTGCTGGAGGAGGTAACTCTTTAAGACATTTTCAGAGGTGGTATTAACACATGAGTTCTAAATTTCTTTAGAGAGATCTCCTTTGACTTCCCACATTTCTCTTCTAGATGTCTAATCCAAAGTACCTTTCAAATACCAAATGGAAGCTTTTGTTCTTCTTCCAGCTCTCAATGCTTTCAAAAGTCGACCACCTGCTATGGGACATTTGCTTTGATTTAGTAGTTTAAATTTACTCCACCTGCTTATTTGTCTTTTATTTTTTTTTCCCACAAAGCAATAAAGCCCAAAAAAATAGTGCAAATTGTCTACAAACCCCCTAGGGAATGTATTTCTGGAATTCTTCTTTCCTTCTCTTGCATTTTTCTTGATTCCCATGAAAGGAATTATATAAATGTTTTCATTATCATCAGTGTGGCAAAGCCACTGTGATGCTCACCAGAAGAAAGATCTCTTTTGATATAAATGATACAAAACCAAAATAATAATTATGGAAAAAACTAAAATTTATGGCACTGCATGTATAAATGCAAATTTTACTATTTCCAGAATTATTGCCATATGACAAACCGACCAAGCACCCCATGTTGTTTTCCATTTGAATGAAAAATGATTTTGTGATTTGTGAATTCTGCCAATTCTCTTCTGTCAAGGAGCAGAGTTATTCTGTTCTTTCTTTCATCCTCTTGGTTGCTGTACAACCTCTGCCCTCACATATTTCACCTTCTCTTTCTCTTCACTGACAAGTCCAAAGAATTTCTAAGGTCTCCTAGACATGAACTTCGCAGGTTCAAAGAATTTTTACTTCTGACACTATACCACAATGAAAACCTGCATGACTATTTTCTGACTAAAACATGATAAAAAACTCAATTAAACCTTGACAAAGATATTTATAGAAATAAAAATCAATAGGTAAATCTGGGTACGCCAAAAGAATGAAAGGAACAAATAATGAAGTTAGGGAATAATTTTCCTTAATGCTAGGAACTTCCAGGCATTATTTCAAACTTCTGTGCTTGAAGAAGTCACTTGCTAATACATATATGTCCTTTTATGGCTGAATCCTTTTTATGACCTTTGCTATGATTTCAGACTTCATTCTGCTTGCCTTCCAAAAAAAAGAAAGCATGTTTTCAAAGGAAGCATTATTACTAATAGAAATAGGTTTCCATGTTTTTCTGGGAAATAGTTGCCTTTCCTTCACAACATGATTTTATTTTTCTTTCCCTTTCTCAAAATCCTTGAGGACATAAAGTGCTTATGACCCATTTTACAGCTAAAACATTTTTCCTTGCTCTGTTAGTAAGCTAAATGACATTAGGCCATGAGCTATAAGTAACTTAGATGGGAATTGAACTAGAGGAGCTGCTCTTCCTGCAGTATAAAGCATATCTGTGTCTCTTACATGCATTTAAACCTTTGTGGGACAGGATTTTTCTTCTCTGAACTTCCAAACCAGCAGCTTATATCGAGAGAGACCACTCAGCAATGCAGCTACAGGACTGAATGAAGAATCCAATCCCTCTCATTTCTGAAGAGTAACAGGTCTATATAGACTGAAAATGCCAATTAGCAAGAAAATGCCCTGATGATGCAGGACACACATGCAAAGCTAAGAGAAATCATAAAACTGGTTTATAATTGGATTTTGCGATTCCAGAACCACTAGAACACCTTGGAAAAGAAACCCTGAGCATAAAAATGCTGTGGAACCTGAGGAAAACTTGCTGAGGTAGAAGCAGAGCCAGATGCTGTTAATGAGCTGGGGATTTTGATTCCCTTATCTTGAGATGCAAGGCAACTTTCTACAGTGCTAACACATGCAAGCAAAACCTTAGAAGAGTGAAAAAGCTCACACCTCCAGCCATGGAGTTGGGCTGGGTGCCACAGATCTATTAATAGAGCTCTCAAAGCCCAGGAAGGGTCTCTGCACTGTCTAAGGCGCTGCTCCCTGAGCTGACAAGGTCAGCTAAAATTCCCGTGTGAATTCAGCGACTGCAAGCGCAAGGGCCAAATTCCTGCAGGCACATCTGAGGTACCCTGCCATGAGAAAGTGATAAAAGAGCCACAAAACCCATCTTATCTCCTTCAAACCTGAAAACAACCTTTGAAAGCTTTTTTATCCCTTCATGTTCTTGTGTTCCCTTTCATTTGACCCTCAGCCAAATCACTCCACAATCTGCCCAGCTCCTATGAGGGGTAAGTGGATTTACGTCACTGCTTTCCCCAGAGGAAACCAGATCCCAGCAGGTTGCTCACACGCTTTCTAGAGCTGATGATCAGGTCACACACAACAAGAAAAACCCTTCAGATTTTATTCAGATTTCCCCCTTTCCTCCTTTAAAGTCTCTACTGAGTTTACAGTGTTTTCTTTCTGTAATAATGAACATCTGTGACAGTGGAGGAGCCAAAATAAACCCAGTCAAGGAAATTCTATGTAGTTATGCTAAACAAGTTTTATTCACAGGTTTAAGTTTCGTACTAAAAGGGGTACAATGTCTTCCCACCCTGGCTTCATGTGTTATTATACACATTACTGAAAGTAATGTATACAATACCAAAGGATTGCCATGTTCTTAAGATGATTTTTCAGTCGCATTCTCCTGGAATAAAAAGCAGTTGTGCATCCTTCAAGTCATAACAGGGGCTCAATGGTTATTGTGTGAAATGTTTTCCTTTATCACCATGATGAAAACCAGCCCGTGCTGGGAGGGAACCCACTCTAAGCAATTCAGGCATCAACCATTATCTAGGGCAAGTGTTGACCTGGCCTCAGACAAAATCCTTATTGTTCCCTTTGTTGTTCCCCTTGCTCTCCCTCCCTGTGTTTAGTTAGGATATGCAAATTGCACATGAAAAGAAAAATCCCAGGTAATTCACTCCTTTTGCAGCTTCAACAGTTGGAGCTGGCAACAAGTCCTCATGAAGTGATGTTGTGCCTCAGCCTTTTTTATCTTGCCGCTTTTGCAATGCCATGTGGATTTAAGAAGGGATCAGTGGTCAGGACACCTCTGCAATTTCTTCAGAAGTATCAGCATGATTTCCTTTTTTAATGCTTTTAAATGTTTCAGTGCTTTTTGCCCACGACAACCACTTCAAATTTTTAATACAAACCCAAAAGCTTATTTCTCATGCACACTGTTGCCATATCCAAGCAAAAGGGTCCCAGACATTTCTGTGGACATTTTAAAAAGAGTCAATGCAGCATCTAAGCAAACCGTTTATTATTATTTCTATTTATTACCAATAAATTTACTTGAGGATATCTTATTATAACACAGAAATAGCAAAACAAACAACAATATAAGGCAACAAAGGTCTCCTATATTATCAGAGAAGTCCATCCCTAAAAAAAATGTGGGATTTTATCTAACTGATGCCAGTCCACAAAAAGGAAGATTTATTTTAAAGGTCTCAGAGGAAAAGACAGAGAAGCCTTTTTTATAGAAAGTGTTGCTTCAAATTGCTCTCAAATACTGTGAGAGCACTGGAACAAAATAATTGTTTTGAAAGAAATATACTAGTGAGTTCATGTACTATTCTACACTAATATTAAGAGATTGCTCAGAGAAACTTACAGGAAGATAAAGAGAAAGACAGCTTCTGGAGAACCTAAAATACATACTGAAAAGATAAATTAGGAAACCTGAATTTATGGATAATAACCTAGAACAAACATTCCAAATTACTCAACTCTAACAGTTACACTCCCATGAATAGTCTTGGGGTGCTTTGGTTTATAATAATGACATAAAGGGGTTACTCCCAAAGACTTTGTTCTTGTTTTTTTGTTTTGTTTTTTGTTTGGTTGGTTTTTGGGCTTTTTTTGTTTGTTTTTGTTTGGGTTTTTTGGGGTTTGTTTTTGTTTTTGTTTTTGCTTATAGACTACTTCCTCCTGTTAAAGAAAAAAAAAATCTCCTTTTTGGGATGAACTGAGAAAGCTTCCCTGGCACAAAGCCAGCAGTGACTGCTCACTAAAGTTAATAAAAATGTGATTACACAAGATGGAAACAAAGCTGAGTCCTCCAACTCTGTTTCAGCACTGGTTAGTTTTCAAATGAACAAATTAAAAGGTGTCGTTCTACCCTGTGCTCACAGGAAGACTTCTGTCGATTATGCAAACCATAAAATCCACATGTTCCAGAATATCAGCCAATGTGCCCTAAATGGAGGGAGACAACATGTCTCTTTGAAGAAAGGAGAAATGAGGACTTTCAGCACCTTCAAAGCCTCTTAAGATGAATGCTGAGATAAGGAAGAGAAAACAAGCATCCTTCCCAGCCCCAGAGCTGGCTACTGATGGACAATTAGGTACAAGGAAGAGCTACATCATTATCCATACCCTGCTTTTTAAAATTATCTTTCAGACCACATCCATAAAAGTAAAGATCTTTGTAACATGAGATACAAAGTGTCATATCTGGTTCCATGCAATTTGACTGAATGAATTCTAGGGATCTGCAATGAAAAACCAGAAATAAATGGAACCCTCACATCTTAAATTTTACTGCTGCAGTATAATGGCAAATGGAATGATCTTCTACAGGGATGTATAGAAATTCCACATATTGGATATTTGGCTTCCTTGAATGTCATGTTTTCTAGGCCTCCAGTATTGAAAGAAACAGATTTAATCTTTTCTGCATTAGAGATAGCAACTCTATTACTTTGTGGGGACTCTAGCAAATTTCAGGGAAAGGGGGCAAGTTTCTCAGCACATCCATGAGGTTCTCACAGCATTCCAGCAGGATGTACAGGCTGTAAATGCTAATATTTCATAGTGGAACAGATGATGCAATTTCAAGGGACTGGAAATGAAATAGGCTTCATGAAATTTGCCAAACACCACCTGGGGTACATCCCTGGGGTTCATGGAATTCTGTGGTTTTCCTTGCAGTTTGCTTTTCAATAAGGTTAAATTAGAACCATGGCTCCTCTAAGGAAATTTGGCATTACAAGATATATAATCAAAGTTATATTATGTTCTTTAAACTCTCTAGAGAGGGCAGGCTTTTAATTTTTGATAATGGGCTTGATGTTCATTAGCAGGGCACTGGGTATTTTTCTTGGGCAGTTCTTCTGATTTAGAATGTGTGTGGAGATTTTTACTAGAAAAATAGAGAAGTGTTTGAATAATGGTGCTTCAAACATGCTGAAGTCATTGCATGGCCCCACACACTCACCCAAGAGCAGAATGACCCTGTGGTTACAGCATTAGTTTGAGGATCTTGGAATTTTTATGAACTTCTTGTGCAGCTGGGAAGAAGCCATTGATGCTCTGGGCTCTCCTTCCCACTGGGATTAATACTTTCCTCTCTCACCTGTTTCATTTTGATTATCCACATGCTTCCAAGAATTACAGCCTAAAAATATTAGGATTCCTTGGTAGCCAGTGCTGTTTAGGCCTACAGAAATATCCCTATGCTGGACTGGCAAAGGCAAAGGAAGATGAATTTTCAGGGGGATTTTCAAAGGGAGGAACTAACACAGACAGGAACCAATCTTCAAGTCAAATCTCCAGTTTTGCAGTACAAAGATGCTAATAAAAATAATTTCTAGGATGAAAATTAGTGGCATTTAAGAACAGTCCAGGAGCAGCAATCCACTCCTGGAGGTTTAGAGCCACAGAAAGGCAGAACATATCTGAGCTGGGGTTAAATGACAAGATAAGTTCTAAAAGATTGGTTTTCATTTTCATATGCTGTGGAGTTCCCTGCTGCTGAATGGCAATAACAGTTGAAGTGATGAAATATTACAGGAAAAGCCCCTCTTTCAGTATGTCTGTCCTGAGCAAATCCCAAAAGGACCACAAGAGTTAACGTTTCTTTTTTTCCAGATTAGTGACTCTGCAAATCCAGCACAGGAGATGTGTGTAAGCATCAGGGTCCAAGTTCTGAGAAGTGCTAAGGACTCACAAATCTCCCCCAAGCCAATGGCAGTCACAGGTGTTCCCAGCAATGGCAACCCCAAGGGTATCAGCACAAGGAAGGATTGTAGGCTCAGGGTTTTGTCCAAGTCACACTGAATCTCTAAATTCCTCACAGCAATCTTGTTGCTATGTTAAACTCAAACTTTTCCTGTGCTTTTGTCCCTCTCTGTTAGGTACTTCTGCTCCCTAGCAACACAACTGGTGATTCAGGGAGCAAATTATCCCCTTTTCCACATCTCAGGGCTCTGCAAAGCACTGCAAGCTCAGCACTGAGCTCTGCCACAACACCTCCTAAAGCCTGTGGAAACACTGCCACTGATTTCCAGAGGGTCAGAATAAGTCATTGGGCTGGCAGATTTTTATGGTCTGGATCCTGAGCTGCTGAAAATTCACATGCTCGGTACATCCACAAGTTCAGCAGAATCTGCCATCCAGGAGCACCATTTTCATCGCCTCCACACACCACAGGTTAAGAACCACCCCTTGTCTCTTAATCATAAATGACTTTGAGAAAAAGCACCTTTGCCTTGAGCTTCTACATCTCTGTGAGCAATAGGGAGCTCTGCTTTGCTTTCCCTCTTTCCAATCCTTTACCCTTGAGAACTACACAGATCTGTAAGACTTCAATCCCTGCAAGTTTTTTGTTCCCCTAATCAAAAGAAGGTAGTTCATGGAGACTCTTCTGCTTCAGACAGAAAAAACCCAAAGTGAAATGAGCATTATCACAGCCAGTGTGAACTTACCAAATTATTCCACAATGTCACAACAGAACTGGAAGTTACTTATACCACTGACACAACCAGACAACAACTTGATGATGAGTGGCAGACCTCTCCTAAACACCTGATCATGTGCTCCCTGCCCACAACATTTTGGCTTTTTCTTGCTGACAACTAAACCTCAAAAAAATTCATCAATATAGATCAGATTGTGCAAGCATCCATAACCTGAAGGATGTGGTTTTGTGTGTTTTATTTGATTGTTTTTACTGCATGGCTGAACAGTGTTGGTGAAGGATTTGGCCTAGGATTAGAATAATGTTTGTCATAATTTCCCAGTGGTTGCTCATTTCTAACGTGTTAGCACAGGAAGGACAGCAATACTGCAAGAAATATAATCTTGGCAGCATTTTCAGCACATCCCAACTCATTAGGAATTTCTCAAACACTGCAAATACTTATATTGAATAAAAATTAATGGTGCATAATATTAAAATAATCTGATCATGCTAGGTTGACTTGAAGTTTGCATTTTCACTTTTCCATTTTGTTGTGATTCAGGCTTTTATCACAAGGGGCCTGAGATTTCTCTGTTGTTTGTAGAACACTGTGTCCAGTGATAAACAGGATACCTGGTTTTCATCATTCATGTATTCATTGCTTTCCATTGAGACAGATTCAGAACAGTGTATGTAAATAATATATAAATATTTAAATATAAATTAGTGATGCAGAATGTGAGATGGAGCCCAAACCTTAAAGCAGAACAGTGAAAAGTAACATGCCCAAATTGAATTTCATAATCTTTACAAAATATTCTGAAAAGCAGCTGCTAGGTGGGTTTTTTAAGTTTATGAAGGAAACTTCCAATTCAAATCTGTTGACTCTAATAAGAAGACAATCAAAACACTGGTCTTCCTAACTGTATCCAGGTCTTTAAATTAGCCAGGGTAAGTGAAAATATGCATATTAAGATGCATACTGTAGTTTTAGTGCTGTTAAATTCAAGTATCCACAAAAACAAAAGGAGAGTTTGTGTATCAGTTCAGTTTTAAGGACTTCAATATAACTTAGGAACATAACTGAAAAAAATTGGCAATCTCAGGCAGAAATCCATTCACCTCAAGGTTTGAAACAGATCTGACCATCAAAATTATATTGGTCATTCAAATGTCAAAATTTATGTTGGCACATAAGCCATTATTAGAAACCTTTTCATGTTAATTTGAGAACAGACTGGGCAACCAGAGCAGATTTAGAAAGCTCAGCTGGAACAACAGGCTCTTAAACACAATAGTATTAAAATAAAACAAAACAAATAGAAACTAATGCAAGGTAAAGTTACTGCTTTTGCTGAGAAAGGAAGTATGCATACATCAATGTTATATAAAAATTACATAAGTTTTCTTTGATCTTTTAACAAGACAACTAAACAAGTTGGTGGATATTCTCCAAATAGCTTCTCATTATTAGAATTTTTGTTGATGACTGAATTCCTTCCCAAAAGGAACAAAGATGGGTCCTCTGGGAGAGACCTGAAGGCCAGAAATAAGCACTGTCTCTGCATCCTATTGTTAGATGGTGCTCAATGTTAACAGTTTTGTAGGACTGAAGACAAAGACCATTTCCCTCAAATGACTTCACATGAACAGCAACAGGACTGGACTGTGGTTTAAGCAGGTAAATACTGTCTTGTTTGGGAATTGGGATTGACTTTTCTGCACTTCTGGACTACTGTCCTTCATTCTTCATTTAAAATTACAGGTTTTAAGAAACACAGTTAAGCCTTTGTGTTGTACCCATCATCAGTCAGAAGCAAGTGCAATTCACTGGTCTCAACATATTTTAGTGCTGAGAGCTCTAAGAAAGCCCTTAAACAATAAACAGAAAATAAAGTTAATGCCTCCAGATCATGGAATCTTAACTGTAAATGACAGGTTACACATATTTATTTCCCTCTCCTAATCTCAGTCTCCACCCAGAGCACAGGTAGATTCCTAGACAGGAATTTCATGGACCAGAAAATGGCAAGGGAAGTGGGCACCTTCTCCTGGAACTTCAAATTAACTGACCAGGCTTCATACTTCAGAGTTCACCTGAGGAAGTCTCAATGGTAGAGAGCTGATCATTCAGTGCATCTCTCCCTGAGACCCTTGGCAGAGAAAAATATTCCAAAACACTTTGAACAGATGGATGCTATCACTTTACAGTCTGGAGTGCCAAACAATATATTTAAAAAGACACTGTATGTAACTAATTATCAGTCAGGAATGTGAGGTCAAGGGAAAAGGTGTTGGAATGGAAATGAGTACAGAAAAGGCAGCATTTAATTGGATAGAAAAATGAACCCACCAAATGTTCAATTCTGCAAGTGTGGTTTTAGTCTTAAACTCATCATTAATTTAAAAAACAACAACAACAAAAAAGCCGTGTATAATTCCATTTGGATATTCTGTTATTATAAATAGGAAAAAAAAATTATATAATATGTTCTACACAAAAAGAGTAAAACTAAACTCATGGATGTGTATAAAAAGGATACTTCCATAACCTGTGCCTTCCTTCATACATTTCCTGTCAGCTGCCAGTTTTAGGTATGCATTGACAATTGCAGAAACCTTATTTGATGAAATAGTAATGAAACTGGGAAGGAAACTATCTTTATAATAATGCTCAATCATTTTACTGGAAAAATAAGTTAAAATTTTAAATAAAAGCCATAGTTCTTCTTATTAAAAGAAATGCTGAGAATTGCAGTAAAGATAATGAGGATTTATAATTTAGCCTCATTTTATATAATCAAGTCATTTATCAAGTGAAGCAAATGTTACATTTGACTCAAAATGGCACTTGAGTGTTAAACATATTGTGATTCATAGTTTAAAAAATATTTCTCAAAACTATAATAAAAACCTTAATAATACCACTACCATTAAGAAAAAAAACCTATAAAGCTTTTCAAGTGGCATTAAAGATTATTAAAGTATTTTAAAACTTTCTGGGAAGTCTTGCAAACTTCCAGCCTTTGTTCAGTACAATATTTCCCAGTCTTTTTTTGTGAATTTACAATACAACAGCAATAACAAAAATAACAACAAAGCCAAATCCTTGAGGTCTTTGGTTTTTCCCTCCTAGGATGACTCTTGTTCTAATTGTCCTCTTATACCAGCGGAGTTAACTGAAATAAAAAGTTTCCTTCATAAACAATGGACAACTGATTACGCAACAATTTTTATCAGATATTTTTATTCTGGCTAAAAGGGGTTAATTTTTCTACTATCTATCCCAAAAGAAGGCATCATCCATTTTCTTTGGGCCAAGATATGATCATGATCAAAAGCCTGAGGCATGGTGGGAAAGAAGTCAATCTTAACATAAATGAGCTTGAAATACCACCTCAACCACAAAATCAGCATTATTAAATCCTGGGGAGGTATCAAGCTGGACAACCAAAAATAGCATTCAGATTAACTAAACCAATATTGTTCAGGTTTCTCTTATTCATGTTCACGCTTTAAAGTTTAGAATTAGCTGGAACCATAAAGAATAAGAGGATTTTCTGTTTTTCTTCAGTGGCTTTCTCATGAACATTAAATTACCAGAATAACTATGCTCAACGTAACAAAAAGATGACTTCTGTGGTCATCTTGAGATCATCTGCAGCATTGTAATATGCCTAAATCGGTATCCCCTTGCTGCTTGCATCTAAATTTAGCACATTGTCTTGCTGTTAAAAATAAGTTTCTTTGTTGCTCACGTACTCAGGGTGATGGCGACACAGTGTCTGTTCTTGTGCCCATAAAGCCTCGCCTCTTCTAGCAACCAGCAGGTTTGGGGAGAAAATAAACCTGAGGGAACTATTTCCAGTGATTGGCAGCAAGCACTCCGTGCTGCTTGTTTACTTCCACCTCGGGAGGAGAATTCCCTCTGCTCCCTGTACAAAGGGATTCCTCAGAAGCGATAAAACTCCGGCGCTGCAATAACGTGCCACTGGAAAAACAATGTACAATTGGAGAGCTCTGCCAGAATCTCAGCTGCTGTCACTCTCCAGAGCCAGGGGAATGGTGCCAATATACAATTTTTAGGGATATGGTCCCAGGGTGTAAAATGCTAGAGGATAAAATAAGATCTGGTATTGTTGATTCTTTTTTTTTTTTTTCCTGGATGATATATAATAAACAGTAACTTCTTCAGAAGTTCTTATCCACTTTTCCCTAGAAATATGGAAGTAGTGTATTGCTCACAGCACTATATTTGAAACTGGTCTCTCATTTACTTAGAAACATTTTCAAAGAGGCAGCAGAATCCCATGTCAGAGTTCAAAAAATCAAAATGCCTAGAGCTGTGATTAGAACAGGTATCTTTACACCAGGCTTGATTTTCTGCTTTTACAAATAATGTCACAAATACCTTGTGATCCTAAACCAAAAATTGAAAAGAATAATCTTAGCAAGGAAAAATAATCTGCCTTCAGCTTTTACTGCACTAAAATGACAAGCACATTAGTATTAGCCTGGAGACAGAGCTTTTGGAAATAAAATCAGATGGTAAACCAGAACCTTTATGCAATAGTAGAGAAGATGTCCTTTGTTTTTCACACTCCACACTACCCACACTCATATAAAAAATAGACAGCAAGTCCAAGCCCACTAATCCAACATTTAATGACATTTGCCTACAAATCAGGAACACTTTGCTGTAACTGATGATGAGAAAAAGCAAACCTTTCCTGAAGTTTCCACCACAGACCTTTCAGATTTGTTGCCATCCCAAGGTAAGGCTGCCTGACAGAACACCCATTTTGCTCTAGATTATATAGACAGATTTAATTTAAACAGTGTCACCAGCAGATATTAAACCAGTGAATCTGCCTCTGCTTAGTGTGTGGAAAAGGAAAATTATGTGGAAAACATCCAGGAGCTGTAAACTTCTAAACTTTTTTTCCCCTTTTATTACCAATCATTAATCTGGGAGATGTCACTCAACAAGTTGTTTACTTAGCTTTTGATCTTCAGCGAAGTGTCATAATTTTATAGATTATTTTTAATTTCTTTTTGGGTAGTGTTTATAGAGTTACTGAAGTAAATGCTTTTATGACTTTTAGGCCTGAGAAATCTTAGCCCTGCAAGCAATTATATTTGTGTAAAAACAGCTGCAGGACTGGAGACCTGAAGATTTTGCCCATATTCTTTCCCAAGAAAACTAGCCTCAAAAAAATCAGTTTAGCTCTAGAAAATGTGTGCTTATCCTTGATCAGGTTTTTCTGCCTAATGCTAACTAATACTCAAATACTTGAGTTTTCCCTTAAAGACCTGGAACAAGAAAAAGAAATTATATCAAATACAAGAAATCCTTTGTTAAATATAGCTGTGCACAAAGAAATCTATATAGATATCATGGACACTTATGTTAAAAAATGGTTTGCTAGTACAGTCTAAAATGTAATCTAATATCACAGTAAGTGTGTGCAATACATAGGCTAAAAAAGGAATAGCATTGATCCATTAGAAGATCTTGTTTAGAAAAGCAGCAGAGGTGGGAAGAAATGCTGCAAATTTTGGTTTCAGCCTTTGGTGCCATGTTGTGGCAGGGTCTGGATTCCCCTGTGCCAGGGCCTACTTGGAAAGGAAAGATGGTGACAACCACAAAGCACTTGGATTTTCCCATCTGACCCAGGGCCTTCTGCCAGGGCACTGCAGAGGAAGGAAGAGGGAGGAAGCTGGAGGAGGAATGAGGATATTTACACAGAATCACAGAATATCCTGAGCTGGAAGGGATCCACAAGGATCATCTGATACAGCTCATGGCCCCAAACAGGACACCCAGGGATCCCACCCTGGGAGCTTTGTCCAAGCCCCTCTTGCACATGGCAAACGTTCTCTTGATGGAAGCACTCTGGAGCCCTGGGCTAGTGAAGCCTGGAGACAGAGAGCTGCTCCCATATCATGGGGGAAGGAACTACATGTGGTGGGAGAGGGAAACCCCACACCTGGTAAGACACAGCCTTCCTGCAGGACAGAGTACCTCTGCAGCTCCCAAATCCAGGACTTGCAGCTGCACAAGATCATCAGTTTCCCCATCTAACTTCAATTTAATGCCTTTTTTTAAACACTAAGGTGAATCTTTGCCAGTTTAGTGTGTCGGTGCACAGGCAGAAGTATATTCTCCACACAGCCAGTGTTACATCACTGTCCTAAAGCATTTGCAGCTTCATGAAAAGGAAGAAATGCAATATCTCTTCCTTTGGAGCAGGAAGCCAACTCCTTGCTGGCTGTTTTTCATAAGAAGAATCCCTGACAATCATGCAGAACAAGCAAATCCTGCAGATACAGCCAGATCTTTTAGCATCACCATTCTTGCCCTGACTCTCTGCTCATTCTTGCCTCCATCTCCCTGTAAAAGCTGTTCTGCTTTTTTGCCACCACAGGTTGCTCTGTTTTTCCATGGTAATGTTGGTGTAAGAACAAAGGGCCTGAGCACAGGGAAGGAGGGTTGGCCACTGTTAGGATAAAGAAAGAATAAATAGTTTCTTTTCTCGGAATCTACAAACCTTACTTCTTTAATGAGTTTCCCACAAACCCAAAGTTTATTCAAAATGCACAAACTGACCAACAGCAACTCTTCTAAGTAGATTTGGTTGTCCTTATTTGGTGGGAACTGTGACTGCCCCCCAGTTCAGTCCCAAACATGTCCCTCTGCCCTTGATGCAGGGAACAGCCTCTTCCATAGCTGTAATGATACATTTCCTGCTTATTGCTTTAGTCTGCCTGTCCTTGCTGTGGGTTTTTCTTGGCAAAACACTCAAGAAATTTATAAATCTCCTTTGTACACAAATATTATAGGAGTTTTATGGCCTTACTAGGCCAAATTTATCTCAGGCAGAGTTCTTTGTGTTCACACAATTAAAGGTTACTGATACTCGACCAATTTGCGTGATGAAACGTGAAATGCTGGGTCAGAGGACACTTTGTCTACAAAGAAGATGTACAAAGTAATTCTGAAAGCTGCAGTACAGAGTTTAATTTGATAATGACTGGGGAGGATAATGTTCCTAATGAATTTAGGCCACTCTGAGAGTTCTCTTTGACATAAGTACTCCCACAAACCATTGAAAGGAACATGGTGTAAACCCTGCTGGCTCTAAACATGGTGTGGGACCACACTGGGGAGACGTAGCAGACAAAGCAAAAAGAACAGGCTCTCCTTAACATCGGAAGGGAATTCAGAATTCCCAAAAGCTGTTGCCTGAAGGAGGAAAAGAGGGTGAAAAGCTGGGGAAAACCATCCTTCCCCTGTTCTCCCCACGACTGGGTACAATTATTAATATATAGTACATCTCAACACGTGCCAGGAAAGAAAGAAAACCCAGACAAAGCTTCTACATCTACTGCCACTCCAACAGAATGGAGAACTTAAAAAAGATTTGTAGCTTAGTAAATGGAAAAGTTTTAAAACAGCAAAACTAAATTTTGTGCCATCTTCCAAACGGAAGGTTATTACTATGAATTACTAACTAGGAATTAATAATTACCTCTAGAAATAATGAGGAATTGCTAACATATGGTGTTACAGGCCTATGCAGTACTCTATGAGCTATAAATTGCATAGAATCATAGAATTACAGAATAATTGAGGTAATAGAGACCTTTTAAAGGTTGTCTAGTTGAATATCTTTGCTATGAGCAAGAACATATTCAACTAGACCAGGTTGCTCGAAACCCTATCCAGCCTGGCCTTGGACATTTCCAGGATGGGGCAGCCCCAGCTCCTCTGGGAAACCCGTGCCACAGATTTCTTTCCCCTCACAGGGAAGAATTTAATCTCCATATGTAACCTATTTTTCCCCTTCATGTTTGAAGCCATTCCTCCTTGTCCTGTTGAGCTGCTGAGAAGAGCCTCTCCAGCTCCCCTGTAGCCTCATCAGACTCTGGAAGGTGCTGTGAGGTCTCCACACAACCTTCCCACCTCCAGGCTGAACAGCCCCAGCTTCCTTGTCTTGTCTTCATAGCTGGGATGCCCAGAGGAAAATATACAAATGGGGCTTGGCAATTTAGGTACTGCCCTTTTGAGCCAAGTCCTTATTGCCACAAACTCTGTCTGTATAAAGATCTCACTGGAATTTAGTGAGATTTCTTACTGACCTGGGAATATGCCTGATTAAGGTGTTTTTTCCTGCTAGATCAGGACTCTTATGCCAGTTTACATTTAGTCCTGTGTGTGTAGGAGTCCACCTTTCATAATCCAGCTTGTTAAATGATATTTTAGCCTATGCAATAATCCAAAGGGCTCTTTTCAGCAGGAAATACTTTATAAGGTCCACATCCTGCCATCAGCCTAGGCACTGATCTCCCACTTGAAAACAGTGGAAAGGTCTGTGTAAAATATCACTGTCAGGATATGGGTAATCACTGATCTTTTTCTGGCTTGCTGTAGGAGTAGAAATATGCTGTTTTTCTCATATTTAGCAGTTATTTGGTCTGAACTCATTATTTACCTGTATGTTATTAAGAGTATTTGAAAAGGCTTGTTTTCTTCAAATCCCTAAAGGGGAAGAGATCCACGCCAAGTTCTACCCACACATAATTATATATTTCTACAGCAGAACTGTTTGAAAAAAGTCCCTTGTCTCAATCAAGGGATGGAGAAAAATCTGTCTCTTTGCCAATTCCGGGAATCTGAAAAAAAAAAAATCAATAATTTTTGCTAACTTGAGTTCTAAAAAAATGTTGCTATCAAAATTCTGTATTGATTTGCCAACTTCTTCCAAGAGGTAAGAATAAAGTATTGCTTCCCTAGACCTGGGCCTCTAGTAATAAATAAATTGCAATGGAAACATTAACAAGACAGGGTATGAGTTTATCAGGGCTTTTATGGAAATATATTTCTCTAAAGGCAGTCTTAGGTTATCCCTGTCCATTGCTTGTGCAGAATCACTTTGTGAAAGCAACTGGAAAGGCCCAAAGAGAAGTGATCAGTGTCTAATCACAGCATGTGATCAACATTTAAAAAAAAAAAAAATAAATTCAAATAGCTCTTACAGTCAGAAAGGGTAAAAGAGCAGAGAGAGGGAAAATCTCCCAAGCCTTAATTTCAATTCTGTAGCACAAAATTATGGGGTGATTTTAAGTTGTGCTTAATATCACTGCTTATTATTATGAGCTTTACAGCATGAAAGGGAATGTGTGGAGCTGGAGGAATGGAGAGACTTGTCCTGTTCCTTTTCTGAAGCTATATGCTTTACTTGAGAATATCCCTTTCATTTTGCAGAAGTTACCAAACCTCAGAATTACAGAAAACCTTTGGAAGTATGTCTTCAGTACAAAGAAGTAAAATTAAAGGCATCCCCATATTTAAAACCTGGTTTCTACTAGAGGAAATTAGATGGAGTAGCTGACAGATGTTTACAGGGCTGAGGTTAACAGTGCAGGATCTACACTCAGCTCTCCATCTGCAAAATTAGCTTTCTGAAAGCAGACTGTACAAAGGAGGAGGGGGAGAAGGTGATAATTGAAGGAAACCTTACTCTTATATTCAAGAGAAGAATCACTGAATCATTCAGAAGGGGAAAGATGTATAAAATCACCAGGTGAAACCATCACACAGAAACAATGGTATCTTCTGTTCTGTCTTTTCTACACAGGACACCCTATCCTAAAGCTGGCACCAAATCATTTGGTGAACCAGGGTGACAAAAGCAGTGTAGCTCATAAAAAAAATAATTAGGCATAACCAGCCGAGAGAACCAGTTTCCTGCTGCATATGGACTTTTACTCAAGCAAACATAACTCAGACACCAACTCCCCTACGTGTGTTTTAACTTACAATCACCTTACTGAAAAACATAGAATAAAATCTGTGGAAATAGGGAGGAAAGATGGCACTGCTTAGATCACATCACATCATTATCTCGTGCCTCATAGAAGAGTCCAAACACTGAATTAATTTCTCTTCCTACATACCTTCTCTGGCTTTTCAGCTCATTCAGGGAACAGAACTGGCTCACTCAAGGTAGGAAGAGGTTGGGCTGCACAGCTGGAAACAGGGGATGTGAGACAGGTCCATCTTCCAGTGGTTCTGTTCATCTAACCTGATTGAAATGCCACTTCTTCTCTCACTGTGCAGGAACTATTTTCCTAAATCCTTTGGGCTGTAAGTTTGCATCTACACCTTTCCTATGTAACCTTGAACAGCCCCAATTTAAGCCATTAAATGGACATTTGAGGTAAGGAAATCTGGCCAATTTGAACTCCTCTCACCTTGCAACACTGCTAGAAAAGACACTTCTAAAATCAGACTGAGGACAAACACTTAAAAAGTGATGGCATTTTGAACTAACTCACAGGTTTATTGTATTGAGGCTGCAACTAATTTTTGCCCAGAAAACAAATAATATTGTTTTTTCCATTTACTGCAGGAGATAGTGCAAGTCTCACAGATTTGAGATAAGGGCCATGTTCTCTTTATTAATTTTCCAGGCTCCCTTCCCAAAACTCTTATGGTTTGCAGAAAGAACTTTGACCCCAATCACCTCTGACTCCATTCTGGGCCTCACAGTCCTACCACTCCCTTTGTAGTGATCTGGAACACCATCACCACCTTCCTTTATCCCTTTAATCGAGAGAGAATAATCCCAGCCTGCTTTGTGCACTCCCAGGTTTTGCTTTGGTGTTTTGAATTAACTGGTTTTCAAATCCAAGTCATTAAAAATCAACTTTTCAGCTGATTAAATTTTACAACAATAAAAACCAACGAACCAGAAAACAACCAAACCCCACAAACACTGAATTCACTGTTGGCACAATAACTCTCACCATGACATATCTGTGGTACGAGTTATACACAAAAAGGAACCAACACAGTTATTTAGAGCAAGCAAAGTTAAATAATGTTAGAACTTCCATGGATGCTCCAAATGAACCTAAAATATAATTTTTGTCTGCAAGTTGTTCTGAAGCACCAGGCCTAACAAAGCTGACTTTCTTCCTGGTTTATGTTTTATGATGGATTGGCTTCAATGCAGGGAAATTTCTGACCCATCCCTGCTTCCCTGAGCTCTTTCCCCACAACATTTAATTTTTATTTTGTGTATGTGTGGACTTGTCAGTGCCTGAGAGAAGAATTTGATCAATTTAAACCAACACCAGGAGTGGAAAATGTAGTCCTAGCCTTCTCTTGTACTGGTCCAAACATCCATGGCGAAACACAACGAAAATGGTTTAAAATTATTTTTTTTCTCATTGTTTGGTGGGTTGTAGTGTTTTTGAAGAGAAGGAAAAGTGACCCCAACTCTGACTTGGACATATAAAATAAGTAATCCTAGAGTTAATCAGATTTAAACAAAACCTGATTTAAATAGATGGCAATCACCATGAAATACATCCATTTTCTTTTTTACTTGCAGAAGTATTTAGAGCACGTGAAAATAGCAGGCATGTGAGATTAGAGATAAACCTGCACAGTCCCACACATTAGGCTGAAGGCCATTTTCCAGTCTTAAGAAAAAGATATTTAATCATTAAAATAAACTTGCCAGGGCATTACATGCACATAATCACAATTAGCACAAGATCTAAAATGCCATGGTTGGATTTGTGTAAGATGCAATGGACGGGGCAGTTGTGGGGACATTTGTCCTCTCCAGCAGGTCACCAGCAGGATTTTCATGGTGAGACTTTAAATGGCTTGTTGCCTGTGCTGAATCCTGTAGACACCTTTAAAAAATTCTCATGCACCATTGTCACCTTTCAAAATCAATAATTTCATAATAAAAGTCAATATATAAAGGGAGAATAAATTATTATTATTAATATTATTATTGTTGTTATAATCTACAATCTCTTCTCATGACCTGATTTGTTATCCTGCTTTATCTAGCAAAATTCAGAATAGAGAACTTGAAATCATCCTGTGTTCACTTTCATTAATAATCACAAAGAAACACTTTCCAGTAGATGGAAATTATGGAACTTTTTTTGTTCTGGCAGGCAATAGATAGGAAAAACTTAACTGAGTCAAAGCAAAAATGTCAAATTATTGTTATCAGAATAATAAAAATGTTATGGAAACATGGTTTTTATTGATTTATGATGAGGAATGGGATTTTTTGATTGCATTTTTGTTGTTGCTTTGGAAATTACAGTGTCAGGAAAGGATCTCCACATGAGTCCATGAACCTCCCCTTCTTCTTCTCCTACAAGTTTTAGCTTTTTCATTTGATACAGCTTAAAGAAAGTCCTCCAACACAACTTGGACAATTCATTGCCTGCAACTCTCTGAATTCATGGCTGTCAGTAAATGCTCTGGGAAGACTCCAGCTTGGCTTTAATCTACATGCCAATCGGTTTCCTTGGCCTCAGCACAGAATTTAATTGGTTTCACTCTCAGGACAGAGCAACCTTTCCACTTGCAGCCGTGAAAATTCCTCCATCCTTCATACACAGTTTTGCATTCATATATTTTTGTGTCTTTGTTGAAATGAGTTACTTGTGTGTGTGGCAAAACCAGAATTAGGACTACTCACTGCCAATCCTATGGATGAACTTTCACCAGGAGTTCTTTGTCTCTGTAATCCATTTTCCCAGTCCATAACACACCTTTTCAAGATTCTTTAAGACCTCTAACTTCAAACACATTATTTCATTCTTCCAGCAAATTTACCTCTCTGCAGCATACAAAGCTTCCTACAGCCATTCAAATTTCCACACTGATGTGAGAAATCATGCATTCCTCTTTCCAAATTTGAGATAAATTCTGGAGAGCTCTATTTGGTCTATCTCAGCACAAATCTGGAACAGAAAAAAAAGGACAAGTTATGACCAGGACTGTGTTTCATATTTTTCAAGCACCGGCTCTAGAAAGGTTTTATGATACTGAATACTAAGCAATATTGTGTATTTTACAACATATTTTTCAGAAAAACAAAAACAAATAATCTCCCCCTTCCTCTAGCCCTTGTTTCAGTGCATTAAATGTCTAATTGTTTCAAGATCTCTAGCTTGAAGTACAAATTTTGTTTTCCAAGTTGTCTGGAGTTCTCATTTATGAAGGATGGACTTCTCTGTAAAGCCATTGCAGTGTGAAAAGATTATTTTGTGTACCTTAGAGTACACTCATTCTGGGGTTTTATGATGACCATAAAACAGCAATTTGCCTAGTTATTCTATGAGTAAAATGCCACCACTTCTGCCTGTTTGGCAACATTAAGTATAGTTCAATACCCAACTTCATAGCAAAGTAACATTAGGTGTGCAACACCTTGACAGAAGTGATGAATTTGGGAGGATTCATAGAGAAAATCCATTAGATTTATACTGAAATGTCATAAGTTTATCAACTTTGTTTGATCCTTAGTTAGTCAGAAAATAATTGTATTTACATATGGCTGGATTCATCCAGTAAGCTGGGAATGGTTCAATGCACTTGGCAAGAAGGGAAGCTTTTGGCAAAGAAAGATTGCATCTGCATTTGTAGATCTTATGGGGAAAAGTTGTGTCATCAGGACAATGTAATATGACACATTTCAATGTTTCATTAACACCAATACAAACACGTGCTGGAAGAGCTGCTATTTTTCAGTTTAGGCTTTTATACCTCCCTTTTTTTTTTCCTTTTTGTTTTCAGATAAGCCTGTGCTGATTCAAACACTTTTGTCATGTCTTAAATCCCTTTGCACAGTTGCACTTGGTCCCAAGTAACAGAGGAATGTTAATTAACATACACACAGGGCTGCTACTCAAGAGCTGACTGCTCACACACCCCTTAAAACAGATGATACTGAATGTAATTGTTCCTTGTAGATCCTGCAGAAATTAAACACTACACCCCTGGAAGGGTCCAAGGCCAGGCTGGATGGGGTTTGCAGAACCCTGGGATAGTGGAAGGTGTCCCTGCCCAGGTGTTCCCTGCAGGAATGTTGGAACAAGATGATATTTAAGGTATCTTCCAACCCAAACCATTCTGTGATTCCAATTTTTCTTTCCAGAACAGTACCACACAGACAACATTAAAATTTAAGGAGTGGGTTAAAATTCAAATTAAGGAACCTAGGATATAAAAAAGATTTTTGATGTAGAAGTCTCCAGTGCTTGTAACAAGGTCCTTTGCCAAGATGTCCCATGTGTGGACCACATGAGCAAAGAAAAACACGTGGGACAAGAGGCTGTGTCACATTAATTTTAAGTGTTTTTCCTGCTCCCTTGTGACATTTTTAAAAAATAGCTTTAAATAGAGCTAATTTAGAGTAATTCTGAAGATATCTACTGCAAAAACTTAAAATAAGAAAGGTAAAGGAATTTAGGAAATAGATTACATGATACAATCATTTAAGTGGGAAAGAGAATGGGAAATAATCATAGAGTTACAAGATCATTATACAAAAATCTATGGATATTCTCAAATGTTCTTATGAAAAAAATTTTCAATCCTTTTCTGCCTTCCTCCTCCTTCTTCCCATAAAACTTTACAATTACTTTTCTGGAGATCCCCAGCAGTGACAATCCCACATTCTCTCAGGGAAATCCATTGCAGCACTTAAGCACTTCCATTAAGGAAAGAAAATATTTGTAGCAAGCAATTTGTTTTGATTATGTGATCCAACAGGTGACTTTATCTTTTCTCAAGAAATCCTTCTCTAATATAGACTAACAGCAGCATAGGACCAAAAAAAAATTGCTATTTGAGTGGGATTTACTGATTTAATCTAATTTTAGGTTCAATGTCAAAATATTTCATTGCCTGCCTCTCCATGTTTTACACTGGGTGTGCATGTAGCAGGCACCACACATAATATAGCCAAGGAAGAAAAAGCTGAATATTATGATATGGAGGTTGAGCTAAATGATCCTAAAGTCCCTTCCAACCCAGGCCATTCTATGATTTTCTGTTCAAAATTAATACTAATTAATAGAAACTAAGTAGGTAATACCACAGGGCTTCCCTCACAATTACATGGACAATCCAATGCTGGAGCTCAGCCCATGAGGTGCTGGAGAATTTTTCACCTTTATTTGAGCAGCATGAACAAAGTGCTGGCCATTTCCCCACTCACCCAGAATGCACAAAACCTTACTGACTATAAATTCTTGCTCGCCACCCACACAGAGATCCCTCTCTGATTACAGATGGGTCAGCAGGGAGAGTCATCATTTGTGCTCAGTGTCAACAAATGAACCTTTTCATCTCTCCTGCAGTTGTGATTTCTCCTCCCAAAAGCAAAGTCCTCCCCCAAACAGCCACTGATTATCTCCATGCCCTTCCCTGGAGGTGAGTGGGTTGATGGCTTCCTCTCTGCTTCCGTTTCTCCTCACTGTGCTTTGCCTTGCAGGACCCTCAGCTGCTTTTCCCATCTTCCAAAGGGCCACCAAGAAATCTCCTTCGTGCCTTCTCCCCACACTGCCAGGAAAGTGGGATTCTGCCCTGCCCTCCTTCCCTCAGGGCTCATGGGATGCAAAAGAGGAAGGCTGATGGAGACATCTGGCAAAGATCTGCCCACCTAGCTGCTGCTCAAAACAGCATTGGCTCAAGGTTGCATAAAGTGCACTTAAAGCAGGAACTTATTTCATTCAAACAGATCAATTCATGTTTCCCATGATTTAAAAAAAAAACGAAGAAAGGGCAATAGCTCAGTTTTACCCAGATTCAAGTGAAATTAAATGGTGTTTTTACTGTGATTTCAAAGTGTTACACTTTCAGCATCTCAAGAACTGAATATCAGATCAAACCCTAAGGAAATAGAAAAAAATAAAAAATATGTGCTTCTATGGAGAGAGAGAGAAGGAGGGATGTTCCTTTCTTGAAAAAAGGACATCCCACAGAAAACAGCACACATCCTCTACAAAATGAGGCTGGAATCCAAATCCCATTATTTACTATTTTTCAGACATAAATTTTGATTTCTCCTTCTCTCCAATGCGCTTTTTAGTGGATTTAGTGTTTATTCTAGAAATCTTGAGTAGGTCTTGCTGAGTAGGTCATCCTTACGAAAATATATTGATAGAAGGCTGGAAGCCATTTTTTGGCATAAATACAGCAGCATTTCAAGTGATCCTATAAGACTGGCTCAGTGTCACTCCTTATAAATTAAAATTCTTAAGATTTCCTTCAGCCCTTCCCTCTGCATGCTCAGTATCTCAACTTGATGTTGCTTTATTCAATACTCCAAAATTACCCTAATGCAGGTGCTAGAACTTGTGGATATATTATGGGACACTGTGGAGTGCAGACAAGAACTGCAGGTCATCCTACCCTGATTAAGAGACCATAAACATCCCCAGCTGGGATGCACTAAAGACACATAAACTTTCCTTTAAATGAGAGGATTTTTGATGTAAATGAACACAATGAATCTGTTCTAGAAAAATTGAGGTGATTTCTGTACAGAAAATGCTCAAGGGATACCCTCTCCCTCTGGCAGAGCTCCTGTTAAGAAAAACTCATCCTAATTTCCCTTTTTAAAGTTTACTATTATCTCTAAAATGGATTTTAAAGTTCATGCAAGATCATTGAAGAGCAGACACAATTCCTGACATTTCCAGCGAAGATGCTTCAGAACAGAGAAGGGACCATTACGTCTCTTTTTTTGGTACGTGACAAAAAATTGGAAAAAATAAAAAACCTAAAAAATAAAGTCTCTCTTGGTTATGCAAGACTCTGATTCTTGGCCAGCTTTGGATCATAATCCCTATTATTTCAAAATATTTTGCTGGAAATTCTGCTGGAATATTACTAAACAAATGGCTGCACTATCTGACTGCAACTTCCCTGCTTCTGAGTGCAACCTTCTCCATCATATCAGGGACTAGATTTCATCAGAGTATTCACCAGTATTGTTATGAAAATCCTGAAAGGAAAAAAGGTCTAACTGTTAACAGAAAAAAGTACAAACCCAATCAGGTTTAAGGATTCTGTATTGTGCAGACAGTTCAATGAAATTTTCCACAAAATATTTTCAAATCCTAAGTGATTTTTCTTTCTGAATTTTGTTTAAAAGCTCAGTATACAGTAACTTGTAGTTATTGTGAAACAAATCAAGGTAGTGAAACAAAGTCAAGGTTCAGTTCTGCAAAATTCTCTCTCCTGTGAGATCATCAGACAAAACTGTAGCAGAGATCAGTCTGTTAATCTGAAATTACAGGAAATTTCAAGTGTTTGCCATATAAAACCCAGTAAAGCACTTTCAGTGAGATAACTCATGATGTTGGGACCACATCAAAGAACAAGCCTGGTGAATAAAAATCCTTATCTAATTTTGAACACAAAAACATGCAGGACACAGCATTGCTCTAACACTGCTGTCCACAGGCTTCAGTGAGAAAAAGGTCTGCACTCCATTCAAGACAAAATTTATATAGGGTCCTTTGGCCCATCATAAATCTGTCTAAAGTGATTGAAAAATATAAATTATATGATGTATTATTACTTTTTAAACAGCCACTCTTTAACACTGGAAAGCAAACATTTTTATTCTGTATATTCAAAATCAGAAAACTGCCATTTACCATCAGCCAAGCAAATGCTATTTGGCCATCAGAAGGGTCACTATCATCAAAGGCAGCATTTTCTTGAGAGGAACCTTTGTCTTCCTTTTCAAATTGCACATTTTTACCTGATTGCTTCCTCATGAACAACCGCAGTCAAGTTGGTTGCAAACAGCACAAATAACCCCGAAGTGAATCACAATTCAGAGAAGAAATCAAACAAACATACAACTGAAAACAAAGTTGTTTCTTGCCTTGTTTTTTTCACTCTCAGAAGACGGAAGCATTGTGACACAAACACATACCATTGGCTTCTTCAGGTGCACAGAACCTAACAGTAATTTAATCTAAGCCATTTTTATTGCACAAAGGGTTTAAACTGAGTACAACATTAGGGATAAGATTTATCACTCTCCCACATCCTCAATGCACAAATTTGCTTTAAAATGATTCATGGAGCCCAAAGAGCCTGGCACAGGTTGCCCAGAGCCGCTGTGGCTGCTCTTTGATGCCTGGCAGTGTCCAAGGCCAGGTAGGACAGGGCTTGGAACAACCTGGGACAGTGGAAGCTGTCCTGCACATGGCAGGAGTGGGACTGGATGATCTTGAAGTGCCTTCCAACCCAGGCCATTCCATGAGCTAATGCACACAAGGATATTGGATCATCTAAAAACTGTTCATATATAAGTGTTCCCCACAGCAATGTTCACTGTGGATACAGCAAACTTTGAGTCTTCCTTCAGGAAATATCCATGCATGAGCAGCACACATTCAGATCTCCAACACAGCTGCTCCAGACAGTGCTGCTGTAACATAGAAGATGATCTTGGCTGTGCAAGAGGATTTTTCTTCTGTGCATAAGGACTGTATGTGCCTCAGTCTAAATATGCACGTAATACTCCTGATAAAGTCAGCATGCTGGGCTCCCTTCCAAATGAGTTGTTTAAAACACACAGTATTGATGGATTGAGGATGCATGAACTGAGAACTATTTGGACTCCAACACATCTAATCATTTTTTGCTTGTAACAACATGTCTAAAGCAAAACTCTTTTGACATCACTGAGTGTGCATTCTAGAATGTGGCTGTGCAACAAAATCTGATAACAAAAGATGAAGACAGACCTGCAAAAAAAAAAAAAAAAAAAGTTACTGCTGTTTCTGCTCTGAAATTGAAAAAATGTGTTCCAGAGAAAGGCATTCTGGCTGATGAGCCGGTGCACACTTCCAGTCCAAGAACAGTACTGAAACTGGAGCTAAACCACAATAAAGATTTTATAAGAAAGCAAACCCGCATGATTGTTGACGTGGACTTTGCAAAACATTAGAAGAAACAAACCTGCCATGCAAAGTTTTGCTGCCTCTTAAATCTCTTGCAAGCAAGAGTTGCAGGAGATTTGATGATTGATGTCTATTCAGACTATTTATGTTTTAGCCCTTTTCCTAAGTGCTTAAAACTTACCTGCTCTACAAGTTTCAACATAGAATCTGAATATCCAACTACATTTGCATTTCTTTGTGAGCCAAAAGTGCAAATATTTGAAATAAAGAACCCTCCCAGTGATGCCTACCTAAAGCCCCAAACTCTCTGGGCTCATTATCTGATTCTGGTATCAATCTATTAATTTTTATCAATTGATTTTGCTTGTGGAATATTTTTATAGCTGATAATGTGAAGAACCTCAGGTGAACTTTTCAGTCTCAGGAGGAGGACACAAGGCTGTTCTTGTAAATTAAGTTGTGCTTGTAAAATAGCCAAATTGGACATAACACTGGGTTACAGGGACTGAGGGAACATTAGAAGGGGAAAAAAATTCCACAATGTCTCCTCTTTTTTTGATAGTGGGAAAAAAAGGTATCTTTTCCAGACAGAAACATTTTATCTAAAAGTCACTTGTCAAATTATGTACCTTTTGTGACATTATCTTTCGCCCTGTTTGGAAGTTCTTTTTCACAGAGGTCCTCTCAATCCCTTCATTCCTTAGTCTGGACAGATATTTTGCTCTATTCTCATGGAACCACATAATATGGTGATTTGGAAGGGACTCCTCAGGGTCACGGAGTCCAGCTCCTGGCCCTGCACAGGACACCCCAACAGTCACACCCTGTGCCCGAGAGCATTGTCCAAACCTTTTCTGAGCTCTGTCAGGATGGTGCTGTGCTCATCCCCTGGGGAGCCTGGTCAGTGCCTGACCCCCCTCTGGGGGAAGAACCTTTTCCTGATACCCAACCTAAACCTCTCCTGGCACAGCTCCAGCTGTTCCCTGGGTTCTGTCAGCATCAGCAGCGAGCAGAGATCAGTGCCTGCCCCTCCACTGGCCCTCATGAGGATTTTGAAGACCACAATGAGGTTTTCTCCGCAGTCTCCTCCAGGCTGAACAGGCCAAGTGACCTCAGCTGCTCCTCACAGTCCTTCCCCTCCAGACCCTTCACATATTTTACTTGCCCTGTTCTAAAACACCATGGCAGTGATGCTGTGTTTGGAATGAGTCCCTGTTCCCTTACAGCCTTGCAGCCATACGAGGGGTACAGCAATCCTCAATATATGTCACAGAATCATGGAATGGCTTGGTTTGGGAGGGACCTTAAAGCCCATCCAGTGCCAGGCCCTACCATGGGCAGGGACACCTTCTACTATCCCAGGTTGCTCCAAGCCCCAGTGTCCTGCCTGGCCTTGGATACTTCCAGGGATCCAGGGGCAACCACAACTGCTCTGGGGACCCTGTGCCAGGGCCTTCCCACCCTCACAGGGAACAATTCCTTCCTAATACCCAATCCAAACCTTCTGGCCACACTTCTGTGAAGTTTGAAATCTTCCCTGAGTGATTATACTGAAAATTCAAACTTGGCTAAAATGTTTCTCCTGCCTCCTTGCTTCAGCTCCTATTAAGCTGACTTTGATTTCAACACCTTTGGCTGCAGCAAGGCCCCCTCCTGTTACTGGTCATGACCTGGTACAGAGCTGACAGGGTACATGGAGCTGAACATCTGCCTGGAGATGGAGGGAGGTGCTAATCCAGCTCTCCATCCCTGTGTTGTGTGCTCTCTCCCCGTTTGTACAGTATGTACACAAAGCACAATTGGCCTCAGGTAGGGCTTGTGCTCCACAGCTGCATTTTCCCTGGCTTAATGTTTTTCCAGAACGTGTTCCATATGCTTTAGCAATGAGCTTATCCCAACTGCCCTCTTCTGGTGTGTCAGGGGCAGGAAAAAAGGAAAAAAAAAAATCAAAACATTCACAATGAACCAGATATCAGCAAGTACTAAAATTTTAATTCAGAGCATCCTTCTAGCCAGGGAAGAAAAGTTGAACTAATAGGTTCAATTAAATGCAGAGATCAGGATGTAAGTGCCTCATCTTTCTGAAACAGGAAAGCAAAAGCCAAAAGTTTGGAAGTTGGGTGAAATCAGTCATATTTTGTTAAACATTTGTAGTGCCAAAATCAGGTTATTGGTGCATGATCCAGGAGAAATATAATTGTGTGATTTTCTTTGCTGAAATTGGAATCTCAATAGCTTTTAAAAAGTTATTAAATAATAAGGCACTCTAGCTGTGCACATAAAATTGTCAGGGGTCAGTACCATAAAACACCATTCCATCATTTTAATATAAAAGTCACATTGAAGTCACACATGAAGTCTTATTTGCCAGAAAATGTGCTGGGAGGAGAAGAGGGAGAAGAATACTCCAATCTCATTTAATTTTGTTTTTTAATGTCTAATTAAAAAGATATGGTGACAGGTGTTCTATAGAATAAAAACAATGCTTTTATTAATTAAAGAGAAACAGAGTTCTGGGAGGAGAACAGTGGAACCACACTCTAGATTTTCTCAACACCAAACAAATTTTTTCTCAAAAACTGTAAAAAGGTCTCTTCTATTCCCCACAAAAACTTAGCTCAAGGTACAGAGTTCCTCATTTAAAGACCACTAAGATTGTTATTAAACAACAACCAAGACTCTCTGTTTTAAATGTATCCCAAAGGCATCCCTCAAAGTAAACAAAATTACAAGACAAGGTGCTGACAGTTGACAAATTAGCAATGGTACATCCTAGCTACATTCTGAATTGTGTTACAGCTGGATCTGATGATGTCATGCTGTCAGAGAGGGAAGGCATTGGGAGCCACCTTGCTTCCTGTGATGGTCAAGAACACACAAAATGGACTTTTCTGACCCAGGTGTCAGCATGGGATTAGAGGAATTGCCCACAGAAATACGAGCTCTGCACTACTGCAGGAAGAAGGGACTGCACATGATGCCAGGATCCAGCTGTGGATGCAGAGGGTTTCACAAATTCCCCCGCCCAAGTTCAGGCTCTGACCTCATCCTGTCCCTATCGCAGTGAGAAAGAGCTGCTCTCCACGTCCACCTCCTGTGAGGAGGAAACCTGAGCAAGCTAGCTGGGAGGAAGCTGTAGGACACAGTGGCCAGGCTCCTGGAGCCTTAGCCCAAGGGAGCAAGTCACAGGGTGGGAAATGAGTCATGCTACTGATTTCTTGAAAGGAAAAGAAGAATCGTGGGGGAAGGCAGAGAAGCTTTTCTCCCTTTGCCAAAAATAAAATCCTAGATGGAAAGTAGTGTTTATAGGGAAACAAAAGAGTCACAGGATTTTGGTAAGCCTTAGAAATCTTGGAGAAACTGTTTTAGCATTGGAAAGTCCACTGATAGGAGTTCTCCTACAGAGGCCCCAGGACAGTTCATCTTCAATCTGTCCAACTGGGAAAACTGGCTTTTATTACTGTTAGCAAACACCCAACAGTCCTGTACCTCACATCACTAAGCATTATTGCACTATGCTAGCTAAGTTTTACTATCAGAAAACTATCAGAGTACTTGAAAATGCTAATGAATCTATAAAATATTTCCCATTATCCCTTTGTGCTGGTTTTCTCTGGGGTAGAGTCAGTTTACTTCCCAAGCACTGGTATGGGGCTGTGTTTTGGCTTGCTGCTGAAGTGCTGATTTGTTGCTTTGCTTTCCTTGAGTGCACAGTTTTTGCTTTACCTATTAAGCTCTTCCCTCCCTGAACTATCCTTACACAGGGACAACAGGATTGGCTGAGGTTCAAAGGCACCTCTGGAGTCATTCTTTCCGGCTGTCCTGCTCAGGCAATCCCCTTAGAGCAGGCTGCCCATGACCACATCCAGACAGCTTTTTAACATCTCCAAGGAGGGAGACTCCACTATGTCCTTCAGCAACTGTGCCACTGCTGGGTCAACCTCACAATAAAAATGTCTTTCCTGATATTCTCCCTGCAAAGGGACCAAGAGAAAATTGCTGTGTGTTGGGACTCTATTAGAAATACATAGGCCATACTAGAGATATATCTATACTGGGGCCTGTGGTGGAGGATTAATTAATATTAACCATATGTCAGATTCAGGTCTGATTCAAAGGAAGAATCTGGGGTTTTTTAAGTGAGTTCTCAGTGGACATAGCTGTCCCTCAGTGCCTTTAAAAAAAACCCAAAAACACAAAAAAATTTCTTTCATTTAGAAAGAAATTCTTTACTATGACTGTGGTAATGCCCTACCACAGGTTGCCCAGAGAAGTTGTGGATCCCTGGAAGTGTCCAAGGCTAGGTTGGACAGGGCTTGGAGCAACCTGGGCTAGTGGAACATGTCCCTGCCCATGGCAGGGGGGTGCAATAAATTTCTAAGGTGCCTTCCAACACAAACCATTCTGGAATTCTAGTCTGTGATTCCTACAACAGGAAGGACATGAATCCCAGAAACCACAGAGATTTCAGCATGGTTTTGCTCAAATGAAGAGTGAGAGAGGAGGTTATCAGAAGGGTAAGTCCTAGAAGGCATCACAGCAGTCCTTAAACATCAGTCTGACATACATAAATTCAGTTTCTACTGAAAATAAACTATGTTGCTTCAATTAACTTCCAAATGGAAAGTTGGAAGTTGGGGAGTTTCAACAAATGTCAAAATATTCCATGGTAAGGGAAAAAGGAAAATTAAAATAAAGCCAGACCAAACAATGTATGACCAATTTGATCACTTGATGCCATCAGAGATTAAACCATTCCAAAGTGAGATCTGCACAAGACTTACATGCAGTTTTGCATTATAAACCTACTGCAATGACTGTAAAAAAACCTGATCAAATAATATTGGATGCTAAACCTGGTGACAAACAAAATGTCAATTTTCCAGTCAGACTACATGTTTAATTCCCTAATAATTTATACCAGAGCTGGGTACAGAAACATAATTCCAGTCACAGGATTAGAGTCTGACTTTAATACCATGAAGAAACTCTCTCTGTAGTAGTCACAGGGGATGATTGAGCTCTAGAACACATTTGACATTTAGGCCTGATTTTACAGTCTTGTTCTTATAAAAATAACTTGTACTAAGCTAAGTTTTCCTATTTTATGTGTTTGACCACTACTTACTGCTAAGTCTATATTTACCTGTGTGTGCTGCCCTAAGACAAGAAAGCCTTGAAAAACCCCTACAGCAGAAAATGAGTCATTGCACACACAAAACAAAAGCTCCCAAGATTGTATGGAATCAGTTCATCTTACACTGTAACCTAAAGGAGTTATGATTCCACTCACATTTTCCCACTGAATATTCAGAGGAACCACACTTCCCATGGAAATCAGACTCATAAGCCTGGTTGCTGTCGTTGTTTCCACATCCTTCTGACATCACCATCCCAGGCACACCTCATTCTGCTCCAGCAAGAGAACTTCTGTTCTCTGCGGGACAGGGATGGCTCACCCCTCAGCCTCTTGCCCATCCCCTCCAGAATGCTGCAATAAAATCTGATCGATATATACAGCAATTCCCCCACTGTGTCCTCTTTCAAAGCAACCAGTTCAGCCTCCATCCATCCTGAGACTTTGATCTTGCATTGATTTCCTACCCTCCTGGCATCTCTCAGCTCCTTTTGAACCCTCCCTTTTGTTAGTTTAGGCAGATGGGCAGCTTCCCAGTGCCTGGGACTGGGATCAGGGTCCAAAACTATCACTTAACACCAGTTTCCAGCTAGATAATCTCCTTACACTGAGTTGCCCACCCCAAAGCTATTAACCAGCTCATTTTGCTATTCCCAGCTGTGTCAAAATCTTTTGCTTGAGTTCTCCTTTTCTACCACTACTTTCCTTCAAAATTTGGAAACCAATGGTAGAGGGTGCCATGACTGCCTGAGCCCCATCACTTGGAGATTAGGAAAGCCAGACTTACTGCAAAACTCAGGTTCTTTTTCAGGGTCAGCTTGCTCAATGAAGTCACTTTTCTGGATCAAGAACCCTGTGAAGTGGAAGCTCATCCACTAACACCTGAACTGAGACAACCAAGTCTACCTTGTACAGCTGTGATGAAATAATGCAAGATTTAAATCCTTGTGTCAGTGGGGTAAGGTTCATCATCCCCCTTAACAAAATCACTGCTCCTTCTGAATACTAAAAAGTGACATGTCAGGGCCCTAATCCTAAATATCATTAATGTAAATATAAAATAGGAGCAATGCTGTTCTCAGTTGTTATGTAAGCAGGCAATAAAAAAGTACAATGCACCTTCTGTTCCAGGCAACCCCTTCATAAACACAATATTTTAATTATATGACTGTTTAGGCTATCTGAAGTTTCATTACTGACAGCATTCTGCTCTTCAGATCTTCAGAGTGCTGTCATTGTCCCTGTTTTCCACTAAAGTGTTTAGGAAGTGCAATGCTGCCATCTAGCATCCAGGGAAAATAATGGAAACCTGCATTCACCCAATGTCCCAGGTTAGTTTTACAGGATTTTTGGTGACCACAGGTTATCACGAGGATTCCACTGGCCTGAAAACTGCCTACTTTTCCTGGAAACACCAGGAGAAATTCACACACTGCATATACATATACATATACATATACATATACATATACATATACATATACATATACATATACATATACACACTAAAATCTTTGCTATGTGTAAAGTATATTTGTGCTGTACAGACAAGACATCTGGATTTATGGTTCCATTTCATTTTTGCCTCAGTTCAGATGCATATAACATACCATTTATGGCTAAACAACCTGTCTAGACTCCTCAGTGGAGAAAAATAAGCATCGTTTCAGATGTCTACACTAGGGTGAGATGAATCATGAGCTAGAGGTGTTTATGTATTTCCCAAGTTATAAAGGAATCCTGGACAACCATCTTCAGCATGGAATTCTGCAGTGTTGATGTCTAGATGGGAGTAAATTAATCCTGGGATTTAGATTAATAAATCCAAGGAGACTGTGAGCTCAGCATGTGCAACGCTTGTTTAACAAAACTCAGAAACATTCCTCAAGCACTACCTGATTTAAGCTTGATATCTTCTTTTTACATAACAGTTTTTTTCCAGAATGGCATCTGGCCTGGATTCAAAGACTTCAGCCATTGGACAATTCAATTTTTCTGAACAATTTGTTCCAGTGGTTTATGACCATCCCCGAAATGATGTAACATGGTAAATAAACACGTTATCAGTTCCAGTTCTGCTTTAGATTTTGCCTTTGATTCTGGCAAATATGTGGGACAGTGAAAAATCATGTAAAAATGTACAGATTGCATAGCAGTTAAGTGCTTCATTAGCATTTTATTAAGTACTTTGCTACAGAGTTATTTTATGGAACTTCTAAGATCCTTGTCATTCACCAACAGCAGGTTCAGGCAGCAGCCGCTCAATTACTTTTTGCTCTTGGTAGTGAAAGGATGGAAATGGAATTTCTACATACAATATTCATGAATTATTCACTGGCTGGGAAAACTTTTTTCTTTTTTTTTGTGGTGGGATTATCTTTTGGGACTTTTTTCCCTTGCTTAAAGAGCTAATTATAAGCAAAGCTATATTAGCAAACCAAAAAAATCTCAAGCCTATTCTAAAAACATATAAATAATGCTAAAAAATTAAATTGCTTTTACTTCTTGTGACATAATGTTGGTGGATTTGCATAGAACTTGAAAACTGATAAAATCAATATTTTTTTGTGGATGTTGAAAACCATGGAGCTTCATTTCTAATTAGGACATGTACCCTAAACCATCATTATAACCATTTGCAAGCTTCTTCCAGAGATTTATGGCCAATGTGATCTAAACTTATTAAACACTCCACATTTTAGTAAAAACACTTCATTTTTCTTACTTATAACTAATTCTGTGTGACCTCAGATCTTGCTCATCCACTTATCTCTTTGTGGCTGACTTGAAAATATTTATTGAGATGCACTAACATGAGAAATAAATGTCAAATTATTTCAAAATGTTTAAAAGCCAATGTTCAGCAGCCTCATGTTCCTCCAGCCTTAAGAACCATCTATTCAAGTCACGTGGTGACATTTACAGTTGTTGTCAAAGTAGTTTTCCAAATGATGAATTCATAAATTTACATCTGCAGCCTATGGCAGACTTTAAAACTGTAACTCAATCAGAATCCCCCACAGGGGAGTAGGAAGAAATACTCCTGTTAGTATTTTTATCAAAGGAAACAAAATATAAAGAAACCATCATTTTCTCCCTCTTGTGCCGAAACCCTCATATTTATATAATTTTGATGGAACAGTGGAAGTGTGATTCATTCTAGGTATAAATCCATAAAGAAGACTGGATATCATTTGGGATGAGTTATAGCACTGAGTACAAATTATTTTGGCATCTGTACCAATTTATCATGATTTGCACATATAGAGAAAGCTATCAGAATTTGAAATGAGGCTGAACTGTCACAGAAGTCACCTCAGGTCCCAGAATGTAACACACAGGTATTGCTTCCATTGTGGGAGAAGCCAACAAATTAAATAGGGAGACAAAATGAGTGTGAGGGAGAAGAAAGTAAAAGCATTTAATTGAAACCTAAAGATGCAATATTGAGAGAAACAGTCCCAGCTACCAGGCTGCTAATTTAATTACTTACTTAAACCTTTCTGGATACTTTCCAGCAAGTATAGAGGAGATTTCTTGTTTTGCTTTTTTTGATATGGAGGGATGGGTTGGCTCTCTGATTTATGTGAGGAAGACAGAACCATGAACAAGACTTTTTCCAAAAGGCACTCCAGAAGTCCCCCATTCTGGGAATGGGCAACCTCACACCTCCATTGTAGATGATCAAACTGTTAATATGGAAGATTAATTTATTTTTGTGTAAAGTTAAAAATAAACCCCAGCTTTAGTAATAAGGAAGAAAGCAGAGAGGAGAAGAGAGATTTCTGTTTGCTTGCTGTTAGTACAAGCTCATACTAACAGGCCATGTAAGGTGAAGTAATGAGCAGCCTCAGGTTGTATGAGCCATTTGGGAAAGTCACAGACATCTTTTTAATCTGGCTCTAGTTTCACCTTCACAGAAACCATGATGCATGCAGGGGTGACTTTAAACTACTCTTAAAACACTCTGGTTAATCTTCCCCAGCATAATGCAGAGTAGATTTAGTCCCACTGCGATTCATCCTTTCTTTCTGGCAAAACCATGCTCAGAGGGTCACAAAGTAACTTCAAAAATCTTCAGAAAAACAGAAATGCTTAAAAAAAGGTCAAGCAACTTGGTAGAGAGCTAATGATATCTTTTAAGAGAATCACAAAAGAAAGAAAATTATCAGTGTAGGTAGGTTGTAAATTATAGGTACTTTGTAAGTAGCTATAAGTTAATTTGGGCATGTTTATTTGCTTAAAATTAAGTATAGGCTTAGTGTTTCATTAATGGAAGTCTCAACATTGATTTCTCTTCATCCCAAGACTATCAAAAGTGACAAAATGAACAACGATTTTCTCAGAAAGTTGCTCTCTGGTGAGGCACTCACTTTACCAACATGCATCTTAAATCCTTTTCTGTGGTGTAATATAGTTTTATATAATCCCATAGGTATAGATTCTATAAGTTAGTGCTGGATGTTGCTTGAAAATTGGAATTCTATTTACTGATTCCAAATCCATTAGAAATAAAAAATTATGTAGATACACACACACACCTGTGCTACAGATCTGTGCTATATCAATGTGTGGGCTTTATGCAGGAATATTTTCATATACCTCATCCACCACAAGACATATACCCATAAAAATATATTTGGGGGGGTTTTAAATTATTAATCAACAAAAAAGGTAAAAATAACTTAGATTAGGAGCTTTTGAAGACCTTTATACACAGTTTGTATACATTAAAGCTACAGCTTGAACTTTGCCTGCAGGCCATTTGCTGCTAATGAAATAAGAATGTTCCGCCTCACTTGTTCGAGTCAATGCAGAATCTGAACAACCACAAGAGAGCAACAGCAAGTGAGAAGAAGGCATTGCACGTAGCTCTCAAATATGCCAAAGAGTCTGGAGGGCTGCCTGCAGATCCCTTACTGTTATTGATAGGGATATGGCTAATTTAAGGTAAAGTGTTCCAAAGTAAAATTCCATTACTGAAAACTCGCTGGCTCTTAAAGACTTTGAATGACTGCCAACAATCTGCAGAAATTGTCGTGAGGTGCAGTAGCTTCCAATGAAAACCTAATCTTTCTTTTACTTAAAGGATATTCTCATATTTCTGACTCCCTCTATGCTTTCTATCTGTCTTGATTAATTACTGTATCTCAGCTGTGAGGTTACTTGATTCCCAAATTGGGACATGCATTCAAATACCTTGCTGAACTGAAGCCCAGGTTTCAACATGTGTGCTCATAAAGGAATGCTAAATTAGTAGGAATTGTTAACAGAACAGGAAATGTTCATGCATCAAATGTTCTATATATAGCACAGTAAACAGGAAACAGTAGTAAAAATTAAAAAAAACCAAAAAATAAAACAAAAACCAGCTGTGGTGGCAAATGAGCTTCCACGTAGCTTGAGATCCCCCAGGGCATGGAAATATGGAGTGGTAAACCATAGACTGCAAATAACAGACAGTCATTGCAGTCATTCCACAGATATCTTTGACCTGCCTTACTTCTCCCAAACGTGATTTGTTCCTGAGTTCTGACACAGGAATTAATAAATAGCTTCATTACAGAGACACAAATGAAACAGTAATAGGCAGTGAAATCAGTGAAGCAACAGGGAAAATCTGAGACTCCTTTTTGGCTCAAAAGCCCTAACTAAAAAAACCACAAAAAACAAACAAAAAAAACCCCAAAAAACAAAACAAAACACTCACCCCCCCCCCAAAAAAAAAAAAAAACACCAAAAAAAACCCCAAAAAACAAAAAACAAAAACAACAACAAAAAACCCAACCAACCAACCAACCAACCAACCAAAGAGACAAAAAAAACCAAAGAAAAACCCCTCATTCTGATGCTAGCTAGAATGAAAGGTACTTTGAAAATTCTCATTACTCAATGATTTTGGAATTAAATCTAAAAGTACTGACTGATACGAATCTGCTCCTGAGTCAGACCTCTTGAAGGATAAGTGTGTTTATTCTTAAAATTAGATTCTTTATTCTACATTTTAAAACTTAATTAAGTGTCTTTATTTAAGATATATAATGATGGGAAGACCCATATAAATCAAAATATCAGTTGGGTCAGCACACCAAAAATTGTTGCAAACCTTAAAAGCTACTTGAGGCCCCAAGTCTGGAAATGTGGGCTATTATAGTCATAAAATACAGAATCTGCCAGTTTGGCAGGAAATGCTTTGGTTTGTTAAAGTAAACATATTTATAATGGGGCAATTACAACCAAAAAAAAATAAACCCTCCAAAAACCATAAATCAGAAACTGTTCTCTTGCACAAAGGCAAGCCACATATACCTTAAGTATGGCTTTAGCTATCAATGTCAAAGAATTTTCATTGGCATAGGCTAGAAAATACAGTATACTATTTTTTGCTTGTACAGGAGTCCAGTACATGCCATGAGTTTTACAGTTTAGTCATATAAATGGAGATACCCTTCTTAATAAGAGAACAAACATGAGGAAGTGACCTAAAGATGCAGAGACAAAGCAATAAGCAGTTTTGGGATTTGTTATTCAAACTCAGTAATTCTGTGCCTATTGGTCTGTTTCTATCACCAGGTATGTAGCCTGATTAAAAGAAGGAAACAGAACAAAATATTTATGTCATTATCTTACTAATTGTGCGTATACACTTTTATTAATGATCTTCAATTCCTGCTCTCTTAGATATGAATGATTCTGAGGCGAATGTGAAACTAGGTTTCCCTGAAAACGACCCATAAAGATTAAATAACTAAAGCAATTAATACTTTCTTTCCTAAAAATGCACAGAATTGAGCCATTCTCACATATCCTTTCACAGGGTGTCTTCCTTTTTACCCACTCCTGCCTCTCCTGCTGGGCCTAAATAGGTATTTCCAAAGGTAGCATTGTTGAAATACTCATAAAAACCAGTTTCTGGTGCAAAATGTCCCAGCTTTGATCATCATCTCATCCATCTTTGGTTTGTTTTCAATATTTGTAATACTTTACAAGACATAATAATAATAATCCATGTTGTTCCTCCTCCACTAAAACAAATTCAACCCCCTCTTCTGTGTGATGTCTAAAGGATGTTGCTCTGTTAGGGCATGCAGTCAGGAGAGCTGCAAAGTGACAAGACAACAACAACCCCTGTCCCGCAGAGTCTATGATTAGGCAAGACATGAAAACATTTTTAAAAAACCTTTTATACTTCCCTTTTTCATGTGGCCCCTTTCAACTATGTACATATGGTAAAAATTTTCCTGAACAGCAATTTTTAAAACCTTTCCTGATGTGGGCACCCTGTGAATAATGCACTGTTCAACCAATTCTCTTTTTCTTTGCCTGTTGCCATATGACCTCTCCAACATTTTTGAGAAGGGCTGTAGCTCCGTGTTCGTGATCTAAGACATAAATGTGAGTTGCAGAAGAGAGGGGAGGTTATTTTCTCACATGCCTTTCTTTTATTATGTTTTGCAGGTACCAGTGTTCTACCTTGCTAGGTGCTCAGGATTTTGAGTCTGTCTCAGTATGGTTCTGCTACCCTTGTATTTTCCATAAAAATAATGAAGAAAGAGTTTCAGTGTATAATACACCTTCTTTCACAAAGATTCACAACAATCTCTTCTGAAATCTTTTCCAAAAAAAGGCTGAATAAAGTACCCAGGTTAGTGTTCTTAGCCATGATACCCAATCTGAAGTCAATGAAGAGTGAATTGTTCTGTACTCTATTCAACAAGAAGAAACATGCTTTAAGTGGAATACCTTAGGAGTTTAAGCTATTCTCCTTTGTTTTACAAAGCATAACTGGAAAACCGACAAAGAATTTTTTTTCCCACAAAATATTTTAAAAATGATGGAAATCAGGACTTTGCATCAAAGTACTTCCTCAGCCTCAACCTAAAGCCTAATCAGCTGTTATAAAGTATGTTTGTGTTGGCTGAATTCATTGTGTATTGAGGTGGCACAAATGTGCATACAAAAGTAGGAAGAGGTGGAAATACCAGAGAGTACCAGTGCCTTTGTGGGAAAGTGAGAAGCTGTGAAGTGATATACAAGTTCAAAGACTAATTATGTAATCACTCACTGAAAGGTCAAAGTCAGCAAAGTACAGAGATAAGCCTTAAAATACTCACTAATAAAAAAAGGAGGCACAAATTTCAGGAAGAAAAAGCATTCAGATACTTTCTGCCCTTTAAATGTGAGCTTTCCGAGAATACATATCATGGTTATGTGGGCTTGGATCCAAGAGGCAGAGAGGAGAGATCTCCTCATACCTGCCTGCAGGACTTCCTTCTCCACATGGTGAAGTCACAGAGCCACAGAATTCCAGGATGGGTCAGGCTGGAAGGGACCACAGAGGGTCACTGCTGCCACCTCCCTGCTCAGGCAGGGTCAGTCCAGGACACTGGCAAAGATGTTCCAGAATATCCCCAAGGAGGAGACCACACAGCCTCTCTGCTCACGGCTGGGCAGAAGTTGTGCCTCCCATGCAGGGGGAATTTCTGGGCTCAGTCCCTGCCCGTGGCTCTGGTGCCATTGCTGGGCCCTGGAGCAAAGCCTGGGACTGCTCTGACCCTCCCTGGACACAGGGACACACAGGGACACACAGACAGGGACACACAAAGACACACAGGGCCGAGACCCCTCTCTCCGCTGGGGCTCCTCTCCAGGCTGAGCAGCCCCAGCTCCCTTGGAAATGCTCCAGCCCTTCCTCAGCCCCGCAGCCTCCACAGGCCCTGCTCCAGAGCTCCTGGCCCTGCTGTGCTGAGGATGCAGAGCTGGACACAGCACTCCTGGAGCCTCCCAGGGCTGGGCAGAGAGGCAGCAATGCTGGGAATGCTCTTCCCCATGCTCCTCAGGATCCCCTTGGCCTCCTTGCCCCCAGGGCACTGCTGGCCCAGGGGCAACTCAGTGTTCCCCAGCTCTGACTGCGCAGATTCGTGTCCGCAGTGAATTTCTGAGCAGGCATTTCGCCCTTCAGCCAGCAGGGCCCAGCACCCAGCCCTGGGGACGCACAGAGACCGGCCTGCAGGTAGGCCCTGTCCTTTGTGTTTAGAACTGGTTTATTACAGCTCACTTGTAGCTGGGTTTAAGGGTATTGTTTGATCTGGGTCTGTGTGGAGCTGCCTCTCGGCCTCGGTGCAGATTCCAGGCCCTGTGGGCTCGCTCCCGCCTCAGTCCACGCAGGGCAGACACCGGCCTGTTCATATCCCACAGAACGGGCCTCCACAGCGTGAATGTGTCACCTCTCCTGTCATCCTCACTGAGCTACGAGCAACAGGTAGGACCAGTCACAGTGCTATTGTGTTTAAGATACAAATTTCATTGCTGGCTTTCAGCTTGCTGAGCACGGCCTGGCTTGGTTTGGTACCTCAGGGAATAGGCCCAGATAGGAATAGATGTCAACAGACAGTGCAGGTTCTGGAATGAGTATTGGGACTTTGTGAGGGAGAGAAAATCCTGTCTGTTTTGATATATGACATTTCTGGAAACAGTAAGGAGCAATGTTTGATCTTCCAGAGGAATGGTAGCCTCTTCCCTTGTCTTCCTGACTGATGCATGGAAAAGGAACAGAGAATGCAAAAATACAGGCATACTCCTATACTGCTGGAAATGACTGTTTTTCTTGATATTCATTCACTGCAAGGACTGGTGAAATTTTAGTGCTTGGGCCGAGTGAGATAGGAAGATGGCACAGACACAGGCCAGAAATTCTTATTTATGGAAACCCATTGCTGACAACTCTTGACAGCACTGGCTGTTTCCTCCTAGGGATGGTAGCGGAGTTCACAATTTACATTTTGCTTATATTACTATGTTATTACATGTTTTCCAGACCACTGCACATGCTGGCCAGCTTAAAACTGAAATACATCCCCTGCCTTGGCAAGGGCAATGTTATCTGTAAAAATCCTCCGATACTTACTTCACTTATGTGACTTCCTGGGGCTTGTGGGTGTTAGATTTGGATTTCAGTTGCTTAATTCCCTGGTGGGTTTGCATGGCTGAATCTGCAGAAAAGGTTACAGTTTACACAGTGCCCTGTGTGTATTTGCCAGTTCCACAAAGCACAAGTAACTTGATTAAGGCAGGCACTTTTGACTTCCTGATGGTTTTTCAGTCCGGCACTCCAGAATTTTTAGAGATGTTTTACAGAGGAAATACGGGATCTTTTTGTCTGTTGTGGACATCATTATGTCAAATGGAAATACAAGAGAAAAGGGGTTTTGTTATGTTAGATGCCTAATACTTTCAAAAGTAAAACAAAGACATTTTTAAAATAGCAACAATAAGGATTGATTTTTATTTTCTATAAGACTGCCATTTTATTAGACATCTGTTTTATAATTTTAATGACAAATAGCAGTGTCCTTCACTGAATCATACAATTATTTCACCTCACAAAAGGTAATGAAAAAGGACACTCACATACTCAAAAGCTTGGGCTTGTTTTCAGGACTGTGCTCTGCACCTGAAATTCTTTTCCTCTGTATTAACTGATTTCTTCTCAATAATGTTCAATTGTGATATCTATTGAAATTCTATGGGACAGGAAGCCTGTTACTCGGTGGGATGAACAAACTGCCATATGTAGGAAGGAGAACCTTAAACTGAGCCCAAATTATTTGAGGCAGTCATACAACTCAGCCACCTACATTCTGCAGGAACACAGACACAGCTTTGTAGTGCTGTAGATTTCTAGTGTTAAAAATCTGCTCATTGAAAAAAATTCTGCTGGTCTAAGGATTTGTACATAGTAGGCAAACTCACAATTTCTCTTCTGAAAACCAACACCTCTCTAGTTTTAGTCTTCCCACCTGTCAGGGCAGGAAGAGCCCTTTCCTGAAAAATTAAGCAAATGTAGGCATATATGGAAATATTTACTACAAAATGAAGATGAAAATCTTTGATGACTGTGGCATATGACATGTGAAAAGGTTCTCACTATCAGGAGAGGAAGTTTCTTGTTAACCAGAAAGGAGTGGTCCTAGTTGTACATTTAAAGTAGAGTTCCTCAAAAAACCTGATTTTTGTGATTCAAAGGGTATCACAGCCCATGGTTTAGCTTTAAGAGAGCTGAACTACCCAAAGTTTTTAAAAGCACAGCAAGCCCAAACCTTGAGCTATTTATGTCAGTTTGACCTTGCCAGTCATTACTCCCTGTGATAACTCCATCTGAATTCCTCAAGGAACCATTTTGTGGCTGCTGTCAACATAAACATCTATAGATTACTTTGCTTTCACCACATTCCAACAATTCTCAGCTTTTCCCATGACCCCATTTCCACTTGCACTTCCAAGACCATGACCTCCACTTTGGAAACAGCATTTGCTCCAAGTTATACTCTGCCAACCAATGTATGACCTCCCAAAAAAATGAGCTCTGTGTTGAGCATGACCAGGAAGAAAGGTTCTGAAATAACAGTTACAGCTGCAAAACCTTCCCTTATGGGGAAATGACCTGTGAAAAATCCAAGTTCTGTTCTGTCAGCTTTCTCAACAGCCCATACATTATGCCATGAAGTTATGGGCTGATATCCCTTATGGGACACCCCCAAATCTGAGCCTGTTAACTTTGTGGTGATGAACTCAAGACCAGCTGCCTACATCAGAAGGTATGACAAAAATTGGTGGTGAAAGTTAGCCAGTGTCCTTCTCATTTTCTCAAGTAAGATATGCAGTAGTATTACTGCTTTTAATTAAATTAGCCTATGAGGTAATGTTATTGCCCTAAAAAGTGTGATTTATCATGTCCATCATTACTCTGAGCACTTCAAGTGAAGTTGTTATACCATAAAGCTTTTATTTTTCACTGCAGTAAATCTCCCCTGTATTTGCAAAGTCTGGAAACAAACTCCTTTTTCCTGATTTCAAAAATTACAAGTTTTCAAAGCACTGAGCCATTCAAACCCAGAAGGTGACAGGGAGCTGAGTGACAGACCTTTGTTTTCCAGTATGACTCTCAGAAATTTGCTCTGAGGAGGCCCAAGTACTCCCAGCTCTAGTTTTGCTCATTAAACCTGGAGTGGTTCCATTCATGCCAGCTCAACAGAAATCAAAACCTGGCTTGAAGCCTTGGATCTTCATATTTCAGCTGCTCATAGCAGAAGAGGCCCTTGGAAATTAGTTCTCTCAGCATGTGGTCTGGATGGAGTAATTCTACCTCCAAAGCAATAAAAGACAAGAAAATGGCTGCTTTGAGCTGAACTCAAGGAGTATGGCAATGAGTATGTAACCAAAGCCATGGGCAGGGACAATTTTCACTATCCCAGCTCTGACCAACCTGGCCTTGGACACTTCCAGGGATCCTGGGGCAGCCACAGTTTCTCTGGGCACCCTGTGCCAAGAACTCAACCTCAGAGTAAAAAATTTCCTCCTAACACCTCCTCTAAACATTAATTGTATATCAAAAAGCAATGACCCCAGTGCTAAAGAAGCCCTTGACCTAGAACAGGAACAGAAGGGAGAATGAGCATTTTGATCCAAGCCAGGAAAACCAGCTACTATACAGGCAGCCTTCATTTTCTCACAGGATCTTTTTCTAGTTTTGAGATGGACAAAGTGCCATTGAAATGACAGTTACTGGCCTACTCTTCCCTACAGACCTGGGAGATACAGCTACAGAAAATTCAGGCAAAAAGTGATAAAGCACACAGCTGTTTGCAGCTGCCCCAGCCCAGATTGGAAGTGCTACATAAATCAGGAGCACTGGATGCCTCCCGACTCATTGCAGAAAGGAGGCACAATCTGTCTGAGCAGGCATCTGGCAGCACCACAACTGAGTTTTTACAAGCAGCTTTGTAAATCATTGTCTTCAGCAATTACTTGGTCCTGGGAGTAGCAGTGAAGTTATTTGCAACCAAAACAGCTCAATTATCTGAAATGGTAATGGAGGGAATTATCCATGAACTTAGTGAAACATTTCTGTGGAAGTCATGAGCTATCAACACCAGCAGGGGATTAAGATGTTCAGTGGGCCAGACATGGAGACGTTTCCTTCTCCAATAGGTTGTTATTAGGGAGGGCAGGGAAACTCCCAAACCAATTCAGTCACTATTTCCTTTTAAAATTAAAGTAGTTTTCAGGTAGACCTGGAGACCTCAATGACTAGATCTGAGCTCTAGTAGACACTCCCTTGTTATTAAAATGATGGCCTTAGTTTAAAAAAAACCAAGAGTGCAAAGAATTAGCATCTTTGCTTAAATCAGAAAATAATTTATCTCTATACACCCAGCAAAGATCTCTTGGGAAAGATTTCCAGCTCTCCAGGTGGTTTTCTGCACTCCTAAATAAGAGTTGCTGAGTTCAGATTGTGAAGGGTCATAGATGGTGACAGACAGAATGCAGGTGGGTGCTTGAGTTGGTGGTGAAATGCTCAGTTGGACACTCTGGAGCTTTGTCTTCTCCCCACCTGATCTTCTGAGGAATCCTAGAGAGAAGGGGAATCCAAAAAGTGGCACAGAGTCACATCAGTTTTCCACAGCAAAGGAAAACCAAGTCAGGAGCCCACCACAGCAGTGAGGGCACTGAGGACACTGAGCCTTCACTCCCAGTCCTGATCCCTGTTGAAGACTCTTGATTTTAGAATTTTTGATGTTAGCATCCCATTTTCCTGTTTCATTGCCAGTGTTACACCAAGACCATTTCTGGTTCAGATGGTATAAAAATGGGAAGAATCAAATCTCCTTCCATACCTCATTTCTAACAGTGCATAGACTTTACAGAGACCCAGACCTGAATTAGCTTTTTGATTGTTTATATTAACTTTACACTCAACTTTAGATTTCCTGCCTTTCCATTATTTTGTACCAGGTAAAACTTCAGCTAAAATACCTTGTGTTTATATATATATATATATAAATATATATATATATGTGTAGTGTAAAGAATAAAAATATGAAGGTTTCCCCAAACTCCTTGCAGGTTTTTTTGTTAAAAGGAAAAATTGGAAAAATTAGAGCAGGTACTTTTTAATTAGCAACAACTGATGGTTCTTCTTAGCCAGATGAATTAACATGGGAAAATTCTAGATAATGTCAATTACAATTGTTATTCCCCAAACTTCCTAAGAAATGAGTGAAATATCCTCTGAATCAACTGGAATCTTTTTTTGGTATGTCTCTTAACAGCGTGCCTATTTCTATAAACCAAACAAAAAAATTCACTGGAAAAGTTTAAAAGACACAGAAATATCAGATATTAGTAACTTTAACATATATATATAGAGGCCAGAAGCCTATAAATAAAGCTCTGGAATAGACAGGTGATCTTCACAAGATGTTATTTTGCACATAGTTTGATGTGACCATCAGTGATTTTCAATAGAGATGCTGCTCTGGGTGCTCAGGCAGACCTAGACTTAAAATCTGGCTGGTTTTAGGGTGTTGAAGGTGGGCAAATAAAAACGGAGGCCTCTACAGGCACCATCACTTCTGCTCACATTCTAGACTCACAAAATCTCTGTGACCAGCTGTGAGCTAAGGGCACAGGGTTCTGCACCCAGCATCACCCAGGGATGTTGCGTAAGGGAGAGAGCTAAGGATGACATAAGTTAGAAACAAAACTTACCAAAGTGGTTCTGCAGGAGACTCACTCAGGTTTTCCTACTTCCTTGGCAATATCTGGGGGCTGTAATGTTAACTGCTTGGACATCTGCATCCTCAGAACAATTTATTCCTTTAGTAACCAGCATAAACAGTTGTGTGCTGCTAGGAACCAGAATATATCACTACTCAACAAAGGCAACTGAATGCAAGGAAAGAACTCAATCTACTCTTAAATTTAATAATCTTGATTTTAATGCCTGGGAGAGAACAACTTTTTTTTCTTGCTTTCTTTACATGAAATGGAGAAGGACATTTTTAAGGTCAGGCATTTCCTGAGCCTTGCCCATGGTGGTTTTTTTGAGGTCTGTTATATGCACTCTTCTGCAGTGCTCCTGTTTTTTATTGTTCTTAACCTCCAGCACGGCACCTGATAAAGGTTAAACCCTGTAGGTTGGAGCATGTGACACAAAGCCCACACCCCAGATGTCATATCCCCCTCAGAGGACATGGAGGAAGGAAGTAAGGAAAGGAAGGTGCCAAACTGCCTGCATGATTCTGTTTCAATTAGCAAGACTCCTTGCCAGCCATGTGGAACTGGAAGAAGCAAAGCATGAGGAATATGCTTTGCCTGTAACTCTGAGCCACTTTTTAATTGCTGTGACAAGTGAATAAAGCTGAATGAACAGAAGAATTTTTTTCTAGGTAAGAAAGAGAGAAGACAACAGTGATTTAAATATCTAAACATTTAGAAGTCCTCCTGCTTCACACTGCAAAAGTAACTACATGTATCACAAATTAATTTGTGGTGCTCTCTGTGAATCATGTGCTCTGGTACTAAGTAGTATTCAAATGAGAAATGTGTGGATGGGATAGAGAAACTATTCTAGGAGTTATCCTTTCTTAATCCCTGGCCACTCATCTTCTGAATGGCACCTCTGATTCATACGGGAAATGTTGGGATGCTAGAAAAAACCCCAGTCAGTATTGATACCACAGTTTCTTGTTTGTACCAGCAGCAATGTCTCCCAGATACCAAGGGAGTGAGGGATTCTGTGTTTAAAAGATACAACAGGCCTGTTTTACCACGGAAATATGTGGCCAGTTTTTCAGGAATTAATACACTAAGGACTCTTGTAAACCTTTTGTCATTTTTTTTCACTCATATGAAGGCAGGCTCATCTTGGCTGGGCAGCTGTGCCTTGCAAGGGAAGTGGAACTCGAATATTCCATAGCAGTACCAAAAAATGGAAAAATAGTTAACGGTTTTCTCATTTATTGTATTCATGTGCTTCTTTCTATTTTATTTACCTATGTCCTCTGAAGTACATTTTGTGCTACACAGCCTGGAGAACGTAGTAACAGAGGGCTGTGCCATCAGCTGAGGCATGCTGGGGACACAGCACTTCTGTAACCTTAGCAGCACAGTGCCATGTTGGGAAATTGCCACTAAAAATAAAACAATGATGAAATCTGAGGACATGATTCACCTTATTCGGTTTAAAGGCAGCAACAATTGTTGCTGGAGAAGGGGTTGAATAAAACTCAATCATACATACTCATGCACATATTCATACACAAAACAGTGGGAAGAACAAGCCCAGGGGAGATGTGTGATGGGAACCACCAAGTAAATAATTTGTTGTGAGTGCTGCATGACTGCAGACCCCATCCTGGCTGATTTTGTTACAGTCTGAAGCCACAGTAACTCCTTTGTGATTTATGGGGTAACAGCAGCACTCAAGTGCTCCCATCACTGGTCCAAGTGCCAAGATCATACATAAAGACTCTTTAATGGCTCAGGTCTCACTTTCTAAGCTTCACTACACTGAACTATGGAATAAAAGAAACCTAAAACCAAACAGTAACAGGGGAAGGTTTGGCCATGAACTTCTCAAAGCAATTTTAAGGAAAACACATTAAAAGCACCGCTAGTTCACAGATCAGCTGTGCAATGGTTTTTATTCCAAATCTGTGAAAGTGGATATTTTCCTTGTAAGCAGGATTCATTTTCCATAACCATTTTTTTAGTGCCACCTGTTCTGGAGAAGCATCTGATGTTTTAAAATTAAACCACGGCTGCCAATACACATTTGAGTTTACTATAAATTTGTTCCTGACAGGTTTTTCAGAGGCCTCAGGCCAAAGTAGCATTGAGTTCTCTGCAATGTTATTTAAAATTAGCAAATAGATTTTTAAACTTTTATAATATACTCAGTGTACTTAAGTGTGAAAAAATACCCTAAATTGCCCTAAATTGATTTGATTAGTTGTCTGTTCTCAAAATTATTTACGGTTCTACCCCTTCTCTACTACTTTGGTCACCATACTTATCCACTCTAATTTTTAGTAACTTCTGTGAGTTGCACACAAAAGTCTGATTTCACTCATATCTCTAAGAGAAAGCAAATATTTTCAAAGCTAGATCTATATTTTACTCCTTTAGTTCTTTATCCTTTTATTTTTAGTTTTAATGATTTGCTGCCATGCTTTATCTGCTAGTTAGTGCTAAGCAACAAACCACACTGCCTTGGAAAAAACTTTCCATAGGAGTGTGAAGCAATGCCAATACAGGGAGAGAGTAAAACCTATGGTGAAATGGTCCAGAAGGAAACAGGTAGAATTCTTCTGTTCTCTTTGAAGATAAATCCACTGACAAAAAAAAAGTTTAATTGGTATTCACATACTTTATGGAAATTAGAAATTATAGATAGTGCTGGCTGATCGAGCTGTTACATTTTTCCAGAATAATACACGAGATATTCTGCATCACAGCACAGCAGTACTCTGCTGAGAGGTTTTAAAAGGACTTGCAAACCACGGGAAACCAAGGATGGTAGTAACAAAACATGAGTTGCCAATGCAAGTTTCTGTGGGGTCTCCTGTGGTGCCAAGGAACTGTCATCAGTGCACCAGGCCTGACTGGGGACGTGTTACAGCTGATACCTCTGTGGTTCATGCTGTATGTGGGCCAGAAATTATTTTTCCAGAGCTATCAGTGAAAAATAAAGATGAGTTGAAGTGGGAAAAACTTCTGCCTGTCCATCTTCTTCCTCCACATTGTTCCTGTTTGCCTTGGACAGTCATGAGGGTGGCTGGGACAAGGACAAGCTGGTGGCTGCAGAGAGAATAACCCTTGGAGAAACCCCTTCATGGACCTTCCTCAGTTCTCCTGCCATCTTCAGGCACATCCTTGTGTCCATCTCCATCTCATCCATGTAACCACTGCTGTGTCTCCTTTCTGCTTAGAACAACACAGACTGATTACAGCAGTTATGGGTCTGTGGGAGAGGGACAGGCAGGATGCTCAAATCCATCACTGTCATCTCATCTTTGAAATATTTGTTCTCACATTGGTCTGTCTTTTCCATAGCCCAGTGGACCACCATGCCAGGTGGCTCATAGCTAAAGACATTATTTTCCTCTCATATGGCTAATTAGAAACCCACAACCTGCTATTAAAATCTATGCAAAGGGGCTTAAAAAGAGAGGGGATATTAGGAATCCTTTTAGACACAGTATTATTGTAATGGAAATTATCAAAAGAGATGTTGATCATATGTGCAACTTCCATGAGAAGACTGGATTTGTACAAAGAGCTGGCTATAGGCAAATGAGCAACAGGAAAGAAAACCATAAACTGATTATTTTAAGATGTAAGATTTGCAGGATCATGTACACATCCCACATACTTTTTTCTTGTGTTTGTTTAATTTTGCCAGAGATTTTTTTTCTGTAAATTGACTGGCAATGACCTCACTTAAAAATCCTGTACATTCTTGCATGCAATGTTATGTAATACTGTTATTTGGCTTCCTTTACCAGGCAGGTTAAACTTCATATGCTAATGGTTCAGGGACACTACTACTTAGGCAGGGGTTTTGAAGAGCTGGATTGGAATGCTTGGCAAACAGTAATAAAAAGTAATGGAAGCTATGTGGAGTATGGTGAAATGGGAGACTAAAGCTTCAGGCTTAAATTTTACCTACAAGGGAGGCCAGGAAGCAATTTTTCTCCTAATCACACTGCATAATTGGAGAAGTAGACAGTGGGTCTGATCTAAAGGCTGCTGCTGCTAATGAAGCACTTTGCATTTATTTTCCTGAGCTCTGGCTCAAGCCTGTCACAGTCAGAGAGCTGCTCATCTTCCTCTTGGATCCGTGGAAAATTTTCATTGCTGGAAGCAACAAGGCAGACAACAGCACAGTTTGATCAGCCATCAGGCTAGAAAAGAAAAATGCAAACTATTATCGCAAACTCAACCCCTGTGAAGTTCCCAGGCACTGCAGATGTTCAAAGGATGAGCACACGTTTGTGCTCCCTGAGTTTCTTGGCTGCTGAATGCAGAGCAGACTCTGCTGAGTTACTTAGGGATCCTTTCTTCTCCTTAAAGCTTCTCTTCCTGAGCCTGGCTCCACGTGAAAAAGAGAGCCCAGATATTTTTTAAGCTCTTTCTAAGCTTTAATTGAGAGGAGGGAAATAGTGAGTTCTCTCAGCAGAGGTGCCAAAACTATTGTTCACCAGACAGACTTCTCAAGCCAGTTCTCCTCTCCATCTGCAGATTGTGGGAGGTCATGGATTCATCTGGGTGCTGCAGAGGAGATCAAAGAAACCAAAGCTTCCATAGCAGTGCTGGCTGATGTGATACTTTCGTCTGCAGATGCTCCCACTTCCAATACCTATGGCTGTCACTGTCCTGAAATATGGATGTCTGCTGGAGAGATAAAAATATTTTATTCTTAAAATATTAGATCATAAATGAGGTTTGTGAGTTGGGTTTTTTTCCTCTGTCTCCACACAAAGTTCCCAATAGCTAATAAATATTTCCTATCAGCTGGGAACCTCTGAGTGGGAACAATTATAATAAAAAAAAATATTGCAAAATCTTCCATCACCCTTCTGCACAGTTCCAGTGAAAACAAAGGAAGAGCAGAAAAGCGATATTCCTTATTTCAGTGTGATCAAAATTGCTGAATGCCCTTCCAAGGCCATACAAATTACTTCCATTTTATATTTTGAAACTGTCACAAGTCAAACCTAGATGCTGAATTAATTAATGATGCATGTAAGAATGACTTGTCCTTCAGCTTTTTTATTATGCTTTTCCATTTGCCCTCCCAGGATCTGTCAAGGCAAGCAAATAGCTCAGTTGCATTTTTACTTTATTCCTAGGAAATGCAGAGTGAATTTAAACTGAGTTACCTCCTTAAGTTAAATTAAACTGAAATATTTCAGCATAGCAGCTGGGGTTTCACACTGGTCATTGCTGCTCTTTGGGGCAAGAAAGTGCCTCTCTCTCACCAGTCCTTTGATTACTTTGGGACATTAGTTGGGTGCCAGATGCTCCTTTCAAGTTTTCTGTTAATGCACGCTCTGCGTCACACTTAATGATTTTTTACGTCAAGTGTATTGGGTTCTCAGGAATAATGTAAGGACCTATCCATCTTTGGGGAAAACAGTAAAACAGATTTATGTGGGTAAAACCAAATGTTAATAATGTCCTTTATTTTGTGTCAATATTTACAGAAATGTCTTATTAATGTAAAAGAAAAAAAACAACGCTGATTGAAAAAGCAGTTTCCACCCATTAATATTCACTACAAATTTTCCAGCTGATTGTAGAGGAGCCTACACATGACCTAGCATGGTTCTAATTATTTATACATAGATGTAAGCATTTAGGGATAAGCAATGCAATTGATTTTATTTAACTTTGCATCTTGTAGGGCTCTAACATTTTTCCTAAAATCCTTGTTCCTATCTGAGGAGCAAAAGAAAAGCGCAAGGGTTTAAAATTGGCCTGTGATGAATCTGCAACATGATCAGCCTCAGCTCTGGTGAGGGCTGTGAGGCCATGACTCCACTGTTGCTCATCTGTTTCATGTGATGCCTGCAAGCTCCAGAGTACAAACCAACCAATTACAAACAAGGTTTCAGCCTGCAGCCACAGAACAAGCCAAAGCCTGCAAGAAGGATGCTGAGAAACAAATGGTCAGCAGAGTTTCCTGGTAGACAGACACAGCCATCTGCAAGGACACAATTGTGTTGTCTTCTGCAAGACTCACAAGTTGTTTTCTCCATTATTTTATCAATTTAACTGCATTAGCAAGGACTGAATTAGTTCTTGGGTTGTTTCTCCTTATTAAAGCAAAAATCTCTCATGAAAGGGACCCGATGTTTATTTCAGGGTAGGAGCCTTCTCGGGAGATAGCAGAGAAAATCTGGTTTCATTTGTACCAGTGTAACTTTGAGGTGTGCTCAGACTCAGGAAACACTTGAGTCTGTGGGAATCTGCAGGGACTGGGGAACAGAACTTCACAGGGCTTGCGGCAGAGCTGTCCTTCACGGCAGGTGTCAGCCTGAGGAGATGCTCACAGCCCAGAGGGATGGGTGATGTGGGTGAGACCTGGCAACCCCACCACAACTTTCATTTTGTCCCGAGCTGACAAGCTGACATGAGGCAGCTGAAAAAGTTGAGAGATCTGAAAGATAAAGGGAACGGGAGTGATGTGAGAAACAAAAAGAAGAGCCAATAAGCAAGAATTTTCAAACTTATATTTTACCTTCTCTGTTCATACAGTAAAGCAACATTATAGAGAAAAGGGTTAAAAGTGACAATAATCCTTCTTTCATGCCAGACTGTAAACATCCACTTCCTTTGGAAAAGAACCAGGAACACAAGATAGAAGTGCTCTAAGCAACTGTCTACACAATGACCTGTTCATGAGCTAAGAGGCCCTGCCATCTGATCAAACTTCGTCAGAGCAAAGATTACATCCTAATGCTTAATTTAAAGTACGTTATCCATTTATTTGGGTTGGATTAGTTCGGTTTGTTTTGCTTTGTTTTTTTACAAGTGTGTACAGATATTATTTCGTGTCTCTTTCCTTGTGTACACATGCTGGTCAGAGAAACATATCAGCTCTAAGAAGGAAAGAGGAACTTAAGAATTATTTAATTTGTAAATTTAAAGTAATTACAATTTACAGCTTAGCTTAACATGTAGGTGGCAGCTCAAATGGAAAGATCCCTGTGAGTTTAGTGGAACATCAAAGGTCAGCAAACCTTTGATGGCTGTAAACAGGTTAAAAAAAGGTGTGGCTTTCCCGAGGTCCTTCTCTGGTATCAGCAGTACTACAGATCATAGTTGGTACTGAAATATTATGCTCAGTAACAACTGCTTCATAACTATCCCAGGTTAGTTAGTCCTCCCTTGGAAAGGGTTAAAGGGCTGTGAAAACTCTGTGTGACTTCAGTCCCTGCCATGAGCACGACAGCTCTCACAAGAGCTACAAGACATGGCTTTGAAACCAGGGCAGTCAAGCAGAGACCAAAAAACCAGAGGTTTACTCTTTCAACAGGCTAAACCTTGCCCTGAGTAACATTAAAATGATGCCTCCAATGAAATTAAATACTTTACAATTTGGCCTGAGGGTTTTATTTGCACTTTACAGGAAGTCAAGGGACCACAGCGTTAGTCAGAGAAGAATTAATGACCATTTCTTATTAAACACAGAGACCTTTAAAGTATAAGTGGAAAAAACAAGTTTACTGCTGTTCCTCTAAAAAAGACACATACTTAAAAGGAAAAAATAGGAGTCCAATGGTATGCAATAAAAGTAGCTTACAGAGAACAACAAATACCAAAATACTGCTTGGTCAGTAGTGTTTTCATTCCCCTGCCTCTGTTCTGCTATGTCCTAGCTCACTAGTAAACGGAGGTGATACAAAATCAATGTATGACTGCATTACAGGGGTGTCCATAGTACTCTGTTGAAAAGTACATTTTAAAACCAACATCCATGCAAAGATACAGCAGCACAAATTGGTGTACTGAGATTTTCTTACCTGAGGCCAAACTTGTTTTAACTTAAGAGCTGCTGCCCTTTAGCCAGAATTAATGGGCATGGCAATTATGCAAAATGGCAGCACTTTTTTACTCTTTCCCTGGTCCTGCTTGGCTCAGGATCCTGATCACCCTCTGCAGGCACCCTGAGCTCTGCTCCAGTGTCACCACCTCGCTCATTACAGAGGCCTTGGGTCTCTCAATCATGCGTGTAACTTGTAAAGGCACTTTTACTTTGTTGGTGACACAGGGGAAGATCAAAGGTTTGACCAGTTCATATTGAAGCAATAATATTTGGCTATCACCAGCAGCATCTCCAGATTTCTTGCTTCCAGATGAGGTCAATATATCCAGCAAATAATGTTGTTTTATTTTTAGTTCAATCTCTCTGTGTTATGCCCTGCCCTGCTCAGCAGGTTTAAGGGGAAGGTAGTTTGACTCACTCTGATTTCACCCAGTCAATGGAATACAGGCCACTACACATCTCATCCTGTAGTAAACATCTAGAATAGGTCAGGGAAATCCTAAAACATCCTCTTGTTCTCCTCTGACAGTTAAATGAGCCTGGGATTCCTGGTTAGGATGTTGACTCTACTTGATAAGCAGCCACGGTCAAATGAGATGAATCTTGACACTCTGGGACCAGGAAAAAACAATTTCCTGAAGTCTGTGCATAGATTTCAATTTTTCTGATTTCTAAAGTCACACTGAGACTTCACTAATTCTACCACTCACAACTTTTAGTCACAGAAAATCTTCCTTTCTGTTCTTTTTCTTTCTCAAGGTGTGGACTATGAGAGCTTAAAAATTTACAGTACCAACTGCAACAAAATTCTTAAATGCAAAACATTCTTTCTTTTTCTTTTATGAGAGTGAACAATTCACAGAATTGCTTACCACATTATACAACCTGTCAGAGACCACTCCCCCATCCCCAAAACTGACATGAGATGGTATAAAATAACCTCCAGATCATGGCTGTGTCCTCTCCAGACTGCTGGAAAAATCAACCCTGTTTTTTTACCACTTATTGGAGCTCCCAGTTAAAATCCAGTTTTGCAAAATTCTTGCTGTCCACCCTTTTTTTTTTCCTTCTACCTTTCCCTTTTTTTAAAACTAATTGTTATAAATTATATATAAGGAAGAGAAGAGAGGAAAACACCTGGATCAACAATCCAATGGGCAATAAACTGAAAGGAGACCATTTAACCTCATTTTCCAGGAAGCCTGCTGAGCCAGGAAGAATATTGACACACTAATTTCTATTATAACAGAGCAGTGGATTTGAAAATAGTGACTCGGAGGCATTTGAACATGGGGATTATCACTCAGCTTTCCAATGGGAACAAGCTATCCTGCTGCCTAACTTCCACTCTGGTTGAACAGGAATCAAAGTTTCTTACCTTTCTTTTGAAATCCTGGCCCACAGTCACAGAATTATCAGTAAATAGTGACTTATGAACATATTAACCCACTTATTCATAAGCAGAACTTCTCAGAGTATTAAATAAAAGAGTTTCATTTAGAATTAGATGTTATGGTCTTCCTGAGTTGGTTTATGCCTCCCTGTGAAAGTTGACTTGGAGGCAGTTCCCAAAATTTACTAGATTTCGATATTTTTAGTGTAATAATTCTTCATGTTAAAAGAAAAGTTAAATAACTGATGTTCACATAGTTTAGATATACAGAAAATTACAGCAATACTTTGATCTCAAGCTGTGATGAAATCCCAGCTATCACATGTGCTCACAGCAGTTATTGGAGCACAGAAGTTATCAATCATCCACTTTTCATCATTACAAATTTGAATTTTGCTTTGTATGCTTGCCTAGAAAATGAAAATACTTCGTAAACAGGTACCAGACACTTGGGTAACAACAGGATTGCACAAGCAGGTTACATCAACATTCCTAAAAATGAGATTTGTTCCTTACACTTAATACATAAAATTTAACACTCTTCTTTTAGTGGCAGTGTGGAAACAATATATAAGATTTGGGGTTTTCCCCTTTGGAAAGGAAGAGCAGCAGGCTGCATGTGAGCAGCAGGCTGAATTGTCCATGCAAAAGAGCAGTTCTTCTCCCAATTCCCAAACCAGCACACAGGTACAGGCTTTTCCCAGCTGAACACCTTGGAACCAGGTGTATTTTCTTTCTGATCTCTGAAGTCCAATGGAATCACATTTCAGAGTCAAAAGAGTGGGATTTCCTCTGCTCAGAAGTGAAGCCTGCAGACAATTACAGCTTTGTCGCTGTCAGTGTTTGCACTGAGTCAGAAGCACATGCCTGGGCAAATCCAATCAATTTACTGCTAGCACTCTACAATGTGGATTTCACACCTGCTAGGACAGAAAAACACTTGTTTTCACCATATGTAATAAAATGCCCACGTACAGGTCACATTACAGAAAGGACAAAAGGCTGGCATCACACCAGCACAGCCTCAGTGAGCACTGGCAGAGAGAAATTTGGTTACAGCCACACTAAGGAGCAGCCTCATTACATTTCAGAGATGGTGCTCCTCCTTCTTCAAGCTAAGAGAATGGATTTAAAGGCAAATAGCAACAGGGACAAAGCCATTAGAGATTTCTTTCTCTTCAGTCATCATTAATCCTCCACCAGGAAGAATTTTTGCTGAGGCTCTTGCAGGACCTTCTTCTCTCATCCCCATGTGCTGAGGCCACACTTGGAGTGCTGTGTCCAGTTTTGGGCCCTGCACTGCAGGAAGGACTTGGAAGGGCTGGAGCATGTCCAAGGAAGGGAACAGAGCTGTGGAAGGGGGTGGAGCCCCAGGAGAGGCTGAGGGAGCTGCAAAGGGGCTCAGAAGGAGAAAAGGAGGCTCAGGAGGGACCTTGTGGCTCTGCACAACTCCCTGACAGGAGGGGAAAGCTGGGGGGATCAGGCTCTGCTCCAGGGGACAGGGACAGGAGGAGAGGGAACGGCCTCAGGCTGTGACTGAATTTTACTATTTTGCCATTTTTATTTCTGCATGATCTTATTAGCTCCTAAGTTTGTTTCAGGCATGCATCCACTGTTTAAAAATCCAAAGCTCTGACACGTGTACTCGATTCTCTGGCAGATCTCAGCAAACAGAAAGAAAATACTTTTCAGTTGGACCAACATCAGAGTTTTCAAATTTTCTAAGGAAAGGACTCTTTTAGTACTTTTGGATTGAAAAAAAATCAATTAATTTTCATCCTGGCAATTTCAAAAATGGCTTTTTGTTTAAATCAAGCTTATAGATATTTTGTAATGAAACAATTGCTTCAAAAGAAAAATAAAGAGACTTCAAGAAGTCTCTGATGTGATATATCCTTTGCCCTGGCAGCCAGCGCCTGGATACTTGGCCTTGCACAGCTTTTACATTTATTTGCCAGAGTCCATGTAAATTAGTTCACCTCCCCTCCATCCCCCAGATATACACAGGAGCAGAGAAGAGCTCTGCTTGAATGCCTATCATAGCCAGAGAACCTACAAATCACATCCATGAAAATGGGATTCAGATCTTTCCCAACAGATTTAGCCTCTGAGGAGGATGAGAACAAATCTGTAGGAGGAGCTGGTTTTGCCATCCTGAAGCTGGAAAGATAATTACATGCTCTCCACCCACCTCCTCAGGGGGCTGAGCTAGTGGGACCTTCACTGTAACCTGCAGTTAACTAATACAAGTCAAAGCAAAAACACAGACTTGCCTCACAGGCCCCAAAGGTCAGCTTGAAAGGCCAGTGGATAGAAATCCCTTAACACCTTCATTTTATCTCTCACTGATGGTTTTTGGGCCACATGCACAAATCCTACAAAGGGGTGCTTGTTGGGGAGCTGGCCCTCAAATACTGTGTTCAGAAACCCCTTCAAGACACTGACTCAGACTCTTCTCCTCCAGCACCAAGGCACTGGCTCAGCAGGAGGCTGAAGCAGATTCTACAATATGAGAGGAATGTTTTGCAGCCCAAAAGACACCTCAGAGGGCATCCATCCATCTGCATATATATATTTTTATATATGCACCTGACCATAAATATAGGGAGATTATGTAGGTGGCTGGATTTAGTAAAATTCAAGATAATAGCCCCCAAGATTAGTCGAGCCATAGAAATACCATTTGTTTTGCATTTGAAGTTCTATTTTCAAAGGTACCCAGCAAACTTGTGGAGCTACTAAAGTCAACTCCAAAGCTTTTGGCAGTATGTCCAAGAAAATCCATGTACTGCATTTGTCCTGCATTCATCTTGTTTTTTCTGCAGTTTCTGAGAACCCAAAGTTTATCCCATTCCCCTGTTGATTTTCACTGCCTTTTAAATATACTTTTACTGCTTCTTCAACAGTGCCATCCTACTATTTTCCTCTATTTCCATGTGTAAAATACCATGTGGTTTCCCCGCACATATTTTGCAACAAGGAATGTTCTTTGTTCAAAGCCTTTTAGACTTCTGAGTCAGCACCTTTTAAAGGAAATGCTCAGTCTGCTGAGGGCTCATGACTTTACTCAGCAAGTGAGCACTCAAGGCACAGTCAGCAGAATTCTGAAACATTTATTTAAAACTTCAGGCTAATGACCAGTTCCATACAAGATTCTGCAGTCTCTTTATATCAAGAACTCACTCATAACTCTGAAAATTGACTCTGTGGACTTTCTTTTCATGAGCACAATAAATTTGGATTGAACATTGCCATTCCTGAAATTAAGTCATTACTTTTTACTACACTGAATTTTGACATAACACAACTGTTCATGGATTTATGGCACCACCTACTGAAATATTAGATATTAAAAATGTTAAAATTATGCAAACTGGCTTAAGAATTAGCTTGGAATAACCTTGCTGTTTTACCTGTACAGTTTCAAAGTGTAGATTGTATATTCAGGAAAATATTAGTATTACTAAAAAACTTAAAGAATTACTTTGAAGAAAAAATGTCTAAATGTGTTTTATTTCCTTTCTCCCAATTTTATTTACAAGCAGCAAGGCAATGATGAATTTTGGTGATGATCCAATGATCACTGAATTTAATCCCAAAGCACCGTTGTGCATTATGACACTGCTCTTTGCCATGTTTTATTTTTAATGAATGTTTAAATCAAGCCTGATTTTTGCTTCTGCCACTCTTTTTGCTTTGCTCAGGTAGCACAACTTCCTACTGAAATTCCTATATGTTAAAATGTACAGGTATAAATATAAAATGCTTTATTTTTTTTTTTCTGTAATAAGGCCTACAGGCTCCAATCAGTATTGTGACATTGATAACCTACAACTACATTTTGATATTTATAGTATTAGTCCATATAGTAAACTGATTTTATTAGTCCAGCTGGTCCCTTGGACACCCTCCTAACCTGATTGCTGTTATGCAGAAAACTTTGTTTTGCATTATAGGTAAATCATTTGTGATTTCAGAAGATTATAAAACTAGTAGGAGTGAGGAAATGCTTCCCAACCAGGGTTGTACAGGTGTTTAAATAAATTTCAGTGAAGAAGAGCCTGGGGACAGATGCAGAGCTTGAGCAGACACTATTTTTTTTTCTCACATGTGCATTCACACAGAGAAATTTTTTGCATGCTGAGAAAATACAGGTACCAACCACATCACACATCTATTATATTTAGAAAATGCAACCCCAATATTTGCATAAAACACAGGTTAAAAATGCTACTTTCTCTGATGTGTGAATACACACATTTGTGTGCTGTTGACAAAGGTAATGGCCCAATTCTGTCCTCAAAAACCCACATGAAATTCCAAAGGAAGTGTTTGGTCACCTCACTGGTGCACAGCTGAGCGAAAAATAATCCTGTAACACAAACTAATGTAATGACACTTCTTAAAGGAAAGTCTGTGTGTACAACAGAGGGAAAATCTAATGAGAAGCAGCTGCACATGGAGAGGATTTTGAGTGAAATGGTGTGTGTGGTTTCACTTTGGGCACGTGTTTCTCTAGCACGTGGGGAGAGGGAGTATATATAGCTATGCAAAGGAAAATATGAGCTGTTGAAAAATGTGTATGCTATCAGGGGAAAAGGAGCTTTAAAGGGGAAAGTAGCCAGATGAAAAAGCAAATTCTGGAAGTCTCAGGAGAGCTCAGAATGCTTAAACTACAAGTAATTAATTTGGTGGGGTTTTTTTTTTCATTTTTGGGAGGCCAAGAAAAATGACAACAATTCCTTTCTGTACCCACAGGACAGAGCTGCACCTGTGCCAGCTGTGAGTACCTCTGCTGCTCTGTGCAGCAGCAACACCTTGGATGGCCACCACTGCCCCAGCTCACCCTCCCTCACCTCTGGCATCCAGCACAAAGCTCCACATGCCCGGTCTGTACATTTTTACAAACCCAACCACAGCACCAACATCTGCTGAATGCTCAGGAATCTTGGCTGGAAAACCAGGTAAAAACTCCTTCCTCCCTGTAGGGAAGGAAAGATTTTGCTTTTGTGAACAAAATACAACACTGTGTGTTTAAATTGTGTGGTAAGGCAGGAATCATTTTTATGAGATACTGTTGGACTGAATGGAGCAGTGAAACAAAATTATCATGGCCATCTCAAGGGAAAACTATTTTTTCAAGGCATCTTTAGGGTATAAATAAATATTTCACTCCTACTGCTGTAGAACTGTGTAATATAAAAGGCCTACAAGAAGATGAAACAACTGCAAGGCCAAGGTAGTTTTGGGTGGGTTTTTTAAAAATTCCCCTCAGAAATGCTCTAATTCCACTAAAAATTAATTCAGCTTGTGGACAGTTGGTGTCCCTCATTCAACACATGAAGAGTCTTCATCCACTGTGAGGATTCACATTACCATGAGATTAAAAGTAAGATTTACCATAGGTTGCCTCATCCACCTGTTCTATAAAACAGCTCTCTTCCTCTAAAAAGAACCTGAACAACCTGTAGGCCAAGACCAAACAGAAAAAAAGTAAGGAAAAGGTGAAACTAAATGAATTTTTTAAAATTATTTTTTTAGTGGTCTTTTCTGCAGAGGAACTGCTTCCATGGACTCTGAATGAGACTCTCAGAGCACATTAAAGAGTTCAGCTTTTCCTGAACTGGTGTCATTAAAGCCAACAAATGGGCTGGGCTGCTCTGGGAAACTCATTCTGAGTATCAGTATGAGAAATCATTGTTTCAGAGCTGCAAATGTCAGTGGGGTCACAGCAAGAAGTCAATGAATCATTTAACATGTGTGTATCAGCATCACTGCCTGTGTTCTGCAGTAGCTAAACAGATTTAATTCAATCCTGTTCTACTGCCCATAAAGGTCCTTCTTTTTTTAATACCTTGCTATCCCTGGATGCAAAAATTTGGCAGGCAGGGATGCCAGATCCTCTTCCGGAGCTGCAGGGCTAGGATCATTTCCATGCAGGGAAAGAGGGTACAGCCCACCTGCAAAGTGACAGAAAGTCTGAAACCCTCCTGAAAACCACCAGCCCCAAGAAAACACAATTGCAATTTCATTTTTCAATGGGCATTGTGTGTTCCACATCAAGGTGCTCAAAACCAGACTAGGACTGCACCCCTGGCTTCTTCACTTAGCACCTGAGTTGTATGTTGGAGCAGTTAAAGGAGAAAAATTTTGCCTTGCACAAACTTGGGCAAAAGCATCAGGAGCAGAAGGCTGTTTTTATGAGGCTTAATCCAAAAATTAGATGCTGCACAATAGAGAATGGAGGTGAGATTAAAGAAAAATCTGCAAAAGATAAAAGGAAGCAAAAGCAAAAAAAAGGAAAATGTTTTCCTCTGAGAAGTATTTTCAATAGTCTCAGTCTGAGTCTCATTCTATAGAAACACTGACATATTTTGGTCATTTTTCTCACTATTATATGAAAAATAAAATCCCTGAAAGGTCCCCAACTGTTTTAAAAGCTTTAGAATTAGGTTGTTGAAAAACAAAAAAACCACAAAGGATGCCCATTGTCTGAACTAATTAAACAAATCAATCCAGAGTACCTGATTCCTCTCTTATTCTTTCCCTAACTGTTCTTGTAAAAAACATATTTTATCTTGACTTGCATATTGAAGGCAGGATTTTGCCAATCTAAACTTTTTCTCCTCTATCTTTCATCCAGTGGCAATTCAGCACATAAACACTGCTGCTGCTGTTGCTGCAAGTGCTGGCACAAAACTCGCAGGCAGTTTTCAGTTGGGGGAGCTGAACATTGTTCCTACACATCCTGTGATTGGGAATGTGGTGCTTTTAGAAAAGATTGATAAAGAGTGGCAAAAAAAATTCTGAGCTTATTGCCTGTGTTCAAGTGCAGAACAGGGCCTAAAACTTTGGAGCTGTTGACTCCTCCCAGTGGCTTTGTTAAAAGCCCTTTGCTACTCTTTCCCTTTTGCTGGAGATATGTAAAGGGTAATAAGTATTTGTAAGGATCAATATTAATTTTTTAAAATCATGCTGGTTATTCCATTCACTGTTGTGGGTATTGCTGTCTCCTCCTTCAGGGAAAAACGGAGCCCTCAGCTGGTAGAAGTGCAGTCTCACAGGTTTTTCACAAGCAGGCTGTGGGTGGGTGTCTTTGCTTCCCAGTGACTTAGTTTGGAAGCAAACTTAGTTGGAATTAGAGAGAAAGAGGGAGGGGTGCGTGTCAGAACGTCCCATTCTCACCAGGTAGCAGAACCCAGGATGAATGGCTTGGGTTATAATTAAAATAACTGGCGTACCCTGAGCTCCTGGGCCAGCCAGGCCAGAGATGAACGTGCTGTGTGCTCCTGCTTGGGCTGGATTTCCTTCCCAACCCTCTCCTTAGGATGTTCTATTCCCGTAAAACGTTTCTATTCTCACATCTACGTCAATGGCCGGGGATCCGTTCTCAAAACCTGCCCGTTTCCTCGATGACTCAGCTGCTCAGAATTTCACTGTTTGTGTGAGGGGAGTAATCCCTGCAGCAGAGATCCCCCCACGTGTAGTGCTTACCCAACTTATGTCATTAAAGGTCATGTAACATCACTTACTTCCTTATATACTCCTTCATGTTGTCCTCTGCTTGTCCTACATCCTTTTTTTTTAAAGTGTGGTTTGTGGCATATGACAGTGGGAACACTATGGCAGTGGAAAAAGACGTGTTTGAATGTGGCTTTGAAAAGAGAATTCTACTGCTATTCAGATGCACTTGTCAGAGAGGGAGAAAGAGAAAGATAAATAACTGATTTATATAAAATTATTTTTATGTACATCCTTACTTTATATTTGTAAAAATGCACTCTCTGCACTTCATGTCCTTTTATTTGGTCTCTTTAAAAATTTATTTTCTCATCTTTACCTCACCTCTCCATACCTCAACAATCTACCATTCTCAATATCAGATGCAAAACTATACATCAACTGATTTTCCTTATTAATTGGTCAAGAGATATCCTCATCTCATCCAAAACCCTCCTTCACTGGAATTTCCCAACCAGTCCCACCTAAGGATCCCTGTGCATTGATTTAAGCCCCAACAATTTTGTTATTGAGTCACAACATGACATTTCAAACTTCTCCCATTTCTCCTTTCTGAAATTGCAATGGTTATTAATGCTAATTATGGGGGGGAAAAGGGGAATCATAAACAGAAATATAGTTTTATTTTCCCCTGAAATATTATGCTGGCAAGGAAAAAAAATCCTGGCCTTCAGATATCTCCTGGAGATAATTGTTGACAGCTTAATAAGAAGCACAGGGGAAAGAAAAGAACAAAGGTATGTGCTAAGTAAGTTCTCAAGTAAATGAGACCCAAGAGTCCTAATAAATCTCAGTGCTGCCAAAAGATAGTTCAGTCCCAAAAAATCTGAAACAGCAACACCAGTCCTTCTTTGGTCACATCAGTTGAATTTAAAGGATAAACAAGAGTCCTGAGTTTACAGAGAGCAATTCCAATGTGTGCTGTCATTTTTGTAAGGTATAATGGGCTTTAAAATTTACACACACAGAGGGTTTCCAGCAGCTCCTGGTCTATTTAAAGCTTTATTGTACTTTTCTCACTTTGATTATCAAAATATCTCCTGCCTTTTAGGACTTAGGAGGTGCTTTTGTGCAGACTGCAAAATGTTCTTATCCAATACCAACTTAGCTGCTCAGAAGGAGGAGTTAAAACTGTCTGGGGCCTGGCATAGTTCAGAGACTGAGAGGCTGTGCAGTGGGTTTGGGAATAAATCAAAAATCCCAAAGGGATGAGGCCAGGCCACTGGAATTGACTTCAGCTACACTGTGCAGAAACATGAAAAATACAACCCCCATTTCTCCCTGCTAATCTTTCGGATCTTAGCTAAACATTGACATCTTCTAACATCTTGAAAATCCAGCATTCAGTGAAAATATGGCAATAAACAGTGGCCTTTCTTCATTCCCATGTCCATAGACAAAGACAAACATAAATGTAGTTCCAGTCTTAGTCAATGCAGCCAATTTTTCTGACTCTGCATGATTTTCAACAGAGCAAACCAAAAATCAAATAATTTAGGTTCTTTCTTCAGAGATAATTTGCTCATTTTATACTGTAGTCTATGACTGGTTCTTTATCTTTTACCTTGGTTACAAACACTTCTTACACAGAGAGGAAATGTGGTTTTCATGGTGAAGTTAAGAGGAGAGTTGGATCCATTTTTAAGAGCAGCTACAAAATACATAATTTTTCTTTGTGGCATTAAATATTTTCACAAATATCAAAGCACTCATTGGCACTTACCATCGATAGTTTGAAATAATCCTCAATAATTTCTATGCTGATAAGGGACCTTGCTTCTCCTTCTGAAATACTTTAGGAAAAGTCTTTTTTTTCCTGAAAATCAAGGGCCTCCAGTGTTTGTCATACAGGGTACACAAAATCAAAATATTACAAGCAGAGTTGCCAAGTATTTGCATATTCCAGTCAAATGGAATGTGTTCTGGTCCATATGTTCAAGTCAATAACCAGCTAAAAGGCTGAGCATCCTACAGAAAGTGATAAATTATTGACATCCCTGCCCACATTTGGATGTTGGCATCCAAGAAATACTTCCCTCAAAAATGTTGACCCTTAAGGCAGCCCCTAACCCAGACAAAGCTTATGGGTTTTTATAATACCTACACTGTAGAAAAGCATAGGCAAACATTAAAGTGTGGGAGGTGGTTCATAAAACAAGAAAGAAAAGAAAAATTGATTTATCCAGGGCTGGAGTACAATGATGAGGGGAAGTTTCCCAGAAACCAGGGGTAAAGTTCTTCCAGTACAAATAATCTCTTCTTTTCCAATATCCCTTTGAATCTAAAAACCCATTAAAGTTTAATTTCACAAATTGCAACTGAAGCCAAAGTTTTTAAAAAAAATCTGTGGTAAATCAACAAATATAGCCTCTACCATTCATCATTCTTTTCAAATGATGGATTTAAATTAAATTAGAGCATAAAGCCAAACTCCATGAGGAGGACATTTCATGTCCAATTCTAATATAATCCATCACTTTTTGTTGTTTGTAAAATAGAAATACCTGAAATGCTTAAAGGGAAAATCTTAAAAAATGTGATTTTACTTGAATTTAGAACAATACTTACCACATGTTGCTGATGTTACTTGTGATGACTGTGCTGAAATTTCAGCAGTCCTGAGGCCCGAAATAAAAATGGGATTATGAAAACAACAGGCTATTTCACAAAAATCTTAATACATTATTCAAGGAACAGACTAGGAATGCATAGAAGAATTTAAGGAAGGGGGAAAAATAACCTGTTCACAATGCATTTTTTGGTCTCTTGTTCTTGGACAATGAGAATCCTGGGATTCAAGACCAGAAGGTGTCTGTGCATGAACAGATCATCTTCAAGTCAATACAGAATCACAAGGCCTTGGACAAACAATTAATTATACATTAAATTAAGGTGATAAACTCAAGTGCCTCTCCCCTGGAGAAAAATATCTCCCAGAAGATAACACAAGAATATCTCAAATCATAAAAGTTCTCTTGTTGTTTTCTTCTGAAAACTAGTGATAAACTCTGTGACTTAAATATATTCATTAGACAAAATTTGTTCTGTGCTTAATCTTACTCCAGAAAAGTTCTTTTTAAACTAATTTATGGTGAAAACTGGATATATGAAAAAAAAAATACAGTAGTCATAAACCCCTTTACTGGATGTAAAAAGTTTGTTGTTTACAAAGTTCCTTATCTCTATCCTCCAATAATAATTATCCCAAAGGATAAATATTATGGACTCTGAGTTTTAAAAATATTTCTAGAATTGGGTTTCTGTACCCAACACACAAAAGTGGGTTCCTGTTAATTTTGGTAAGCTCTCCATAGTGCCACTAGTGTCAATAGGAGCTGAAGGATTTAATAGCTCTGGAAAATATGTTTCCTTCAGCTGCACCAATATCTCCATAGAAATAAACAGAGGTCCATAAGGAAATGAGGGTTGCAGAATTTGCCCTTACTAAGTGAAGCCTACAAAATAAACTTAATTAATAAACTTCAAATGTACTGATAGCAAACACAGCCAATTAACTGTACATTTCAAAAGCACATAAAGGACAGAATGAACTTTTTGTTCAGTGTATTTTTGTTCTATAGCACTACAAAACATGAAATAAAAGGAAAAATGTGACAGCAGCAATAGATGTGATTAATCAGTGACAACCATCAAACAATGTGTGGAGGACACAGACAGGCTGCACTTCGAACTAAAATTCCACAAAACACCACAGTCTGCACTATATCTGCAACCTAAACCTCTCCAAAGCTAACACATGACATTAATCATCCTTGGCCATCCACTATAACCTGATGAATTTGCAGAGTTTGTATTCCGGTGCACTGAAGACTTAAATATAATAAAAATAAAAAATAGGCTGGAGCAGCAAAAATACCAGAAGCCAAAAGAATGAATAAAGCATAGTGACTCCACAACCCAGAACAAAAAATCCCTGACTAAATGGGCCATGTAGTGGCCTCTACTATATGTACATTTATTTTTCATTAAAAACTCATTAAAAATGGGTTCACATCAGTTTTCTGTGCAAAACAGTGGAGTTGAATTAGAACAGCTGAAAATATCCCATAAAAATATCTCAAAGCACTTCATGAACATGATTTGTCACAAGCAGCTTAACTTGCAAAGGACATAATTGATAATTAACATTGCCATCCTATAGATGTTGAAAATGGAATGCCTCATTAAGTTTTAGGCCTGAAATTTTGGTACTCTTCATTAAATCTGGTGTGAGCAGTCTCATTAGTGTAATTCTTAATTATAGTCAAAATCAGAAATGTATCATGTATATGAGAGGAATTAACCTTATATTACACAAGAAACCAGGTAGTATTTAAATTTTAAAACTTCTTTATATGTGAGACCATCTTGGCGGTTCAAAAAGGCCACCATGAGATTGTCACACAAATCCTCAAAATTACTTTCAATGCATTTTTAATAATCTACAAGGACTGGGTTTGAAATAGCTATATTATTTTCCTTCCCTCCTCCCCCTCCCCAATTCTAAGTACTTCAGAGGAAAAATCGGCCAAAATACTGTGAATACTATAAAAGTATGATTTGCATTTTTATGCATTTGGCTGCAGCAGGCTGCAAATGGAACAGAAGATTTCAGCCCACTATACACTTCGATCAATACTCAGTCTCAGGCACAAAATACCAACTCGAGGCAAAATTTACTTGGCAAACAAAAGATCTGTTGAAAAATTCCCTTTCCATAATGTGGATTTAAGCAGAATTTAGGCAGCATGACAGGCCTTAGGTGAGCCTCCTTCACAGAACTGGAATTTTTCTATAATAGGAAGAAAAAAACTGCATTTAAAGGCTGTGGAAATGTGAGACAGAGGTGGAAATGGACCTGGAGCTGAAAGGAGGCTTCCACTGTCTTATCTTTGCATGTTTGACAGAGAGATTTAGTACATACATAAAAATTTGGCTTTGCTTGCCTCAAACAGACCCACTGTTTTCATGCTGGTTTCTGTTTCAAGGTGGAAAAGGTAATTTACTCCTTTTTTCAAAGCAAGGGAAATTCAGCTGTGTTTTTAAAAAAAAGTCACGAAGAATCTGGTTTATAGATTAGAAAGGAGATTGGATTTTCTTAAAACAGTTGAAATTATTACACATAGGGCTTTGCTTCAGATCCTTCTTTCTGGGAATTACAATGGCTGCTGCCAAAACCAAATCTGTTTAACTGGTTAAGCTAAGAACCTAAATCAGTGCAAATGAGATCAGTTTATCAGGGTTTAATAGCTATAACACAGACAGAGAAATAAAGAAATAAAAACAAACCCCTTCACTTGAAACACAATCTTCCTCCCATCTTCATTGAGATGCATAGCCAAAATACTTTTCATTTTTTAACTCAGGAAACATTGTGGGCCTCATGTTAAATGGGCAGTGCTTCTTCCAGATCCCTTTCTTTGAAGCCCATGAAGAGCTCTGGTCCAAACTGGGTAACTTCCCCACATTGTTATGGCTGCTCCTCAGAGTGCTGAGGAAAGGTCAGATCCTGGAAGATCTGCTTTGGAATTCAAATCCTATTTGCTTGGCAATGAAAAAATGGCATTTTTAAGCAATACTGGGTGAAATTTGATTTCTCAAAATGCTGTAAGTGACCCTGCCTTGGCAAGGGGGATGGATTAAAAGATCTCCAGAGGTCTTTTCCAGCCTACACAATTCCGTGATTTTGTGATTCTGCCAAAGATTGTGACACAAAACCACCCCCTGACAACCTGAAAAGGGCTGGGGACAGTCAAAAAGTTGGGTACTATTGGAAAAAGGAACAGACAAATCTGTTCCTAGGGGTTTTCTGTGCCCTCACCAGAGGAAAAAGAACATTTGAAGCCAGGTCTGCATGAGGGCATGGGCAGAAGCTGAGGGTGAAAAGAAATGGTGGGGACATCAATAACAGAGGAATTAAAGGGAGTCAAGATAAAAATGAAGGACTGAAAGGAAGGCAAGACAAGAACAATCCTCTCTATACCATGGAGTGGCAGAACTTGGAAAAAGGGGTGAGAAGAAAGGGGATATAAAGGAGAAAGCACATTGCTGTTAAAGAGATTGGTTGGGGAAGACTGTTGTTTTATGTCCATTTCACTGTTTAGAAAGGTTTCAATTGCTGGGCATGTCTATGTGATACAAATTCTGGTTTTAGCACTTACTGCTTCATCTTCTGATATACCTAGAAAAAAAAAATCCTAAAAACCCCCAAAAATCCAAAACCCCCCCCCCCCAAAAAAAACCTACAAGAAACCCCCAAAAAACAGGAGGAGGGAGTTTGTTTATTTTCAGTCAGAGCACAAAGTAAAGTAGTACAGCCCAGTGAAAGGACAGCTACCGGCTGAGTCCACTCTGGGGCTCGTTTCCTTACCATTTCCTTGTCCAAGCCAGGTTGGCTGGATGAGAGTACTTGGATGCAGTTTGGGATCACATTCCAATGCCTCATAACTCGTATATTGAGTATATTTTCAATATGAATGCCATCCCCAAGCCAGGGGCTGTGCACACACTGCAGCCTCCAGCAGGTCTGAGCACCACCAAATTAGACAGTAACTGATGTCTCTGATTTCTTGTACCAAGCACTATTTTGTTTTTCCTAATGGTGATGATTCACACTTGAAGATGAGGCATAAACCCTTGGAAAAGTGGAGCTTTCCTTTGGCAGGGAATTTGGCCTTCCAGCTCCCAGTTTGGGAGAGCACCCTGCACAAAGACAGAGCCCTTGCAGTGCACAGGCAGGGCAACAAAGGTGCTTTCAAGCAAAGGAGAGTGCTGCTCTTAGAAGCTTAAGCACTTTAGATTCTTAAGCAAGTCAGGCCTGTAAGTGACTGTTGTGCTTATGGCAAATTCCATATGGTTTTTTATTAAATTAACTTAAGATATCAATTAAATGATGATAAACTTTTAAGCCCAAACTGTTTTTCAAGTCCAGTGCTCAGTTTGCCAAGGGGGTCCATTCTGAATCTTGTGAGTGAACTGGAGCATCCTCCTTTTTCCTTTTCATCTTTGCCTTTCCTGTCCCCATCCTTTTCACCCTACAGCCTCCAGGCAGATAATTCTGGGGATGATTTTGGGTTTGGATTGATTGATTTTAGATTTGAGTTTGCTTTTCCCTTTCTGCCTTAATCACATTGTAAGCGGTAGAGTGAACCTTGTCAACAAACTTTGTCACATTTTCATGTTTCTATTAAGCCTGTTTTTTCTGATACCTTTGCTGGTGATTCAACCCAAAAATGGAGCCAAGCAAAGAAACAATGTGCTCAAAAGGTTTGCCAGTTTAAGAGAAATGACTTGTAAGAAATAGATGTCTTTTGAAAAGAAAAGCCATGGGGTAAGGTTTTAGTAACTTTTTTTTTCTATCTTCCAAAGGTAGGCACTTCAGACAAACAGTTAAGGAGTGGTTTGTATCTGTTGCTAGAATTTTAACACACCCCCAAAAAAACTTAGTATTAATAAAAAAGAAAAAAATTTTATCAGTGAAAGATGTGAAGGTGTCCTGAGGCTAGAAATTTAGGGAAAATAGTTTCAGATCCAATCTTTTCTTTTGTAGGAAATACTTCCTTCTTGCTTCATCTCAAGTTTAAGCTATTAAAAATTTATGCATTTTGACTTCACCAAAAATACATTAAGTATTTGCTTCCCAAATAAAGGAATTCAACAGGTCTGAGGCACATGATTCAGGCAAATTTTTTTGCTGAAGTAGGAAAAATATGTTCTCCAAAGGATTATTAATTTTTCTCATGACACTGATTCAACTTCTCCAGCTTTGAAAACAGGAATCTGGAATTAAGTGAAAGTATGAGTTGATTTCAGTCAGTATTAATGCCTCAACATGTTTGTGATTTCAAACTCACAGAATATCTCCCCTGGCTGATATTAAACATGAAGATATTTTATAATGTTAGTCATATTAATGTTTTCATATTAATAAATTTAAGTGGAATATTTATCCAAATTCTCTTTTCAGTTACACACCCATTGAGAAATTCAGCCATCCAGTCTACCAAATAATTCCCAAGAAAAACTTGCATCCACACAGCAGCTGTTTAACACTTCTGAATAGCAATTCTTCTGTTCATTAATTAACAACATGTCAAACATTAACTTCAACCATTAATCCAGGAAAGGTAGTAAATTTAAGCCTCATTACTGTCTTTCTCCTGTCAGTGCTTGCACTGGATGATCTGTAAGTAAATGCATTTTGGTCTCATCCTTTTGGTTTCTGTCACTTTGAACCTTTTGAAAAATATATATGTACTTTGTGCAGAAAAAATCCTATATTTGCTTTGAAAAGAGCAGCTGTTTACGTGCAATTATGTGTAGATATTCCAAGTTAATATTTGACAAAGACATAAATGTACTAGAGTGAGCCATTCAAAATTTTGGCTGTTTATGCATTTCAGAACTGTAAGCAAATCATGTAAATAACACCTGGTTTGAGGCAAATCTGAAAAGATAAATAGGTAAATAAGTAAAAAAGAGAAATCTATGAATGAAAATATTTCCAATTACACATTGTAAAAAATCAGCTTCTAAAACATTAAGAAATAAAACAGCGTATTGATTTTGAAGATAGCTTTATTGCACAAGCTCAAATCCAAACTCAAATTATTCCATGTGCTATTAGGGAAGATGTTATTTGAGGTTTGTATCTATCAACATATGCAATTAGGTCAGTTCAGCTCTCCTGACAGAGGCAGTGGGTGTCATTTGAGCTGTCCAGAGGATCTAAGATGTTACCACGAGGGTGGCAGATGTGAGACAAGACTTCCAGGAGACCCTTTTGACCTGGCAGCTGGAGCCAGGTGGGTCCCCAGAGCCTCTCAAGTGGCATCAGACGTTTGGGAAAACTGGGTTGTGCCAATGAGGTCTGAAATTTCACTTTGATGAAGATTACAGGAAAGATAAAGTTCCCTCTTTGGGTATTGCTACAATAGGAAAAAAAAAAGCCAACAAACCCCACAAGAATGTCAATTGAAACAGTTCAAAATTTTGTTTGAAGTCTGCTCCTTTGAAGTGTTTGGGGTTGGGATTGCTGTAGATTCACTTTTAACCCTAGAGGGTAATGGCTCTCCCTTAAGGCAGTGGCAGGGCTGTCCCTAGAAAAATAGAATTCAATGGATGTTCAGGTGTCCATGGGAATGCCCAGGTATCTCCCTGGGGGGCACTTTTATCCTGGTGAAAAGCCTCAGGAAATGTTTTACCCTGGTGCACAGCCTCAAGTGGGGCAGCTTTGGGAACCTTTGGTCATTTATGTTGCTTCTTTCCACAGTTTTCCACAATGTGCCAAGTTCCTTCAGTGATTTTAACAATGTTTGAGCTGTTTCAGTATCTGACAGTGATTAAGGGATGTTGTCATATAGCTGAGCCAGAGTTAGCTGTTCCCAGCACTCCTGCAGTGGCCATATCTCCTCAACATGTCCCATACCCTTGGCATGAGCAAACAGAATCCATATGTGAAAATGATGACTTCACATCCAAGCAGGCTGTCATTTCTACAGGCCTGTGACTTCATCCTTCCTCTCTGACATTGGCAGGGCACCAGAAGCCCAAAATATGAAACACTCCTCTGAAATAAAATACCACTTAAATGGTCTCTTTATGGCTTAAAAGAAAAAACAGAAACAAATGGGACATTCATACTTCTGTCCAATAGCAGAGCTCCTTTATCCACCAAGCTTATTAGGAATCTTGTCCAATTTTGCAAATATTATGAATATTGAATTCCAGATCAGCCAGGTAAGGGCTTTTTTGTATTAAAATAAATGTGCACTTGTATGTCATTTGGACATCTCTGACAGATACAAATGAGGCATTAATAAAGTGCTTCTCATGCTCAGTTTTGAGCAATGACATTTACAGGTGTAAGAATTCAAAGTTTTGACATGAAAAAGCACATTGTTAACATGAAGGAAAAGTACATCCACACATGAATTTCAGCAAGATTTTCTGCACTAATGACCTAAACACACTAATATTAGCACAAGTGATGTAGTGTTAGGTTTCCACCAGGATAAACGTGACAGAATGGGCAAAACCTCACTGAATGCCACGAGTACATTGCTCAAATAGTGTTTCTAATCTGTGAGGACATTACATCATGAGTCACTCAAAGGAAAGGGCAGAGTTTCCTACCAAATCTATTACAAGAAGAAAGTGACATTTAGAAGGCAGAATATGAGAATTGTGTCTCAGGTAGAATTCTTTTTGTTCTCATGAGAATTCTTTCTTTTAAATAAAAGAGAAAAATCTGGAATTCTGTCCCACTAGCTGAAAATTATTAAGGTTGTTTCTTAAATTTATAAGGCATCTAAATAGAATAATCACTAGTAAAATGTTATCTCCTCATAGGCAATTCATGGAAGGGACATATTCTGGGTTTGTTTTAGCTGTTTTTTTTAATACAACTTGTACCCTCCTGTGTATCTGAACAGCAAACCCTATTACAGTGTGAAAAATGCTATAAAGATGATGCCAGGCCAGCACTGGAAAGATTCCCCACAGATCACCTTTTATTTACATGGACTAAACACTTCTGGCATCACTGAGAAACAAATGGAAGTTGGACCTTGTGATAGGATGATAAAAAATGTGTGTCCTTTCTAAGCATTTAAGCACTTATAAAATTTTATAAACACAGTGAGTAGGGGTTTTTAAAACACTATTTCACATCAGCACATTACTTCCCATCTCCCCTCCAAATGTGGGTCATTGTTGCACTTTCAGCATGACTTCTGGCCAAGTTTGCCACAGTGGAGTTTTAAAAACACCAAACCAATTGCAGAGGATGGAGACAAACGTGATCATGTCAATTTTGTTGTGGCTTTAAATGCTCAAACCAAGCACTGTAGAGAAGTTAATCAAAAGTTTATTGCAACCCAGAGCATCCTTTTCTGTGCATTCATTGTCCACATCCTGCTCCATGGTGTTGGGAGATGAACAGAATGCCAAAAGAAGGATGAGAACTTCAGTGCTGAGCATGGGGGTCAAAAATTCACCTGACTCCTGTCTGTTAAACAAGGATTTAAGAGATCAAGACAGCAGCAATCTGATATCTACAGAGCACCAGCAATTCCCTTCCCCAGAGAATATCCATCTATTTGAAAAGTGGCTCCACAGAACATGTTGTGGGCCTTAGATCTAAAGGATCAGCCAGACATCCGTAGTTTGGCTCTGGTTCACAGCAACAGGGAGATTTATCTGAGATGTAACACTGTGGTGCTCACCATAACAAGTTTTCTACTACAAATTGCACTTAAACATCTTGGAACAATGAAAAATAACAGCCCATCCACTCCTACCCCACTGCTCAGCCATGTCTTTGTGCCAAACCTTAGTTTAGTTTTGCCTCAATGCCTTCCCAAGCTGTCAAAACTAATTGGAATAAAGAACTTACAAATTGGGCAGGGTGGTTTCCCTGCATGCCAGCAACACAAGGGAGCAGTATCAAGCTGTACAGGAAACAAGGATGGCACTGAGACTTTGTTCTCACTTGGAACTTTATCATTTCCTGACTTTTGGCTTGGGATGCAGACAATTTAACCAGACCTGGCTTCCCTGCACCCCAGGAGCAGGCGCCAGTGCTGCGCCTCCTCTGGGGCTGGGGACATGAGGGACAGTCTGAGGGAGGGACTGAGGGAGCCCCAGGGGAGGGAGGAGCTTTGGTTTCTGTGGCCTTGATAGAGCTCTCCCAACCTACATGATTTTGGTCATAACCCAGAGTTTTTCTATGGCAGATGCCTAAATTGAGGCCTCTGTTATGAGGAGGATCTCCATGGTGTTCCCAGGCACAAAGCTGAGGCTCAGTAGTTGGGGTCTCCTCCTTCCAACCTTTTAAAAGATGTTTCCCTTTTCCCAGTCACCTGGGCTTCACCTGACTGCCAGGACTTTTCAAATATCATAAACCTATAAGAGGGACTTTTTGCAAGGGAGAGGACAAGAGGGAATGGTTTACAAAATGGAAGAGGAGATTAAGGTGAGGGTGGTGAGGTGCTGGCACAGGGTGCCCAGAGAAGCTGTGGCTGCCCCATCTCTGGAAGAGTTTAAATCCATGGTGGATGATGCTCTGAGCAACCTGGGATAGTGGAAGGTGGGACTAGATGATCTTTAAGGTTCTTTCCAACCCAAACCATTCTGTGGTTCTATGATTCAAGAGAAAGAGAGAAGGAAGGTCCAACAGTGTGTGGGCTTGCTTTGAGCAGACTCCCTCTGAAACGGGCAGGAGGCATTTCTTCAATTCATAACCAGGATTTATGACAATAAAAGGCAAAACTGACTATTTGTGCTGAGTAAAGAATTCTTTGGAGCTAAGATCTGGAGGAGAATAGAACCTGTGGAAAACAGATTCAAGGGGAGAACTACCACATTGCAGCATGTGCCTTCCTTCCATAAATTATTATTTAAGCCCTTTTGTCCTCTTGTTTATATCATTATACTTACTGGACAATTCCTTGCTCACACAGACCCTACTGAAACAGTGTGTGCAATTACTTTTCAGTGCCTAAGTGCTTTGCAGAATTAAAATCCTAGAAAGAAACTGGCTGTTGAGTTTGTCGAATACACCGATACAAAAAACACACAGCCTCGTTTTCTGTCCCACACATGTCCGTATATGGTTAGAAATGGGATCAGTTTAACAATTTCCAGGACAAAAGCATCAGATTATAATGCTGATTTCCTGAATCTAATCATGAAAAGGAACTGGTCCATGCAAATCATCTCCCTACTGGAAATTACAGAACAACTTTCCTGAGGAGCTGGGGGAGGTTAAAGCAAGGGTGGAACACTGAAACCGTACAATTTGTATGATGCTGGGAGGAAGGAAATGCAGCATTTCTGGAGTTTTGTTTAGGATTGGGAGGGATTAATTCTTCCTGTCAACTCCCTCGCCCCTTTTTAAATCTCATTAATACTTTTGCCAGTAAAGCAGGGCTCTTAAATGCTTGCAGAACTGACACAGTCATCCTGTCTCTGTCTCACATGGGGCTTGAAAAACACAAGGTTCCAGATCTGCTTTTAAACACGCCTTTGAACACATTCCCCCCTCTCCCCCTTCCCCAAAGATAAGGAAGTACTTTAACATGGAAAAGGCAGAACAAAGGGAGAAACTCACAAGAATTATGTCACTACTTTTTTTTTTTTTAAAGCATCAAAAATCAAAATATCCAGGAAAATGTCTGCATAAAAATATACAAGTTAAGCAGCAGTGACTCAATAATGAATTAGAATTGCAAACTCTTGTAAGAAAAAGGCTCTTCAAATTTAGCTTAAACCATGTGAAAATGAAAAGTGGCTTCTTCTTAAAAACCCAAACCCTCTAGATTCCATACTGTGCATTTTTACACAGGCAAATCAAGAGAAATTCAATAAAAAAGGCCCACTGAGTAGAAAAGACCATGTTTAAGTCAGCATAAGTGTCCTTCCCTGGCCTTGTCTCTCTCCCAAAATCTGAATGAGTATTGAGGAGTTACAACCACACAAATACAGACTTGGTCTGCCAGCAGGAAGCACTTTTGCTTTAATGGCATTCACATTCCCATCAGTGAAATTATAGACCTGTGTAATCTACTCTCTCCATGGTTATTTTTTATTATTATTATTATTTTGGAATGGGTTCAAGGGGAAAGTAGGTCAAGACTTTTGAAGAGTGATTGGCCTGCATTTTGTACATTTAGCAAATTTGGTTGCCTAAAAAAATCACGGTCAGCAAAATGTTCTGGTTGCAAGGTCATCCTTACAAAGCTACAGCAACTGGGTTTTAATGCAAGTGCAGTGGATTTTTCATATAAAATAACATATAGTTCGATTTGCAGCAATCCCTTTCCTATAGCACTGTCATACAGGGAGTTAAAAAAAATACTATGAGGAAATGTGTGAAGTAGAGAAGCTTTTGGAATTGGAGGGGATGCTATTTGTCATGTGAACCTGGCTCAACCATGAGCTCTGAGAGCCCAGAATCCCCCTGGGCTGCATCCAAATCCCCATGGGCAGAAGGAAAAGGGGAATTCTGCGCCTCTGCTCTGCTCAGGTGAGACCCCACCTGCAGAGCTGCCCCAGGAGGGACCTGGAGCTTCTGGAGAGAGTCCAGAGGAGGCACCAGGGGGATCAGAGGGATGGAGTAGCTCTGCTGGGAGGAAAGGCTGGGAGATCTGGGATTGTTCAGCTTGGTGAGAGAAGGTTTCCAGTACCTAAAGAGGTACAAGAGCCTGGAGGGACAGGACAAGGGGCAGTGTCTTCAAACTGAAAGAGAGGACCATTAAATGGGATATTGGGAGGAAATTCTTCCCTGTGAGGGTGGGCAGGCCCTGGCACAGGGTGCCCAGAGAAGCTGTGGCTGCCCCTGGATCCCTGGAAATGTTCCAGGACAGGCTGGATGGGGCTTGGAGCAACCTGGGATGGTAGAAGGTGTCCCTGCCATTAACAGGATGTTAGAACTGGATTAATTTAAGGTCCCTTTCAATGTAAGCCATTCTGTGATAGATTTTAGTCTTGTGACTCTCTCATGATTTCTCCTGCTGACCAGAAGCTACAGGACATTACCCAGCAATCTGAAAAGGGAAGGCCATTGATCTCAATAATTCCAGTAGAGCTGACACAAAACCAAAAAACAAAAATTCCAAACACACATCCACAAAACCCCACCAACAAACCGGCCTCACATGTGCCAAACAATGTAAAGAACCAAGTAGGAAGGAATTATAAGATACAGTTTTTCTTTAGGATGGGTGTACCTCTGCTGGCCATTTGTCAAGGAAGCCCCTGAAAGGAAAAAAACAAAGACAATGAGAATGCTTGGAGGGCACACAGTAGCACAGAGAACAAAAAAAAACCTGTGAAAATGATGATACTGGAATCTGTGCTTTCTGATTTCATGTGACCTCAAGCTGTGCTGTATCACACAGTGTTGATGTTTTAATGTCTCTAAATCCACATTAACAGCAAAGCATTTTAATAGACATTTGTCACAGCATTCCAGCATTTCAGGCAAAGCAGCAACTGAATAGTTTCATTCAGCTACACATGGGCCACATGTGTGACTTTATGAGCACATCACCCAAAATGGGCATGGAATGATGATGAATTTGTGCTGGATTGCCCTGCTATGTTGTGTGAAATCTTGTCAAAACCTTGAATTATGTCCATTACTGTTTCCTGTTAAAGTATAGCTCTTGGCAAATACTGACATCACCAGTGCCACATGTCCAGCTAGACCAAACAAGGTTAAACTGCAGAAAAAACAACAAATCATCACCAGCTCCAAACTTAGGTGAAAGACTACAAACAAACTTACTCGTGGCTTTGCTTTTCGTGTAATTTCAGCAGCACAGCTTGCTGGTGACAGGTTGTTTCATTAACTGCTGATTAAAAAAAGCTTTCAGAAAATGGATACACAGCCTGTGTTTAAATTTAGTTCTTGCTTTTACATGCAGGAAAAGTAATTACATGTATCAGGTAAACATTGTCTGATACTGAAATGAAACGCCCCCAGGACAATTGGATAATATAAACTCTCTGTCAGTAGGAGAAATGTGAAGGCTGATTTGTTAGCACTCAAAAAATTTGCTGTCTTTACCTTGGGGCTGGAACAAATATTCTCAAGTGTCGCCAAGCTGGAGGGGAGATGGAGAACGGAGAAACACAGAGAAGTGCCAGCAGGAAATAATTTTTTGGGGAAGTCATGCTGTAGCTCAGATGTGCAGATGGAAGAGGATGACAAAACCTACTGGTTCTTTGCTGGGAATGATGACATTTGGCCAGTGATTTGCTCTGGCATGAGGAGAAACTGGAGGTAAAGATAATGCCATCAACAGCATGATTCGCAGTGTACCAGATTCCATTGGTAGGAAATTTTGAATGAGTTTAAACAAAGAATTGCAGAGTTAAGCAGCCATCCTACAGCAGGCTGTATGTCCATTAGAAAGGCAGAACTCTCCAAGATCCTGAGGTGGGGAAGTGAAGAGGGAGGTTCTGGGCTCTTCTCCCTGGGATCCAGTGGCAGGAACATGGGAATGGTTTGAAGCTGTGCTGTGCAGGTTCACACTGGACATTGGGAAGCATTCCTTTATTCCATTCCATGTCAATTAATATTGTAATATACTACCACAGCACACACCTCCCAAAGAATAGATCAGATCATGTGCCCTATATATGCTTTATATTTATAAATGTGGCAATTTTTGTCATTTGTTGATTCTTAGCCGCAGTTTTCCTTTCCATGAGCTCTTTGTGTCTTTTGGATGATAAACCATGGAAACTTCTGTAAACATGACATGTATTCAGCATGAGCTCCTGCTGCTCTGTGGGGAAACACCATTCTAGACACAGCCACACAACATTTATGTTTACCATGTTGGCAACATCCGAAAGCATTGCCTGTTGTGACTACAAAATCAGATTAACACACAATGGGGGTAGCATTGAGGCAACAGCCCACCTTGTCTCATGGCTGTTTATAGCCAACCTCTCATGATGTTCTTTGCCAGCAACCCAAGACCTTGCAGCAGAATTCCCATTCCTGAGCAAATTTTAGAGGGAAACACCCCTCAGCAGGCAAAACCACAGCCCCAAGCAACTCCCTGTAGAGTTGCCAGCTTGTTCCTCACACCTTCCCACTGACTCCCTGCTTCTATCACTCTCCAAATACTCTCCCTTCAAATCTACAGGCAAAGAAAGTAGAAATCATATTGTTGGAGGTGTTTCACTACTTTTCTGGACACACTTGTCAAGCCTTTCTGTAAAGGGCCTTGTGCCCCCCTGGGATAGTCTGAAACCACCCACAGACCATGCCTGTGACAGTGCAGGGATTAAGCTCCCATGTGCAGGAGTGTGGGTCTATATCTGATTTATCCACCAATAAATGCTCTTAATTACCTCAAGGATCACAGGCACTGCAGGGTTTGGAGTTGGGGTTTTTTTGCATACTCTTAGAGCAGTTTGACACATTAATCAAACAGGTTATTTCACCCACATGAAGCTCGCTCGCTTTAACAGAAGACAAAGAGCAAAGCAAAGGGGAATAAAAATGAGGGGACTTTGTTGCTTTAGAGACCAAATCACACTGATTTCATGCACAGAAAATGCTTGTGCATGCCCCAGATTCTTCAAACACAAAGAACACACGTTGCACATGATGTGTTGCCCCTTCTAGAATCCACAGCCCTCACAAATTACAAATTACAGTGGCACAGACTGGGGCTCTGGAGGGGCTCCAAGGAGCAATTCCTCACATTTCACCCACACTCAGAGCCTGGAGGATTGCTTCATTCCTGAGGCTGTGCTGCTACAAGTTCCTTGGAACAGGGCACCTCCAGCCTCCCTCCAAGAGCCACAGCATCCAAAATCTGCATCAGTTTGACTGACACTGCACAGGGCAGTGGAAATCTCAAAGGCAAGAGCCCAAATTATTTTAAGAAACATGAGACTGAGTGAAGAATGTGGCTTGCACAGCTGAAAATGAAGGTTGTCTATTTTGAAATGTAGCTTGTGTAAATAAAATGTTTGGCTTCCTTACATTTTTCTACTTAAATTCCTGCAAGAGTCAGTGAATTCAGATGATTGCTGGTAGAAAGTCCAAATTCTTCTAATTGTCTTCCAAAAGTGAGCCTCAGTTTTACCAAAAAAAACCCCCAAAAAACTCCAAAACCCCAAACCAACGAATCAATCAACCAACCAACCAATCAAAAAAACTAACACCAAAATAAAAGCCCAAAAAACAAATAAAATAAAATAAAATAAAATGTCTTGGTTATTTTCCAAAAAACATGTTTGTTTATATTAAACATATATGATTAATTTTAAAATACCTTCACTGTTTTCCTAGATAATGCTAATAATATTTTAGCTTTAAGCTTCAGTAACCATGGAAAATGGAGTGAAAATTTAAATATCTTCTTGAAATAGCTGTCCTAGACATCCCAATGTGAAGCTGGCAAAACAGTGTCAATTGCACTGAGATTTTATTTACACAATACACTCACATTGTAGTTAAGTATCTCACTTGATTCATTAATTTGGGTTTTTCTAATCTTTAACTCTCAAAACAATGTGAAAATGTTTTAAGCATCATAAAAAAACATTTCCAGAGTTACTGGTATCATGTATGTAAGTCATGGGTGAATTACGACACTGGAGAAGAAAAATCATAAATAGCTTGGAGATACTTAAAATGTGTAAGATTCTTTCTCTGTAGTGTCATATTCTAACATTATATTACTAGTTTCTCACCACAACTGAATGCAATGAAATCAAGTCTCTCACTTGTTCATGTCCAACCTGTCTGGATAATTTTCAGATAAAAATCCCTTTTTCTGCCATGATTTCAGAATCAATATTCATTACTATGCACAGAAGCAACAAACAGAAGGATACCTCTTTTGAATATACTTTTGCTTCTTTCCACTTTTATCAGGCACTAAAATGCACAGCAGACATTTTGAGACATTGCTCAGGAGGGAAGGAAGAAAAGTGATTGTCTTGATCAAAAATTCCCATTCCACCTCAAGAGCTGCTCCAGTTTGCCAGGCAGAGACACACAGGAATAAACCTGAAGATTATTAACAAATCCAACAAACTGGAATTCCCCTGACAAATCTAGTAGGATATTTAAATAGATTTTTAAAACTGCTCTACACAGCACACAGTGAACCTCTGGGAATTACTGCCTCAGGAAACTGAATTATTATCAGCAGGTCCAAAGAGGGGTTGGACAAATTCGTGAGCATTAGTTCCAGACACAGAAACTAAGGGGACTAAAAAACAAGAAACCCTGTCCAGTTGCTTGGCAGAGACCTGAACAGCAGCACTGGAGAGGACAGGAATCCCAGTTCAAAGGGAATTTCAGTTAAAAGGGCATGCAAGTCCATGAAATGGAAAAATGTGTGCAATTGTGCCTCCAAATGAAACAAGCTGCTGATAGCAATGCCTAAAGCTGAATATATAAAGCAGGTGTTGTCAGCTCATGTTTTATCTCCAGAGCTGTATAAAATGGGGACAAAGACACCCATTGAGCACAGCAGGATGTCTTAATAAGTGAGGGATGCTGCACCTGGACTGGGGCAATCCCCAGGCTGGGGATAAACAGATCCAGAGCAGCCCTGGGAGAAGGATTTGAGGGTGCTGGTGGCTGAGAGCTGGACAAGCCCCAGCCCAGATTCCCCCCTGTGCTGCACCCAAAGCCCCGTGGGCAGCAGGGATGAGGGGATTCCACCTCTCTGCCCCTCCTAGGTAAGACCACACATATTTATCTGGGTCTGTCTCCTCTATTGGACTGTGCATTTGTGCAGGTATCATTTATATTTGACATAAAGTGTTGAGATAATAAAAACCAAAACCTGCCAGCTACTACAATAAATCTTCTGTCAAAAATATCAACAACAAAACGCTCTCTTTGTTAGGCAGACAAACTCATAGAAGGGAAATTTAATTCAGGGACTGGGCTGGGATAATTAAATCCAGTTTTAACCTGGCAATATATTTTGTAAATGCTTGAAGAGGTCTTCCAGTACTTCAGTTCCTCACCTGCGAAATGACAGTGAAAATTCCCATCTCACAGCCAAGACAGAAATTCCCTTAAATTACCACAAGGCAAAGGTAACACAGCATTGGGAAGTTGTTGAGTCAATGGGACTGGGTTCAAGTCAGATTGAACAAACAAGACCTGCCACAGGCGTGTTCCCACTTCCAAACTGTGTGTCATACAGAGTTTATCTTCACAGCCAGGAAACTCCTTAGGTTTTCAGCTGCAGAGGCTCTGCAGCCAGTGCCATAGAAATCAAGGTTAAAATATTGTGTTAAAAGGGCACTAAATGTCAGTGCAAGGCCATTGGCCCAGCTCGAAGCACTGCAACACGAGCAGACACTTTTCAGGTCATTCCATCAGATACAAGAAACAGATTTTCAATCCACAGGACACTGGTGAGAGCCAGGATCTCAAAGGACATCTGCACCTTCAAAGGTCTCCCTTTGGATGACTCCTTTAGGAGAAGGGGGGCAGGTATTGGACTCAGGACTCAGCCACAACCTTGTGATGGATGTGCTTAAACCTCAAAGAAAACCAAAATGCTTTAAAACTCAAAATAGCCCAGAAGACTGGAATGTCTTTAAACAGAGGAAATTCAAAGTGTTTATGGGAAATGGAATAGAAATTAGAAGGATTTATACACAGCTTTTGCTGTACCATGGCAGGGATTTTGCTTCCAGGTAGTAGATCAGCAGATTTCTGATTTGCATCACTCTCTACCCTCTATTCCCAGGAAGGTTTGCATATTCCCTTTTGAGGCCACCTGGCAGCCTGCAAGGTGCCTCAGAAACCTGCCCAGCATTGCACTAGCTCCATGATCCCTTAAAAGAGCTTTACATGTTCATGAATAAAGAGGCAGGCAAATAAAAATAAACAAAACCTCCCCATATATATATACACATACATATAAAATTTATCCAGCAAGAAAGAGCACTGTGCTATTTTATCTACCTGTGAGATCCTATCAGTGATTTTAATGCTATCATACATTTGGCTTTTTCCAAACACATTTTTTTGTTTTGAGTCAAGGATGGTGAGTTGACACTTGAGAGTGGTGCACATTAAATCCAACCCATCCTGAAAGTTTTGGGAGAAAATTTAAAAAAACCACCCACACTTAAGAGGTGTGTTTTTATAGAGGTTTTCTATACACAAAATCAACTCTCACTACCTGTTTTGGATTGCTACATCCCTCAGGAAATAATCCAGTAAAGCAGCTTCTAAGAGAGCCATGGATAATGCAAGACCTTGAATATTACAACAAAAACTACAATAGGTGAGCCAATGAGTCAGAAATTCCATAAGGTGAACCAGACAACAAATTTCTTATGAAACTTGTCTTTTACATCTGGAATTGTTATTTCTCACATTGCTAATTCCTGACACCTTTGGGCAAAAACTGTGAATAACCCTATATATCAAAAATTTTTACTAATATCCTCATTATCTAAGCAAATCAATCAGCTCTCAGCAATCCCATATGTTGTTGTCACAGAACTTCTCTGTGCCATGTACTTATTTTTTCTAGGGTTGTATTTCAGTGTAATGGATATACATTGAGTAAATCAGTCTCCTTGTCAACAGTACTCTTGTTAATTATTGCAATGATTAGAAATAGGCATTTGGTAATTGAGTGCACATCACATTAATCAGCAGCCTGTTAGCAAACTTTTCAAGAGCTGAAGGAAAGCTGAAGTGGCATTGAGAATTTGCATTTGCTAAGTACTGCTACTTCCTCCTGGTGCTTATGCAGAGTCTGGCAAGCTTGTATAGTTACAAATTTATCAAATTTGTCCCCCCACATTCATGCTAGCATTAAGGGTTTCAATAGCTACAAATATACATATAAAATTTCAATTTATATTGCCAGATTAGAATAGAAATATTGTTACATTTATGGCATTCAGTTCTTACCACCTATTTCTAGATTCTAACCTGGTCGTGAACCAGAGAATCTCTGAACTAATTCTGTGTTTTTTTAAACTCATAATGATACTTTTCTTGGTGCTAATTCCAGCACTGAAGGTTTGTTCTGTGCTTTGCACTATAAACAACTAAGTAATAATTACCTGTGGTGTCAATAATTTGTGACTTGCACAAATGAAAATGTCACATCCTCTGACCCTGTAATATGGCAGGACTTTTGAGGGATGGGTAGATATTTTCCCTTTAATTCATAATCAACTAAAAATCACACAGAATAAAGGTAAAATCCTGAAGGAATGAGTTGGAATTACAGCAGAAGCAAGTATTAGGTAGAGCATGAGAAAAAGCCCTCATGATGCTCTCAGTCATCATTCCCCACTGCCCATGGCAGGGAAGAAGCAGAGGGGTTTTATCTCTAGGCCCAAATTATGTTGAATAGTGTCATGAGCAATTTTGCAGCCCTAAGAGGCTGCTGGATGCAGAGAAAAGCCACCAGAGCTGCCAGTAGCTGCAAAATACTCTAATTAAACCATGAGCCAAGAACCTGACTGCTCTCTCTGTATTTCTTTTGTGCTGTCCCATCTGGAACATAATCTGGGATTCAGTTTTGTTCCTTCTCCCTGAGCCTCTGCCCCAAGGTGTCCAGCTGAAGGCAGGACAACAATACCAGATAATCCTCCTGTTAAATTATCTCCATGGTGAACACCAAACATTAACCTGGGCCAGAAAATGTCATCACATTGGCCTTCACAAGGCCAGTGCTTCTATCTTGGTTGTTTTCAGGGACCTAATCTTCAAACTACTTTTTTTTCCTCCCTTGAATTTCTATTTGAGGTACACAAGCATCCCAGAATACTCTTACTTTTTTCTTTTCCATCCCATTAATAGTCAGAATATTGTCACTAGCTTTGAAATACTGGGGGGAAAAAAACCCCAAAAAGTCAGCCAGGCTTTTCTATGTATCTGCTGATCTCTCATATCAAAAATGCCTTTTTATTAGCCCATTTGTACATATCAAACTGAACTTGAAAGCAAACATCAAAACATTATTCAGAACATAACTTTTCACAGTGCTATAATATGTCTTGGTTAAATACCCAAAGATTTATAGATATCTGTGAAAAAAAGCAGAAAGCTTAAAAATAAAGGAGTTTAAAGCCTGAAGTATATCTGATGGATTTAGGTAGCTATGTCTGAAAATTAAGCCTCAGTCTTCTCCAAGCCCCATAACTAAAGCTGCTTTGTATTTCAGTGCTACAAAGAACTAAATAATTCACTGGCTACTGTCCTGCAAAGTCATTTCCTCTCTTTGTTTTCCATACTTGAATTTTCATATCTTTTCCAACCTTTGTGCTTCGAATGAGTCAAGTCTGGCAGTTTTTCCCAGAATGGCCCTTTTTTTTCCATAGATACAGTCTTTATTATCCTCCTTGACTCCATCTAACACAGATTCCTGTCAGTGCTCCCATAAATTATTCTTTTTTGCAATTTTAGAACTGGTGACTAAAATGGATTCAATGAGACAATTTGTGCTAAATTAACAGGTAGTGCTGGGGAATAGCAGCATCTATTTCAAATTTTGAATGTAGTTCTGTATGGAGAACACATTAAAAAAGCACTTGTTAATCAGTTTTTATTGTTCAGAAGAGAAGAGAAATTCAGCATCTCTCTTATAATTGGTCCTCTCAGCAGGGAATACTACAGCTAATTTTTAACTTAATTTTGCTGCAGGGCCTTTCTGTTCCTAGGTTTGCTATTATGTATTTATCAAGGTGATAAAAGGGAGAGGAAATAATCCAGTAGCAGGTCCCAGACATTCTGTTTGGAAAGAACTATTCCCAGATTAGCTCTGCAAGAAAAATGACTGGAAAAACTGTGATTTGTTGATTGCATCTGCAATAGTCCAAGTCAGGGGTAAAGGATGAGCAATTCAAAATACAGAGAGCACAGCCAATGTGCAAGCAAAGGCTTCTATTTTCAGGAAGACACATTTTTAATGCAGACCAAAAGAGACAGGAGCAGAGAAAGAAACAATCTGTTCATGTCAAGACAGAGAGACTTTGTGACTGCCCAAGTGAAAAGTGGAGGCAAGAGGAGAAAGGATACAAATGATTATCTATCACTTCACTGTTTATATCATGCAAAAAGCAGAGAAAGAGAGGTTTGAATTCTGTGGGGCTGGGACAGGAAACCAGTACTTGCCCATTTCTAGGATACTTCAGACAAGTTTCATGCCAGATGCCCTCTGCAGAGCAGGGAAATTCCCTTTTTAATAAGGTCGCTCTTTTTGTTCCCAAAGCTTCTCCTGTCCCAAAGTTCCCCACTCAGAGCATTTCAGCCTTGTCTGTCCCACACAGCATCTCTGTCAGCAGCTCCCAGTGCCCTCACAAACAGCCTGACAACACCTGAGAGCATCCCAGACACACCAAACCCCATGGGAATTCTGGCACTTGTTCCAGCAGGGCCTAGAAATGATCCTGATATTTCTTAGTCCCAGATGTTTTTGTAAACATCCAGTTCCATCTTGGGCCTGTCCTAAGAGACAGATACTTGTCATGAGTGGTAAACACATCCTTGTACCTAATGCTATTCCTTCCTCAGAGATAACTAATATGGAAAAACAGGAGATTTGGGGCTATTAATGTTATTTCCCTGAAAGATGCTGTTCCAGCTTTGGGAGCTCTGACATTCTGCTGCTGCAATTAGATTCCCAGAAGTGCTATCTACTGATGGTGCCAAGTGCCTGGTGCCAATTAGGCTAAATTCAATCCCAATAGAAGCATGTGCAATAACCTCAAGAGAGGCACTCCCTGAATTTGTCCCAGGCAAAATGATCCCAAATTAAAATACAGTGAAATGATCTTCTGATCCCTCCTTGTCTTCTTTTCTGATCATAGTTCTCACCCAAAATAAGTTTTTTAACCGCTGTGGCAATGACACTGGCACCAAAGCTCTGTGCCACAATGGCTGAATGCACTGGGGCATCTGGAAAGGAAACAAAAACCCTTTAGAAAGGGAATAAAATACGTGCACACATGGTCACACAAGCCAGACTGGGCAGGTGAAATGGCCACCAGGGTGCCAGTGAGGTGGGACACTGGGCACAAAATCTGGTGTCAATAAAATGGCAGGCACTAGAAGTCAAAAGCAGTTTTTTCATTATAGAGTCTCTCTCACTTCTGGGTAAAGGCTGCTGTTCTACTTGAATTTAATTTGCAGTTAAGGTGAAATTCCTGAAGAATCCTCTGTCACTTAAAAGAATTGATTACAGAACCAAGAGTTATGCAATATTTCATACTAGATAAGTTCTCCTATAGAACATTGGAATTCTCCTATGTAAAATACTAATATAATGATTATTGCTGAAAATCCAAAATGTTTCCATGAAGAATCCAAGAGGTGGACACTTGTGTCCCTTGAGCTTCTTATTATAAATCTGTACATCGAAGCATATTTTGAAAGTTTAATTAAATTTTTAATGGAAAATGCTTTTTTAATAGCATAGTTTTTAATTCTATGTGAAATCCTTCTGTTCACAATTAAAACATTATAAAGATATCTGATTTAAGAACCAGCCCACTTCATTTGGAACAAGATAAAATAACAAAAAAAACCCCAGATATTTCAGGCACTTTGGAACAACAGAAAGAAAATACTCTTACATTTTCTTTTGTTATTCAAAATCAGTTATTTAGTTACTCAAAAATTCAGGTGTTCATATTTAGAAATTGTTCATGCTTTAGGCTTCTCTCTCTTTTTTTTCCTTCCTCCATATTCAGATAAAACACTGCCGATTATTTTTCTTCTTGTGTGAAATTATTCCTCCCTCTCCTCCCTACTGTGTAAAACCCAGTAAAAACAGATGTCCCCTGTATTAACCAGGTGCTTCCCTGTCTCCTTCCCTTCTTGCATCACCACATCACACTTGCTTCTTCTCATTTCCCATTTTCAAAAAATTAACTCTGCCCCAGCCAAACCCAGCAAAACTTTGAAACTTGAATGATAACTGCAGACACAGGCATATATACACAGGTTTTTTTAATATATAAATACACATATTACTCTATTAGCTCTGAGCATGAGTTAGGTGTTTGTGGTTAAGCAAATTAAGAAGAAGATTAGAAACTGTAATAAAAACAACAGGATTCAGTTCAGCAGCCAGACCATGGTCCTGTTAAGGGTGTCTCAAAGGGTGCTGGAGCCAGGCCATAAATATTTTAGGAGATCATCATGACAGTGACAGTGACACTGGGTCACAGAGCTCAGCTGGGAGCCAGGCTGCCCTGAAGAACAGGCACAGAGACAGAGCTACTGTGATGGACCTCTGTAAGGAGAAAACCCCAGAACAGTGGGCTCAGATCAGCATTGTTACATCACCCAGGCAAGCAGTTTTCAATTGTGGTCACTGGCGCTTGTGCAACAGCGTGCAGTGAGAAAATGAGTCTTTGTTTTAAACACACCAACCACTCATTCCCTTTCAACCTCAGAACACAGCTTCTTTTTTATTTCTTTTTTTTCCCCTGATGGCTCCCTGTTACACTGCTACATGCATTGACTTCTGTTTGAATAAAACATAATCATTTTTTAAAATTATACAGATCAAATGCATACATGCATAGAAAGAGGAATGTGGCTTATGGCTGAGCCTTAGTGGCCTCCAGCCCGTCTGGATGATTTTTCTCACCAGAGTGAAACAAGGAGGGATAGGAAAAAGAATTATCAATGCCCAGCATATGGACAAATCTTATTCCTGCCCTGAACTAGACACAGATTTTCTTAACCTCCAAATACAGGGATGAAACAATATTGCTGTGGTTTGGTTCTGTCTTTTGATGATACTACATAAAAACTACATGGATATAATGGGGATGGAATTCAAAGGGATGCAATTTGAATGGGCTCTGAACAACCTCAAAACAAAGTTCATTTCATTTCATCTCTGCCATGGGCAGAGACACCTTCCACTGTCCCAGGCTGCTCCAAGCTCCATCCAGCCTGGCCTTGGACATTTCCAGGGATCCAGGGGCAGCCACAGCTGCTCTGGGCACTCTGTGCCAGGGCCTGCCCACCCTCACAGGGAACAATTCCTTCCTCATATCCCATCTAAACCTACTCTATTTCAGTTTAAATAACATGTAATAATAACACAGAGGCTTTGGAATTCATTCCTACTCAATAGGTGTCATTTTGGTCTCCCTCTAGTTGCTTCTGCCAAAATATTCAAGTATAATATCCATAGAAATGACATGCAATATGGTAACTGTTACATATATTTTTCCTCAACCATTAATTTCTGTGTACTAAATTGCATACTTTGGCATAATCTTTAAGTGTGCACCATTTAGAAATTGCAGTATAGTATGATCTGGCCACGTGAAATGGCAACATTTGGGACACTGATCAGACAAAATCAGTAAATGGTTTAAAATAGGTAGTTCCACATTTAAATATAATACAGAACATTAACCATATAAAATTAGTCCTAGTAGGTTAACAAAAGAATTTTTTATCCCCTTTATATGCACACAAACACGTTCATGCACTACCATTTCCAGAAAATAAACTATATTAAAACTAAATCTCTTCTTGAATGGCAGTGGGATCTTAAAAAGACTTTAATGATTTTGCTGAGTCAGAAAATGCTCCTTTAAAGTAAAAACAGCATATGGATGAAAGTGTTGAAAACAAAAATTCTCAGTTAAGATTTTAATATTTAAGATCAAGTGTGCAGAGCTCAAGAAATCATTATCCTGGAATAATAAGTGGTATTTATTGTGAATCTGTAAGGTAGATATGTCTACATTTTAATGTATTTATATAATGTGAACTGCTGCATGTACACAATATAATGACATGGATGTACTCTGTTATGTAGGTGTACACACAAAAGGGGAAAAACCCCTGCAGCTACACGTGTTTTTCAGAATAGGGAAAGGTTCTTGTTCAGACTCCAATATTTCTGGTGGAAATACTGTGCAAGGCAGGCATGTTTTCCATTAACCCAAATTCTGTTAGCCCCCCCAGAAAGCACACTGCTGAGAAATTACTTCATCCTGCACCCTTCAAACCCATCACCCTACTTATCTGCGCAGGGACCTGGGTATTGTAACAGGCTAATGGTGAAATACCAGCCTAATTACCTTGGGAAGTTATTTGTTTGTTCTGGAAAACTAATCCACGGATTCATGTTCATTCACAGACAGCAAGTCTGAGATCCACATGACAAGCTTGAGCCAGAGCACATTAAAGTCAAAGAAAGTTCATTGACGTCAAAGGATTTCGGATCAGAAGCTAAAATAAGGTATTAAATAAGGTATTACAGCTCAGCAGAGAATAACTCTTTTGTTAGGCCTTCTTCTTCTTGGTGGATGAGGGGAGGGATTGTCTTTTTATCTTTCTTCTTTTACTCTCCTTTTTTCTTGTTTTTCCTTCCTTCTTCTTCCCTTCCTTCCTGTTTCTCTCTTTTTCTCAGCAGACTGGCATGAGCACAATGTCTTCACTGAAACTGAGTGGAGTTGTGCTACAGACACAACAGAAGTAGGAACAGCTCAGATGTGGCCAGCTACTGAGCATCCCTATGGAATAATCCAAATCCCAAATTGTGCTACCCTGAAACAAACACCCTCAGCTGACTGGAATTTCTCCCAGGCTGCAAAGCTGAAGGGCTCAGACACTGAGGGCTGAATTTCCCTGCAGCCACACATGAAGAGATATTGGTATATTTAAAGCAAATCCATAGGCCTCGTGAAATCCTCATTAATTCCAAGGAAAACATTGGAGTTTATGCAATCCTGACATTATACTCCGTTACACAGTACAAACAGGGGCCAAAAATATCTGAAATAGTGCAAATGTGAACTGTGAGATCCAGAGGGCACCTTGCAGACTTTGTTCAGATGTTTGTAGTGTACCTCTAACAACTTTCACACCCAGAAAGGTTTCTCAGCCCAGATTTGGCACAGCTCAGCCCTTTCCTGATACCATCCTGCAAAAAATTGCTGAGTGTAAAAGAAGATTATTTTGTCCTTTTGAATGCATCTTACAATTGGTAAAATTACCCTTGACCATGACAGCAAACACATTGTCTTTCTGTGTCTTTTCTGTCCTCTTCCAGAGGCTCAGCTGTCTGACAACCCTGACATTGAATAACTAAACCACCCATTGTGTTCCAAAACTCACCCATTTAGGGTTTTCTTAGTAACTGCCTCTGTGAAGAAACAAATATTGTCCTAATCTTTCCTTGGGATGCATTAAGATCCTGATTTTCATGTGATCTCTAACACAAGAGATTTATTGAACTGTTTTTGTTCACATGTGAATATAAACATTAATTTCTGCTCCTGTAAATGCATTTCAGTTCTGAAACAGTATATTCAGAGATGCTTCCAAAAGATGAATAAGTAATATTAAATATATTAAACTGAACTCCCTGCACATGTCAAATACAGTGTTCTGCTTTTGCTTCTGCATTTATTCTCTATAGTAGTGTCTAATTGCATCTATTAATTAAGCAAAATTAACTCCCAAAACCTTGCACATAAATATCTCCATTTGTGTGAAGTCACTCATATCCTACAGTAGGAAAACCCTCCAACTTCCATTTTGCTTCAGGTTTTTCCTCAAAAACTCAAGATTGTTTCCTCTTCTTTAACATAAAACCAAGAAAATCACCATTTACTTTTGGGGCAAACTTTCTGCTCTGGCCTTGACTTGGAGTACAGCAGTGTAAAGGTGGTGTGATAGAACAGGCATAAGTAAAAAATAATGTTTAACAACACAAAGCCAGCTTCTTACGTGGTTTCTCTGCTTATTTTGGGAAGCATCTCACTGCACAATTACATCTACTGATGGCAATAAGTGATGATTTTCAATCTGTTCTCAATGAAAAATAGACTTCAGCTGAGAGACTAAAATAAATATTACTTGTGCAAATATATTTGTGCATAATTAAAGGCATACATGTTATTTGCCTGTTGAGTTTGCTGAAGTTTCCCATCACTTTGCTCTATATTTATTCTATAATTCCATGATTTCCTGAAGAGTTGGCAATCACAGGTTTATTGAGTGGGCAATTTCTTCTTGGTTTTAATTCTCTCTTGATGAAATCTTTCTGGTGGTTAGATTTGCATGCAGGGGGATGGAAACCAATTTCAAAGACAGATGTCCCTTTTCTTTCATCCCCCATGAAACTCTTCCATATGGATAATGTCAGTCAGGAGCCTGGCCACCATTTAAAAGTCACTGCATTTTATGGATTGTTTTAGGGGCAGAGCGATATTTAAGTAGCACCCAGAGGCACCTCTGCCTCCTTCCAAGGAAATAATTTCACTTATCAATCTTTATTCCTCTTGTTCCACAGATAAATTAGTAGTGAAAATGAATTATTTTAATACAAGGAACAGGTAATACTGCGAGTGAGGAGTTTTCAGCATCATTGACCGGAAATGCAAGTTTAAGACGCTTCTTACATTATCTCTCAAATTCTCCCTAGCTCAGTATAAAAATCTATTTGAGTGATTTAAAATAGCTTAAAAGAGAGATCCAGTCTCCTACTTATTATCTGTGCTAACATCATCACCCACCATGTTTAGGAAATTATTATTTTCCAAGGAGATATTTTTTTCTAATGGATTAAAAAATGTTTTCTAAATAATGAAGTTTTATAAGGAGGAAGAAGGCAATTTTTAAAATCAGGACTTCTCTTGATTCTTATTTTAAATTCAAACTGCAAGATGCCCTTTAATTCAATGATGCTGGATCAAACCTGTGAGAATCCTTTACATAAGACAGTGTTGACACCCTAAACAAAACACTCTCTGAATCATGTGCTTGCACATTTTTGGGAGATCAATTATGGAGATTAATTTTTCTGCCCAGGTCTTCTCACTGCCTGCCTGTGAGTTCTGCAAGTGATGGTAAAGTGTGAAGGTAATTTAAGGTTGCTCAGAGGCTGCTTTTATTTTGTAACTTGGTGCTGGCTCTTCACTGAGAGCCAGTTATGGATAAGTTTGGTTTGTTTATTTCCTGCTAATATCAGAAAATAACCTAAAGCTTATACAACTGTTAAATGCATGACATGACAGCTTTCTATACCTCATCTTGGTAGGGGCTGAACTCAGAGTGAAGAGAAATGACCACCAACTTGAGAAATGCACTGCTGCTTTTGTCCCACAAAGTGCAGGTCACTGCTGTGCCATGAGTGATGCTACCATGCTCCAGTATCGGGAAGTGACTGAAATGCTGAGCAAAAAAAATCCATCAAACCACGGCTTTCATGTCTTAGGTGTCCAGTCCTTGGATCTGCTGCAAATATTCCCCACAAAAAGAAGCACTTGACTGCATCAGCCCCCAGCTAAAATTGTCCAGATCAGACAAAGTGTGTTCTTGACCAAAAAACCCCCCACACCCACATAAATTATTGTTAAAAATCAGCAGTTTGTGGTAAGGACCTGAGAGCAAGGTTTCACCCTTGGAAGCTGTAAGCAACTACTAATTAGATTTCCAGGCCTTGCTGTGGCTCTTTGCTGGCTTTTCATTCTCAAGGAGTGTAACCAACCCGTAAATGATCTGCTGCAAACTGAACCGAGGTGTAGGGGATTTCGACCATTTCCATAAATACATTTAAAAACAAACTTGACGGGTGTTTTCAAACAGGCCTGGAGTGAAAAAAGCCAAAAGAAATGTTGAGGGCCTGTGCAATCTCTGCAGCTGATATCTTCTCCATATGTGCCTGAAGTGCACTCAGCCAAGGAGCTCTCAGAGAGCCCGAGCGGCTCTGACGGAATCTCGCAATGTGTCTCTGGACTGGGATGGAGAGAGCACAGCTAAAATTCCTGGCTAGGAAATACATCACTTACAAACAAACCTGCTCCAGGAAAAAAGTCATGGAAAGCACTGAAAGCAGTCACATGGCAGTGCAAGATGTCAACAAATGTCTCTTTTTACCCCAAAAAAAGGTGAAAGTCAGCATGATTGAATGTCTCATGCCTCCTTCCTTATCAGGAGTATTTTTATCTGAAAAAGTACCATATAAAATTAGACATTAAAAAAAAAAAAAAAGAAAAAACAAGCCTACTCTCACTGTGCTAAATCACTAAATCAGCTGCAAACTCAGCATTGACTGCAGTCCCAAGCCAAGACCAGGTAGGATCTGATTATTAAACAATGCCTCTGCCCAAATTAAGGTGCAAATGGGACCACAGGCCAAAGTAAATAATATGGATTTTATTTACCAGCAAATGTGAGGTAGAGAGAAGCAGGGGAGAGAAAGAGAGAGAGACAGATTAAGTAGAAAATGACATCACCATGTGGGTTCCTGCAGTATCCCTGCAGTGACCCTGAGATTTCTTTATCATTTTTACTTGATTTCTCTTCATAAAGTTCTCAGACATGTTTAGAATTTACAGCTCCAAATGGAATATCTTCTTAAAGATTCCTTTTTTTTACTGTGAACTGAAAAAACTATTTAAAACCCTGCGCAAAATTTAATAAGAAAGTGGTAAAGGTCTGGAGCAAGAGTGAGCTTGGTGAACATCGGATAATTTTAATCCACTCTTCCTGTGTCATTATGAAATTAGATTTCTTGTTCTCCCAGCTGAAAAACACCCTCTGAGCAAAAACAAGAGGTATTTCACAGCATGTTTCAGATGCAGAATATCTCAAAACAGCTAAGAAATTCAAAGCTGAAGCATGTAGCATTATATACTCCACTTTTCACCTTTAACATTTATCATTCCAAAAAGCAGCCTGTGCCTCTCTGGGGATGCTCACATTATTAGGCACCACAAACTTCCAAAGTAGCAGCTGGAAACAGGCAAAAAGAACGCAGAACTAAGTCTGTAAGACCTGAGCCAAAGAGGACAGCAGCTGTTATTTGGTTATTTGTGTTAGTTGAGTTGTATAAGTAGCAGATCATTTTCCACCCTAACACAATTATGTACTTGCAGAAGTTGTTGTTCCTTTTAATTGCCTGAGGATAGTTTAATGCTATTAGCAGGATATGTCCAGTCTTTATAAAGGAAATTAAGATTGTGAAATGCTGCATGATTGTGGGAGTGAATATATTGTTGTTCCATTACTAGAATTCACAGAAAAATAGTTCAACAGTGAATTTTGCTATATTATAATCAAATTGCCAGTGGAAAAATACAAGCATGCCAATGGAGGTGTCTTGACTTGCATCAGACAGTCAGGTGACTCTAAAAGCTTCTTAGAGCCATAAAATATCCTGATACTTAGGACTTTTTCAAATCTTCATGACAGAGCTTGGATTGAGCATTATAATTTTGTGAATTGCTACAGATCATATTTTAATCATCATAAATATTTCAGAGTACTCCAAAAGCAAATCATCATCTCTTGTTCTCATTTAAAATGATTTAGGATGTAAGTTCAATAAAGTTATCTCCACTAGAAAGCCATTTCATTATTTTTAATTCAGTATACAAGGTAAAAACAGCATTGGCAGTGGAGACATCAAGACCTGAGCTGTCTGTTCTTAATGCAACAGATCCCTTGTTTGACTTACAGTTCTGAAGGTCATGACTTAGCAGAACAATTTTTACACAAGTTCCCAGCAAACTCTGCCTGTTTCCTCCTCTTGGCTGCCAGACTCCACATGTAGCTCATATTCACCAGCCTCAGGTCAAGTAGGTCAGGTATTTTATAGTTCTTTTCTAAAATTTGTTAAATCAGCCGAGTTTCTTCCACAAATCAGC